>NC_058084.1:31623375-32279171 GCF_014858855.1 Bufo gargarizans
CATAAATAAGCAGCAGCAAAACAACAGCTCATTGTTATCACGTGAGGGTGACTTCATACCATCTAGAACATCGTGTCACATAATGATGGCTGTAACAATATACTGGTACAAAGTTCCCATCATAAATACTAATATGCCCGGCAATAAGGTAAAGTCCGACCTGTGCCGTCTTCCCTACAGTGTCATCTCTGGCAATAAATGATCAGAAACTGCCCGGTCTAGGAGAAGATCTTAAAGGGCAAACCAACCTGCAATATCCGAGCCAGCTAGAATACAAGGAACCTCTGGGGCACATCTTTTAGGACCTGTGTTTTAGACGCCAGGGCGAAGTCGCAGATAGTGGTGCAACTAACTGTTGCAAAGCCATCTGCTCCTGAAATACGCCTAATTTAGGCATTTTCAGCTTATTAAAAAATGACCCCATGTTGCTTGTAATAAAATGGTAGTCACCCAGAAGAAAGCTAAAGGGGTTTCTGACACATTTTAGCTGATCTCCTCATCGGTATGTGATTAGTAGGGGTCCAATACCTGGGGCCAACGCCAATCAGCTGTGGAAGAAGGCACAGGCGCTTGCAGTAGGTAGCACCACAGCCTTCTCATGCTTTTCCTAATCCAGTGACGTCTCGTTCACCTAGGCGCAATAGAAGTGAATGGGGTTGAGCACGATACCAAGCACAGCCGCTATACAAAGTACAGTACTGTGCTTGGTGAGCAGAGAGAAGGCTGCTGCACTCACAGGGACTCCAGCGACTTCTCAAACAGCTGATTGACGGGGGTCTCAGGTGTCTAACGCCCTCTAATCAGCGACTGACGACCTATCCAGAGGATAGGTGTCACGGGACGCTGAGGCGCTCGCTCTCCTCAGCGCCGTCGGCGTCCTGTCTCTGTGCAGGAGCGAGGACGCGCGCGGCGTCCTCGTCTCCTAGGTGATGGGGGGCGGGACAGACCGTCTCCTCTGCGCGGCCGGTGTCCTTGGTTACCATGGCGATTTCTGTTACCTGGCATACTTACCTGATCCTCTGTTCCCTGACGATCCTCTGCCTGCTCCTCCTGTACTGCGCTGCTCTCCTGGTATTCTGACCCTGGCTTCCACCTGACGATTCTTTGCAGACTCTTGTGGTACTTCATTAGTCTCCTGGTATTTGACCCCGGCTTCTCATGACTATTCTCTGCTTTATCCTTTTGTACTGTGTTGCTCTCTTGGTATTGACCCGGTCCGTTCACTATCCGTTATTTGTCTGGTCTGTCCTCCCAGCACTTATTCCAAGCCAGGGATTGCCGTCCAGTTGACCCCTGTCATTAGGACTTGCGAGGCAAGTAGGCAGGGCCAGGGGTGAGGGTGGTCCTTATCCTCCCCCTGTGTGTGTGTGTACGTGACCGTTTCAATAGGTCCTCAATTAGAAGGAGACGGAAACCCCCTTTAAAGAGGACCTGTCACCTCTTCTGACATGTCTGTTTTAGCAACAATTTCGGAGCATCTACAACTTTATGTTGTGCCATCCCTTTATTATTCCTGCTAGAAGTTATAAGTGAATTTCTAGCAGTCTGCAATAAAGTTCCAGATGGGGGTTACCAGTTGGGGGTGTGCCCCTGCACTGTCCGACACTGGCAGCATTGATTGGATAAGGTTAAACTGTGCAGGGACACACCCTCAAATGGTAACACCCATCTGGACTTTCACTATAAACTGCTAGTAATTTATTAACTTCTAGCAAGAATAATAAAACAATGGCACAACATAGAGTAGATTAGAGAGAGTAGATACTGGAGGAGAGGTGGCAGGCCCTCTTTAAGTGGTTGATAGGCAGCCTGAGGCAACACGGCTCAGGATAGGTCATAAATATCCAATCAGTGGGGGCACGACGCCCCACACTCCCTTAGGGCTCATGAACACAAGCATGTGTGTCCCGGGCCCATATTGCGGACCGCGAACAGCGAGTCGTTGACTTGAATAGGTCTGCAATCTTCAAGATACGGAGCAGAGGCACAGATCGGAAGCTCACGGAAGCACTACAAAGCGCTTCCGTGGGATTTTCGCTCCGTGCCTCCTCACCGGAAAAATAGAACATGTCCTATTTTTTTTGCAGTAGGGCTGTCTCTTGCGGATCGGTAACCTATTCAAGTCAATGGGTCCACATCCGCAAACGGCGCGCCCACGGACGGTGCCCGTGCATTGCGGACCGCTATTTGCGATCCGCAGCATTGGCACGGGGCACACACACTCGTGTGCATGAGCCCTTAATCAGATGTTGCCTGCAGCTTCCATCACTGGAACTAGCACTATGAATGGAACATATGAATTGCAGCTCAGGTCTCATTCACTTCAGTGGGGGGCAAAGCTGCAGTAACCCGGCGCGGCCACTACACTTTGAACGGCGCTGTGCTTGCTGTTCCATTCAAGAGCTAGTTTCAGCAGATCCGGAAAATAGGTCATCAATATCGGGAGCTTGAAAATCCCCTTCAAATGATTATAATTTTCTGTTGCTCTCTCCTGATCGTACTGAAATTAACATTTTTGCCATAATAGACCGGATCCGTAAATATACATGACACTCACAAGGCGACATTTACTAAGCAGGTTGCGCCAGAATTATAGCGTAAAATGCGCCAAAAAGAATGTTTTTTTTGCACCAAATATATCAGTTTTCTCCAGAATTTTCACCATAAAGAATGCATCACGCCAGAAATGAGTTATAAATGTCAAAGTGGGCGGGGCTATCAAATTGGCGCCTATTACACCTCATTTATCATCCTCTTATTGGCAGAAATGTCTCAAATTGTTGCGGACAATTAAGCTAGCTTACGTGGTGGTGTTTTGTGTAAAAAGTCGCATTTATAGCAAAAAGATGCGAATTTTTGTAGAAAAGTCACATTTATGAATAGAAAAAACAACTCGTCGTGGGAACAAGTGAAAGGTAAGTATTAAAACAGGAGGCATTTATTTTTATCTAATACAAATGAGCCAAACAACAGGGTTCTGTCAGTAAACTGACATTCAGCAAAACAATAAAAAAAACGTCCCGAGTCTGAGACACTGGAAATGTTGCAAATATGTTCAAAAGTCGCAAGTGCGGTCTGGCAGGGTTGGCTGAAATGGCGCTTTCTGGTTTAAAAAAAAGTTGCATTTTAGAGCTTTTGGCATCAAAATGTCGCAAATCGAGAGAAATAGGAGTAGAATCAAGTTTATACTTAAAAAATTCACATTTTACAAGTGATTTGTAATGTTAGTATTTTTTGGGCGCAAATTACGCCATTATCGATAAATGTCCCCCACAGTGTTGTCCAGCACAGCACATGACTCTTAGTAGGAAGCAATGACCCTCGTTGTTTAATCTACGTTTTTTTCCATTAGCATAAAAAAAACACTTGAGGCAGTAAGTGTGGGAGGACGTGAACAGTAAAGATAAACAATTCCTTCAAGGAGTTTTCCAAGATCCTGGTCATAGGATTCTCTTAAAGGGGTTGTCTCACTTCAGTGAGTGGTATTTATCATGTAGACGGAGTTAATACAAGGCACTTACTAATGTATTGTGATTGTCCATATTGCTTCCTTTGCTGTCTGGATTCATTTTTCCCATCACAATATACACTGCTCGTTTCCATGGTTACAGACCACCCTGCAATCCATCAGTGGTGGTCGTGCTTGCACAATATAGGACAAAAGAACTAGCCTATGTGAGCGATCATGGCCCCGGCCGCCAGAGAGGCTGACGATTTTTCCTATAGTGTGCAAGCACGATCACCACTGATAGATTTGAGGGTGGCCTGTAACCATGGAAACGAGCAGTATATAATGTTATGGAAAAATGAATCCAGACAGCAAAGGAAGCAATATAGACAATCACAATACTTTAGTAAGTGGCTTGTATTAACTTTCTTTACATGATCAACGCTACTTGCTGAAGTGAGACAACCCCTTTAAAGGGACATTGGTGTACTTGTTTAACAAGCACATAAATATTACATACATGACTGTCCTACCTTTGCCAGACTATTATGATGCCCCGTATTCATTGCACAAATTCTCAGCCAGAAGTGAGTCTTTTCTCAGATTCAGTGACGTACCGGGTCCCTTTCTGCCCAACCAAGCCGCTTCTTCCGCTTCACAGGGAGCCTGGTGACATCACCATCAGCCGCAGTGATTGTGCAGAGCACTCGGAGGGGCGGTAACTAGGCGGCAACAGATCGCGCTAAGCCACGCCCCTCCAGTCCGGTGACATCACCGGGCAGGGCGTTTTCTTCTCAAAGAAGGAGGCGGGATATGATTCGGGGGGTGGAGTCATGACGGAGATGATAGTCATCTGAAACCACCTGATGCCGCGCTGCGCTGGGACCCACAGGGCAGTGCGGCAGGTATTCAGGCAAACATAAACATAGATGTAAACAGTGCGTGGGGGACCGTCGGAGCCCTGTAGAAATGACGAAAATACCTAAAAACATATGAGGGGACCTTGAATGAGCTGCTAATAGTAAGTACACTTAAAAAAAATTGATCCCGGACAACCCCTTTAACCACTTCAGCCCCGCTAGCTTAAACCCCCTTAATGACCAGGCCACTTTTTACACTTCTGCACTACACTACTTTCACCGTTTATTGATCGGTCATGCAACTTACCACCCAAAGGAATTTTACCTCCTTTTCTTCTCACTAATAGAGCTTTCATTTGGTGGTATTTCATTGCTGCTGACATTTTTACTTTTTATGTTATTAATCGAAATTTAACGATTTTTTTTGCAAAAAAATGACATTTTTCACTTTCAGTTGTAAAATTTTGAAAAAAAAATGACATCCATATATAAATTTTTCGCTAAATTTATTGTTCTACATGTCTTTGATAAAAAAATGTTTGGGTAAAAAAAAAATGGTTTGAGTAAAAGTTATAGCGTTTACAAACTATGGTACAAAAATGTGAATTTCCACTTTTTGAAACAGCTCTGACTTTCTGAGCACCTGTCATGTTTCCTGAGGTTCTACAATGCCCAGACAGTACAAACACCCCACAAATGACCCCATTTCGGAAAGTAGACACCCTAAGGTATTCACTGATGGACATGAGTTTATCAAACTTTTTATTTTTTGTCACAAGTTAGCGGGAAATGATGATTTTTATTTTTTTTATTTTTCTTACAAAGTCTCATATTCCACTAACTTGTGACAAAAAATAAAAAATTCTAGGAACTCGCCATGCCCCTCACGGAATACCTTGGGGTGTCTTCTTTCCAAAATGGGGTCACTTGTTGGGTAGGTATACTGCCCTGGCATTCTAGGGGCCCTAATGTGTGGTAAGTAGTTTGAAATCAAAATGTGTAAAAAATGACCTGTAAAATCCTAAAGGTGCACTTTGGAATGTGGGCCCCTTTGCCCACCTAGGCGGCAAAAAAGTGTCACACATGTGGTATCGCCGTACTCAGGAGAAGTTGGTGAATGTGTTTTGGGGTGTCATTTTACATATACCCATGCTGGGTGAGAGAAATATCTTGGCAAAAGACAACTTTTCCCATTTTTTTTATACAAAGTTGGCATTTGACCAAGATATTTCTCTCACCCAGCATGGGTATATGTAAAATGACACCCCAAAACACATTCCCCAACTTCTCCTGAGTACGGCGATACCACATGTGTGACACTTTTTTGCAGCCTAGATGCGCAAAGCGGCCCAAATTCCTTTTAGGAGGGCATTTTTAGACATTTGGATCCCAGACTTCTTCTCACGCTTTCGGGCCCCTAAAATGCCAGGGCAGTATAAATACCCCACATGTGACCCCATTTTGGAAAGAAGACACCTCAAGGTATTCAATGAGGGGCATGGCGAGTTCATAAAAAATTATTTTTTTTGGCACAAGTTAGCGGAAATTGATCTTTTGGGGTATTTTCTCACAAAGTCTCCCTTTCCGCTAACTTGGGTGATCAGGGAGTCTATATGGGTGATCACCCCCCTGTCATTGATCACCCCCCTGTAAGGCTCCATTCAGACGTCCGTATGTGTTTTGCGGATCCGATCCATGTATCCGTGGATCCGTAAAGATCATACGGACGTCTGAATGGAGCCTTACAGGTGGGTGATCAATGACAGGGGGGTGATCAATGACAGGGGGGTGATCAGGGAGTCTATATGGGTGATCACCCCCTTGTCATTGATCACCCCCCTGTAAGGCTCCATTCAGACGTCCGTATGTGTTTTGCGGATCCGATCCATGTATCCGTGGATCCGTAAAAATCATACGGACGTCTGAATGGAGCCTTACAGGGGGGTGATCAATGACAGGGGGGTGATCAATGACAGGGGGGTGATCAGGGAGTCTATATGGGGTGATCAGGGGTTAATAAGGGGTTAATAAGTGACAGGGGGGTGTAGTGTAGTGGTGTTTGGTGCTACTTATTACTGAGCTTCCTGTGTCCTCTGGTGGTCGATCCAAACAAAAGGGACCACCAGAGGACCAGGTAGCAGGTATATTAGACGCTGTTATCAAAACAGCGTCTAATATACCTGTTAGGGGTTAAAAAAATCGTATCTCCAGCCTGCCAGCGAACGATCGCCGCTGGCAGGCTAGAGATCCACTCGCTTACCTTCCGATCCTGTGAACGCGCGCGCCTGTGTGCGCGCGTTCACAGGAAATCTCGCGTCTCGCGAGAGGACGCGTATATGCGTCCAGGAGGAATGAATCGACCGCCTCCAGGACGCGTCCCTGCGTTAGTTTTGCGGATCCAATCCATGTATCCGTGGATCCGTAAAAATCATACGGACGTCCTGTTTTGATAACAGTTTTGATAACAGCGTCTAATATGTACTCCGGAATGTACTCCGTATGTCTTCCGTATCCGTTCTGTTTTTGCGGAACCATCTATTGAAAATGTTATGCCCAGCCCAATTTTTTCTATGTAATTACTGTATACTGTATATGCCATAGGGAAAAACAGAACGGAAAAACGGAACGGAACTGGAAACACTACTGAAATAAAAGCGGATCCGGGAAAAACGCAAAACACTGAAAAAGACATACGGTCGTGTGAATGAGCCCTAATTCTGTGGCTCCTGCCTTATTGAGGTACTCGTGATGATAAATGTCTGTATGGGTGCAAGGCAGGGCAATGGTCGCCGTATGACACAGGTATAGGCCAGATGTAGCAGAATAATTGACTCTGAAGTGCAAAATAGGAGTTGTAGTACATCCAACAATAGCAAAACACAGTTCAAACTGCACACAGTGCAATTCTTCCCAGCGAATGATTTATGGATTTAGGCAAAGATGGGAATTCTTCCCTCGTTATTTGTCTCGCGTCTCTTCCGGTACAACATATTACATAACAAACCATTTGCAGATACCCCCTGTTCTGGGGTATTGCCCATCTACTGTGTATGGCCAGCTTTACAGGTACAGGTATCAGAACCTAGGTTGTACAGAGCCGGGCAATGCTTTATTTTCACTAAAAAGTCACAGCTATTATTTTCTCGATTTTACTATTAGTTATGTGATTTTTTACTTGGAGCGACCATGAAGAATGGATTAAAAATGTGTTCAAGCCGTCAGCATACCTATTTATTATCAAGAGGGAAAAGAGTTGTCTTTTCAGAGTCAGGAGAGTTATGGGTGAAGCCAGGTGCATTGCTTTAGGGGGTGCGGAGAAAGAAGTCACACCCTGAACATTGTGCCTAAGGGAACCCAAATGCCACATAAGAAGACAACAGTATTATAAATGGAACATGGTAGGATGGGGTCGCTGTTACAAATTTGGCACTGGGGCCCAGTGGCTTCTGGATACAGAAAGTTTTGTAAGACCTACCAAACTGGACATTCTAGACCCAATTAAGTATATTCTGTGGGGTGATGGTGGAGTTTTCTAACAGTTCTATTTTATATGACCCCCCATTCAAATGCCATTTTCAAGAGACTGCACCTTTTGCAAAACAAATATGGTAGGGTTTACTGACAATTTTACCTATGGGGAGTGGGACAGATTAGTGGTTAGCACTGTTGCCTTGCAGCACTGAAGCCACAGGTCTTGAACAAAGGTGGGCAAATAGTATGTTGGGGTCTGTCAGTAGGCCTCTTTATTGGGGCCTGTAGATCATATACCCTTAGGTATAGGCTTCATTACAAAACTGGAAAAACTGCCTGGGGGCAATCAAAGGTATAAACTGAAGCTCCACAGCCCAAAGCAAACTCCATACCTCGCATCGCTCCTCAAGAGTCCTACTGATGGTCCTACTGTTTACCTACAACTTTAGAGCCCGGGTGTGACCACAGTCAATGGTTTTGCTACTGTGAGCATGTACGTGAACCAGTGGAGAATATATGGATAAAATAGATATGAGTGAGACCTGTATAAGTTGTGATGTTATTTCATGCATGGACTTTGGGCCTAGGACTCACTGGTATTTTGATGGGAAATCCGACCCTGGAAATCTGATGTGATAACATAACTTACGTGCAAAGAAATGCTATTTCGGAGCTGGGTTGACTTTTCTTTTATCCGCAATGCTGTTGTTATAATCCGATTGTAATTATGCCGCTGCCCGTTTTATCAGAAAACAATGAATAGATAGAGATTTTTTTCTTGCTATCGAAAAAGTGAGGCGGTATTATTAATGTGAAGATCTGCTGGTGTTATAAGTCTGTGCTGGGTGAAGAGAGGGGAGAGGTGACCAGGGTGAAATAAGGACACGCGATGAGGCAGCTGGAAGCTCTGAAGACTGATAGAGACAGTGTTTCACTTGTTGTATGTTTTATTATTATGCAAGCAATCAGGATTTTTGAATAAGTGTGAAAATTATAGTGAATGAAAAGGAAATCTGCATAGTGTCCTTCTATATTGTGGCAATTACATTTGCACTAGAAATTAACGAGTTGTCCGGCCAAAAACCCAAAAAAGTCATAATCACCTCGATTACTTGCTGGTCCCATTTCAATGCTTCCTGGGTTCCTCGCGGTCTCTACGATCTGGACCCTCTTGACCATTGTCAGACTGCGGTTTCTTGGGCCAACCAGAGGAAATTAATCTCAGGGTCCAACCTCAATATCATCAATAAAGTCTAATAGGTTTCGAATCAAAGAAATAGACCCTAGTGGCAAGTGATTATCTCCAAATGGGTTTTGTTCTCCTGGACCTTTGGGGTCCACTATGGCTTCAAAGACTGGGCCCACCAGAGAATCCTCTATTGACAAAGAAATGTGATTGCTCAGCAAATCACTGGCTTAGGTGGGCCACCACTTTTTCAGTGGATGACTGAGCACACCATACAAACACATGGCCAAGCATCGGATCAGCTTGAAATAGGGCACCCACTAAAAGGGTCCAAAACGTTACACTAATGAATATTTTGCACTGATGTGTACTTCACACCAATGGTTTTGAAAACTAATTGAAATTAATTAAATAAAAGGAGCAATCAAATAAATCTATTGGCGTGCTGTCTCCTATTATATACGACTTCAGTGGATGACTGAGCTGAGTCATATACTCATTATAGAAAAAATATATAACACACGCAGATAGAAATGTCAATGTCATGAGAGGACTTTCAACTGGTATTTTTGCCCCAGGCGCAAAATTGCAGGGGGCGCCAGACAGCAGGCACTTCAATGAGGGCCACTTCCCCTCCATTCTTCTATGAGGCAGTAGAGCGACGCAGGAGATCGCCCAAACACAGGCTACAAGAGGTGATAAAAAGAGGTAACAGGTAAGTAATTTTTTTAATAGACAGGCCATAATGGGGGCACTATGGGGGGGGGGGCATTATACAAAGGAGGCAATTATTATTACAATACTACAGAAGGGGCCATAATTATTACTATAATACATATAATACATAGGGGGCCATAATTATTACAATTATACTACAGAGGGGGCATTATTATAATAATACTACAGAGGGGCCATTATTATAATAATAATACTACAGAGGGGCCATTATTATAATAATACTACAGAGAAGGCCATTATTACAATAATACTACAGAGGAGGCCATTATTACAATAATACTACAGAGGGACCATTATTACAATAATACTACAGAGGAGGCCATTATTACAATAATACTACAGAGGGGCCATTATTACAATAATACTACAAAGGGGCCATTATTACAATAATACTACAGAGGGGCCATTATTACAATAATACTACAGCGGGGCCATTATTACAATAATACGACAGAGGGGACATTATTACAATAACACAGAGGGGGCCATTGTAATAATGATGAGGGGACATTATATATTATAATTAAACAGAGGGCATTATACTGATGGGCACTACGGGGGGAGGGGAGGTCTTTTATCTGAGGATGGTAGTAAAGTGAGGAATCTAAAAAAAAAAAAAATCTGTGAAACTCTGCAGAGACGAGACGCGGCTGAAAGAAGGTCATGGCGGTCTTATCTCCGAATGAAGAAGCTGAGGAAAGGAGTCTACATCCCAGGAGACGTCACTGGATGTAAGAGGTATGTGCTGCTGTATTGTACTGTATATTTCATAGCAGGGGGCCGTTGAAGTGAGCATGTTCAAGACTGCTTGTATATCTTTCCTCGTGAAACATTCTCTTCAAACAGTTCCTACAAACTCCACTATAGGTGTTACCTGCAGCAAGCTGGCAGGTCTTTACTTCTAGCCTGGCTTCTCTACAGGTCTTCTGCTGCTCCATGGTGTGGGGACTATGAAGGGCAAGGCAGCCACACCTGATTCAGGCTACCCTTTCCACTGCAGTAATCAGCTACTTGACTCTCTGTGTGCCTCACCCACTTCCACTTCCTAGCTAGCTATCACACAGGAGTTAGCTGGCTCTCCATTGCACCAGCTGCAGCATCTCCCAGCGCTCTCTCCTGCTCACTACATGCTCTGACCATGAGGTTTCACTAGGCACATTTACATATGCACTCCCAGGAGCATGCTCTGTTGTGTGGGTACACCTCATACGTGAACACTACTCTGATTCAATTTTGATAAATATCTGGAATTAACCCATTAATAGCCACATATTTACACTGTGTTTCTGCCACAACTACAGTGCAATTTCTTAATTACATTTCAAATAGAGGAAATGGCAACCTGAAAAAGCTTTGATAACTTCTTATAGCCTTTTTCTTGCTTTGTGGGCGTCAACCAATTTTATTTTCAGAGTGTTGGGCAACTGCTTAGAAGAACCTATGGCTGCTGTTTTTTGGGACAAAGTCTAGGTATTTATAAAGCTTTGAAATTGTATCACCTGGCCTTTCCTAACAATGATTGTGAACAAGCCTTATCCCTAACAGGCTATTTAAGGTTTAAGACCTTGGTCAAAGTTATCTGAGCGCTTAAATCTCCTTGGGTTCCCGTACTTTTCCAAGGTACTCCTTTCCTTTTTTCACTCTAAAGAAAACACCCAAAATAATACACTGATACTGCTTAAAATGTTGAAAAGTGTGTTTCATCTTTGATTTTATGGCTTTTGGAAATCATTTCATCTTTAACTTGCCTAACTGTTCACGATATAGTATAGCATAGTAATCATAACATTTATGTGTACAATAGCATATTCTACAGGAATGTAATCATATAACAGTTTAACATGGGTAGTATTACCACAGTAATGTGGTCAATGGTAGCCCAAAGCAACATGATATACTGTAACTAGCATAACTTGTTAAAGGATACAGAGATTTTCTTATAAGTGGTGCAAGGTCATATCCAACCCTTTTACATGACCTCTATATCCCTCACCGCTATGGCTGATTGGCGGCATTCTTCCTAGAGGAAGAGTGGTGTCGATCATCCACAGTAGGGCAGAGGCAGCAGCAGCTCATGAATATGGTAAATCCAACTGGTGATGGGTTACTTTTAAAGATGCAGATGGTCCAGGTCTGTTACCTGTCACATTACAAGTTATAATAACGTTATTACTCAGTTATAATAAGAATCACAAACTAGAATTGTCATTGTGAGCTATACATACAGTATGTCACGAAATTTGTGATTGTTCAACCTTAACCTCTTAGTGACCACCCATACGTGTTTTTACGGTGGTCACTAAGGGGCCTTAGGCTGGGCCGGCGCTTATTTACAGCGGTCCAGTCTAAGAGCTGCACGGACCGGCAGGAGTGCCAATCCGGGATGTTTAACACTTTACATGCGGCGGGCAATGGCGCCCGCCGCATGTAAAGCAGTGACAGAGGGAGCGAACTCCCTCTGTCTCCCATCGAAAGGGTGCTGATGTGTTTGAAGGGATAAGGCATTGCATTTTAAAAGCAGTCAAAATACTGTATGTTATAGTCCCCTTGTGGGACTATTAAGTGGTATAAAAAAGAATAAAAAAAACACATTGATTAAATAACAAAATTCCATTAAAAAAAAAAGTTTTTTTCATTGAAAAAAAGTTTTGTGAGAGAAATTGCGAGAGAAATTGCAAAAAAATAATAATCTCCCCGTATATTTAGTATGGCCGCATCAATAATGACCCGGACTACATAAATATCACATAAATTATCCCCTGCGGTGAACGCCGTAAAAAAAAAAAAAAAAAAAAGAAAAGACAGAATAGCAAATTTATTCTTAGTTGCCAAAGAAAAAACATAATAACAAGTGATCAAAAAGTGCCATTTACTCCAAAATTATACCAATGAAAAATACAAGTCGTCCTGCAAAAATCAAGCCCTCACTCAACTCCATATAAAGAAAAATAAAAAAGTTATGGGTCTTGGGAAGCAGCAATGTAAAAACATTTATTTCTTTTTAAAAAAGGGGTTTTATTGCAAAAAAGTTGTAAAACCTAAAAAAAACTATATGTATTTGGTATCACTGCAATCGTACTGACCCAGAGAATAAAGATGTGATGTTATTTATAGCTAAAAATAAACAATGTAAAATTTATAATGTAAAAACGCAGTGGCAGTATTGCTGTTTTTCCCATCTCGCTCCAAGAAAGAGTTAATAAAAGTTAATCAGAAAGTTATGTGTACCCCAAAATGGCGCCATTACAAACTACAACTTGTCCCGCGAAAAAAACAAGCCCTCATAAATCTATATAGATGAAAAAATAAAAAAGTTATAGCTCTTGGAACGCGATGATGAAAAAAGAAAAAAAAAACGCTTGGTCAGTAAGGGCCAAAACAGGCTGGTCACTAAGGGGTTAAAGGATTAATTTGCTACTAGATGGTTTGTGGACTGTAAAAGTACTAGCACAAGAAGTACAAAAGGTTAAAAAAACACGAGGCAGAACAGGAACAATGAGGTCTTGGACCAGTTACGGCTTAGGTCAATATGTCCAGTACCTGAAAGACAAATATTTATTTGTAGCCCTCATGGTTTCTTCAACTGAACAGGCTGATCGTATTGGTGTCTCATTGAGAGAATATAGAAGGTGAAGAGGGGGCCTGGACAGAACTTCACATGTTCCCTGAAAATAAAACCCATAAGAGACCTACCTTTATTTAATGCCAGTCATCAGCTTCAAATATCTGAACTGAAAATACAGGATAAAATTAAAAACGTATTTGACCTACTAGAGTTGTCTCCACCATAACAAGACAAAAACTTCTAATGATCAGATTATAAGGAAGGCACACAGGGAAACTGTATTGAGGCCTCCACTGCAGGTTTCTAATCAAAGTAGTTTATTAATGTGCAATATAAACCTGTCAACATGCAAATTAAATCTTTTCTATTTAGTTCAGTGCTTGGAATTTACCCTCAGCTTGACCAGTCTCTGTTAGGGACGCCAGTCCTATCTTGGCTCCCGTCAGTTTTCTACAATACTGGGATTTACTGTAACAGAAGAAGAGAAGGAGACCAGGAAAGAATCTGCAGAAGAACACCATCGCCAGACAACGTTGCGATAAAACTGTTAGACTTCATTGTAATAAGAACTCTCAACCAACAACACATATTGCTTTACGACTGACCCCTTAATCAGGTCCAAGACACAATGCGTCATGTAACAAACAAGTGGCCATTTAATTACATAAGATGGCACGAAAGAACATTATATACACATATAAAATACCAATAGAAAAAGAGGGTTTAGGGGACCTTCCAGGAAGTGGCCGGGTTTTAGCAATTTAGAGGCGATCTCATTTTGTCACGCACAACGACACACTAAGAGTATTCTAGTTAGCCTCGACACACAGTATCCTGGGCTTATTTTAACAGGATTTTAACCTTACGCCATTTTGGTTCCTTTTTTTGTGATGTGGTTCAGATGATGTATTTCCGGCCACAGTCAATGATTTGGGTTAAAACATTTGTTCCCCAACCTTTCCAATTAATAGGGGTACTAGACAGGGATGCCCACTCTCCCCGCTCTTATTGCCTTGGAGCCCCTAGTGAGGGTTTTGTTATCTGCCCCTCCATTCCAAGGTATTAAGGTGTGATACTAAACTTCTAGCCTTTGCGGATTATATATTACTTTTCACTTCTAACTCCAAACAGGCAATACCAGATATAAATGTCCACCATTGAGGAGTTTGGGCTGATTTCCAGTTTTAAAATCAACTGGGATAAATCTGAAGGCCTTCTCCGCATCAGTACTAAGGAAAACCAGAGGTGTGGCTGTTTTTCTTGCATATTGGAGCAGGTGGAGGAGGCGGGCTATGTTCATTTTACCCTCTCTGCCTGGGATAAAACCCACTTGCTCAGGGGATAATAAGGATGGGAGTTGTGGTTTGAGTCTATTGGCAAGAAGTTTTGCATAGAATTTGAAGTCGTTGTTCAATAGTGAAATTAGCCTATAACGAGCACATTGGGTAGGGTCTTTTTGTTCTTTTGGTATTATAGTTATGTGTGCTGATAACATTTCATACGTCTAACAAACGCGGCAAAAGGACTTCTCTAAAAGTTTTGAAATAAGGGATCGGGAATCCATCAGGTCCTGATGATTTATTGACTGTGATTCTCTCAGTGCCTTCCTCAACTCAGTCATAGTGAAAGGTTTTGTTAATAGTGAGGCTTGTTTATCTGTGATGGAGGCAGGGGCGGACTGGGCCGGGGGGCAGGGAGGCAATTGCCCCCCAGGCCGCCCTAAATAAACGGCCGCTGGGCCGCCCGTCTCAAAAAAAAAAAAAAATTTTTTTATTCTTCAGGGCCGCACCGCCGATCACCACAGGCGGCGCGGCCCTGGATGTAATTGCGGCCGGGCTGTGGGGCAGGGGAGGGAGAGGCGTGTCCCTCCCCTGTTCTTCTGATAGGCCGCAGGCACTAATGCCTGCAGCCTATCAGAGGCCGGCTCAGGAAGCGCGATGACGTCATTATCATCGCGACGCCTGAGCCGGCAGCACACGCTGCTGATGGAGGTAAGTATTTTTTCTTCTTTTTTTCTTCTTTGCGGAGATCTGGCACTATGGGGGGGGGGGCGGAGATCTGGCACTATAGGGGGGGGAGATCTGTCACTATGGGGGGGAGATCTGTCACTATGGGGGGGAGATCTGGCACTATGGGGGGGAGATCTGGCACTATGGGGTGCACTATAGGGGGAGCTGGCACTATGGGGGGCACTATAGGGGGAGCTGGAACTATGGGGGGCACTATAAGGGGAGCTGGCACTATGGGGGGCACTATAGGGGGAGCTGGCACTATGGGGGGCACTATAGGGGGAGCTGGCACTATAGGGGGAGCTGGCACTATGGGGGGCACTATAAGGGGAGCTGGCACTATGGGGGGCACTATAAGGGGAGCTGGCACTATGGGGCGCACTATATGGGGAGCTGGCACTATGGGGCGCACTATAGGGGGAGCTGGCACTATGGGGGGCACTGTGGGGAGCTGGCACTATGGGGGGCCTATAGGGGGAGCTGGCACTATGGGGGGGCCTATAGGGGGAGCTGGCACTATGGGGGGCCTATAGGGGGAGCTGGCACTATGGGGGGGACTATAGGGGGAGCTGGCACTATGGGGGGGGACTATAGGGGGAGTTGGCACTATGGGGGGGGACTATAGGGGGAGCTGGCACTATGGGGGGGGACTATAGGGGGAGCTGGCACTATGGGGGGACTATAGGGGGAGCTGGCACTATGGGGGGACTATAGGGGGAGCTGGCACTATGGGGGGGGACTATAGGGGGAGCTGGCACTATGGGGGGGGACTATAGGGGGAGCTGGCACTATGGGGGGACTATAGGGGGAGCTGGCACTATGGGGGGGACTATAGGGGGAGCTGGCACTATGGGGGGGCACTATAGGGGGAGCTGGCACTATGGGGGGGCACTATAGGGGGAGCTGGCACTATGGGGGGGCACTATAGGGGGAGCTGGCACTATGGGGGGGCACTATAGGGGGAGCTGGCACTATGGGGGGCACTATAGGGGGAGCTGGCACTATTGGGGGAGCTGGCACTATTGGAGGAGCTGGCACTATGGGGGCATTTCTTACTGGCACATTATGCGGGGGCACCATGGGGGAGAGGAGCACTATGGGGGTAACTGGGGGCTCTAAAGGGGCTTTTTTTTTAATTATTGGCACATTCTGGGGGCACTATAGGGGAGAGCAGCACTATGGGGCATCTGGTGCTACTATAGGGGCATTATTTGGGGGCACTATGGGGAAGTGGGGGCTCTAAAGGGGCCTTTTGTATTGGAACATTATGGGGGGCACTATGGCATTTGGTGGCACTAAGGGGGCATTTTTTACTGGCACATTATGGAAGGCACTATAGGGGAGAGCGGCACTATGGGGGAGTGGAGCACTATTGGGGCATATGGTGGCACTAAGAAGGGGCATTTTTTTACTGGTACATTGTGGGGGAGAGGAGCACTATAGGGGCATCTGCTGGGGGCACTAAGGGGCATTTTTTTACTGGCATATTATGGGGACACTATGGGGAAGGGGGAGAGGAGCAGTATGAGGGCATTTACTGGGGCACTATATAGGGGTATTTTATACTGGCATACATTATGGGGACATTAGCTCAACTGCGGGCACTAAGCGGGGGTATTTCATGTACTGTCATATTATAGGGAAAATTAGTACTACTAGGGGGTATTATGGGGAGCTTTACTACTACTAGGGGCTATGAAGAACATGATTACTAGGGCACTATAGGGGCATTATTACTACTAAGTGTGCTCTGGCAGAGAATTATTTCTATTGGTGGGATTTTGGGGAGCATTGTTACTTTGGGGGCACCCTGGCATAGTATCAGCTTAGCACAATTATTTTTGGGGGACATTATCTTTATACTATTAGTGTCTGGGCGCAGTTATTTTTTAGAGCGCTGTGTGCCAATAATTGTTTAAGGGGGCACTATCTGTGGGGTAGTAGTATTTCCAGGCGGACTGTTTCTGCAGTATAGTATTGGGGGCATAGCGGGTACAGTATTGGGGGCACTATCTGTGTGGTAGTTTGTATTTCCAGGGGGACTGTTTCTGCAGTATAGTATTGGGGGTGGCAGGAAACTAATGTCTGTTTCTCAATCTCTGCAGTGAAGGGAGATGGCAGAAAAATCATCATGGCGGTCTGGTCTGAATGGAGAAGATGAGGAAAGAGAACGTCTACAACAAAGGTGACATCACTGGATGTAAGAGGTATGTGGTGCTATGTAGGAGAGGAGATGCTCCGGCTCCTCCTCCTGCCATTTGCAGAAGGAGGATTCAGAACTGGGTGAGGATGACGAAAGGGGGCAGCAGGCCACGGGCGGGTGGCAGATGGTGGGGGGAACCACAGGCCTTGAGCAGGATCAGGGTAGGGAGGAGAGCGGAGGAGCTTCCTGGCTGTAGCTTGTTATATAAGCAGGCAGTGCAGCCAGGACGGCCTCCCCTCTCCGCATGATGTGTAGAGACAGGCCGCAACTATAAAATGTCAGCTGTACAGTGTGTGTTGGGAGTGGCCTATTATATGTAGGAGGGGCTTTTAATGATGGGCGGGGCTAAAAATGGGCCACTTGACTAGATTTGCCCCCCAGGACTAAGGCTGCCAGTCCTCCCCTGGATGGAGGGTAGTGAGAGAGTCGATAGCCATGCATCAATGGCACTTTTGCGAGAGTCTAATGCCCCTTCCACAAGGGCGTCGCGAGTGAGGGCCGGATGTGTTCAGGGTGCATCGCGGGAAACCCGCGCTAGTAGGCACGCAATTGCAGTCAGTTTTGTCTGCGACTGCATTCCGATGTTCAGTTTTTTCCGCGCGAGTGCAATGCGTTATGCACTGAATGTGGTACCCAGACCCGAACCTGGACTTCTTCACTGAAGTTCGGGTTTGGGTTTGGTGTTCTGTAGATTTTATTATTTTCCATTATAATATGGTTTTAATGGAAAATAATAGCATTCTTTAATACAGAATGCTAAGTATAATGTCAATTGAGGGTTAAAACATAATAAAAACATAACTCACCTCATCCACTTGATCGCCTAGCCGGCATCGTCTTCTTTCTTCTTCTTTCAGGACCTGCAAAAGGACCTTTGATGACGTCCTGCTGAATGAAGATAGAAGATAGAATGAAGATAGAAGATCCTTCTATCTTCATTCAGCAGGACCTGCAGTTGACGTCACCAAAAGGTCCTTTTGCAGTTCCTGAAAGAAGAAGAAAGAAGACGATGCCGGCTGCGCGATCAAGTGGATGAGGTGAGTTAATTTCTTTTTTATTTTTTAACCTCTCAAGGCACAGTTTACTAAGCATTCTGTATTAAGAATGCTATTATTTTCCCTTATAACAATGTTATAAGGGAAAATAATATAGTGAATAGACTTTAATGCGGTTGGGATTGCTCATCACTATCATCTCCTAGCAACCATGCATGAAAATCGCACCGCATCCACAAGCAATGCTTGCCATTTTCACACAGCCCCATTCATTTCTATGGGGCCTGCATTGCGTGAAAAACTCAGAATATAGAACATGCTGTGATTTTCACGCAACGCACAAGTGATGGCTGAAAATCACTGCTCATCTGCACCCGCGTGGAAAACTCGCCCGTGTGAAAGGGGCCTAAGGCTCCTTTCACACGAACAATACGGATTAGGTCCGGATGCGTTCAGGGTGCGTTCAGTAAAACTCGCACCATTTTGCAAACAAGTTCAGTTTTGTCTGCGGTTGCGTTCAGTTTTTTCTGCGCGGGTGCAATGCGTTTTGAGGCATTTTTCACGCGAGTTATAAAAAACTGAAGGTTTACAAACAACATCTCCTAGCAACCATCAGATTGGAGGTTAATGCAGGGATCAGCATATCTGGAGTCACAGACTCGGGTAAACCTTTCAGTCTTAGATTGTTCCTTCGACCCCGGTTTTCCTGATGTTCTATCAGGGAATATAAGTGGTTCACATGGGCTTGGCAGTTGTCGAGGTTGTGGGCTACTTCATTGTTAAAATCTATAATGGACACTTGGTGCGTTTCTAAAGTCTCTATCCTGGAGTGCATATGTCGTAAGTCCTGTTTTATGTCCTTAAGTTCACGTACCAGAGATTCCAATGACTGGGCCAGCAGGTCTTTAAGGAATGATTTGGATATCTTCTGGTCCTCTTTTGCTACCGCTGTGTCTTCTGTTTTGCTCCCTCCGGACTGCCGCTCCGTTCCCGTTGACTATAATGGGGGTGGGGCAGAGTTCCGGCGGAGGCATGGCAGCGCACGGCGAGAGGCTGCCGGAATAAATCTCGGAGATGTCGTAGTTTTATTCCGGCAGTCTTTCGCCATGCCCTGCCGTGCCTCCCCCCCCCGCCCCTATTATAGTCAATGGGGATGGAGCGGCAGTCCAGGGGCACGCGTTCACTAGCGGCAGGACAGATCCGACAGGCTGTTCACCCGGCGGAACAGCCTGCCAGAGGTCAGTGCCGCTAGTGTGAAAGTAGCCTTAGCCTGGTAAAAATACAATTACCAAAAGTATTGGGAGGACTAAACTTCCCAGACATCTCATCATACGATCTCGCAGCAAACTTCAGATTTCAGATATGTCTTGGACTGGTCCTGTAGGAGCTGTTTGGGAATGTGAATTTAGACAGACAATTATTTCCCCACATAGCATTAGAAGCATTATTACATATTCCCGATGACTTAATGCCACCCACTATTTGTGACTTTCCAATATTGTGGTCTGCTATACAAGTGTGGAAGAGGGTTAGAAAACTCAGTAAACTAGATAGACAACATACTCCGTTTCAACCTTTCTTGGCTTATCCGCATTTTTGGAGAGGCAAGCCTCCTAGGGTGTATATTACTTTGGCCACCCAGGGATGCTCCTTAGTACTGGACTTATTGGATATTAATTTTTCAATGTTGTCTTATAAGGCAGCTGCGCAAAAGCTTCCAGTATTTTCCAATAATGTTTTTCTTTTCTTACAAGCTCGTAATTTTGTTAATAGATGTTTGGGGGGGGGGGGAAGGGAGACCAGGAAGTCGGTAGGGGCCTCTTTGAATATTTTTCTTAAACAAGCACAATCACACCCCATTTCAACCAGTAATATCTGTCGTTTCCTTAGACCATCAAAGTTTTGGGGTGCGGAAAGTACAGGCCCCAACAAATCGATTAAGGATTTGCCTTAGGCTACTTTCACATTGGTGTTTTGCTGTGGCGCCGGTGGTCGCCATGCAGTGCCGCGCCGAATTTAGAGTAGGTTCCTACTCGAGGAGGCAACCTTGCTTTTTGATCAAAATATCTACTAATGCCTCATGTAAGCATGTATTTATGGCGCTGAAAAGCGATGATAATTATGCTCAGAAGCAGTTATTAGATCAAAGCAGTTATTATAGCATGAGGAGGTGTTTTCCAGGTTTATTCTTGTTTTTGGTTATTTTCCCATGGGGCCCCATAATTTCTAGTCACGCCCCTTTTTATGAAGGTCACTGTAATCTTGTAATGTGTTTCTTTTCCCTTTATTGCTCCTATCTCCCGTTCTGGGCTGTGGTCATAGGGGAGTGTCTATGTAACTCGCTAATGTGCACATCCACCTACTGAGCTGGTTGAGCATGGTTGCACATACTCAGTTCCATCTTTCACCTGCCATATCTATTGTTAGAAAGGAGAGTATGGGCTGTAATGGTAAAAGAAGCGCACAAAAGGGTAGCACATCCCAGAATAGATAGTAAAAGACTCTTACACTGGACTAAACTCTCTTTCAGTTTGGTCAGATAAGTGTCACGAGGGTGTCAAGAGCCACGTCTGACTCCGTTATACCCGGGGTCAGGAAGTCGCAGTGGGCGGCTGCACGCTCTATGTCTAAAGATTGCGCTGTTACTTAATGGTAGCTTTCTGTGTTTGCCTTGCAATCCTTTTTGTCTCACTCAGGGATACGTAGCTTCTCCTCCTCAGCTGTTTCTTGTTCGGCACTCCCAACCTCTTTATATTCCTCTCTCACTTCTCTGGTTGCCAGATATAGAGCTTCCTGTCTGGACTTCTATACTGACCCACTGGAGCTGAGTTGCTGTTATTTCTGGTTGTCGTACCAGAGCGTTACCCTCCGGATCCCTGTTGGTTGTTTGTTGTCTCCCACCTGGGACTATATGTTTTGTCAGTATTGTCTGTCCTCTCCCTGGTGTTTCCTTTTAGAGCTAGTGGTGTGGACTAGTGTTCTCACCGCCCTATTCACTATCTAGGGCTCATCTTAGGGAAAGCCAGGGTTTAGGCACGTGATTGGCGTACAGGTGAGAAACCCGTATAGGGACGTCAGGGCAGTCAGGTGCCAGCCCCAAGGTGAGTTAGGGGTCACCATCTTTCCTTCTCCCTTGGACAGGGCCTTCCTTTTCCCTCCCTTTGCGTCATGTATGTGATCGGCACGCCGGTCTTGATAATAAGGGAATATCATTCATAGACAACGTTATAGACAACAGGAAAATTAAAAGCTTTGACTCCCTAAAAGACCAATATAACTTAGACCTAGAAGAAATAAAAACTCACAAAGCACCTTAACAAGTTCCCTACACAAGAAACCTGGCTCCCTAACAACATATCAGACTTAATTACAAAACAAAAACAAAACAAAAAAGAATCCACTAAAGAATTATACGACATATACAATAAAGACTCCCAATTTGCTGCTTTACACTCACTTGGCAAATGGGAGACCGTACTTGGAAAAACTATCCACCCTAAAGAGTGGGAGGCAGCATGCAATAACATCCGCAAAGCAACCACTTGCATTTCACATAGAGAGCAAATATACAAAATGCACTCCAGATGGTACTTCACACCAAACAAACTCCACGACATATACCCAGACCATTCTAACCAATGCTGGAGAAACTGTGGTGCAGTGGGAGCGATTAAACATATATTCTGGTCCTGTCCCAGACTGAAAAAACTGGGCAAAGATCTAAAAAGTTTACTGTTCTTACTAACAGGGAAAAAGAATATCCTTACTCCAGAACTGATTCTACTGAACATTGGTCTAGAAGATCTGCCAGCAGACTGGAGATTTCCAATTTGCCACGTAGCATTTGCTACAAGACTTCTTATAGCCAAATCCTGGAAAACAGCATATATTCCAGAGATAAATGAAATTATCTCTGCAGTATCAAACAATTATACCACAGAACAAGCAAGCTTTTGCCTGCCAACTCGAAAATGGCCAAAAATGCAAAAAGGGCTGGAATTGCTGGTTATCGCACCTCCCAAATAAAACTTAAACACATGACCCGGGTCTCCTTCACCATTTACACAAAACAAAACCTTCCTTTCACCCAAGACTCTTTCCTTGAAGCCGAGGAGAAACTCTAATCTTAAGTTTCAATTTGTATTGATACTTGTTAAATGAGCCGTTTACTCTAATGCTAATAAAAATAACATCCCAAGGCTCAAATGTTGAGTTCTACCATATTCCATGGTAAATGTTTCATGTTATCTCCTTTTCTGTAAACATGCTCAAACAAAGTTATGTGTACCTAAAACTGCTTCCAGCTACATTGTCAACATTATGTTGTAACTATACAGAAAGCAAATATTTTATTAATGTTTGTAATATCATAACCTACCTTTATGTTTAAGTGTACTATACACTAAGAAAAACTCTCAATAAAAAATATTTTTGAAAGAATAGATAGTAAAAGATAAATATGGGGGATCACCTTATTGGGTTGTGCTAGTATAGGCACAACCCTATTGTAGACTTGTAGACTTGTAAAAGGATGTTGCGGTGCAGATGCTGGGTATGCTGCCACAGGAACGTGATCCTAGCAGAGAGAAGCTCGGTCCCTCCTGGAAAGGTTAGGTAAGTATGGGTCCTGCTTTAGGCGCAAGAATTCTCCATGCAGCTGGATTTTAAGATAAGCATTTCGGGGGATCTCAGGCCCCCTTCATCAGGTTAGGAGTCTAATACAATAGTCTGCAGGTCTGCATATAAATACCTTAAAAAAAAAATCTATCGTTAGAAGCAGTGACAGTTACAGGTAGTGTTGATCACGAATATTCAAATTGCAAATTTTTATCGCAAATATCGGCACTTCAAGAATTCGCGAATATTTAGAATAGTGATATATATTCGTAATTTCAAATATTCAAGATTTTTTTTAAATCAGTACACACGATTCCTCCCTGCTTCTAGATTGTGGGCCAATGAGAAGGCTGCAATATCTTTGACTTTAGGAGTAGTGTTGATTGCAAATTTTCGTAATGCGAATTTTCGTAATGCGAGTTTCGTAATGAGAATCAATGAGATTATGAAAACTCAAATCCGATGGTATATTTTAACCCCCAGGCATTCCCATGGTGATGGGGACGCTTTTCGGGGAGGAGTATGCCAAAGTCAAACAACTGCACAGATTTAAAAAAAAATGATGAATATTTTAGAAAACTAATATATTTGATATAGTGCTATATGTAGAGCAATTTAGCTAATATAGTGCTATAATCTTTTTTTTTTATAGTTGTAATTTTTTTTCCAATCTGAACTTCAGATGAGAAAAAAATTACAACTATTAGACAAAGAAGATTATAGCACTATATTAGCTAAATTGCTCTATATTCGGGGTTTTTTTTCGAATATTCGCTATATTGCTATATATTCTTGTTTTTAAATATTACAAATATTCAAAAAAACTAATATATTCGTTTTCTAGAATAATCGTCTTTTTTTTTTTTTATCTGTACAGTTGTTTCACTTTGGCATACTCCTCCCTGACAAGCGTCCCTGTCACCATGGGAACGCCTAGGGGTTAGAATATACCATCGGATCTGAGTTGTCACGATCTCGTTGATTCTCATTACGAAAATTCGCAATCAACACTACTCCTAACGAATATTCAAATTCGCGAATATTCTACAAATATTCTATGAAATATTCGCTAAATATTGCGAATTCGAATATGACACCTGCCGCTCATCACTAGTTACAGGGAGAGAGCTGCAGCAAAAAGGACACACCCTCTGATAAAGGACATTCCTCTGGGCTACCAGTCTGAAAAAAAATCTAGCAGAACAATTGGAGCAATGAATGGGGAGATCTCTGGACCCATGTGAGGTACAGGACTGGTTCTAGCTTTGTTACAAAGAGATTGTCATGTACTATATGATGCCTGTTTTACATTTGTTACATCATTCATGGAATAGCCCTTTTAAGTAGCTTCCTATCAAGTTTGCCCTAGTGTGAGTCCATAGGGATGTGTACATGAGCCAATTACTTCTCGAAAAGATTATTTGCTGCCAATCAATGGCACGCATAAAAAGTCCATCGATTGTCACCTAATCAGGATTCTTTAGATTGGCACAAACATTGTTTTTTGTTGGCAGTACACCCCACCATGTAAATAGGGGATGTGCTGTCCACAGTCATGTAAACAAATGGCTGCAGGAAAGATCCAATTGTTCATGCCATCATTTGGGCAATTATCTGCTCATGTGAAGGTCCCGTGTAAAAGGAAACTAAAGTTGGCCATACATATTAGATACATTTCCGACCAGCCTATGTTTTTGGGTCCTCATAAGAGATAAGTATTGGAATCGGGAAGTCTTGCTCTTGGGAATATGTATGAAGAAGTCTGGAGAGATAGCTATCCAGCTTAACATATAGAGAAATTAGATTGTTAGATTCGTTGCCGAGAAGAACTAATGTAAATGATGACAATTGTACTGCAAAATATGTTGGTGCTATATAAGCAAATGAAAATACATTCTTCAAAAATTTTACAGGAATAGAAGCAAATTTTGATGTAAAGTACTTGACTAGCTTTTCCATATTCTGCTTTGTGGCAAACCTACAAAAAGAGATAGAGACGAAGTGAACAAGGTCTACAGAGTCAAGGGTTATGTGTCTACAGACATGACCCTGTCCTTGACCGCCATGTAAATTTGGGCCTCTGATCTCTTTTTGGATATGCAGTTGGAGCTCTTATCCCCAAGCAGGATAAAGATCAAAGCCTCAGGCAAGCAAATACAGAAATACCTTGATTATTCAGGCTTTCAAGTAAATTCCTGTAAGTTCTAAGAGATGCTATCTTGGAGCACCTCAATGAAAATAAGCAAATAACGCAATATCAGCATGGCTTCACGAGGGATCGGTCATGTCAAACTAATTTAATTAGTTTCTATGAGGAGGTAAGTTCTAGACTTGATAACAGCAAATCAATGAATGTCGTATATCTGGACTTCTCCAAAGCATTTGACACTGTACCGCATAAAAGGTTAGTATATAAAATGAGAATACTCGGACTGAGAGAACATGTCTGTATGTGGGTAAGTAACTGGCTCAGTGATAGAAAACAGAGGGTGGTTATTAATGGTACACACTCAGATTTGGTCACTGTCACTAGTGGGGTACATCAGGGGTCAGTATTGGGCCCTATTCTCTTCAATATATTTATTAATGATCTTGTAGAAGGCTTGCATAGTAAAATATACATTTTTGCAGATGACACTAAACTGTGTAAAGTAATTGACATGGAAGAGGACAGTATACTGCTAAAGATGGATCTGGATAGATTGGAGGCTTGGACAGAGAAGTGGCAGATGAGGTTTAACACTGACAAATGTAAGGTTATGCACATGGTAAGGAATAATGCAAGTCACCCGTACATACTAAATGGTAAAACACTCGGTAACACTGACATGGAAAAGAACCTAGGAATTTTAGTGAACAGCAAACTAAGCTGTAAAAACCAGTGTCAGGCAGCTGCTGCCAAGGCCAATAAGATAATGGGTTGCATCAAAAGGGGCATGGATGCCCGTGATTAGAACATAGTCCTAACACTTTACAAATCAATGGTCAGACGACACATGGAGTACTGTGTACAGTTCTGGTCTCCTGTAAACAAGGCAGACATAGCAGAGCTGGAGAGGGTCCAGAGGAGGGGAACAAAAATAATACCTGGAATGAGAGAACTACAGTACCCTGAAAGATTATCAAAATTAGGGTTATTCACTTTAGAAAAAGACGACTAAGGGGAGATTTAATTACTATGTATAAATATATCAGGGGTCAGTACAGAGATCTCTCCCATCATCTGTTTATCCCCAGGACTGTGACTGTGACGAGGGGACATCCTCTGCGTCTGGAGGAAAGAAGGTTTGTACACAAACATAGAAGAGGATTCTTAAGTGGGGAAAATTGGCTACCTCACAGGTTGTTGTTGTTTTTTTGCCTTCCTCTGGATCAACTTACAGGCTGAACTGGACGGACAAATGTATTTTTTCTGCCTTATATACTATGTTACTATATTACTATGTTATTATGTTATTATAGTCCAGAGTCAAAACACCTTTTTTCAGGAAAGTGGAGGTTATATTAGTGCAAGGGAGGAATCCACAGTGCTGACTGGTTATTGATCTTGATAAGGATCTAATCTTGCACTGTTTTCGGTGTGTCATGGAAACGGTGACACTGGATTCTGTACTATTTATTATTTAATGGATAATTCATAGCACTTTAGATCAATGGCAAAGGTGCTGAGTAAAACCTAGATAAGGAACATTTTCCCTTAATCAGTGGTGTGCACAGAGGGTAAGGAGAAATTGTAAAGATAAAACTTTGTCCCCTTTCAGGTACTACTTGTGCAGTAACCCAGAAGAGGGTAGCTGCAAAAGGGTTAATCATAATATTGTTATTTGGTTTATTTAAAGGGGTTATCCAAGAATTAATAAAATGAAAATACATAAATATTACTTTATTATAAATAAATTCCCAAGTACCTTTCATTTGTTATAATGGCTCGTTTTCTCTGGGGAGTAATCATTAGAAGAAATAAAATGTCTGCCGTCCTATTAGTGCACACAAAACCTGTCCTAATCACATAGGAGGACAAGTTACTTCAGAGCACTGAGGTAAAGAGCTGCCTCATCCTCCTCTCTGCTCTGCTTGTCAGGGCTTATGGTCCTGAATACAGTTTAATATGATCTTCAGCTGATTCTCTGTAGGAATGTAGTTCAGGAGGAGACATGATGTACAGAGAGGAGGTGGGGATGTGGCTGTATCCTGCTATTTGATTAGGATAGGTTTTGTGTGCACTAATACGACAGCAGCCATTTTATTTCTCCTGATGATTGCTTCCCAGACAAAATGAGACATTATAACTAATGAAAGATATTTGGGAATATATTTTTAATAAAGTAATATTTAGGTATTTTCATTTTCTTATTTCCTGGATAACCTCTTTAAATGTTCTGATTTGTTGTGAATGCCTACTTAATGGTACAGTATGGATAAGTCAGGGATAACAACTTTGACTTGGTTCCTTAAGGTTGCTAGGAGATGGACCTGGGTTGACCCCTAGTCAGTAGAGAGAGTCTAGTCTAGCTGTGCTGCTGAGAGGACACATGTTTGCTTGCTCCCCAGAAGTATACCTGAATCTCAGGGAACTATCATCTCTGAGACAGTTACAGATATCTAGAGAGAAAGAGACGGAAGATTAGAAGGTCCAGAATGTGTAAGGCTGATATAGACTTTGCCACTGTGAGAGAGAATTTTGCCAGTGCACCCTTCCACACTTTGAGACAGTTTGGCCATCTGTATCTTAATTCTGTACCCCAAGGGCACCCGACCTACCACCAACCAGGAGCCCCAACACCTGTGTGTGCCCCAAGGGAAAAAAGGGTGTGCCCTCCTGTCATTGTACGTCCCTAGGAGGTTATAAGTGGGAGCATTGCCACTGTGATCCGTGTTTACATTTATTCTTATCACATCCACTACCACTCCCATCTTCCACTTGTTATTCCCGGACAGCCACTGCACTTGACACCAATAACCATGTGAAAACACCTTGTGACCCTAACTCCATAACTGAAGTAAATTTTCCTCTTCCTTGTTTTGTTTACATTAAAGAGTTTGTCCAGCTTTTTGGGCTTTTTTAAAATTTCAACAATTCACACTCACTTGCTCCCTGCTCCGTTCTGGATCCCATGCTCCGCTCAGCAGTCTTCCAGTTCCTGTCATGTAAACTTCTGGACGGGCAGGGTCACATGTGCCGCTGCAGCCAATGACATGTCCCCAAAAGGCATATTACTGTTGGGGACATGTCACCACTGAAGCCAGTCATTGGCAGCATTGATGCACATAATTCCCATCCATCTGGAAGTTTACAGGACGAGGCCTGGAGGCCCGCTGAACAAAGGCAGGAGGTGGAAAAGAGCGTCGATGAGCAGGTGAGCATGATTTTTTTTTAACAGGCTGCTATAAATAAAAAGTCCTAAAGGCTGGATAACCTCTCTAAATAGCGGAGGCAAGCTTGGGGCAATGCTTAAAAGTTATTAATTTCCAGAAAACCTCTTTAATGCTGGGTTCTGTGTTAGCCAGAATGTGCCACATAAGCCAATTACTGAGCATGTGCTTTACCGCAAATTAAGCCCTATCTTCTGTGACACTTACAGGGAGAGGGCTGCAGCAGAAAAGACATGCCCCCTGAGAAAGGCTACCAGCTTTAAATATATCTAGCAGAGCAACTGGAGCAATGAATGGGACAATCTCTGGATCCATGGAAGGTACAGGGCTGGTTTCCCATATTCAGACCACCTCCTTTTCTTTTCAGACATTAGTTCTAAGTACCCTCTTCTGCAGAACTCAGCCTTCTATTATCAGAGAACATGGCATTACTGCTGAAGTGTGTTGGGTTCCCTGGCCTTGCCATCTCTGTCTCTTTTTGTTCAAATTTTTCTACGTGGACCCTCAACTCAAGGTCTTATATCGGACATATATAAGCTTCTACTCTCATCAGACTTTCCTGCTTTCCTGTCGACTATACGCACCTTTACATGCAGAAGTGGTCCAAAGCATTTGCTAGCTACTCGTGTGTCGTTTATAAAGAAAACCAACCTAAGATCTCAATGCATAAGCCAGAACTTCTACATGCTTTGAACCCGGCTTCCTTGACTCCTGTTGAGATGCCCTTCCCAGAATGCGTCATCATTTAACTTATTTTTTTTTGGGAATGTCCAGTTATACGTTTTTACTGGACTGAGGTGACCCAATTATTACAGTTTTTGATAGACGGATTCCCAGAGACCCGTTGGTACTTACCCTTAATGTTGTTCCCAAGGGTCTTCGGGGTTCTGGTGCCAGGCTGCTCCTCTATATACTAACTGCCGCTAGGTGCTTAATTGCTCTCTCTTGGAGACGCCCAGCTCTGAGTGGAGATATGATACCCGTATACAGGATTTACGTTCCCTGGAATATTCTATGGCCCTTCTACACTGTACCACTGCTAAGTTCCTTAAAATCTAGTCAGCATGGGACACTCGTTCAAATAGCATAACTATAATCGTCAAGAGAGACCTTTTGATATCGATTCTTGTTTTTTGTCCACTGTACCTGGACGATTTCAACCATTTGTCATATGTACTCTTATACTTTATACTGTATTTTACCTATTGTAAGGCGTCAAAAGAAACAAAGTTGGCAAAGAAAAGAAAGAGATTGTCATGTACTATATAGTTTTTACCTTAATCATGGCAAACTCCTTTATAGCAATGCAAACAACAGAACCTACTAAATATATTTATGCACTTGCACAAAATGACAAATCTGATTCCAAATAATCTATATTACACCTTGAAATACCCATATATAGACAGTAGATGTATGCAATTCATAAATGAGGTATAAAGAATTAAAATATATATTACAGTCTAATATAAATATTCATACAACCACATGATATTCATCTGCCATGGGTTTATTCATATTATTTTAAATCAGCATGTGTTAAATAAGTATGTATAAAACTCATGACTACATGACACATGACTACATAGATATATAGATATGAAAAAAGCATTTACCATTTCATCCCTGTAAATCCGTGCGAACATGGAAATGAACCAAAATCAGGTAATAAAAAGAATATTTTTATTTATTTTACTCACTTATATAGCGCTGATATATTCCACAGCGCTTTACAGACATTATCATCTCTCACTGTCCCCAATGGGGCTCACAATCTAAGTTCCCTGTCAGTATGTCTTTGGAATGTGGGAGGAAACCAGAGAACCCAGAGGAAACCCCCACAAACAAGAGGACAACATACAAACTCCATGCAGATATTGTCCTTGGTCAGATTTCAACCTAGGACCCAAGCACTGCAAGGCATCAGTGCTACTGCTAACCACTGAGCCACCAAAAAGTCTTTAGATTGCATATAAATACACGCATATATATCTGTATGGTGTAGGAAGGCGCAAGGGTGTGTGTCACTGAGATTCCTGGCCTCGGTGAGGTAAGAGCCGGTAATTTCATGTGTCAGCGGCAGCTAGTGCTGGCTGACATGGTTTTGCTATTTAGTATGGCTGTAAAGCCGATCCGGGCCGACTCTTACTGGGAGCAGCCAAAGTGCAGCGTGGGTGGCTTCCCCCCACGTTCCAGGCCGGGTCTTGGTTTGGGCTATAAAACACAGGCAGTTCCCTTTCGTCCTAACCAGCAGCACAAGTGGGGTATTTGCCCCTGTGAAACTGGTCAGGACAGGCAGAATTTTTAATGAACAAAAATTTCTGCCTAAGTATCCTAATTAGTAATTAACTAATTAAGCCCCTACCCCATATAACCCGGCCCCAACTGGACGGGGTTGCTTTTTTATTGTCCTGTGGACTCCAGGACAGGCTAGACTCCTTACTGGAGTCTCCCATTGTTAGCCATAGAATTATCATATGGTTATTATAATCTTTAATTCTGCCTTTTTCTTTTTCCTAGGTATCCTGAACTGCCCTCTCCTACCTGTGGGAGCGTGCCTCCGGTGGATCACTTCGGAGCCCATCTGTGTTACAGTCATATCAGATGCAGGGGGGAGATGGCGGCGGTTTGGCTTCCTGCCTCCCTCCTCATGTGCCATTGAAGCAGTCGCTTCGCTCCTCTGGCATCTCGCGAGTACCGAAAGTGCGTCATTATCGTCACTTCCGGTCCGCGGCTCCGACTTCCAGCGCTGTGTTCAGAGCTTTCCATGTTCAAAATACACCTTAAGTTCGTGCCTCAGTTTTGCTGGGGCACCTAAAGGGGGGAATTAGGAAGGTTATGTTATATTTATTAAAATTGTACCTTTTAACCCGGGAATCCACCCCCTGGGTTTGGGAGTGACTGTAAGCTCCTCCCCCTTGTGCTATTTAAGGCACCTGTGTGAGGCAGGTCAATGTTGCTCTCAGTTTTCTGAGCTCAACTGACTTCTGCTGTTGATTACTCCTGCGCTCAGGAAGTTTTCCTTGAAGTCACCTTGCTTTCTTCTAAGATGGCATCGCCACCTCACGGTAAGGTACTACTCTCCCTTTTTTTGTACCGTTTTGGATCCAAATTCTTATTCTGTTGTCTGTGTCTTAGGCAAATCCACCCAGAAGCAGAAGCATCTCGCCTGCTCCAGCTGCACCACCCCATTACCGGATTCATACGAATTCCACCGATGCCCAGGCTGCCGTCCCAGACCAGCGGACCCAGAACCAACGGTGGTGGATATGTTCTCATGGATGAAACAGTTCATGGATACGTCCATTGCCGAGATCAAGGGAGCAGTCTCTAACAAGAGGCCCAGACAGGCTTCTCCTGGTCCTGTTCCCATGTCTGAAGACGTCGTCTCCATTGAGGACAATTCTTCCTCTGAGGAAGAAAGTTCGGCCTTCCTCTTTCCGGCCGAAAAAACGCAAAGACTGTTATGCTCCATCAGGTCGAGGGACCATGATGTTGAGCAAGTGGAAGCTCCACAGTCCACCTCTAGAGGGCCAAGTGTCTTTAAAGTGGACGAGTCTTTAAATAAATTAATGGCAACCGAGTGGAAACACCCGGAGAAGGGGCCAGTGTTAACAAAGAGATTTAAACTAATGTTCCCTCTTCAGGATGTGGATTCCTTAGTTTGGGTTCCACCTCCAAAAGGTGGATATGGCCATATCGAAGCTCTCCAAGAGAACCCTAGTCCCCTCAGACGACGGCAGCAACCTAAAGGACCCCCTAGACAGACGAGCAGAGTGCACGCTTAGACGCAACTACTCGGCTGCCTCCGCCTCTGTGTCATGGTCTTACCTCCTTGCTGTCCTCCTTCGTTTGACATGTGCTGGCGGCCATCTTGGTTTCTGGGTTTCTTGTAGCCTCCCACCCTGCGGCTCCTCCTTCCCACTGGGAGGAGCTGGATGCCTAGCTCATATATATAGGAGGTCTGTGGCTTCAGTTCCTTGCTTGGTCCTCCTGTGCTCACATGCTTCTAAGACTGCTGCTGCTTCTGGTTCCTGATCCTGGCCTCGTCTGACTACCCCGTTGGTTCCTGATCCTGGCTTCGTCTGACTACCCTGCTGGTTCCTGATCCAGGCTTCGTCTGACTACCCTTCTGGTTCCTGATCCCTGGTTTCGCAAGACCCTGCTTCGGTTTAGCCATCCGTTTGGACTTTTGCCTTACAGCTTTATTTTCAAAAAAGCCTTCTTATTTCCACTCATCTCTTGTTGTACGTCTGGTTCATGGTTCCATGACATTAGGACCAAGCCATGAATTCTGACGGTACAGGGCCATCCTCGCTACCTACGCTGGTTGCCAGACTTGATCAGCAGGATCACCTGTTGGGTCGGTTCGCTGTGGCGTTGCAAACCCTGCTTGAACGCACGGCTCATTTAGCTTCCGTTGCCGATGGGTCGGTTGTCGCTCCTGGGCCCGCTCCTACTGCCGCTCCGGTTGTTGCGCCAGAGTCTACCCCGACACCTGTTGCTGCGCCTGCGGTGTTTCGGGGTATGACCGGTTCTGCCCCCCTTCCACAGCGCTTTGGGGGAGAGCCAACTCAGTGCCGAGGTTTCCTTAACCAGGTGGGCATTTACTTCGAGTTGCTGCCACATGCCTTTCCTACTGAGAGATCAAAGGTGGGCTTCTTGATCTCGCTGCTCTCGGACAAGGCCTTGGCCTGGGCCAGCCCTTTATGGGAGAACAACAATCCGGTGGTTGCCGAGTTTTCTGGTTTTGTTGCTTCTCTTCGGAAGGTATTCGATGTGCCGGCTCGTGCTGCCTCTGCTGCGAAGCTCCTTATGTCCATCAGACAGGGTTCACGATCCGTAGCTGAATACGCCATTGAGTTTCGTACCCTGGCAGCAGAGGTGGGCTGGAATAATGAGGCTCTGGTCGCTGCTTTCTCTCATGGTCTCTCGGATGCCTTGAAGGATGAGGTTGCAGCTAAGGACCTACCAGTGGAGCTCGAGTCTCTTATTTCTTTCCTGATTTTGATTGACACCAGACTCAGGGAGAGACCTTCCTTTAAGGAGAGCCTGCGGAGGCCTTCTAACAGATTGGCGCCTACGTTTGCTGTCCCACCCGTGCCTCCCTCTCCTCCCACGCCTCCTGGGGATGACTTGTCTGGGGGTGAACCCATGCAGCTGGGGTTTGCTCGCCTGTCCGAGGGGGAGAGGGTACTCCGGAGACGCGAGGGCCGATGCATGTACTGTGGTCTCGGTGGGCATTTTCGGTTGGCATGCCCGAACCGTCCGGGAAACGCTCGCACCTGAGATCCTGTCGGGGGCAGATCTTGGGTGGAGTCTCCTCGTCCCCGGTTTCCCGTGTTGACAAACCACTGATTACTGTTGTCCTCTCCTGGGTCGGGGGCTCGGTGACGACCCAGGCGTTGGTGGACTCTGGTGCTGGTGGTTTGTTCATTGATAGTGTGTTCGCTGCCGCCAATTCCATTCCTCTGCAGCCTCGAGGTTCCCCACTGGCTCTTGAGGCGATAGACGGCAGACCCCTTCTGCCGCCACACGTGACTCATGAGACCCTTCCAGTGGGGATGGCCATTGGTGCCGTTCACAGAGAGTCGGTCTGTCTCCAGGTTATTTCGTCTCCACACTACTCGGTGGTCTTGGGGTACCCCTGGCTCCAGAAGCACAATCCGACTTTCGATTGGAAATCGGCCGAGATCCTCTCGTGGTCACCGCAGTGTGGGGCTAGTTGCATCCATGGGCCTGTCAAGTTGCTGTGTACTTCCTCGGACTCTCTGTTGCCTCCTGAATATGAGGAGTACCGGGATGTATTCGATAAGGTGCGTGCGGTTGCCCTACCTCCGCACCGCCCATACGATTGTGCCATAGAGTTACAATCTGGTGCCGTTCCGCCTCGTGGCAAAGTCTATCCACTGTCGGTAGCGGAGAATGAGGCCATGGAGGAGTACGTGAGGGAGGCGCTTTCACGCGGACACATTCGCAAATCCTCGTCCCCGGCAGGGGCTGGATTTTTCTTTGTGAAAAAGAAGGGCGGTGAGTTGAGGCCTTGCATCGATTACAGGGGTCTCAATCGCATCACGATCAAGAACGCTTACCCGATACCCTTGATTTCCGAGCTGTTCGATCGCCTCAAAGGGGCCACAGTCTTTACCAAACTCGACCTGAGGGCGGCATATAACCTGGTAAGGATCAAGGCGGGCGATGAGTGGAAGACCGCGTTTAACACCAGGACCGGTCATTATGAATCCTTGGTTATGCCCTTTGGGTTGTGCAATGCGCCCGCAGTCTTCCAGGAATTCATCAACGATGTTTTCCGTGACCTGTTGCAGCAGTGTGTGGTGGTCTATTTGGATGACATCTTGGTATATTCTGAATCCATGGAGGCCCACATTCTGGATGTCAGACGAGTGTTGCAACGGTTACGAGAGAACAAGCTGTTCGGTAAGCTTGAGAAATGCGAATTTCACCGATCCCAGGTAACCTTCTTAGGTTACATCATTTCCGCTGAGGGGTTCTCCATGGATCCTGAGAAGGTTTCGGCTGTCTTACAGTGGCCCCAGCCCAGTGGTCTCCGTGCCCTGCAGCGCTTTTTGGGCTTCGCCAATTATTATCGGAAGTTCATCAGGGACTTTTCTATGCTAGCCAAGCCTCTCACGGATCTGACCAGGAAGGGCAGTAATTTCCAGGTCTGGCCGCCCGAGGCCATCCGAGCTTTTGAGGCTCTAAAGTCCGCCTTTGTGTCGGCTCCGATTCTGTCGCATCCCAACCCTGGGTTGCCGTTTGTCCTCGAGGTGGACGCGTCTGAGACGGGAGTAGGCGCCCTCCTGTCTCAGCGTAGAACACCAGAGGGTCCTCTGCTTCCTTGTGGGTTTTACTCCCGGAAACTGTCTTCCGTGGAGTGCAACTACCAGATTGGTGACAGGGAGTTATTGGCCATCGTGCAGGCCCTTAAAGAATGGAGGCACTTGCTCGAGGGCTCGGTGGTTCCGGTTCTCATCCTGACGGACCACAAGAATCTGACCTACCTCTCTGAGGCCAAGAGATTGACACCACGTCAGGCCAGATGGGCTCTGTTCTTGTCACGTTTTAATTACGTGGTCTCCTACCTACACGGTTCCAAGAACATCAGAGCGGATGCCTTATCACGGCAGTACTCCGAGCTGTCCGGGGAGGAGTCGATTCCGACTTCGGTCATACCTCCGAATCAGATCCTGGCCGCCATTCGCACCAGCCTGACCTCTCTCCTGGGTGAGCAGATTTTGGCGGCTCAATCTGGTGCTCCCTCTGGGAGACCCAACGGCAGGTGTTTTGTGCCTGAGGAGTTGCGCACTCGGTTGTTGCGAACCTACCATAACTCCAAGGCCGCGGGGCATCCTGGAAAGAATCAGCTGTCCTGGGCTGTTTCACGTCTGTTCTGGTGGCCTTCTCTACGTTCCGACATCGCCGCATATGTAGCGGCATGCTCCGTTTGTGCCCAGAGTAAGTCCCCTCGGCACCTTCCGTTGGGCCTTTTGCAACCCATAGCCACCGGGGAGCGTCCATGGTCACACCTGGGGATGGATTTCATTGTGGACCTCCCTGCATCCCGAGGCCATACGGTCATTCTCATGATAGTGGATCGGTTTTCCAAAATGTGCCACTGTGTTCCTCTTAAGAAGTTACCCTCTGCACAAGAGTTGGCCTCGATTTTTGCCAGGGAGGTCTTCCGGTTGCACGGTTTGCCCAAGGAGATTGTGTCGGATCGGGGGAGTCAGTTTGTGTCCAGGTTCTGGCGCGCCTTTTGCTCCCAGTTGGGGATTCATCTCTCTTTCTCCTCGGCCTACCACCCTCAGTCCAATGGGGCCGCAGAACGATCCAATCAGGCCTTGGAGCAATTCCTTCGTTGCTATGTCTCCGATCACCAAGACAATTGGGTTGACCTCCTGCCTTGGGCTGAGTTTGCCAGGAACACGGCGGTGAACTCTTCCTCTGGGACGTCTCCCTTCATGGCCAATTATGGGTTCCAACCTGCCGTGTTACCGGAGGTATTCTCTCCCCAGGATATTCCGGCTGTGGAGGATCACCTTTCCGTCCTACATGCTTCTTGGGTACAGATCCAGAGGTCCCTTGAGGTCTCTGCGCAGCGCCAGAGACTCCAGGCTGATCGCAGACGAGCGCCCGCTCCTTCCTACCAGGTCGGAGACCCCGTATGGTTGTCCACCCGCAACCTCAACCTTCGAGTGCCCACTCCCAAGCTGGCGCCTCGCTTTGTTGGTCCCTTCCGAGTGCTTCGCAGGGTAAACCCGGTAGCCTATGCCCTTGCGCTTCCTCCTGGCATGCGGATCTCCAACGTGTTTCATGTCTCCCTGTTGAAGCCACTGGTGTGTAATCGTTTCACTTCCTCGATTCCTCGGCCTCGTCCGGTCCAAGTGGGCAATCGTGAGGAGTATGAGGTGAGCAATATCCTGGACTCACGCCTGGTCCGCGGCCGGGTGCAGTTTTTGGTCCATTGGCGTGGTTATGGTCCAGAGGAGCGTTCCTGGGTTCCCTCCGCAGATGTCCATGCTCCTGCCTTGCTCCGAGCCTTCCACGCACGCTTCCCTCAGAAACCGTTCCTTACTCCGCGGAGGAGGGGCCCTTGAGGGGGAGGTACTGTCATGGTCTTACCTCCTTGCTGTCCTCCTTCGTTTGACATGTGCTGGCGGCCATCTTGGTTTCTGGGTTTCTTGTAGCCTCCCACCCTGCGGCTCCTCCTTCCCACTGGGAGGAGCTGGATGCCTAGCTCATATATATAGGAGGTCTGTGGCTTCAGTTCCTTGCTTGGTCCTCCTGTGCTCACATGCTTCTAAGACTGCTGCTGCTTCTGGTTCCTGATCCTGGCCTCGTCTGACTACCCCGTTGGTTCCTGATCCTGGCTTCGTCTGACTACCCTGCTGGTTCCTGATCCAGGCTTCGTCTGACTACCCTTCTGGTTCCTGATCCCTGGTTTCGCAAGACCCTGCTTCGGTTTAGCCATCCGTCTGGACTTTTGCCTTACAGCTTTATTTTCAATAAAGCCTTCTTATTTCCACTCATCTCTTGTTGTACGTCTGGTTCATGGTTCCATGACACTCTGCCTCGGTTGCTATAGTGTGCTCTGAAGTATCGGAATTTATCCGTGCACGCACTCTCAGAATCCAATCAGACTTGGATTCTGGGGTTGCCCGGGACGACATCCTGGACCAATTCAAAACCCTCTTACTGGGGATCGATTTCCTAACAGATTCCTCCCAACAACAATTAAAATTAGCGGCCAAGTCTATGGCGCTTTCCTCAGCCAGTAGGCGCCCACTCTGGTTAAAACCATGGGCGGCGGACAACACGTCCAAATTTAACCTTTTCTCCCTTCCCTATGAACCAGGTAGATTATTCGGTTCTGAGTTAGATTCTCTCATGGAGAACCTAGCGGACAAGAAGGGTAAATCCCTCCCCCAGCAGTCCTTTCGGGGTCGAGGAAGGGGTAGAGGAGGAGGAAGATTTCAGGGGGGAGACAGAACCCAGAGGCGTTCTGAAAATAGTAAGAGAGGTAGGGGTCGCGGTCGTGGAAACCGCAGGGCTGATCTATGACTCTCCACAGCCCGTCAATCCCCCTCCCCCCGATGTCCCAGAGGAAGGACCAGTTTTCAGTTCCCCAGTCGGTGGACGTTTGAGTCTATTCAAAAAATTTTGGATGCAAAAAATTCCAGACCCTTGGGTGCTACAAGTGATAGCGTCAGGGTACACAATAGATTTAATTTCCCTTCCTCGGGACAAGTTCGTCCTAACAAGGACTTTAGCACCCGACAAACAGTTAATCCTGGAAGACTCGGTTCTCCAGTATATACAGAAAGGAGCATTAGAGGAGGTTCCTCCTCGCAAATGGCGGCAGGGGGTTTATTCTCCCATCTTTCTGGTACCAAAACCATCAGGAGACTGGCGGATGATCATCGATTTACGTTACTTAAATCGCTTCATCAGGAAGAAGCGTTTCCGGATGGAAACCATTCGCTCTGTATTAAACATCCTGAACCCAGGAGATATGATGGTAACCATAGACCTGAAGGATGCTTACCTTCATGTTCCCATCTGCCCGGCACACAGGAAATATCTCAGAGTTGCTGTGGCCTTGCAAGGGGTAGTGAAGCACTACCAGTTTGCTGTATTGCCCTTCGGCATATCCTCAGCTCCGCACACCTTCACAAAGGTAGTGGCTCCCGTGGTCGCCCATTTAAGACTTCTTGGGCTAGAGGTCGTACCGTACCTGGACGATTGGCTTTTAAAAGCCGCAAACGCAGACGTCCTGCAGAGTCAGCTTCAACAAGCTCTCCAGATTCTCCAGCATCTGGGTTGGTTGATAAATTGGGACAAGTCGCACTTAGTCCCGTCAACCACGAGAACGTTCTTGGGGTTTGTGATCGATTCACAACTGATGACCCTATACCTGTCCCCACAGAGGAGGGACAGAGTAATAAAGGCCGCACAGTCTCTTATACCACCCAGACGAGTCTCCATAAGGGTTCTTATGAGGATGTTAGGCCACATGTCAGCATCTGCAGAGGCAGTTCCTTGGGCCTTATGGCACTTATGCCCTCTTCAGGAGGAGGTCTTAGCAGCTTGGAGTCGCAAGCCCAAAGACCTAGACAGAATGCACTCCCTGTCGGTAGAAGTCCGTTCTTCGCTCAAGTGGTGGAAGAACCTAAAGGATGGGAGGTCTCTTATCCAACCTCGTTGGGTCACATTGACCACGGACGCTTCTCTGCTGGGCTGGGGGGCCCATCTGGAGGACAACCCAGTACAAGGTACTTGGAATCCCCAGGAGAAAATCCTCTCATCCAACTGGAGAGAGCTGAGAGCGGTCAAACTAGCCCTCCTTCATTTTGCTCCTCTCATCCGCGGTCAGGCAGTGAGAGTCCAGACAGACAACACTACTGTGGTCGCTTACCTAAACAGACAGGGAGGGACGAAATCCCTAATCCTCCTGAGGGAGGTGGGTTCTATTCTCTCTTGGGCAGAGATCAACCTATCCCACCTAATGGCAGTCCATATCAAAGGGGATCTCAATATAGTGGCAGATCGCCTGAGTCGGGGTCTACCAGTTCCAGGGGAATGGTCCCTGAACAAGAGCATCTTCTCTATGATTGTCCAGCGGTGGGGCACCCCGGAAATCGACCTGATGGCTACCCGATTGAACGCCAAGGTGAGCAGGTTCTGTTCCCTTTACAGGGAGGACAACCCGGTAGCGATAGACGCTCTGTCCATAACGTGGAGGTTCAGGCTGGCATACATCTTCCCTCCAATTTCCATGATACCGAGGGTATTGATGAAGATCAAGCAAGACCAGACCTCGGTGATTGCCATCATGCCATTCTGGCCAAAGAGGTCTTGGTTCACCCAGCTCATGAAGATGAGTCAGGGCAATTATTGGAGACTTCCCCTAATACAGGACCTTGTGTATCAGGACACAAGTCCCTGTCTAGATCTGAGGAGGCTCAATCTGACAGCCTGGAGATTGACAGGTCCCTTCTAGAAGCTAGAGGGTTATCTGTGGAGGTCCTGAGAACAATTTCTCACTCCAGAGCGGAATCTACAAGCAGGAAGTATTCTAGAATCTACAGAATATTCCTGCAATGGTGTAATAACAGAGAGGTAGTTGCCTCAGACCCTCCTCTCTCCGCTATTCTACAATTCCTCCAGGATGGTCTAGACAAGGGTCTAAGCCCATCTACTCTCAGAGCTCACGTCTCTGCCTTATCGGCATGCCTTAGCAGACCGATTTCTTAGGACCCCCTAATCAAGAGGTTCCTGAAGGGAGCCGAAAGACTTAAACCCAGAATCCTGAGACCAATCCCACAGTGGGACTTAACGGTGGTTCTAAAAGGGTTATGTGTCCCCCCTTTTGAGCCTTTGAATGAGGTGGACTTGAGGTTCCTATCCCTAAAGATCACATTCTTACTAGCTATCACATCAGCTAAGAGAGTTGGGGAACTTCAGGCTCTGGGGGCCTCTGAGCCCTATTTAAAAATCCTTCAGGACAAGGTCCTGTTAAGGTTTTTACCAACCTTTTTACCAAAGGTTCCTACTTTTTCTAATATCAATCAGACGATATGTCTGCCCACTTTTTCACCGGCTGCAACTTCTCCCGAGGAGGAAAGGCTCCGTACATTGGACATCTCAAGAGGTCTTAGAATATATTTGGACAGAACAAGCGAATTTAGAAGATCGGAAAACCTCCTTCTGACCTATGCAGGGAAAAACAGGGGTCTGAAGGCCTCAAAACCCACTCTGAGCAGGTGGATTAAAGAAGCAATCCGTCTGGCCTTTCTGTCCCAAGATTTGACTCCTCCTTCTTTTGTCTCCGCCCATTCTACCAGGGCTGTATCCACCTCTTATGCAGAGAAGAAACTGATCCCCTTAGATCAGATTTGTGCAGCCGCTTCTTGGAGTTCTCTGAACACCTTCATCTCGCATTATCGTCTAGAGACTAGACAGGCAGAGGGAATGGCCTTTGGACAATCCGTTTTAAGTGCCGCCCTCTCCTGAGAGGGGAGTAGGTAGCCCTCCCAATTTGGGTGAGGTTCTTGCTACTTCCCCACTTGTGCTGCTGGTTAGGACGAAAGGGAAGCGTAAATTTTGACGTAAATTTGTTTTCCCTTAGTCCTAACAGCAGCACACAAATTTCCCTCCCCTTGTATGATTTATTGTCATTTACTTGTTATAAAGCAACCCCGTCCAGTTGGGGCCGGGTTATATGGGGTAGGGGCTTAATTAGTTAATTACTAATTAGGATACTTAGGCAGAAATTTTTGTTCATTAAAAATTCCGCCTGTCCTGACCAGTTTCACAGGGGCAAATACCCCACTTGTGCTGCTGTTAGGACTAAGGGAAAACAAATTTACGTCAAAATTGACGCCACTGTCAGTGAAGCTGTGTCAATCTCTGTGTTGGGACCTGGGAGTTTGGGCCTGGGTAAAGGCCTGCTACCTTGTTGGCGTGAGAGCAGGTGGTTTCTGCTATGTCCAAGGACTTTTGCATTGCTGCATGGTGTGACCAAACACCAGACTCAAGGTGACTGTTTTCCTTGAAACTGACTTTTTGTTTTGCTTATTCTTATGTGTGAATAAACACTGAACTGTTTAAGTTAAAGACGTTGTCGTTGCCTCTATACTGCATCCGCAAGCCTGTCTACCAGAGCAAATCCCCACAATTGGTGTCGGATGCGGGTGTCTGATGAAGGCCGAAAGGTTGTTTTTTTCCCCCAGCACAGGTGCATGTCCTACATGAAGCCAGCAAGGTTACAACCCGTGTCCCCTGACAAAATGGAGGCGGTCGTGAAGGCCCTCGTAGAGGCTAACTTGCAGCAGTGGGAGGCTAACAAGCAGCAGCAGGAAACTAACCAGCTGCTATTGCAACATGTGATGGCATTGCAAGCGGCAGGAGCATCGCTGAACGTCCACGATGCCCGGAAAGCTGTCCGGGCGGTAATCCCTAAGATGACCCCCTCGGATGACGTTGAGACCTATCTGGCAGTGTTCGAAAAGGTGGACGTGAGGGAAAAGACCAGTGGGCTGAGGTCGTCGCTCCGTTTTTTTCGATCTCCCCAATGATCAAGCGACAGACTACCTGACTGTAAAAGGTGATATCCTGGCGAGACTGGGGGGTGAATGTGTTGGTCCGGGCCCAGCGAGTGCATCAGTGTGAATTTAACCTGGTTGAACCCGCCAGACAGCAGTATTATGACCTGTTACACCGTTTGCAAAAATGGCTGCAGCCTGACGTACTGACCCCCATTGCTATGCTGGACCGTCTCTTGGCGGATGTGTTCTGGAGGGCTTTGCCGTACCCCTCCAGCACTGGATCAGTCTCTAGGTAATGCCTTGGAGATGGTCGACCTGGTGGAGAGCTACGAGGCCACCAGAAATCGACAGGGGGGTTCTTTTGGGATGGGGCCAGTCAAATCCCGGAAATCTCCACCCCAGACCCGGCGGCCGTTGCAAGCCAAACCCGCCCGGGACGTACCCCATGTAGACCCAGCCCCAGTGGTCTTCTGGCGATGTCAGGAGCCTGGACACATAAGGGCCGACTGTCCCCATCGGGCTGAACCTATGGACACCAACTGTGGCTACCGCCACTCACTATATGCCAGGAAGTTGTGTGCCACAGGAACCTCCGAGACTATGGGACAATAGCCACCTGTGCCAGGTGGAAGTGGGGGACACTCTGACAGTGGCTCTGCTGGATTCAGGGAGCCTGGTGTCCCTGGTAAGAGCTGCCCTGGTACGGCCCGCCGAGTATACTGGCCGAAAGGTCGGCGTAGTGTGTATTCATGGAGACTTAAAGGGACTCTGTCACCAGTTTCTAACCCCCCCTTTTATAACTATGGTTCTCTCCATGGTCCCCTTCTCATTACAAAGCTGTTGTTAGAAGTTAAATCCGCCGTGTAGTTTTCATAATAATCGCTTTTATCTAACCTGTCAATCTTCAGGATAAGGTGCCCAGGGCGTTTCTGATGGTCTGAATCTGCCGCTCTTCGCCGCCGCCGTTGGTGCCCAGCTCCTCCCATGATCCTTTCAGCGCCACCTCGATGTAATGCAATCCGCCTCCGGCTCTCCTCAGTGCCCCCTCCTCCTTTGCAAAGATCTCGCGCGTGCGCACAGGCCTGTGCCTGATGCGCCCGTGTGGACGTTTAGATTCTGCCTCGTGGAGCTTCGCGCGCATGCGCACTTCGCTCCACGAGGCAGAATCTAAACGTCCGCACGGGCGCATAAGGCACAGGCCTGTGAGCACGCGCGAGATCTTTGCAAAGGAGGAGGGGGCACTGAGGAGAGCCGGAGGCGGATTGCATTACATCGAGGTGGCGCTGAAAGGATAATGGGAGGAGCTGGGCACCAACGGCGGCGGCGAAGAGCGGCAGATTCAGACCATCAGAAACGCCCTGGGCACCTTATCCTGAAGATTGACAGGTTAGATAAAAGCGATTATTATGAAAACTACACGGCGGATTTAACTTCTAACAACAGCTTTGTAATGAGAAGGGGACCATGGAGAGAACCATAGTTATAAAAGGGGGGGTTAGAAACTGGTGACAGAGTCCCTTTAAAGGACTATCCCACCGCCCTGGTCTCTCTATCAACGGTGGCCGGCAGGTGGACTCATGAGGTGGCCGGCACCACAAAATTACAGCATGAACTCATAATTGAGAGAGACTTTCCCGGCACTATGGCGGGATACGAAAGTTACCGATACCCGGGAGACAGACGTAACCCTAGCAGAGTGGTCCGGCTCAGGGGGGAGACCAGAAACCTGGGAACCTGAGTCCGAAGGGTCAGCAGTAGGGGTGATCGACACTTTGGTGAAAGAGGGGGAGACAACCCCGCTAAGTGTGATGGTAGGAGACGTGGAGGACTTGCCACCGGGTCCGGAGTTGGCAGACCTCAACGTCTCCGGAGATAATTTAGGTACAGCACAGCACCAGAACCCGACTCTATCCCAAGCCTGGGAGAATGTAGTAGTGGAGGGTGAGCCGCAACAACCGGGGGCTGAGTCTTTGTTCCCCGGTTTTGTGGTTCAACAGGAGATGCTGTAGCGGGTAAATCAACTACGGGGTGAGCATATTGAACAGCTGAAGGTGCCCAAGGTGTATTGCAAGTTCGTGTTGGAGTTAGCCCACCAACATGATCTTGGGGGACACCTGGGCTACAGAGGTTCTACTGGCCCAGTGTGTTCAGAGAGGTGGAAGAGTATTTCAAGTCTTGCCTAACCTGCCAGATAACCAACCCCCAGCCACATTTCCGTAGTCCTCTGGTCCCTCTCCCGATTACTGAGGTTCCATCAAGCAGATCGCTATTGATCCCATAGGCGCAGTACCAAAGTCCGCTAGAGGGCACCAACATATCCTGGTCATCCACGACTACGCCACTCGGTACCCGGAGGCGGTGCGACTGCGCCATACATCAGCCAAACTCATAGCTAATGAGTTCATGGAGATGTTTTCTCGAGTGGGCCTGCCTAAGGAGGTTCTGACTGACCAAGGGACACCGTTTATGTCCAAGGTCATGAGGGAACTCTGTAAGTTGCTCCACATAAAACAGTTACGGACGTCCGTGTATCATCCGCAAACGGATGGCCTGGTAGAGAGGTTTAATCAAACATAAAAAAAAATATGTTAAAAAGCGCAGTGTCTAAGGATGGGAGGGACTGGGACCTTCTTCTGCCCTATCTCATGTTCGCAGTGCGAGAGGTGCCCCAGGCCTCTACTGGGTTCTCGCCCTTCGAACGGCAGACACCCTCGCGGTCTGTTGGACGTGGCCAAAGAGGCGTGGGAACAACAACCAACACTGCACAAAAGTGTTGTTGAATACGTCACCCAGGTGCAAGGATGGATGGAAACAGTGTTACCTATGGTTAGGGAGCATATGGAGGCAGCAGAGCGAGCCTAGAGTAGGGTCTTTAATCGCCAGGCCCGGGTCTTTAACCCGGGTGATCGGGTGTTGGTTCTAGTACCGACTGTAAACAGTAAGTTCCTAGCTAGGTGGCAGGGGCATTACGAGGTACTTAAAAAAATTGGAGAGGTAGATTACAGGGTACACGAGCCAGGGAGGCGAAAGCTGGAGCAGGTGTACCATGTGAATCTACTCAAACCATGGAGAGATAGGGAAACCTGTACGGAAGACAGCCCACGACCAGGGTTCTTAGGGGAAGCGGTTTCGGTCCCTCTGTAACAAGGGAAGCGGCTGCCACAGTGAAAATTGCTGACAGTCTCTCCTCTAAACAGGCTCAGGAAGCCAGGAGTTCATTAGTCGGAACACGGATGTGTTCTCGGACCTCCCTGGACGGACGTCCATAATCTGGCATGACATTATCACTGAGCCTCAGGCAAAAGTCCGGTTAAAACCGTACCGGGTACCCGAGGCTCAACAACAAGCCATCGCGGAGGAGGTGCAGCTAATGCTCCAGCTAGGTGTCATCAAGGAGTCAAAAAGTGAATAGGCCAGTCCGATAGTCTTAATACCCAAGCCGGATGGGACATTGGGGTTCTCTAACGACTTCCGCAAACTGAATGAGGTGTCCAAGTTTGACGCATATCCTATGCCCCAAGTAGATGAGCTTATTGAGAAGTTAGTATTTTTCTGCGTTGGACCTCACCAAAGGGTACTGGCAGGTACCCATGACGGAGGCTGCCAAGGAAAAAATGGCTTTCATCACACCAGAGGGGCTGTATTAGTAAAAGGTATTACCCTTTGGTCTACATGGCGCTCTCGTCACGTTTCAAAGGCTAATGGACGTTGTACTACGCACACATCATCGGTACGCTTCGGCGTACCTGGATGATATCGTTATCCATAGCACCGACTGGGAAAGTCACCTATCTAAAGTACAGGCTGTAGTGGACTCCCTTAGGAAGGCTGGCTTAACCGCTAACCCAAAAAAGTGCGCAATAGGGTTAGAAGAGACCAAGTACCTGGGGTATGTAATTGGGCACAGAATGATCAAACCTTAGGTGAACAAAATTGAGGCAATTAGGAATTGGCCCCGACCTGTCACTACTCGGCAAGTAAAGTCGTTCCTGGGTACGGTGGGGTACTATATGAGGTTTGTCCCTAATTTTGTTACAGTCGTCACACCATTGACAGGCCTTTTGAAGGGACGCAAATCAGTCACGGTTCAGTGTAATGAACAGGCGAAAAAGGCTTTCTCCGCTTTGAAGTCTGCCCTGTGTGGGTCCCCGGTATTGGTGACACCTGACTTCAAGAGGGAATTTGTGGTACAGACCAATGCCTCTGAAGTAGGCCTTGGAGCTGTACTCTCTCAGGACATCAATAGGGAGGAACATCCTGTTGTTTTCCTGAGCCGAAAGCTTACCCCAGTCGAGACTAGGTACAGTATAGTGGAGAGAGAGTGCCTGGCCATCAAATGGACACTCGAGTCTCTCCGCTATTATCTGTTGAGGAGAAAGTTCCATCTGGTGACCGACCACTCCCCTCTGAAGTGGATGAGCCAAGCCAAAGAGAGGAATGCTCGGGTCACCAGATGGTTCTTGTCATTACAGAACTTCAAGTTCTCAGTGGAACACAGGGCAGGCCGCTTACAGGGAAACGCGGATGCCCTGTCCTGGGTATGTAGGAAGGCGCAAGGGTCCGTCATTGACGGAAGGTAAGTATAGCTGTAAAGCCGATCCAGGCCGGCTCTTACTGGGAGCAGCCAAAGTGCAGGGTGGGTGGCTTCCCCCCACGTTCCAGGCCAAGTCTTGGTTTGGGCTATAAAACACACGCAGCACTGTCAGGTGGTAGGAATTTACTCCTCTCTGACAGTGAAGCTGTGTCAGTCTCTGTGTTGGGACCTAGGAGTTTGGGCCTGGGTAAAGGCCTGCTACCTTGTTGGTGTGAGAGCAGGTGGTTTCTGCTATGTCCAAGGACTTCTGCATTGCTGCATGGTGTGAACAAACACCAGACTCAAGGTGACTGTTTTCCTTGAAACTGACTCTTTGTTTTGCTTATCCTTATGTGTTTATTTAAGTTAAAGACGTTGTCGTTGTCTCTATACTGCATCCGCAGTATGCTTTGGGTCGTTGTCATGCTGAAAGATGAAGTTCCTCTTCATGTTCAGCTTATCTAGCAGAAGCCTGAAGGTTTTGTGCCAATATTGACTGGTATTTGGAACTGTTCATAATTCCCTCTAGCTTAAAAGGCTTCTGTCACCCCCAAAACACAATTTTTTTGGGGGGCTTGTTAAAATCCTTATTTAACGACTATTCCCTATATAGGGCTCTTACCTTTGTCTGTGGCTTCGTTTCCTTAAAAATCGATCTTTTAAAATATGCAAATCACTTCACTACCAGCAAGTAGGGCGTCTACTTGCTGGTAGCCGCCGCAAAAAAAGCCCCCTCCTTCTGTTGATTGACAGGGCCAGCGAACACTCTCCTCCTCCGGCTGGCCCTGTCAGCATTTCAAATCCCGCGCCTGTCTTTATTCGGCGCAGGCACTCTAAGAGAAGGAGGCTCGCCTCCTCAGCACTCCCTCAGTGCGCCTGCGCCGATGACATCACCGAAAGAGAAGAGGTCATCGGCGCAGGCGCACTGAGGGACTGCTGAGGAGGCGAGCCACCTTCTCTCAGAGTGCCTGCGCCAAATAAAGACAGGCGCGGGATTTGAAATGTTGACAGGGCCAGCCGGAAGAGGAATCAACAGGAGAAGGGGGCGCCCTACTTGCTGGTAGTGAAGTGATTTGCATATTTTAAAAGATCGATTTTTAAGGTAACGAAGCCACAGACAAAGGTAAGAGCCCTATATAGGGAATAGTCTTTAAATGAGGATTTTAACAACCCCCCCCCCAAAAAAAAATAATAATTGTGTTTTGGGGGTGACAAAAGCCCTTTAACTAAGGCCCCAGTTCCAGCTGAAGAAAAACATCCCCAGAGCATAATGCTGCCACCACCATGCTTCACTGTGGGTATGGTGTTCTTTTGGTGATCTGCAGTGTTGTTTTTGCGCCAAACATATCTTTTGGAATTATGGGCAAAAAGTTCAACCTTGGTTTTGTCAGACCATAACACCTTTTCCCACATGCTTTTGGGAGACTTTAGATGTGTTTTTGCAAAATGTAGCCTGGCTTGGATGTTTTTCTTCGTAAGAAAAGGCTTTCGTCTTGCCACTCTACCCCATAGCCCAGACATGTGAAGAATACGGGAGATTGTTATCACATGTACCACACAGCCAGTACTTGACAGATATTCCTGCAGCTCCTTTAATGTTGCTGTAGGCCTCTTGGTAGCCTCCCAGACCAGTTTTCTTCTTGTCTTTTCATCAATCTTGGAGGGACGTTCGGTACTTGGTAATGTCACTGTTGTGCCATATTTTCTCCACTTGATGAAGACTGTCTTTACTGTGTTCCATGGTATATCTAATGCCTTGGAAATTCTTTTGTACCCTTCTCCTGACTGATACCTTTTAACAATGAGATCTCATGCTTTGGAAGCTCTATGTGGACCATGGCTTTTGCTGTGGGATGCAACTAAGAAAATTTCAAGAAAGACCAACTAGAGCAGCTAAACTTTATTTGGGATTAACCAGAGGCACTTTAAATGATGGCAGGTGTATGCTGACTCCTATTTAACATGATTTTGAATGTGATTGCTTAATTCTGAACACCGCTACACCCCCAGTGTGCACACTTATGCAACCACATTATTATTATTATTATTATTATTATTTTTCTTCCCTCCACCTAAAAGATTTCAGTTTGTTTTTCAATTGAGTGGTACAGTTTATAGATCACATTGAAGGATGAAAAAGTTCTGAAATTATTTATATCTTTGTCTCATTTTTTTACAGCACAGAAACCTGATATTTTAACAGGGGTGTGTAGACTTTTTATACCGCTGTATTTCTCTCTTCAGTATCTGTACTGTCACTTTAAGTTATTTAAGCACTTTATGATCTCTCTGGTATATCTGAGATTTAACAGTTCTACTGGCCAAACTGGGTTTGCAGTTTGCAGTAACTATTTGCAGATTGGTTGAGTATGATCGAATTTGCAATTTGTAGCTTGCAATTTGAATTTGGTGGAACTGTAAGTAAACACACATATAACTGGTTCAGTATACAGTTCTAATCACTATACTAACAGTAGGAACATTATATAACTGTTTTAAATACCTATTTTGGCCTCTTGTTCCCATAAAAACAAAGCTCTCAGTGGAGTGAATGTCTCTTCAGCTCCTGTCTCTGGTGAATAATGATTCTAGCAGCTCCTGCTAGGGGAATTCCCAGACAGGCTGTGTTTTGAGGCTGCTGTGATTGGTGAAAACTCTTGCTGTGTAAGAAGCTGGCTTTGATTGGTCTAGACTTCTGCCCAGATTAACACTATGCTTTCTGTTTCTGCTGTGTCACTGGGCTTACCTTACATTACAAAATGAATCTTTTTTATTTTTTATTTAAATATCTCTTTATTTCCATCGTCTCAAATTTCATCATCAATAGAAAAAAATTACATTTTTTAAACCATCAAAAAGGAAACATTCAAATTTTTTTTCTATACATATACAAACATTTTCCCTCCCCATTTACCCACCCACCTACCACCCTTATGGGGGAGGGAGAGGGGGACGTGTGTTAAAAAAATAATAATAATTCTCAGTCTATCCCGCCCTAAAGTAACCACTTCTTCCATATTTCATCAACGGTTTTTCCTTTTCTACTATGGCCCTCCATCACTCGTTCTTCTTTACTCAAATTATCAACTGCTTTTCTCCACTGCAAAGCTGTTGGAGGGTCAGCCCCTACCCATTTCTTAAGTATTAAGAGTCTAGCTTGAAATAACACTTTTCTCAAGACCATTCGTGTATCTCTATTTAGGCTCAAGTGTTCGGTTGCCCCCAAGATACAAGTCATGGGATCTTCTGATATTTGAACCTTCAAAATTCGGTATACAGTATCTGTTATTTCTGTCCAGTATCTGAACAGTCTTGGGCATCTCCAGAAACAATGTATTAAATCAGCATTCTCACCCCCGCATTTTGTGCAATCGTCCGAAGCTCTAACACCCATTCTTTTCAATATCCATGGGGATCGGTGCAACCTATGAACTACAAAAAATTGTGAGATCTTATGTGAGCCCCTATTTGAGACTCCAGAATAATTTTTTAAAGCATCGTTCCATTTTTCTTCCGTAAAAAATTGAAGTTCATTTTCCCATTTTTTCCTGGCAAGTATTATAACCCGTTTCTTTTTTCCCTCCATCAAAATCTTGTATCTTTTTGCTGTTATTCCTCCTCTTTCACCCTCGTTGGTAAATTTGTGCAATAATTCAGATCTTTCCATCTTATATTTATCCTCTTGCATAACTGTCCCCAATGCATTCCTGAGCTGGAAATATTTATATATGTCCCTTTGCGGTATACCAAACTCTCCAACCATTGTGTTAAAGTCTTTCAGTTTACCCTGTTCAAATATCTGGTTTAAATATTTCATCCCATTTTTTTCCCAGTCTATATACATCTTAATCCCTTGCAGTTCCTTAAGGTTAATATTTTTCCAAATAGGTGTATAGTGCAAAAACCCTTTAATCTCTAATATTTTTTTAATTTCCACCCATATGTATTCCAATAAATTTAAAACTCTATTTCCAATACTATTTCTTCCCAGTGTACCTGACTCCAGCACCTCTAAAAAATTCCATTCTTCTTTCCACCCCAATCTATTTACTACCTGCCTGCCCACTAAACCATCTAAACTGCCTTTTATACGACCATATTGTGTAATTTTATAATAAAAAAAACAATTCGGAACTGCTAATCCACCTTCTCTCACTGGGAGCTGGAGTATCTCTCTCTTTATTCTGGGAATCTTACCTTTCCAAAGAAAATCTCCCATTAAACTATCAAGTAGTCTAAAAGTACCCTGCAGCAGCCTAACTGGGGCATTTTGAAGAACATAGAGTATTTTAGGGAGGAGAACCATTTTTATTAAGTTTACGCGACCCTGTATTGAAATTGGAAATCTACGCCAAACATGTATTTTGGCCCTAAGTTCTTTTAAAAGGGGAAGTACATTTAATTTTTCATATTCTTCTATATTTCCAGAAATTTGTATCCCTAAATATTTAAAATGTCCTTGTTTTCCAAGCACCTGCACCTTTAAATCCCCCTGGGGTTGTACATCTTCCAACATCAACATATGTGATTTCCCCCAATTAATATTTAATCCAGAAAAACAACCAAACTTATCTATTATGTCTATAACTCTATTAAACTGATCCCCAGTATTGTGCATAAATAGCAAAATGTCATCCGCGTACATTAACAATTTTTCCTCCCGACCCTCATAGTGAAAACCTTTAATCTCCCTATCATTTCTTATTATGCATGCCAAAGGTTCAATCGCAATAGCGAATAATAGTGGAGAGAGAGGGCATCCCTGCCTAGTGCCCCGATATAGGGCAAGGGGCAGGGACAAGCTCCCGTCCACCATCACTCTAGCCCGAGGATTGTAGTATATTAACTGTATCCACCTTATAAATCCTTCCCCTATATCGACCCTTTTTAATGCTGCCCATAAATATTCCCTTTCAATACAGTCGAATGCCTTTTGGGCGTCCAGTGATAGTACCGCTTTCTCCCCCGCTTCTATTATATTGGCTTCAATATTTAAAAACAACCTTCTTATATTTGAATATATCATTCTGCCAGGTATAAAGCCTGTTTGATCTTTATTTATTACACCTTTAACCACCTTTGATAGCCTATCGGCCAAAACTTTTGCCGAAATTTTAACATCCGTGTTTAAAAGTGATATTGGCCTATATGATCCAGGGTCTAGTTGTTCTTTGCCCTTTTTTGGAATTAGCGTAATAATTGCCTCTTTCATAGAATCTGGTAGATCCCCGATTTTTTTGGCCTCATCTAGTGTTGTTTTTAATTCGGGTACTAACACCTGGGAGAAAGTTTTATATATTTCAAAAGGAAGCCCATCATATCCTGGTGCTTTTTCAGATTTTACCTGCCCCAAAACCTTATATATTTCCGCGATTGATATTTCTTTTTCTAAAAATTCTTTCTGGGCCTGGGATATCTCCCTAAAAGGAATCTGATCTAAATATAAATCTAGTTCTTGTTTTGAGTATTGTACCTTGGACTTATATACCTCCTGGAAATATTCCAGGAATACTTCTTTAACTCCTTCAGGTGTATTAATTATTTCACCCATTTTATCTTTAATCGCCCCAATCCAGAATTTCTCTCTTTGATTTCTTACTATATTTGCCAAAATTTTACCAACTTTTTCTCCCTCTGTGGCTAACCGAACCCCTTGAAAGAGTAATTCTTTCCTGCTTCTCTCCATATGATATACCTTTAACTTTTCCTGTTCTTCCTCCCATATTTTCTTGTTATAATCAGTGGGGTGTCTTATACATGTTATTCCTGCTTCTTGAACTTTTTTTTCCAGTACAGCCCCCCTTTCCCTAGTAGTTTTTTTCCAGTACTTCACTTTTTTAAAGAGCTATCCCCTTAAATATGCTTTAGCAGTGTCCCAAACAATTAACCTACTTGCGGAGTAATTATTCTCCCTAAAAAATGTTTTTAATTCTTCCGTTAGTTTCTTTATCTGGAATCATTGATAACCAATGGGGATTGAACTTAAAAGGTAGTAAAACCTTCTTTTTATTCAGATCTAGTTCCATTACCACTGCATTATGGTCTGATAGGGCCATGGGCAAGTACTTTATTTTAATCCTATTGTAAGACATCAAATTTTTATTTCCCAGGGCCATATCTATTCTAGACCAAGTTTGATGTGTTTTGGAATAACAAGAATACATGATTTCATCCGGGTTCTGGAGGCGCCAAACGTCAATCCAGTTAAATTCATGGGCTAGTTTATAAAAATCTACTTTTTGTGTTCTTCCCCCTCTGCTAGACGTTCTATCCCTGAGTGGATCCATTACTGCGTTATAATCTCCTATCGCAATCATTATCGATTCCTGTCTATTCAACATGAATCCATACAATTGATACAAAACATCTGACTTATATGGTGGAGGAATATAAATATTTGCAATTACCATTTTAACCCCTTCTATATTGCAATACAGAAAGAGGTACCTGCCATGCTCATCGGCCTCACATGCCAGACACTCAAATTTAATTTTATTATGAATCAAAATTGAGACCCCTCTTGAGTAAGTGGTATATACGGAATGGTAACTTTCCCCTATCCATCTCTTCTCCAACCATCTTAAAGATTTCTTATCCAAATGTGTCTCCTGTAGGCAGATGATGGCTGGCAAGAACCTCTTCATCCACTCAAGGATAGCATATCTCTTTACTCTCTCACGTAGGCCTCTCGTATTCAACGAGACAATCCTAACCATCTAGCAGTGGGGAAAAAAAAAAAACACGTCTCCCTCTCCCCCATCCCACAAACTACCTCCCGCCCTAGATAGCCCCCCTCCCTGCTGACCAGCAGTCGGGGCGACTCCATATCTTAGCATACTAGCTCCTTTCCCCTCCGCAACCCCCAGCCTCATAGGCCCTCCCCGTCCGCCCAATCGCTAACCTCCTCTGGGGTCTGAAAAAAAACAGTCCTGCCTTTATATTCCACCCTTAATTTTGCCGGGAAAAGTAAACTATACTTTAAACCTGCTTCCCTTAATCTTTTTTTAACGGAAATACAGTATACTCTTTCCTATGGGCATTAGTGTGGGCAGAATAGTCTGGGAATAGCCTTATCTTTACACCCTGTATCTGGTATTTTTCAGAAGTCCTTGCATCTGATATTATTATATCGCGGTCCCTACCCAATAAACGTTTAACCAATATCTGTCTAGGAAATTCTCCTGGAACCCTCTTTCTTGTAGGGACCCTATGTGCTCTTTCCATGGTAAACAGTGGGGAAAGAACACCTTCCGTACACTTATCCCTTATCCATCTCTCCATATATTCGGTACAGTTATCGCCCTCTGCACACTCTGGGATCCCTACACATCTTATATTAGATCTCCTTGATCTATCTTCTTGACTTATTAATTTTTGTTCCATCCTAGTATTCATTTCCTTTAACAAAACCAGCTCTTTCTCTAATTTCTGTACTGAATGTTCCAAAACAGGGACCTTTTCCTCCATCTCATATAAGCGCTGCCCTATTTTCTCCATCTCATCCCGTATTACACTAACATCCATTTGCACTGCCCCGATCTGGGTCACTATATTCCCCATTACGTTCTCCATCCTCGAGACAGTGCAAAATATGTCTTTCATCATCCTTGCGTCAGTTTCTGTAAATGTTGCTACAATTCCCCTCTCCCCCCCTCCCCCCACAGTCCCACTGTCCCACTGTCCTGCACCAGACCATGGGACCCTGGTTCTGTCGTTCTCTCCCTCTGTGGGGACCCAAAACCTGGCGAGTTTGGAGCCCAAAATTTATTTAGACCCAGCTGTTTAGGCCCACTCTCTAACCCCGTAGCTGATCTCCTACTGCTACCCCCTGTAGGGCCTTTTTTTGGTGGCATTTTGGGACTCGCCTTATCTCCCTCACCTTCTTACCTCCCTTCTACCTGCCCACCACAAATCACAGGGAACAATAACGAAACTTATCAAAGTGTTCACAATTTGTTAATAACACAGAGAGGGGAAAAAAAAACGGAGAGGAAAAAAAAAATGAAAACACAACGGCAAGGGGGAGATGAAGGTAAGACGAAACCGTCCAAAGTTGTAGATATTGTCCTTGTTTTCCAAGAGGACCCTCAAAATCGCCTCAGATGTTAAGGAAGAGCAAAAGAAACACAGAAAAAAAAAAAAAAACTAAGACTTAGTATCCACTTGTCTGTTAAATCTTCGGCGTAAAATAGAATTAAATAGTGCTGTTGGTAAAAGTGTTAGTCCGTTAGTCCGGATTTAGTCCGGGAGGGGTTTAGGGATGGAAATATCAGAAGGGTTAAATATTAGAAGAGTTAAAAAAGTTCATAGAGGGGGGTTCTTTATAGAGCTAAACACAGTCAAACTGGGGGAATCAATGACTATAACAGTTACCATATATAATGATAAACCACCAACTAGATTTTCCCCGCAGAGCCCCCCCCCCTTTTTTTCTTTTTTCCTTTTTTTCTTTTTTTTCCCCCTTCTCTCTCCTTTTCTTTTTCTTTTCTTCCCCTTCGCTTTCTTTCTTTCTTCTTCTTCTCTTCTCTTACTTTCCTTTCCTTCCCTCTCCCCTCTTTCTCCTCTTTACTTTAATCCACCGGTATTAGAAACGCCATGGCACCTTCATCCAACACATTCCACAGCCTAAATTTCTGCCCCATCTGTAACTGTAACTTTCTTCACCCCCGTTTAATATCTCCAGCACTTTTTATCATACCAGGGAAAGGAGGGAGGGGGCAATTATATCAGCCGACATAGCATAATTGTCAAGCAACAGTGAGAGTAACTTCTCAGCAAGTCCCAAAAAAAAGGGACACTGAAACCTCTTTCTTCCAGGATGTAGCAATACCTCCTACTCGCTGCTGTCTGCACCGATCCCTCATGGCATCTGGACACCTTACCGCCACTCCGCTCCACTCCGCTCATCAGTCCCAACAGGCCATCAACTCACCACCCCAGTGGCATACAAGTAACATCAGTGGCCACAATATCAGGCGGATCCGGGAGCCACAAACTATAAAACAGGGCAGAGGCAGCGACAGAACAGGAGAGTCCCCAGGCTGCAGTGTATCCGCTTCTCACCAAGCAGGGTCAGCGTCGCGGTGTCTCGGCATCTCAGCGTTTCACATGGCAGGGTCAGCAAACAGCCAGCATGCGATCCGGGCGGCCAGCATGCGGGGGGGGGGGGGCGGAGCCTAGAGTTAGACGTCCGACGCTCTCATGCTCGCCCACAAAATGAATCTTAAAGGCATATTATCTTTTTCTGCTTCCGTGAACACAAAATATAACAGTTATAACATCCAAAACATGATGTCACAGTAAATAACTCTGCTTTTGTCTTTAACACATACAAATAGGAACTGTATTAAGGCTTTTGGCAGGTCTAGCTGTATACACATATAAGCTATACTAGCAACATAGGACAGGTCTTAGCTGGCCAGCTACATGGAGGGTGCTGACATTATTGGGAGTCAGGAGTATGTTCGTATATTTTTAAGTGTTTTTAGTTCATTGTCTGTTTATGCTTGTGTTATATATTATTTGGAATAAAGTGTTTGAGGTTCACTTTACAGGAGCAGTCACATGTGCGTGCTTTCTGTCAATAGGATGGCATTTATGTTCAATATGACATAAATTTACACATAACAAAGTGGAATTTAGAAGTTAGTCCTGATGATTGAACGTGACCTTCTTGATTTACAGAACTGAACAATTTGTTCAATAACGACTTATTATTAAGGGGTTATCCGGGAAATAATTTTTATGACCTATCCACAGTATAAGTAATAATTATCACATTTGAGAGGGTCTGTGTCCCGGCACCCCCACGATCAGCTGTTTTGGGAAGCTGTGGCGCTCACCGGAACTTTGGTAAATGCTGTGGCCTCCCAGGTGCTTACCAAACACAGCTCGGTACATCGTATAGCAGCTGTGATTGGTATTGCAGCTCAGCCCCATTGACTTGAGTGGAGATGAGCTGCAAATAGACCATGTGACTGATGTACAGTGACGTTACATGGCCCAGGAAGAGGCCACGGTGCCTATGAAGTGTCCAGCCTCTTCTAATAGCTGATCATTGGGGTTCCTGGGTCTTGGACTTCCTCTGATCTGATATTGATGATGGACCATGAATGATAATTCCCAGATAACCCCTTAAAGGGAGTTACAAGAAGAAATCTTGGATTCTTGCTTTCTTCTTTAGTATGGTAAGGCTGAAATCAAACATGAAGGTTTCAATGGAGATTGAGGTGGTCTTTTTTTTAGCCAAAGTCAGAATTGGTTCCAGCAGGACGGAGACATATCAGTCTGTCCTTTATGTTTCCTAATCCTTTTGATTCTCAAAATTTGCCATGTTTACATCCAATCTTAGAAATCCTCTGTGAGCTACATGCATACAGGACTCCGTAATACGGACCCATAGGGATTCTGTGTGCCACCTTACAGGCTATGTAAACAGCTTCGCCAAGGGTGTTCATATTCCAGTATTCTAAAGGTGAAAGTTGTACTTTGTACCTCTCAATTGAAAGATGACTCAAGGCAAGAAGTCCCAAGTGACGCATGAGTTTATTTGCCTACTTGAATAGCTGCAATGAACCATAAGGACAAACAAATGCCACGTTGATACATGACTTCCTCTTTCTACTTTAGAGGAACAAACACAGAAACAGTTGTACAAATGGGAACCTCTGTATACTGTATGAAGTGTGCTACCTTAGAAGCCACTTAATTCCATAATATTCCAGGGAACAGTGCTCCGACAGTTTTTTTTTTTAAGTCCATTGACATTAAACAAACTTTCAAAAACTTCAAAATATATCCTGCTTAAAAAGGTTCTGTCGTCTCTTCAGACATGCTTGTTTTGGCAAGTAAATAAAAATTGATGAAATAACATTTCTGGAACATGTTTCAATGCAGTAGGCGTGGATCTGCTGTGTCACTGAATGGAGTTGGCTGAGGGCTAAGGACTTTATCTAAGTGACCCCCTGGTGTTCACCCTTTCACCTTTAAATAGAGATCTAGTGGCCTTCCCTTCTTAGTCTCCAAACGCATGTCTCTTTGGGACCACCCAGAATTTAAAGCCCTGTGCATTAATGCCCAATTCATTCAATGGAAGACTAGGGGATCAACAATGTAGAAGACCTATGGAACAGAGAGGAAGGTAGATTTTACACTTTTCAAGATCTCCGGTTGAAATACCAAATACCAGCATCTCATTTCCTGGCATATCAACAACTGATGTCATTCCTGGTTCCCAGAGTTAGTGAGTTATCATGAGAATTTACATCTAACCCTTTTGACTCTTTCCTGCTCACCAAACAACCGAGGAAGAACTTAGCAACCATATACGGTTCCCTAATGGAACTAGACTCTAAATTCGGGGACTCTTTAAAACATGGGTTACATTTTTTCCTAACCTGGATGTCCCGGACCAACTCATGGAAGGTGGTGGGTAGCAAGATCTGGCGGGAGCCGTGTTTTAAAATCATACATAGAGCAATATATGGATTCTACTTGCCGAAATCCTCAGGCAGGGTCTCAGCAGATAAGCTGACACACTGCCCGAAATGCAAAAAGTCGGACACTGACGTCACTCACGGGTTATGGGAATGTACTGTAGTTCACACCTTCTGGAGGGATCTTTTAAACTTTTTAAGCTCCAAATGCAAATTGAGGATCGATATGGATCCAGAGGTCCTTCTATTTCACATTGGGCGGATGGTATTATCCCCTAAGATTCCTCCAGTTTTCCATGTATTACTGTTGGCCTCCAAAAGGTGTCTTTTGAGTCACTGGCTACAACCAGATGTCCCAACGATAACAGAGGTGGTACAACAAACTACAAATTGTCTAATTCTTGAACGCATAGAGGCATAACAGAGTAAAACAAAACTTACAACGTTTAAAAAAAAAAAAAAAGGGAGACCTTATATGAAAGCTTTAATGTTAGACCAAGAAGTAATAATACATCTAACTCCATTTTTACATACAGAATTGTACTTGAAATTAGAATCTACGGATTCTTGGTACCAACTTCACAAGAGGATCTCGCTGCCTCACGGTGGTGGGTTGAAAAACCCGTCAGACGCCGTAAGCGGCTTCTCATCCTTTGGCTCCCGCTGAGGGGTCTAATGATGTTTAGTTTCTGGACTCATAGCTCTTTGAGACCCTTGTTTGAAGTTTCCCAGGCATATAGTGTACGAGTTTATACCTCTTACATATCTGAGATGGAAAATAGTTCGGAGGGTTGGGTAGGGTAGTTTATATAGTAAAATTTGTATTTATTCTACATGAGGGATATTTGATAATATGTAAAACTCGATTGTGTATCTACCCCTTTTCTTTCTGACTGATTTGTACCTGTACATGTACTTTTCAATAAAGAGAAGTAAAAATAAAATAAAAAAATTGAGATCCAGTCTTTACTGCAGAAGAACAACAAGACGGCTACCTCTTGGAGGGGACAGTAAGAATCATAGTCAGTGGATGAGCTGAGGTCTGGGCAGGCAGAGTTCATTCAATCCAGTAAACAGGCCAAGGGTCAGGGCAAGCGGCACAGAGTCAGTACAGTACAGAAGTCAGGACAGGTAGAAGAGGTACCATATGGTAAAAGGGCAGATGACAGACACAGCAGATAAGACTTAAAGAGGTTATCTGGTTAATTATTTAAACTGGCTGCCAGTAACCTGTCTTAGAGTATGAGCAGGACTGGTTACCACTACTTTCAGAGCTTCCTAGGGGAGTGAGGGGTGAGGCCTCACTATAAAACACACTGGAACTTGCATATACTACATATTGGTGAGTCTTCCTGTCAGGCTGCTCAGCCATGATGGCATATCATGGGCAGAACCATATCACTGAAAAAATTAACCCCTAAAATTTAACCTTTACTAGATACATTTAAAAAAAGATACACAAAGCCCCAAAATAGAAAATAATACACTTGTGTACACAATACATCAACAACAAATATCCGGTGCCTACACCTCAGTGTATAATCATATAGTGTACGCACAGTTAATCAGAGATCAGCAAGGACAATATGACGAAACTTAATCTGCAAATTAAAGATCACATCTATGATGGAGAAAAAAAAACATGGTTGTAAACCATAACTCACTGTTACTTGATACCATTCAATGGGTGCCAGGCAGTCTTTTTACCTAGGTGCCCACATTTTTTGTGTATTTATCATTAGACCATCTGGTTTAGCAACTGGCAGTATTGGCTCATTGTCTGCGTGCTACAAGTTTATCCCCCTGATGAACCACGTGGATACCGCCACCTGGGTGGGCTGAGGGGCCACGAGGCTAGGCGATAGCCTGAACTTTGGGGGACGCGGTGACGCCTGTGAAAAAAGGATCACGAGGCCAGAGTCGGGAGGACTACTGGGCCACAATCCCCCAAAAGGTATTGAAGTGTCACAGCCTGGAGGTTGCTGGACTGAATGGATGAGGAAAGCCGCATTTGTATTCCATGTGTGAACAGGGCTCTCTAGGTGAGTCAGGGATACACTTGTGTTTAGTTAGAGCCTAGCCGGGCAAGGGTTTGTTATTTTGTGTGTCACACGTGATAAGTTGAAGCTGCGACTTCTTAACCTGTGCTTTGCTAAAGTGTCTAAAATAAAGCAAAAGTTTAGACATTATAATTGTGTCTGCGAAGATATCTGTGAGTGTGACCCCCTGAAAATAGACGATCCCTTACACCCGGTATTGAGCCCCTATGACAGATTTCAATACCGGAAAACTAAAACGCTAGAGTGAAAGTAGCTTAGCTGAGGTGTCCGCACTAACAATTATTTCACCCGATGAACAAGAGTTTTGCTCATTTATTGGGTGATCTGCGACACCGTTAGACGGGCAGACTATCATGAACGATTGTTCGTAGCAATTTTCGTTCCAAATAATCTGCCCTACAATTGGGCAGTCTTAATGAGGCATAAGCGGCTTATGTAAAAATATTAAAGGTGACCCTGCTAAAATGAGAAGCTTCCTGCAGTTTTAATTACAGTGTAATGTGAAGAATCTCTCTATCATGGCCTGGGCTCCAGCTGTCTGCACAGAAACCTGCCGTATACAGTGAGTGCACTGTCTGCAACACCCAGCCTATAGCGGCCGAGTGCTGGGCACTCCCTCGTACCTAACAGTGTTCCTAAATACATATAAAGTATACACAGCAAGCCACAAGCTACAGGGAGCAGTATAAATTGTCGCCACCACTCAGGATAAACGTCAGAGGCATCAAACTCCATCCTGTACAAGTGAATGTTACAATGTGATTAATGTTTTCTGACCACAACCTTTATAGGGGTTGTCTGACCCTCAAACCAGTTTTAGTTATGGCCACTATTCACTGGGGCTGTGTTCCAGCACCAGGGATCCCATCCCCGTTGCGTCCAGTCTCCTGCCATTCCATCCATGGTCATGTGCACCGTTGCAGTCATTCTCTGGCCTCAGCAGTGATATGTCCCCATGCGGTTCGTGACCACAGAGGCTCAGCAGTTGTGTCTCTTGGGGACAGGTCAGCCCTGAGGTCAGTGAATGACTGTGGCGCTGCACATGACCATGAGCCAGAAGTAGCGGGGACAGGACTCTGCACGGAAAGGGTGAGCCTGTGAATAGGCAGATTCAATAAATCTAAAGCACGACACATTCCAATTGAAAAAATGCAGCAAAAAAATGGTTTCTACTGCGGACAACGAGGTTGGTCTTGAGAAAGGCAATTAGCCCGAAGGCTGGGGCTATACAGGTGTCACGCAACATAAATGTCATGCAACATTGCACCTAATGATTGTCAATAGTGTTGCAATGCAACACACAATATGCTGCAACGCAACAGTCACAAAAATTCAGACCTGATGGATTTTGTATAACAGGTCACATGTCCTACAGCACTTTTCTGTTGGGGCTCCACAGCGACAATGTTGCTAATGGTGGATTTTGTGTCACAGATCGCAAGTTGCACGCAACTTTTATTCCACTGACTTTAAAGGGGTTTTCCCATCTCAGACAATGGGGGCATATCGCTAGGATATGCCCCCATTGTCTGATAGGTTCCACCCGCACCTATATCGAGAATGGAGCCCCGAAAGTGAAAATCGGCCTCATAGAAATATATCGAAGCATGGGCCGAGCATGCGCGGTACACTCTCATTCACTTCTATGAGAGGTGGGGATTAGCGCTTGGTGGTGGACGGACCCCGGGAAATCTGGGGTCCTCCAGCCACAGCACTCCCCGCTCCATTCTCGATACAGGTGCGGGTCCCAGCGGTGGGACCTGCACCTATCAGGCAATGGGGGCATATGCTAGCGATATGCCCCCATTGTCTATGATGGGAATACCCCTTTGATGTACGTTGCATGCAACCTGCGACCTGCCTGCAACTTTTCTGCGACTTGCTTTCACCTGACATGTAGTCCCCAGCCTAAGGCATGCAGATATGAGGTTAATATAAGGTTAATGCATACAAATTTAATTTTTACTTGATTATGTATCAGATCTCCAGAGCTCCAACTCCTGCAAAGGTGGGTACTCTGTGCAGAAATGTAGATCACGAAAACTACATCCAACAAGGACTGTATGGATTTTCTCCTATAATCAGGAGCATTCACAATATATTACATCTTCATACAGGATTTCTCCTCTAAGGGTTTAATAGAATATGTGGCTTATGGTTTATCAGCAGTGACCAGTGAAAAGTTAAAATAAATTATTTGACTATTTTTTTGTATTTGTAACTCGTTGCGTACGACGGAACTGCCCGCCGGATCACACTGCCGCAAGTGTGAAAGTAGCCTTATGTAATTCATTCATCTGTTCATTGTGAATGTTACATAATTGAAATGCTATCGACACCTCTAGGTATATTTTTTTTATACAGAAATTAAAGGGAACCTGTCACCTCCCAAATCCATGTAAGCCCACCATCAGCATCGGACTGCAGGATGAAAAATATGAATAGTATCACACTGCGGGCTACTCTGAGGTACTGCTGGCGGGTTTACATGCATTTGGGAGGTGACAGGTTCCCTTTAAAGAGCCTCCTTCAGCATCATCAAACCTGTTAAACCAGGCTGTTAGAGTTGATCACGCCGAGTGAAACAATATCTTTCTTTTCCATAAAGCTTTAATAATGGCCAATATATAAGTATATATATATATATATTGGTGTAAATTACCAAGTTGGAGCATTAATGGGCTGGCCAAAGAGCTAGGAGCACCATTAGCACAATGCTCCCTGTGCTCTCTCCTTTGAGTGACGGGGCTAGACATCCCATCTAGCCCTGTGTTCTCGCAGCAGTGACAAGGCTCAGTGACCATGGGCTCCTAGTGTTATGGCCAGCCACCTTGTGCTCCAACTAGGTAACTTATATAAATATAAAGGTTAGGGCTCATGCACACGATCGTATGTTTTTTGCGGTCTTCAAAAAAACGGATCTGCACTGCAAAAAATACAGATGATGTGCACTCCGTATTTTGCGAAACGGACAGCCGGCCCCTAATAGAACAGCACAATCCTTGTCCGTAATGCGGACAATAATAGGACATGTTCTATTTTTTTGTGGAACGGAAATATGGACATATGGAAACGGAATGCACACGAAGTAACTTCCGTTTTTTGCGGACCCATTGAAATGAATGGTTTCACATATGGTCCGCAAAAAAACTGAACGGACGCGGAAAGAAAATACATTTGTGTGTATGAGCCCTGTGACACAGTGAAAGGTCTGTTGGTTGATCGGAGGTATTTTCCTCCCAGCATATGCTGAAAAGACTGATTGCAGCAAGGTGAGGTCAAGCACCGGGCCGGATTTCACTTGCCGGTGTGGGCTTTGCGGGCGCCCAACTCTCATTAAAGGCAGCTAGAGTGGGAGATTTGTCTCTCTGTGCCTGGATGAATGCTTGCGACCTGTTTTGGGAAGACAGGTTGACTAAATCCTGGACTTTCGTGTGGAACTGTTTGTACTGGGACTCTTTATGCAGGACCTGCAGCATGGTGTGAATGAACACCAGGACTTTCAACTAAGGTGAAGTTGTTTGCCGAGCTGTTAAACCTTCAAGTGTGAATAAAACACTGCAGTTTAAGCAAGAACTGTTTTTGGTGTGTCTGTTCTGCGTCTGCTCACCCTGACTACCAGAGCGAATCCCCACAGCCCGTAATCTGTATCATTTTACTCAGCATTATGCATCTTACCAGGCAATATGCCTGGTTTGATGGGGTTGATTATGCTGACAGAGGCTCTTTAAAGGGAACCTGTCATCAACTTTATGCTGACCTCACTGAGGTATACAAACTGAAAAGAATGGCGTGGTATTAAACAGGCAGGAAGTGCTCAAACCCACATGCAGTCGTGCATATACAGTACAGACCAAAAGTTTGGACACACCTTCTCATTTAAAGAGTTTTCTTTATTTTCATGACTATGAAAATTGTAGATTCACACTGAAGGCATCAAAACTATGAATTAACACATGTGGAATTATATACATAACAAAAAAGTGTGAAACAACTGAAAATATGTCATATTCTAGGTTCTTCAAAGTAGACACCTTTTGCTTTGATTACTGCTTTGCACACTCTTGGCATTCTCTTAAAGAGCTTCAAGAGGTAGTCACCTGAAATGGTTTTCACTTAACAGGTGTGCCCTGTCAGGTTTAATAAGTGGGATTTCTTGCCTTTTAAATGGGGTTGGGACCATCAGTTGCGTTGTGGAGAAATCAGGTGGATACACAGCTGATAGTCCTACTGAATAGACTGTTAGAATTTGTATTATGGCAAGAAGAAAGCAGCAGAAAGTAAAGAAAAATGAGTGGCCATCATTACTTTAAGAAATGAAGGTCAGTCAGTCCGAAAAATTGGGAAAACTTTGAAAGTGTCCTCAAGTGCAGTCACAAAAACCATCAACAAGCTACATAGAAACTGGCTCACATGCGGACCGCCCCAGGAAAGGAAGACCCAGAGTCACCTCTGCTGCGGAGGATAAGTTCATCCAAGTCACCAGCCTCAGAAATCGCAGGTTAACAGCAGCTCAGATTAGAGACCAGGTCAATGCCACACAGAGTTCTAGCAGCAGACACATCTCTAGAACAACTGTTAAGAGGAGACTGTGTGAATCAGGCCTTCATGGTAGAATATCTGCTAGGAAACCACTGCTAAGGATAGGCAACAAGCAAAAGAGACTTGTTTTGGATAAAGAACACAAGAAATGGACATTAGACCAGTGGAAATCTGTGCTTTGGTCTGATGAGTCCAAATTTGAGATCTTTGGTTCCAACCACCGTGTCTTTGTGCGACGCAGAATAGGTGAACGGACGGACTCTACATGCCTGGTTCCCACCGTGAAGCATGGAGGAGGAGGTGTGATGGTGTGGGGGTGCTTTGCTGGTGACACTGTTGGGGATTTATTAAAAATTGAAGGTATACTGAACCAGCATGGCTACCACAGCATCTTGCAGCGGCATGCTATTCCATCCGGTTTGCGTTTAGTTGGACCATCATTTATTTTTCAACAGGACAATGACCCCAAACACACCTCCAGTCTGTGTAAGGGCTATTTGACCATGAAAGAGAGTGATGGGGTGCTGCACCAGATGACCTGGCCTCCACAGTCACCGGACCTGAACCCAATCAAGATGGTTTGGGGTGAGCTGGACTGCAGAGTGAAGGCAAAAGGGCCAACAAGTGCTAAGCATCTCTGGGAACTCCTTCAAGACTGTTGGAAGACCATTTCAGGTGACTACCTCTTGAAGCTCATCAAGAGAATGCCAAGAGTGTGCAAATCAGTAATCAAAGCAAAAGGTGGCTAACTTTGAAGAGCCTACTCTCAGTTGTTTCACACTTTTTTTTTTATGTATATAATTCCACATCCACATTCATAGTTTTGATGCCTTCAGTGTGAATCTACAATTTTAATAATCATGAAAATAAAGAAAACTCTTTGAATGAGAAGGTGTGTCCAAACTTTTGGTCTGTACTGTATATAGGGGAGCAAATCCTGCACTTGTGGCCCGCTGTTAATGACGATCCCCAGCAAAAATGCATACAGAGGAGTATGCCCACACGAACCACAAGTACCACAATAGACATCCTACACAAGATAGCAATTATGTGGATGTGATAATCAATATAACAAAATAATAGCAAAGACAGGTGCACTCTGGGGTCTTACTCAACCCTCAAACTGATTTTAAAATTGAGAGATTAGCCAACATGTCCTACGGTGTAGACCATGTCTGAGCCCGAGCACCGCGCCAAGGTTTCTCAAGTAGCTCGGGACCTAACACTCACCTACCTAGGCCATTTGGGCAATACCAGGAGCCAGTGGGCAAATTACAGGAGCATGAGGCCGACTCACAAACAACTCACCAGTTACCTCCAGCATGTAACCATGCTAGCAATGGGAGGAGGGAGGAGTCTGAGAGTCCAACTCAAGACTGGCTGATAAGGCCCAGGCCTCACAGGTGCACCTGAATGTAGCCTGTAGATGGAAAGCAGGCTCATTTAAATTGGAGTTTATACATCTCCAAGCATTAAACAAGCGGGAAGTGCTCAAACCCACATGCAGTTGTGCATATATATATATATATACAGGGGAGCAAATCCTGCACTTGTGGCCCGTTGCTAATGACGATCCCCAGCAAAAATGCATACAGTGGAGGATGCCCGCAGCGAACCACAAGTACCACAATAGAAACTATGGCGTGGTGCTCGGGCTCAGACATGTCCTACATCTCTCAATTTTAAAATCAGTTTGAGGGTTTAGTAAGACCGCAGAGTGCACCTGTCTTTGCTATTATTTTGTTATATAGTTATATTGATTATCGCATCCACATAATTGCTATCTTGTGTAGGATGTCTATTGTGGTACTTGTGGTTCGCTGCGGGCATCCTCCACTGTATGCATTTTTGCTGGGGATCGTCATTAGCAACGGGCCACAAGTGCAGGATTTACTCCCCTGTATATATATATGCACAACTGCATGTGGGTTTGAGCACTTCCCACTTGTTTAATACCGCGCCATTCTTTTCAGTTTGTATTTATAGAGATGCTTGGAGGTGTATAAACTCCAATTTAAATGTGCCTGCTTTCCATCTACAGGCTACATTCAGGTGCACCTATGAGGCCTGGGCCTTATCAGCCAGTCTTGAGTGGGACTCGCAGACTCCTCCCTCCTCCCATTGCAAGCATGGTTACATGCTGGAGGTAACTGGTGAGTTGTTTGTGAGTCGGCCTAATGCTCCTGTAATTTGCCCACTGGCTCCTGGTATTGCCCACACGGCCCAGGTAGGAGAATGTTAGGTCCCGGGCTACTTGAGAAACCTTGGCACGGTGCTCTGGCTCAGACATGGTCTACACCGTAGGACATGTTGGCTAATCTCTCAATTTTAAAATCCGTTTGAGGGTTTAGTAAGACCGCAGAGTGCACCTGTCTTTGCTATTATTTTATTATATTGACCTCACTGAGGGCAGCATAAAACAGTGACAGAAATGCTGATTTCAGCGGTGTGTCACTCTTGAACTAAAAGTCAGTGGTTGCCGAGAACCAGCATCATAATCATTGCAGCCCAGGCCTTTAAAAGAGTCAAATCTACCTGAGAAGAGTCCTGGTTATTATAATCTCCTGCTCTCCCCGCCCATCTTCTGATGATCATCAGTTCTCTCCTAGAGAGAAAGGGAGAAAACTAGGTAGAAGACTGTCAGCCATCAGCAGGTGGGCAGGAGAGCAGGAAGTCATGAATAACCAGGACTCTTCTCAGTTGGCCGTGACTCTTTTCCAGGCCCAGTCTGCAATGATTTTGGTTGGTTCTTGGCAACTGCTTACTTTTAACTTTTTAATGAAAGACCGCTGAAATTAACTCACCTGTCTACTTTACTCTGCCGTTAGTATGGGCAACATAAAGTTAATGACAGGTTCCCATTTAGTATATTTGGCTACAAATCATTTTGAGTTTATTAGAAATGATGCTCCATTCTGTCTTCTGCAGGCTGCATATATTCTGAGGCTGGCTACATTGCAGGCTACTCAGTCCTGTTCAGTGTGAAATCAGCCAGACTAACCCAGTCTGGTGGCTCAGCTTGTAGCCTTTCACTGCTCTCACTGCCACTTGTTTTTCAAAGGGGAGTGAACCTGAGCACCCTGAAACTATCCAGTCAGTACAGGCAATGTCAGATCTGCTCTTCTTTCATCACTACGGTTAGTAATGCTGCCCCTAGGTGTTCACCATATCGCACCAAGAAGATGGTTGGATTTGGATGCCAGGGACCCTGGTTACATCTGCGGAGTAAGCTGGAGGAAAACAGGTGCAACAAGCTCACCTGATAGAGATTTTCTTCCCAATAATGACGTTATTATCAATACTTTGTCAACTATATTATGTGATTTAACTAAGAACCATTTTCTATTGTTATATATATTTATATATTAATTTAAAACATTTACTTGTCTACATATTAGGCCGTGAACAAGGTCTAAGACTAGACCGAAACGTTGGCCAGTGGCTTATTTTTTGGATGGATATAAAAATGAAAAAAGATATATAAAGAAATAAAACAAGCGACTTAAAAGCAGCTATAGAGTGCCGTGTTTTTTTTATATAAAGTATATGCACCTTTACCACTGAGCACCGCCAACTATCTAAAGGAGTGCCGCTCAACTACTTTTCTTCAAGCTCACAGCAGACCTATCAGATGTCAAGGAGTAGCAGGAGGGAATTACAAGTCAGAGTCTAAGCCAGGAAAGTTAGTGAAAGACAAATCAGTAGACAAGGGGGTTAATCCAGAGACAAGCCAAACATAGTGCACCAGGAGTATACAGTAGTAGACCTGCCGTATACAGTAAGTGCACTGTCTGCAACACCCAGCCTATATGTCACGGGGAGCCAAAGGCGCACTTGGTCTCCCATCAGCCGCAGACCTGCTGCTTAGCTTCGGAAGCGAGGATCTGTGTTTGGCCTCATTCCCAGGGCGGCTTTGCTAGCTGGTAGGCTCCCTGCTCCTAAGTCTGCCTTGAGCGCCGAGCTGTTCACTCGGTGCTCGACTTGTCTGTCTGTCGCTCATGTGACGCTGGCCACGTCACATGACCCTCAGACCCCACAATAAATACAGGCAGCCTGCTGGCCACAGGTTGCCTGTTAATTCTAGGTTCCTGGCTATTTGTTGGACTACTGAATACTCACCTGATACTGTTCCTCCTGTACTGTGCATCCCTCCTGGTATTGTGACCTCGGCTCCCACCTGACTAATCTTTGCGGACTCCTCTGGTACTTCTCTACTCTCCTGTTATTTGACCCCGGCTTCTCCTGACCATTCTTTGCTTAACCCTTCGTACTGCATAGCTCTCTTGGTTCTGACCCGGTCCGTTCACGTTCCGTATTTTGTCTTGTCTGTCTTCCCTGCACATACCCTAAGTAAGGGACTGTCGTCCAATTGTCCCCTGTCATCAGGACTCGTGAGGCAAGTAGGCAGGGCCAGGGGTGAGGGTAGAGCGCAGTGGTCACTATCCTTCCCCCTCTGTGTGTGTGGACGTGAACGTTACAGATTAACAGGCCCAATAACCACTGTATCATGAATCCTCTTGTGACCCTGACTGACCATGTCTCTAACCTGACACAGATGGTGCAGGAGTTAGGAGAGAAACTCAGTTCTTTTAAATTAGGGCAAGGTTCTTCCACTCCTCAGCCCTCCAGTCCACATTTTGAGCCCCAGATCAAGCTCCCAGAACCCTTTTCTGGAGACCGAAAGAGGTTTCTCTCCTTTAAGGAGAGTTGCAAACTCTACTTCCGTTTGCGCCCCGTGTCCTCTGGTCCCGAGAGCCAACGCATGGGTATTATCATTTCTCTACTACAGGGTGATCCCCAGGACTGGGCATTCTCGTTACCTCCTGGGGCCAGTTGTCTAACTTCTGTGGAGGTTTTTTTTCAAGCCCTGGGTACGCTCTATGACGAACCAGAAAGGGCACTGGTAGCCGAGACGGCTCTTAGAGCACTGGTTGAGGGCCATATCCCTGCGGAGGAGTATTGCACCCAATTCAGACAGTGGTGTGTCCCCTCAGGATGGAATGAACCAGCCCTGAAGAGTCAGTTTAGGTCTGGTCTGTCTGATCTATTAGTCAGTTATCAAATTCCAGAGACCTTAGTGGAGATGATGACCCTAGTTGTCCGACTTGACCGACGACTTAGAGAGAGACGACAAGAACGACAGTTCTGTTCTCAGATGGTGGTCCAGCCAGAGGCCTTTTTCAGGGACAACACTGAGGTCTCCACCGAGGAACCCATGCAGGTTGGTATGACCCGGGGTAATCTTCGTCGCAGACGCGGATAGTGCTTCTACTGTGGAGATCCTGGCCATTGGATCAACAAGTGTCCTAAGAGGGTCCTCTCTGACAAGTCTCCTAAGGCAAGACAACCTAAAGACCAGGTACACCCTGATTTTTCTAAATGTAAGCTTTTGGTACCCATAACAATTTCTCTGGGGGTTAATAAGTGGCCAGGTAAGGCTTTTATTGATTCCAAATCAGCGGCCAGCTTTATTGACTTTGAATATGCTAGTAAATTGGGTATTCCAATGTTTGCTTTACCTACACCTATCCATGTCATGGCTATTGATGCTACTCCCCTGATTGGTGGTACTGTGAGGTCATGTACCTCTTAAATTTCTTTAACCGTGGGTGTGTGCCACTTTGAGAGATGTCCTCTTTTAGTCCAGGAGAACCTTCCGGTTTAGGTGGTACTAGGGTTGCCTTGGTTCCGTTTACATAACCCCACAATAGATTGGTCCAAAGGAGAGTTGGTAAAATGGGGTCCTAAGTGTGACTCATGCTTGTCCATGGTCCAGGCTGGGGTTTTAGTAAGGTCTAATACATTACCCTCAGTTATTAAGGAATATTCTGATGTATTCTCATCCCCTACTCCAGAGGTTCTACCCCCCATAGACCTTATGATTGCGCCATAGAGCTAATAGAGGGTGCCAAATTTCCTAAAGGGTGAATTTATAATCTTTCTAAGCCCGAACGCAAGGCTATGGAAGATTATATTAAGGAGAGCCTTGCTAAAGGGCATATTAGACCTTCAGTCTCTCCTATGGGAGCAGGGTTTTTCTTTGTTAAGAAGAAGGATGGTGGTCTTAGGCCTTGTATTGATTACTGGAGATTAAATAAAATCACTGTCCAAAATAGATACTCTCTCCCATTGATTCCGGATTTATTTAACCAGGTTCTGGGGGCAACCTGGTTTTCCAAGATTGACATGAAAGGGGCATACAATCTAATCCAAATCAAGGAGGGAGACTAATGGAAGACAGCGTTCAATACTCCGAAAGGACACTTTGAATATCAGGTGATGCTTTTTGGACTCCGCAATGCCCCAGCTGTGTTCCAAAACTTAATGAACGATATTCTTAGGGAGTTCTTAGGTAAATTTATAATTATCTATCTTGACAACATTTTGATATTCTCTCCTGATTTCGAATCTCATGTGTCTCATGTCAAACAAGTATTAGAGGTGTTGAGGGAGAACCAGCTATCAGCTAAGCAAGAGAAATGTGTCTTTGGTGTACAGGAGATACTGTTTCTAGGGCATGTTCTGACTCCTCACGCCTTTAAGATGGATCCTGGTAAGGTTTTGGCAATGAAGGAATAGGTAAGGCCTTCATCTTTAACCGCCTCCAGACCGGCTAACGCAGGATCGCGGTCCGGAAGCGGCTGTCCCAGGCACAGTCACGCATCCGCGCATCATCTCGCGAGACGCGAGACTTCCTGTGAACGCGCGCACACAGGAACGCGCGTTCACAGGATCGGAAGGTAAGCGAGTTGTCATTGATCACCCCCTTTAATTGATCACCCCCCTATAAGGCTCTATTCAGACGTCCATATGTGTTTTACGGATCCATGGATGCATGGATGCATGGATCGGATCCGCAAAACACATACGGACGTCTGAATGGAGCCTTACAGGGGGGTGATCAATGACAGGGGGGTGATCACCCCATATAGACTCTCTGATCACCCCCCTGTCATTGATTACCCCCCTGTAAGGCTCCATTCAGACGTCCGTATGTGTGTTACGGATCCGCGGATCTATGGATCGGATCCGCAAAACACATACGGACGTCTAAATGGAGCCTTAGAGAGGGGTGATCAATGACAGGGGGTGATCACCCCATATACACTCCCTGATCACCCCCCTGTCATTGGTCACCCCCCTGTAAGGCTCCATTCAGACGTCCGTATGTGTTTTGTGGATCTGCAAAACACATACGGACGTCTGAATGGAGCCTTACAGGGGGGTGATCAGGGAGTCTATATGGGGTGATCACAACCCTGCCATTGATCACCCCCCTGTCATTGATCACCCCCCTGTAAGGCTCCATTTAGATTTTTTTTTGGCACAAGTTAGCGGAAATAGTTTTTTGTTTTGTTTTGTTTTTTCTTACAAAGTCTCATATTCCACTATATTTTGTCAAAAAATAAAATCTCACATGAACTCACCATACCCCTCACGGAATCCAAATGTGTAAATTTTTTTAGACATTTATATTCCAGACTTCTTCTCACGCTTTAGGGCCCCTAAAATGCCAGGGCAGTATAAATAGCACACATGTGACCCCATTTTGGAAAGAAGACACCCCAAGGTATTCGCTGAGGGGCATATTGAGTCCATGAAAGATTGAACTTTTTGTCCCAAGTTAGCGGAAAGGGAGACTTTGTGAGAAAAAGCAAAAAAAAAAAACAATTTCCGCTAACTTGTGCCAAAAAAAAAAAATCTTCTATGAACTCGTCATGCCCCTCATTAAATACCTTGGGGTGTCTTCTTTCCAAAATGGGGTCACATGTGGGGTATTTATACTGCCCTGGCATTTTAGGGGCCCTAAAGCGTGAGAAGAAGTCTGGGATCCAAATGTCTAAAAATGCCCTCCTAAAAGGAATTTGGGCCCCTTTGCGCATCTAGGCTGCAATAAAGTGTCACACATGTGGTATCGCCATACTCAGGAGAAGTTGGGCAATGTGTTTTGGGGTGTCATTTTACATATACCCATGCTGGGTGAGATAAATATCTTGGTCAAATGCCAACTTTATATAAAAAAATTTGAAAAGTTGTCTTTTGCTGAGATATTTCTCTCACCCAGCATGGGTATATGTAAAAAGACACCACAAAACACATTGCCCTACTTCTCCTGAGTACGGGGATACCAGATGTGTGACACTTTTTTGCAGCCTAGGTGGGCAAATGGGCCCACATTCCAAAGAGCACCTTTCGGATTTCACAGGGCATTTTTTACAGATTTTGATTTCAAACTACTTCTCACGCATTAGGGCCCCTAAAATGCCAGGGCAGTATAACTACCCCACAAATGACCCAATTTTGGAAAGAAGACACCCCAAGGTATTCCGTGAGGGGCATGGCGAGTTCCTAGAATTTTTTATTTTTTGTCACAAGTTAGCGGAAAATGATGATGTTTTTTTTCTTACAAAGTCTCATATTCCACTAACTTGTGACAAAAAATAAAAACTTCCATTAACTCACTATGCCCATCACGAAATACCTTGGGGTGTCTTCTTTCCAAAATGGGGTCACTTGTGGGGTAGTTATACTGCCCTGGCATTTTAGGGTCCCAAATGCGTGCGAAGTAGTTTTAAATCAAAATCTGTAAAAAATGGCCTGTGAAATCCGAAAGGTGCTCTTTGGAATGTGGGCCCCTTTGCCCACCTAGGCTGCAAAAAAGTGTCACACATGTGGTATCGCCGTACTCAGGAGAAGTTGGGGAAAGTGTTTTGGGGTGTCATTTTACATATACCCATGCTGGGTGAGATAAGTATCTCGGCAAAAGACAACTTTTCCCATTTTTTTATACAAAGTTGGCATTTGACCAAGATATTTATCTCACCCAGCATGGGTATATGTAAAATGACACCCCAAAACACATTCCCCAACTTCTCCTGAGTACGGCGATACCACATGTGTGACACTTTTTAGCAGCCTAGGTGGGCAAAGGGGCCCACATTCCAAAGAGCACCTTTCGGATTTCACAGGCCATTTCTTACAGATTTTGATTTCAAACTACTTTGCACGCATTTGGGACCCTAAAATGCCAGGGCAGTATAACTACCCCACAAGTGACCCCATTTTGGAAAGAAGACACCCCAAGGTATTTCATGATGGGCATAGTGAGTTCATGGAAGTTTTTATTTTTTGTCACAAGTTAGTGGAATATGAGACTTTGTAAGGAGAAAAAAATGCATTATTTTCCGCTCACTTGTGACAAAAAATAAAAAGTTCTATGAACTCACTATGCCCATCAGCGAATACTTAGGGTGTCTACTTTCTGAAATGGGGTCATTTGTGGGGGTTTTCTACTGTCTGAGCATTGTAGAACCTCAGAAAACCGACAGGTGCTCAGAAAGTCAGAGCTGCTTCAAAAAGCGGAAATTCACATTTTTGTACCATAGTTTGTAAACGCTATAACTTTTACCCAAACCATTTTTTTTTTACCCAAACTTTTTTTTAATCAAAAACATGTAGAACAATAAATTTAGAGAAAAATGTATATATAGATGTTGTTTTGTTAAAAAAAAATTACAACTGAAAGTGAAAAATGTCATTTTCTTGCAAAAATTTCATTTTTGATTAATAACAAAAAAAAGTAAAAATGTCAGCAGCAATGAAATACCACCAAATGAAAGCTCTATTAGTGAGAAGAAAAGGAGGTAAAATTCATTTGGGTGGTAAGTTGCATGACCGAGCAATAAACAGTGAAAGTAGTGTAGTGCAGAATTGTAAAAAGTGGTCTGGTCATTAAGGGTGTTTAAGCTAGGGGGGCTGAGGTGGTTAAAGGCCTTATAACGGTTTTTGGGTTTCGCTAATTACTATCGTAAATTTTCATGAATTTTTCTGTAATTGCTAAACCATTGACCGACCTTACTAAGAAAGGGGCGGATTTGAAGAATTGGTCTACCAAGGCCATTTCTTCATTTGAAACATTAAAAAAGGCATTTAGTAACGCTCCCATTCTGATCCAGCCTGATCAGGAGAGACCCTTTATTGTGGAGGTGAATGCGTCCGAGGACGGCGCAGGAGCAGTCCTTTCACAAGAAAAGTCCTACGTGTCAGCCTGTGAGGTTTGTGCCAGGTCTAAGACATCAAGGACTCGCCCTGCTGGTAACCTACGACCCCTACCCATTCCCAGTAGACCCTGGTCCCATATCTGGATGGACTTTATAACTGACCTACCGCTGGCGGAGGGTAAGACTGTGGTTTGGGTAGTGGTCGATAGGTTTAGCAAGATGGTTCATTTCATTCCCCTGTCTAAACTTCCGAATGCAAAAACCTTGGCGTCTATTTTTGTGAGAGAGATTGTTCGTTTACATGGCATCCCAGAAAATATTGTTTCTGACAGGGGTGTGCAGTTTGTGTCCAAATTCTGGAGGGCCTTCTGTCAAAGATGTAAAATTTCATTGTTTTCCGCCTAACATCCTGAGAGTAATGGGCAGACTAAATGCCTTAATCAGTCTGTGGAACCATTCTTGAGGTTGTATGTTGCTGATGACCAGCAAGTATGGGTCAAATTCCTCCTGTTGGCTGAATTTGCTTTGAATAACCGTGTCAATTCTTCTGCTGGGGTCTCTCCTTTCTTTTGTAACCATGGTTTTCATCCCCGTTTTCAATCTGGGTCGTCCATCTCCACCTCTAACCCTGAAGCGGATAAACTCTCCTCCGAACTGTGCACAGTTTGGGCCCGGGTTCAATCGAACCTAGAAAAGGCTCAAAGTTCTCAAAAACTAAAGGCCGATAGGAGACGTTCAAGGGGGGTGAACTTTCAGGTTGGGGATAAAGTATGGTTGTTCTCCAAGAATCTATCTCTCAAGGTAGCTTCTAGAAAATGTGCTCCTTGTTTTATTATACTGTATAAGATAACGGAGGTGATTAATCCGGTATCGTTTAAGTTGGAGCTGCCCGAGTCGTTCCACATTTATAATGTATTTCATAAATCTCTACTTAAAAAGTATTTTGAACCTGTTGTACCGTTGAAAGCCTCGCCTCCGCCGGTTCTGGTTAGTGATGCTGTCGAGTATGTGGTGTCTAAGATAGTGGATGTCAGGAGAGTGTGTAATTCCTTACAGTACCTGATTCACTGGAAGGGGTATGGACCCGAAGAGAGATCTTGGGTAACCGCCAGGGAGGTCCATGCTCCTAGACTTGTTAGAAAATTTCATTTAGAACACCCTGAAAGGCCATCGCCTGAAGTTTTGGGTCCGGTGGCCCCTCGTAAAAGGGGGGGGGGTACTGTCACGGGGCGCCAAAGGCGCACTCGGTCTCCCATCAGCCGCAGACCTGCTGCTTAGCTTTGGGAGCGAGGATCTGTGTTTGGCCTCGTTCAAAGGGCGGCTTTGCAAGCTGGGAGGCTCCCTGCTCCTAGGTCTGCCTTGAGCACCGAGCTGATTACTCGGTGCTCGACTTGTCTGTCTGTCGGTCATGTGACACTGGCCACGTCACATGGCCCTCAGACCCCACTATTAATACAGGCAGCCTGCTGGCCACAGGTTGCCTGTTAATTCTAGGTTCCTGGCTATTTGTTGGACTACTGAATACTCACCTGATCCTGTTCCCTGACGATCCTTTGCCTGCTCCTCCTGTACTGTGCATCCCTCCTGGTATTGTGACCTCGGCTCCCACCTGACTACTCTTTGCGGACTCCTCTGGTACTTCTCTACTCTCCTGGTATTTGACCCCGGCTTCTCCTGACCATTCTTTGCTTAACCCTTTGTACTGCGTTGCTCTCTTGGTTCTGACCCGCTCCGTTCACGTTCCGTATTTTGTCTTGTCTGTCTTCCCTGCACATATCCTAAGTAAGGGACTGTCGTCCAGTTGTCCCGTCATCAGGACTCGTGAGGCAAGTAGGCAGGGCCAGGGGTGAGGGTGGAGCGCAGTGGTGACTATCCTTCCCCCTGTGTGTGTGTGTGTGTGTGTGTGTGGACGTGACCGTTACACACTATAGCAGCCAATTGCTGGACACTTCCTCTTATCTACCAGTGTTCCTAAATTCATATAGCTATAGTATGCACAGCTGTAAGTTCAGGGAGCAATACAAATTGTTCTTACCGCTCAGGATAAATGTCAGAGGCATGAAACTCCAGCAAATGTAGTTAAATGTTATAACGTTATAAAACATTTCTGACCACAAACTTTAAAGAGGTTGTCTGACACCCAAACCAATTTTACTTATGGCCACTCACCTATTCACCTCCACTCTGTTCCCTGATGCTTCTAGTTCCCTGAAATTCTATCCATGGTCATGTGTACTACAGCAGTCATCAACTGGTTTCGGCAGTGATGTGCCCCCAAGCCGCATGACATTGGATCTAATGATTGTCAATGGTGCTGCAAAGTCTGCATTGTCTGCCTAATAAAAGATTATTATCATATATTTTTGTAGCATTATATGAGGTGTGCCTCGAATATGTACTGTCTTCTGTCTTAGATGTGTACTTTGTATTCAGTGCATTGAGGCCCCCTATATACAGTGCCTTGAAAAAGTATTCACACTTCTTAAACTTTTCCATATCTTTTCACGTTACACCCACAAACTTAAATGTATTTTATTGGGATTATATGTGATAGACCAACCCAAAGTAGCAAGTATGTGTAAATGAAAAAGAAAATGATACATGGTGTTAAACATTTTTAATAAATAAAAATCTTGAAAGTGTGGCGTGCATTTGTATTCAGTCCCCCTGGGTCAATACTTTGTAGGACCACCTTTCACTGCAATCACAGCTGCAAGTTTTTTTTCGGGTATGTATATACCAACTTTGCATCAAGAGGCTGAAATTGGTGCCCATTCTTCTTTGTGAAATAGCTCAAGCTCAGTCACATTGGATGGAGAGCGTCTATGAACTGCAATTTTCAAGTTTTGCTAGATTCTCAATAAGATTTAGGTCTGGACTTTGACTGGGCCAATCTAACACATGAATATGCTTTGATCTAAAGCATTCCATTGTAGCTCTGGCTGTATGTTTAAGGTCGTTGTCCTGCTGGAAAGTGAACCTCCTATCCAGTCTCAAGTCTTTTACAGCCTCTACCATGGCTTGCTTTTAAAAAATGGCTTACTTTATGCCATTCTTTCATAAAAGCCAGATTTGTGGAGTACACAACTAATAGTTGTCCTGCGGACAGATTCTCCCACCTGAGCTGTGGATCTATCCAGCTTCTCCAGAAAAACATTGGGCTTCTTGGCTGCTTTTCTAATTAGTGTTCTCCTTGCTTGGGCTGCCAGTTTAGGTGGATGGCCAAGTCTTGGTAGGTTTGCAGTTGTGCCATACTCCTTCCATTTTCAGATGATGGATTGAAGAGTGCTCCATGAGATTTTCAGAGCTTGGGATATTTTTTTAGAACTAAGGCTATTTTCACTTTAGCGTTTATTGCTGATCCATCATGGATCTGCAAAAACACTTCCGTTACAATAATACAACCGCATGCATCCGTCATGAATGGATCCGGTTGTATTATGTCTTCTATAGCCATGACGGATCCGTCATCAACACCACTGAACGTCAATGGGTGACAGACCCGGAAATGGATCTGTCCCTATTGACTTACATTGTGTGCCAGGACAGATCAGTCTTGCTCCGCACCAAATCGCGGACAGAAATACGCTGCAGGCAGTGTTTTGGTGTCCGGCTCCAGAGCGGAATGGTGACTTAACGGAGGCAAACTGATGCATTCTGAGCAAATCCTTTTCCATTCAGAATGCATTAGGACAAAACTGATCCTTTTTTGATCTCTTTTAAGAGCCCATGACGGATCTCAGAAACTGAGAGCCAAAATGCTAGTGTGAAAGTACCCTAACCCTGCTTTACAGTTCTCCACAACTTTATTCCTGACCTGTTTTGTGTGTTCTCTGGTTTTTATGATGCTGTTTTATCACTAATGTTCTCTAATAAACCTCTGAGGCATTCACAGAACGGCTGTAGTTATACTGAAAATAAATTACACACAAGTGTACTCTATTTACTATTACTACTACTATTTACTACTATTAGATGACTTCTGAAAGCAATTGATCACATTGGATTATAAATATTTTTTTAGTTTTGTATTAAATACTGATTATACTGGTTAAACTGGTTATATTTTGTATTATATACTGATTATGTTTTGTATCTGTATTTGCGGGGGGGGGGGGGGGGGAATGCATGAGAAAATTGTACATCCAGTAGTAAATATATAGTCTGACAACTGGTAATTATGGAATTTCCCTGTTTCCACACCCAAAACACTCATTTCACCTAGCTGAGAAAGTTCTTACTGTAGTCTGTGCAGCGTAGAACACTATAACAAGTAGAATGCTTGACATCTTCACAATCTGAACCATGAGAAGAATGCAGGGTATACAATGGTTTGTGAGGTCAAAGAATTGTGAGGTATTTTTACTGTCTAAATCATGTAATTCATTCATCTGTTCATTGTAAATGTTAAATAATTTTAATGCTATTGACACCTCTAGGTATATTATTTTTACCTCTGTCCACATCATCAACACTATTAAACTAGGCATATTGTCTAGTAGGGTTGATCATGCTGAGTAGAACAATATCTTTCTTTTCTATAAATGGTGTATTTGTGTATAGTACAGACCAAACGTTTCGACACACCTTCTCATTCAAAGAGTTTTCTTTATTTTCATGACTATGAAAATTGTAGATTCACACTGAAGGCATCAAAACTATGAATTAACACATGTGGAATTATATACATAACAAAAAAGTGTGAAGCAACTGCAAATATGTCATATTCTAGGTTCTTCAAAGTAGCCACCTTTTGCTTTGATTACTGCTTTGCACACTCTTGGCATTCTCTTGATGAGCTTCATGAGGTAGTCACCTGAAATGGTTTTCACTTCACAGGTGTGCCCTGTCAGGTTTAATAAGTGGGATTTCTTGCCTTATAAATGGGGTCGGGACCATCAGTTGCATTGTGGAAAAGTCAGCTGGATACACAACTGAATAGACTGTTAGAATTTGTATTATGGCAAGAAAAAAGCAGCTAAGTAAAGAAAAAACGAGTGGCCATCATTACTTTAAGAAATGAAGGTCAGTCAGTCCGAAAAATTGGGAAAACTTTGAAAGTGTCCCCAAGTGCAGTCACAAAAACCATCAAACGCTACAAAGAAACTGGCTCACATGCGGACCGCCCCAGGAAAGGAAGACCAAGAGTCACCTCTGCTGCGGAGGATAAGTTCATCCGATTCACCAGCCTCAGAAATCGCAGGTTAACAGCAGCTCAGATTAGAAACCAGGTCAATGCCACACAGATTTCTAGCAGCAGACACATCTCTAGAACAACTGTTAAGAGGAGACTGTGTGAATCAGGCCTTCATGGTAGAATATCTGCTAGGAAACCACTGCTCAGGACAGGCTACAAGCAGAAGAGACTTGTTTGGGCTAAAGAACACAAGGAATGGACATTAGACCAGTGGAAATCTGTGCTTTGGTCTGATGAATCCAAATTTGAGATCTTTGGTTCCAACCACTGTGTCTTTGTGCGACGCAGAAAAGGTGAACGGATGGACTCTACATGCCTGGTTCCCACCGTGAAGCATGGAGGAGGAGGTATGATGGTGTTGGGGTGCTTTGCTGGTGACACTGTTGGGGATTTATTCAAAATTGAAGGCATACTGAACCAGCATGGCCACCACAGCATCTTGCAGCGGCATGCTATTCCATCCGGTTTGCGTTTAGTTGGACCATCATTTATTTTTCAACAGGACAATGACCCCAAACATACCTCCAGGCTGTGTAAGGGCTATTTTACCATAAAGGAGAGTGATGGGGTGCTGCACCAGATGACCTGGCCTCAACAGTCACCGGACCTGAACCCAATCGAGATGGTTTGGGGTGAGCTGGACCGCAGAGTGAAGGAAAAAGGGCCAACAAGTGCTAAGCATCTCTGGGAACTCCTTCAAGACTGTTGGAAGACCATTTCAGGTGACTACCTCTTGAAGCTCATCAAGAAAATGCCAAGAGTGTGCAAAGCAGTAATCAAAGCAAAAGGTGGCTACTTTGAAGAACCTAGAATATGACATATTTTCAGTTGTTTCACACTTTTTTGTTATGTATATAATTCCACATGTGTTAATTCATAGTTTTGATGCCTTCAGTGTGAATCTACAATTTTCATAGTCATGAAAATAAAGAAAACTCTTTGAATGAGAAGGTGTGTCCAAACTTTTGGTCTGTACTGTATATATATATATATATATATATATATATATATATATATATATATATATAACCTAGTTGGAGCACCAGGGGGCTGGCTGTAGTGCAAGGAGAACTGCTAACGCAACGCCCCCTTTGCTCTCTGTACTGCCCCTCTCCTTTAGTTGATGGTGCTAGACATCCCGTCTGTGTGTTCTTGCAGCAGCGACAAGGCTCAGTGACTCTGTGCCTATGCAGTGCATCTGATGAGCTCAGAAAGCAGTGACAATCAGTTTCACTGCAGGTGCCCAGTTACTTAGCAGACTATAGATCTTCTGCTGCTTCCTAAGCTCCAGAAGCAGCATCTTATTCACTGCGCAAGCGCAGAGTCACTGAGACTTGGTGCTGCTGTGAGAACGCAGGGCTAGACAAGATGTACAGAGAGGACAGGGGTCGTTGCGCTAGATTTTGCATGGTTTGAAGCAAGTCTCCACAGGTTACTGCAACTGGATCAAAACTGGTCGCTCAGGTGGAACTAGGGATTCCATGTCCCTCTGGGTGAATATGTAATTAGACTTGGCACCTTGACACTGCTGACATAGCGTGTCCCCTATCTAAGGCCTCATGCACACGAACGTATTTTCATTCCGTGTCTGTTCATTCTGTGTGCATTCCGTTTCCGTATGTCCGTATTTCCATTCCGCAAATAAATAGAACATGTCCTATTATTGCCAGCATTACGGACAAGGATAGGACTGTTCTATTAGGGGCCAGCTGTTCCCCTCCGCAAAATACGGAATGCACACATCCTTTTTTGGCAGACCGCAAAATACATATGGTCGTTTGCATGAGGCCTAACTTTGGTCAGAAAACCCCACGCCTACTTCCTAGACACTTTTTTCATGGTAGGTTGAGATGTGAAAAGGATATTTTTGCAACAATGCATTAGCTTGGTTTCCTCCATAACATTACAACTGAAACCAAGTAATTTTTATTTTATTATAGCAACAAGTTAAATCAATAATTTATGATAGAAGTCTCCGTGGTAACAGACTACAAACAATCTCTGTGTGTGGTCTGATCCTGCAGTCATGTGTTACTGTACAGACAATAGAAGACAGGACAGATGGGAAAGAGTAACATACAACTACAGGATCGTACAGCACACACACAATGGCTGTAGTCTATAACTATCTTCTCTGTTTCCCTCAGGCCCTTCTCAAACAGCTGATTAGCAGAGGTCCCAGGTGTTAGACCCCCGCCGATCAGATGCTGATGATCTATCCAGAGGATAGATCATCAGTTTAAAAGAACTGCAGAACCCCTTCAAGCAAATCTTTGAACAGTATTGATTAGAAATGAACTATCGTTTGAGTACGCATGTCTTATGCAGACCAATGCATTTCCATAGTTACAGACTACAGCCATTGTGTGTGTGCTGTATGATCCTGTAGTTGTATGTTACTCTTTCCCATCTGTCCTGTCTTCTACTGTCTGTACAGTAACGCATGACTGAAGGATCAGACCACACACAGAGATTGTTTGTAGTCTGTTACCATGGAGACTTCTATCATAAATTATTGATTCAACTTGTTGCTATAATAAAATTAAAATAACTTGGTTTCAGTTGTAATGTTAGGGAGAAAACCAAGCTAATGCATTGTTGCAAAAATATCCTTTTTTAAAATCTCAACCTACCATGAAAAGTGTCTAGGAAGTAGGCGTGGGGTTTTCTGATCAAAGTTCTGATCAGAACCCCTTTAAGGCTACTTTCACATATGCAGTTTTTCTGTCCGCTTTTGAGATCCGGCATGGGATCTCAAAACCACAACAAAACGCACCCATTTGAATAATACAAGCTGCTGCATCCGTTCAGAACAGATCCGGTTGTATTATATAAAAAATAAACATACCGGATCCGGCACTAAAACAATTGTCCGAATTTTTTTTATCCATCACCATTGACTTACATGGTGTTTGGTGCTGGATCCGGCTAGTTCAGTTTCCCATGCTGTGCACAAAAACGCTACTTGCAGCGGTTTTGTTTCTGGCATGGGTACGCACCAAACCAGAACGGAATACATTCTGGTGCACTCCATTCTGGTTTGTTCAGTTTTGTCCCCATTGACAATGAATGGGGACAAAACAGAAGCGTTTTCCTCCGGTTTTCAGATCCTCTGTTGGATCTCAAAACCAGAAAGGAAAACACAGATGTGAAAGCAGCCTTTTTTTATTTAGAAGCAATCGAGCTATAACAAAATGAAGCAAAATTGTACATACTCTGTAAAGGCCTAAAAACTAACATGATTGTGGATGTTGGATGTGAATCAGGAAGATCCTAGAATCTGTGCCATGGGGAAACTAGACAAATCTAAACTGGCCAGTGTAACAGAGACTTCTATCATCAAGTTTTGCTCAGAACACCGCATACAAATGCCACTATTGTCTGCAAAACATTTGCCAATAAAAGAAAAAAAAAACTGCCTAGAAATGAGTAGTTGCTTCTCTGAAAGCCATAATTATGTGACCGAGGGTTCTTCTCCCTCTGAGTAACCATCCATTGTAATGCACAGACACTGTTCCAGAAAGTGTCTCACCGATTTTCACAAGACAGATATTATTTTAATATGCAGGATCAACCCTATTAGGCCATACGCCTGATTTAATAGGGTTGATTCTGATGACAGATGCTCTTTAAGCAATTAAAGGGGTCATCCAATCCCTATAATGACTCCCAGAATGCCTGGGCCCCTCCTCTAGAGCAGTGTTTCCCAACCAGTGTGCCTCCAGCTGTTGCAAAACTACAACTCCCAGCATGCCTGGACAGCATGCCTGGTTGGGAAACACTGCTCTAGAGCATAATAACTTGCTCCCCGACACCCGCGTCCCTCTGGATCCCTGTATGGCCGTCGCGCGGGCAAGGGAAGGGGGGTGCAGCCAATAGCAGGCCGCAACGGTGATCAGCCTCCCTACAAATCAGGGGGATTGATTTACATGGTAAAAAAATTGTTCCAAATTGCAAAAATGTGTACATGAGCATATCTGTTAAAAAAAAAAACATGGTAATCCTGGAAAACCCCTTTAAAGGTATTGTGCCATGATTAAAAGTTATTGCCTATTCACAGGATAGGGGATAACTAAATAATCAGTGGGGGTCTGACGGCTAGAACCCCCACCAATGCTGAGAACTGCAGCCCCATGTCCGCATCTTGATAGAACGGCAGGTACCCTGCCACTCCAATCATTCTCTATGGAGCAACAGTGCACCTGATCGACCTGCCTCATGTTCTTGGGATTAGCAGTCGGATGCCACCAATCAGTTAGTTATCTCCTATCCTGTAGATAGGGGATAATTTGCAGTCATGGCGCAATCCATTTATGGCTATGGAGTTTGCATGTTTTGCCTGGGTTTCAGTGGCGTAACTAGAACTGACTGGGCCCCAAAGAATATTTTGGAATGGGGCCCCCCTTCAGCAACCCCCTCCTTTTAGACAACCCTCACTTCTCTGGCTAGTCAAGATATCTCTCTCAGACCATGCCAGGCAGCCGCTCCGTCCGTTTTCTACATGTATATACTTTATGTCATGTAACTGTATATATTGCCACATCCTGTCCAGCTGCCTTTCCTTAGGTTTACGAGCCACGGGTTGCATTGAGGGTGCAAGCTACAGGCACCAATGTCATCAGGGAGAGTGGTGCTCCCTTCACTAATGATGATGTGTCCCGTGCAACCACACAGGTCACCAACCCCTGCGGCTAGTCTTGTTACGTAGGGCCAAAAGTTCTGTCATGTGTAAAGTCTTGTTTGAATATACATCCCAAATAGTCCCATGTTCTTGTGGACTTCAAACAACAAGATTTGGTTTAATAGTATAATATCGGTGCAGAGTAATAGTGTATGCACGGCCACTTGTCCACTTCTCCAAAACAGGGAATGGGACTCCTCGGTCTTTATCTCAAACATAATGGATGTCCCAGCTATGAGAACCAAATATTATATTACTTGCTTGATTGTCATATCAGAAAAACCATTGAAACTAATCCTATAATAGCTGTTTTATCATTTATTTGCTGGTATCCAAGCAACATAAACCGGTTTTGAAAGAGAATAAGTATTCCTTTACATTTTGTTATATGAACTGATGAGATGACTCATATTAAAGGGGTTTTCCACACCAACCTTAATGACACATGACTAGAATTTTTTTTTGTAAGATACTTACTGTCCCAAAGTTGGGTGGGTTGGCTGTTAGGGAACCTAGTTACATGGTGCTCCTCTTCTGTCCCTCTACTTGTCACATGCGTAGATGAGGTGGGTTCAGGGGTTTGCGCATGCGCCAGGGAAAGGAAAGGTTCTGGTGCAATCTACAATGGAAGTGACATCATGTCCATAGTCCTGGTAAAGAACCTGACATCAGCAGAAGCAAGACTTTCAGAAGAGGATGGTCTTGTGATCAGATTCCCAAGCGGCCGATCCACAGGAACCTATTCACATGGTGCTCCTCTTCTGCCCCTCTCCTTGGCACATGCGCAGATGAGGTGGGTTCAAGAGTTTGCCCATGCGCCAAGGAAAGAAATGGTTCTGGCGCAATCCACAACAGAAGTGACATCCTGTCCATAGCCCTGGCAAAGAATATCAGCAAAAGCAAGACGATCAGAAGAGGATCGTCTTGTGATCGGATTCCCAATCCACACAACTTCAGTATGGTAACTAAATTGCAAATATTCTTCTACGGGTGGGTTTGACAGTCCTGGAAAACCCCTTTAACGGAAACCTATCACATTGAAAGTGCAGTCTGTTCTGCAAGCAGTATGTTATAGAGCAGGAGGAGCTGAGCAGATTGATATTTAGTTTTGTAGGAAAGGATTCAGTGAAGTAATTTATTGATCGACCCTCTGCTCTTTCTATGCTTAGGAGTCTAGTAAGCAGTCCTAATGAGGGACTGACAGCTACAGAACTATCTGCTCAGTTCCTCCTGCTCTGTATCATGACAGCCATAAAGAATTGGGCTTGTCATACTGGAGTGTGGACATGAAGGATCATGGATCATGCTGAGAAAAAAAGGAAACTTGTACTAAAAAACATGTATGGTATTTTTCACTAATACCAGAATCAACACTGCACAGACTCTGAAAAATGACCTTCTCTACAGAAACGAGTCTAGAGAAAAAAAAATTAGCTTTACAATTCTGAGTATGTAGGTCATGGTGGTCAATATCATGCCTTAAAGGGCTTCTGTTACTCCACTAAACTCATATAATTTTTTTTTGTCTCCTTAAAATCCTTATGCTGCGATTTCTCAATATATAGGGCTATTACTCCATTTGGTTCAGTAGTTATATAGAAAAAACTGACTTTTATAATATGCAAATTACCTCTCTAGCAGCAGGTAGGGCGGCTACTTGCTGCTAGCAGCCGCATCCTCCATTCATAATGACGCCCCCTCCTCATGTTGATTGACAGGGCCAGCGGACGCGCTCGTCCTCTGATTGGCCCTGTCTGCGCTTTAAATCTCGCGCCGGTCTTCAGTTGGCGCAGGCGCACTCCATGGAGGACGCTCGCTCGGCCGCTCCATCCTCAGTGCGCCTGCGCCGATGACTTCACATGTACACACGGCGCAGGCGCACTGAGGATGGAGCGGCCGAGCGAGCGTCCTCCACTGAGTGCGCCTGCGCCAACTGAAGACCGGCGCGAGATTTAAAGCGCAGACAGGGCCAGTCAGAGGACGAGCGCATCCGCTGGCCCTGTCAATCAACATGAGGAGGGGGCGTCATTATGAATGGAGGATGCGGCTGCTAGCAGCAGGTAGCCGCCCTACCTGCTGCTAGAGAGGTAATTTGCATATTATAAAAGTCAGTTTTTTTATATAACTACTGAACCAAGAAATCGCAGCATAAGGATTTTAAGGAGACAAAAAAAAATAATGAGTTTAGTGGAGTGACAGAAGCCCTTTAAGACATGATATTGACCACCATGACCTACATACTCAGAATTGTAAAGCTAATTTTTTTTCTCTAGACTCGTTTCTGTAGAGAAGGTCATTTTTCAGAGTCTGTGCAGTGTTGATTCTGGTATTAGTGAAAAATACCATACATGTTTTTTATGAGTTTAGTGGAGTGACAGAAGCCCTTTAAGGCACCACTCCTCTTGTCCCATGGACATAACAAGTTGTCATAATCTTCACTATAGGAGGTCCTACCTGCATGAGGCCTAAATACTGTATACCATGGCAAATGTCATAACATTTATCCAACATGCTAAAAAAAATGCTTTTCAGTTTTTCAATCATCTGCAGAGATAAATGGCGGCAAATATCCTACTGTGTGCAATAAGTTATTGGTATAGCTGTGGGGACTGGGACATGCTGAGGATGAAGTGGGTACCCTACAGAAGACCAGTCTCTTCAGAAATTTTCCAAACCTACAGCTGGTCATACACATAACTGCAGGATGTAAGGTGATTTGGCCCATAGCTAGTATTTACAATAGCCTTGGTTTGGCTGGACACATTATCATTGTTGAGGAGGAGACACCTTGGCAACCCTACGTATAATGGATGTAATGAGTCGTAATAACCCCCATAAGAGCGGATACCCTGATGTTCCCCATACACATTTGACCTCGTTTTTATTTACAGCCCAGCAGCTCTAATTGGTTGCTATAGAAGACATGGGCGGTTTATTTAGAAAGTTTTTATATGTAAGGTCCAATTTCTGTATACTGATGTCCTATTTGGCAGCGCTGTAAAGAGAAGGCACTCATAGGCCAGGGCTCATCAACTATCTTCACCAGGTCAAATATGGGTACACAAGTTTGAAGACCAGTAAATGAACATAATCATATGTTCCTAGGGGCCAACATTCCCAATTTTTGCAGGGACTGTACCACGTTTCAGAGAGAATCCCAGAAAATTCAGGCTCTGAATGTTGGGACCACAACTGATTGGCTGACATGAATACCATGTGTCGGTGTGCTAAACATCAAGACTGTGTGAGTTTACTATCATCATGTACGCTGTCTACATGTTAAATACTATGAAATAATATGCACATACCCAAGACTAATATAGCGTATACTGAACTGATTGTGTCCTATAATTAGCAGGTCATTCATTATATATATAAAGAAAGGAATGAGCGGAAAAACACCACCTTGTGAGGATGACATTCCACCGTGCACACTCCTTGTCATGTGTTTCACATGTGCTGATGTAAGAAAGGATAAACACTTCCAAGTAATGTAAAATGAAGACACTAAACACAAGGTAATTATACCTCTGCCGGCAATTATCATGTCTTATTGTAAGACAAGGAAATATACACTGCACCGCTACGCCAATAACTCCCCCCCCCCCCCCCCCGAATAATATACAAATACATTCAAGCCAGACTCCGTAACCTGTCATAACTGTTATAATTCTCCGAAAATATTCCATGCTGCAGTGTAACTTTCCATGTAGTCAGCTCTTGATTCATCAGCTATTTATAAGGATCATATACAAAAATGAGATTGAGCGACTATAAGTAATCCCAGTCACGGACATTATATTTCCCCCCTCCATCAAACAAGTGTTAGCTTCTGCTTTAGGAATGTTCATCCTTAATGGCTATGGACACCACAGGTGCTTCTTGGCTTTCAAGGAAAGTTGTAAGCTATATTTTCGCTTGCGGCCTCATTCGTTGGAATAATTATCTCTCTCCTCCAGGGTGACCCTCAGGAGTGGGCATTCTCCTTGCCTCATGACTCTCCTTGCCTTAGATCCGTTGACGCATTTTTTTCAGGCACTGGGGGTTCTGTATGATGAACCCGACAGAGCGTCTGTAGCCGAGTCGCCCTCAGTCAGGGTGATCGGCCAGTTGAGGACTACTGCACCCAGTTCCGTAAATGGTGCTTACCCTCAGGCTGGAATGAACCGGCGCTCAAGAGCCAGTTCAGGTCAGGCCTGGCTGAGAATCTTAAGGATATGCTGGTATGCTACCCCTGTCCTGAGACCTTAGAGGAGACCATGACTTTGGCCACTAGATTGGACAGACGTGTCAAGGAGAGACAGTGGGAACATCTGTTTTCTCCACAGGGTATTTCCAAACCTAAATCCGCTCCTGTGGGACTCAAGTTGGAGGCACATATGGATGAACCTATGCAGCTCAGTATGACCCGAAGAGGGCAACGTCACCGACGGCGCACCTGTTTCTACTGTGGCGACTCCGAACATTAGGTTCGTCAATGTCCCAAGATTCCTCCTTCCGGAAGATCGTCCAAGTTTGAGGGATCTAAAGACAAGGTATTTCTGGAGGTGGTAAGAAAGAAGTTGTTGCTACCCATTTCTGTGGCCTTTGGGACCCTCAAGGGGTCAGGTAGAGCATTCTGCCTTTAGTTTTATGGATCTTAAGTTTGCACTACAGGTGGAAATACCCGTGTTGAATCTGTCCACTCCTATCTATATTGTCGCTCACTCCACTGCTGGGAGGAACTGTCAAGCTTTGTACTCCTGAAATAACCTTGTCGGTAGGGGTGTGTCACACAGAGAAGTGTTTGTTTTTTATTCTCGATAATCTGCCCGTAGAAGTGGTCTTAGGGATGCCTTGGCTTCAGCTACACAACCCGGTCATTAACTGGACCATGGGTAAGTTAGAAAAATGGGGTCCCAATTGTAATTCCTGTTTGACCTTTGTCCAGGCAGGGGTTTCCTCCAATTCCATGTCAGTCCCTCTGTATATTGAAGAGTTTCAAGATGTTTTTTCCACCTCAAAGTTTGAGATTCTTCCTCCCCATAGATCCTATGACTGTGCTATAGATTTAGTGGCAGGGTCTAGATTTCCCAAGGGACGTATTTACAACCTATCTGGTCCAGAGCGCAGCACTATGAAGGAGTATATTAGGGAGAGCCTTAAAAAGGGACATTCGACTCTCCACCTCCAGGGATCTTTTTTGTTAAAAAGAAGGACGATGGTCTCAGACCCTGTATCGACTACAGAAATTAGGAATCAATATTCTATCCCGTTGATTCCTGACTTGTTCAATCGGGTTCTGGGAGCATCCTGGTTTTCCAAACTTGATTTGAGAGGGGCAAATAACCTGATACGTATTAAAGAAGGAGATGAGTAGAAAAATGCCTTCAACACTCCAGAGGGGCACTTTGAGTATTTAGTCATGCCATTTGGACTCAGCAATGCCCTGGCAGTTTTTCAGAATTTTATGAACGACATCTTCAGGGAGTTTATCAGCAGATTTATGATCGTATATATCTGGAAGATATTCTGATTTTCTCTTCTGATTGGGATTCCTATGTCTCTCATCTCAGACTGGTGCTCGGAACCCTCGGGAAAATCAATTGTCGGTCAAATTAGAGAAATGCGTGTTTGGAGTACAGGAGATTTTGTATCTAGGGTATATCCTTACTCCACACTAATTTAAGATGGATTCTAAGAAGGTTCAGACAATTCAAGGCGAGACCATCCTCCCTAAAAGCATTACGTTTTTTAGGATTTTCTATCATAAGTTTATTTAAAAAAAATTCTGTAATTGCCAAACCTTTACCCGACCTAACCAAGAAGGGGGCGGATCTTGTCAACTGGCCTCCTAAGGCTCTCAAGGCTTTTGAGACTCTTAAGATGTGTTGTCATAACACCCTAGTCTTCATTCAGCTGGATCCAGAGGACCCCTTAGTAGTAGAGGTTGACACATCTGAGGATGGGGCGGGGGCTATTCTTTCTCAGGGATCTCCCAACCTCACTAATTTAAGACCCTGCACATTCTTTTCACGTAAATTATCTCCCACGGAGAGGAATTATGACATCGGGAACTGCAAACTACTGGCCATCAAATGGGCGTTTGAGGAGTGGAGACATTTTTTAGAAGGAGCCAAACACTGTGTCATGGTTCTTATGGACTATAAGAATTTAGTGTTCCTTGAAGCTGCTAAACGCCTTAATCCTAGGCAAGTCAGATGGGCCCTGTTTTTCACACGTTTTAACTTCTCTATTGCTTTCAGGCCAGGAAGTAAGAATATCAAAGCGGACGCCTTGTCCCGAAGCTTTTGTGCTTTTCAGCCTCCTGAACCCATCCTGCCGACTCACATCATTTTGGCATCAGTATCTGCGGACCTCTCTTCTGAAATCGCTTCAGCACAATATCTTGCCCCTGAACGGACACCCTCAGATAAGTTATTTGTTCCTGGGCACTTCCGTATCCGGCTTTTAGGTGAGTGCCATGATTCTGTTTTATGTGGCCATCCTGGTATCGATGCCACAAAGGAACTCATGTCTAGGTCTTTCTGGTGGCCCACATTATCTAAAGATGTCCGTTCTTATGTGTCTGCTTGCTAGGTATGTGCCAGATCTAAAACTCTGAGAACTCGTCCTGCTGGTGAATAACGACCTCTACCCATTCCGTGCAGGCCATGGTCACATATTTCTATGGATTTTATTACTGACTTGCCAACCTCCGAGGGAAAGTCAATGGTTTGGGTAGTGGTCAACCGATTTAGTAAAATGGTGCACTTCGTCCCTCTGATTAAGCTCCCTAATGCCTAGACTCTAGCATCTTTGTTTATTGACCACATTGTACGCTTGCATGGAGTTCCTGAAAATATTGTCTCTGACAGGGGTGTTCAGTTCGTCTCTAAGTTTTGGAAAGCCTTCTGTCAAAGGTGCGAAATTTCATTGTCTTTTTCGTCAGCCTTCCATCCTGAGACCAATGGGCAGACGGAACAGTTGAATCAGGCGGTTGAACAGTTTCTGAGATGTTATGTGTCCAACAATCATCATCAGTGGGTGAGATACCTTCCGCTGGTGGAGTTCGCCATCAACAATCAGGTGAACTCATCCACGGGGGTGTCTCCATTTTTCTTTAACCTGGGCTTCCATCTTCGTTTTAGTTCGAGTCCTTCAGTGTCCTCACTCAACCTGGAGGCAGATAGTTTTACTTCAGAACTGTGCACAGTCTGGGCCCAAGTTAAAACAAACCTGGAAAAGGCCCAGGAGTTTCTGAGGGAGCAAGCTGATAAGAGACGCTCCAAGGGGGTTAATTTTGAAGTCGGTGACAAGGTGTGGCTGTCCACCAAGAATCTTTCTTTAAAAGGGGTTTCCAGAAAGTTTTCACCACGTTTTGTTGGACCCTACGAGATTGACATTATTAATCCTGTGTCTTTTAGATTGAAATTACCTGACTCCCTTCGCATCCACAATGTATTTCACAAATTGCTGCTAAAGAGATAAATTTTGCCAGTGGTTCCTTCACAAGGACCTCATTCTACTGTGGAGGTAGAGGGCCAAGACGAATTTGTCATCTCTAAGATTACTGATGTCAGGAGGGTTCGGAATTCTTTACAGTACTTGGTCCATTGGCAGTGCCAGTTCTAGGTGAAATGGGGCCCTGGGCGAAAAACAATAAGGGCCCCCCCGACACTTGCTGACTTTAACGTCCCGAGATTTAATTTAGGGACATTCATACAGAAGAAACTGTATATTGTGTGGCACAGTGTAGGCTATATGTGTATAACAAACATATTTCACATGAAAACTTAGTTACTTGGCTTGGCCCTTGGGGATCTCGGACACCACTTCAACACTTTGGCTGGGGGGCTCGGCGGAGCTGATGTGTTTTATCCTAATGAGAAAGATTTCATAATAAGGATTTGGAGAAGGGGCACAGGGATAGCAGAGCAGGGAGAGGCTGGTGCTGCTACTAGGGGGTCATACCATGGGGGAGTAATAAAGCCCACCATAATGCTCCCCCCCCCCAGTAGAAATAATTCTCCTTATAATGTGACAGTGCAAAAAATACCCCCTTGTAATGCCCCTAGTTGAGCTAATGTTTCAAATAGTGCCCCTATAATGTGCCAGTATAAAATACCCTTATATAGTGCCCCCAGTAAATTCCCCCATAGTGCTCCTCTCCCCCCTCCCTCCCAGTGCCCCATAATGTACCAGTATAAAATGCCCCATATATAGTGCCTCAGTAGATGCCCTCAGTGTCCCCCATAATTTGCAAGTATAAAATACCCCTTCTTAGTGCCCCCGTAGATGACCCCATAGAACTCCTCTCCCCCTTCCTCATAGTACCCACCATAATGTCACAGTATAAAATGCTACTGTACATAACCCCCATATAAAATACCCCTTCTTTGTGGCTCAGTAGATGCCCCTATAGTGCCCACCAATCATGTGCCAGTAACACGTGCCCCCATAGATGCCCCCAATCATGTGCCAGTAATAAGAGCCCCCCCACCATCTTGTGCCAGTAACAAGAGCCCCCCATATCATATGCCAGTAGCCAGAGCCCCCCATCATGTGCCAGTAGCCAGAGCCCCCCCCCATACCATGTGCCAGTAGCCAGAGCCCCCCCCCATACCATGTGCCAGTAGCCAGAGCCCCCCCCATACCATGTGCCAGTAGCCAGAGCCCCCCCCATACCATGTGCCAGTAGCCAGAGCCCCCCCATACCATGTGCCAGTAGCCAGAGCCCCCCCATACCATGTGCCAGTAGCCAGAGCCCCCCCATACCATGTGCCAGTAGCCAGAGCCCCCCCATACCATGTGCCAGTAGCCAGAGCCCCCCCATACCATGTGCCAGTAGCCAGAGCCCCCCCATACCATGTGCCAGTAGCCAGAGCCCCCCCATACCATGTGCCAGTAGCCAGAGCCCCCCCATATCATGTGCCAGTAGCCAGAGTCCCCCCATATCATGTGCCAGTAGCCAGAGCCCCCCCTATCATGTGCCAGTAGCCATAGGCCCCCCTATCATGTGCCAGTAGCCAGAGCTCGACAAAGCGCTGTTGGAGCGTGAAACGGCTGTTGCCTTTCTTTCTGCTATGTGACCCGCACCCGCTATGTTTTAGACCGAATAAAACTACGATGTTATGAAGATTCGGTGCGTGCCGCCTTGTTTTTCCTTTTTCTTCTACTGTTGATGACATTCAGCTATTCACTCAGGCAGAGCACCACTCGAGTTTTTGCATAGACGCTGAGAGATAACTCACACTATACTGCAGAGTAGTGCCGACTGTGTTTCCTCTTTTTCCTTTATTCAAGTGTACAAAAATAACTGCGCCCAGCAAATAGTGCCCCTGACACTAATAGTGTAAACATAACGTCCCCCAAAAATAATTGTGGTAAGCTAATACTGTGCCAAGGTGCCCCCACAGTAATAGTGCTCCTACAGTGCCCCCAACATGTCCCCACTGTGCCCCAGACATAATAATGCTCCCATAGTGCCCATACTAGTAATCATGTTCCCCATAGACCCCAGTAGTAATGAAGCCTATCAGAATGCCCACCAGTAGTAATAATTCTCCTTATAATGTGCCAGTACAAAAAATACCCCCCTTTTAATGCCCCCAGTTGAACTAATGTCTCCATAGTGCCCCATAATGTGCCAGTATAAAATACCCCCATATAGTGCCCCCAGTAAATGCCCTCAGTGTCCCCCATAATTTGCAAGTCTAAAATACCCCTTCTTAGTGCCGCCCATAGATGAGACCATAGTACTCCTCTCTGCCCTTCCCCATAGTACCCACCATAATGTGCCCAAGTATAAAATACCCCTATACAGAGCTCCCCATATAAAATACCCCTTTGTGGCCTCAGTAGAAGCCCCCAGTGTTCCTCTCCCCCCTTCCCCCATATAAAATACCCCTTCTTTGTGGCCTCAGTAGATGCCCCCATAGTGCCCCAAAAAATGTGCCAGTACGAATAGATGCCTCATAGTGCCACCTAATAATGTGCTAGTAAAAAGTGCCACCAATAATGTGCCAATAAGTGCCCCCATAAATGCCCCCCAATAATATGCCAGTAAGATGTGCCCCCATAGATGCCCCCCAATAATGTGCCAGTAACAAGTGCCCCCATAGATGCCCAATCATGTGCCAGTCAGAAGTGCCCCCATAGATGCCACCAAAAATGTGCCGTGCGAATAAGAAGTGCTCCCATAGATGCCCCCACAGTGCCCACCAATAATGTGACAGTCACAAGTGCCCCCATAGATGCCACCAATAATGTGCCAGTAACAAGTACCCCAATATATGCCCACCAATCATGTGCCAGTAAGAAGTACCCCTATAGATGCCCACTAATCATGTGCCAGTAACAAGTACCCCATAGATGCCCCCAATCATGTGCCAGTTACAAGTACTCCCATAGATGCCCCCAATCATGTGCCAGTAACACGTGCCCCCATAGATGCCCCCAATCATGTGCCAATAACAAGTTCCCCCACAGATGCCCCCAATCATGTGCCAGTAACAAGTGTCCCCATAGATGCCCCCCAATCATGTGCCAGTAACAAGTGCCCCTATAGATCCCCCCCAATCATTTGCCAGTAAGAAGTGCCCCAATAGATACCTCCCAATCACGTGCCAGTAACAGGTGCCCCCATAGATGCCCCTCAATCATGTGCCAGTAGTAGTAGTACCATTTAAAAAAATAAACACTTATACTTACCTCTACCCGGCTGGCAGCGATGCGATGCAGGCCTCTTCCGGCCTGTGTCCCGCACTGTACGGCTCAGGTGGCGTGATAACGTTATTGCGCCGCCTTCTGATTGGCTGATGCCCAGTGAAGTGAATATCGATGAGCTGGGCGGGGCTACAGAACGGCAGTTGGGAGCAGCTGGCTGGGCGCATTTTCAGATGAAACGCCGCCCCTTGGGCAGATTGGTGAGGAGACAGGCAAGTTATAAAACTTTATATTTCGGTATTTAGAAGGTGGACAGGGGGGACACTTACATGCTTTTAATAGACTGTATAAGACCTGTAATGTCAGATATATAACACAATATGCTGAATTTGCCTGTCAGTGTCCCTTTAAGGGTCCATTCACACGTCCGCAAAATGGGTCCGGATCTATTCCGCAACATTTTTAATGGGGGTCGCAAAAGATGCATCCACACTTCCTTTCCGCATCCGCACTTCCTTTCTGCAAAAAAATAGAACATGTCCTATTCTTGTCCGCAGACACGGACAAGAAAATGCATTTCTATTTAAAGCACCGGCCATGTGCGGTCCACAAAATGCAGAACGCACATGGCTGGTGTCTGTGTTTTGTAGATCCGCAATTTGTGTGTGAATTGACCCTAATTAGTGGATACCGCTGAAGATGTTGTGGAGATGGTGGTATAGCAGCACTGAAGATGTTTCCTTAGTCAGTGGTGTGAGCAGAGCTGAAGATGTTGCGGAGTTGGTGGTAGAGTAGAGCTGAAGATGTTGCAGAGTTGGTGGTAGAGCAGAGCTGAAGATGTTGCAGAGTTGGTGGTAGAGTAGTGCTGAAGATGTTGCAGAGTTGGTGGTGAAGAATAGCTGAAACTGTCACTGAGTTGGAAACAGAAGAAGTGTAGAGCAGGCCAACAGGGGCACCAAACTTCTAGAACAGTCAGGCCTCACCCCATTGCCTAAGCTGTTTTTTAATAACCTGGCGGGATGATGTCACTGCCACAGCAACCCGATGCATAGGAGTAGCAGTGCTGTCCTCTGGACGGGTGCGTAACAGTCTTTTTATACTGCACTGTCATAGCAGCAGAAATTCAAGCTGTGACAACTCCATCACAACGGTATCCATGGACTTACAATAGAGTTGGTTAGGTTCCGACATGGTGTCCGTCATATTACCTGAAAAAATAGCGTTTGTTTTTTTCCTGGCAAATATGATGGAGTTTGTGAAGAGCCACCGAGGCAGATGTGAAAAGAGCCCTATTTCTACAATGTACTCCCTAAAAGCAAACCTTGTCCCGTTCTTTCAAGTAATGTTGATTTCATTCATACAAAGGGATCCTGAGATGAAATGTCCTAGAAGTTATTTTCCTAGAAAATCCTAGTCATCTAGCGGGTTCTAATGAAATGCTTAGCTTCTTTGTTATGCTCTCATTGCAATCTCTGCATCTTGCCAGGATGCCAAGTTCTTCGAGTGGAGATTACACTACTATTGTGACATACCTGGCAACTTACCTCTGATAGGTGATCTGTAATCATGGCACCGGGAATGCTGGAATGAAGGCTATGCCTGCCGAAGAATAGGATCACAGTAGGGAATGCCATCCGAAGATAATTCTACCCATAGCCTGCCTTTAGCCTTTGGCTCGGCTCCTCTAACTTGAATAAAGATTTAATCATATGAACAAAGCAAACCCTGTTGTCAGAGTTCTTCAACTGTTCCATTATTAGATTAGCTTTAATGCTTCATAATTCAACTTCCAATCTGAAAGCAAATACTGTTTGGTTACATATCTCAGGGCAATGTGCCAGTGAAATGGATATTAGCCCACAAAATATTTAATCACTACTGACAACTTGCAATTCTAACTACAACGAGGCAATTGTCCGTTCACTGTGAAGGATCGGTGAGACTGTAGGTGTAATCTATGAAAAGCTAACGATTGGAGAAAGAACGCGTTCAGCTCTGCAGCCCTCTATATTTGAAGGTGGCCATACACGTAGATGATGTCGGCCAAATCTGCACATTTCGGTGGGAACTACCAACCACTGAATGTGTACAGGGGTACCCTGACTACCCTAATGGCATGGGGGGGGGGGGGGGGGGGGGAGAAGGGTCAGGCATGTCGGATTTCAACATGGAAGATAAGGCGCTTACTCCCTTCTCCCCATTAAGAATTCACGCCTATCTATGGGGGGTGGGGGTTCGGGAGAAACAGATGTCGAATGTATGGCCACCCTCTATCTAAGCTGTATGACCATCTTCAAGCAATTTTTGGATGGCCGACAGAAAACTTGTCCACGTTTTAAAACAGACTGCACACAAATTGATGCCATGCGTGGTCTGTTTTGCCCACGGACCCATTCATTTACTGTTAAAATTAACAAATATAGGACATGCGGTAGTAGACTTTTTGGCCGCTAGACCATGTAGAAAACTGACCAAGTGAATTTACCCACTCAATTGACTGGGTCGGAATTCAATCTGAGTCAGATGCCAACCGCCACCCTCAAGAAAGAAACATCACGGTGTGCTGCCCAGACACGCAATTCCGTTCCCGAAAAAAATAGAACATGTCCTATTCTTGTCCGCAATTGCGGACAAGAACAGGCCTATTCCTTTAGTACCGGCAATGTGCGATGCGGAAGGCACATTGCCACTTTCACAACATTGCCATTGTCCGCAACTACGTGGATTCGCAAAACACGTTGCAGATGTGTGAATGGAGCCTAAAGGGAGTCTGCCAGGCAGAATGTCTTGTAGGGTTAGATAAGCTGAATGTAACAAAACATTTCACTTACTGATCCATTGCTTCATTCTGGAGAAAAAGTACTTTTAAGGGTCCATTCACACGTCTGTAGTGTATTGTGTATCCGCAATACAGCCGGCCGGAACCCCCCATAAAACTGCTGATTCTTGTCCGCAATTGCGGACAAGAATAGGACATGTTCTATTTTTTTGCAGAGCTGCAGCCCGGAAGTTCAGGGCCACACTCCCGAAATGCGGAGAGCACATAGTGTGCTCTCCGCATCCATTCCTGCCCCATTGAGAATGAATGGGTCCGCACCCGTTCCCGATATTGCGGAACGGATGCGGACCCATTTGCGGACGTGTGAATGGACCCTAATCCATATACAAACAGCAGATTGCTGGAGGTGCTGGGATTCGGACTCCTACAAATCAGATATTGCTGACCTATCAAGGAGCTTGAGTGAAAGTGTCCTGCAACAACCCCATGTCTAAGCTTCCTGGACCCAATCAGATTTTTCTTCTTTTTTTTTACTGACATTAGGTTGTACATTGTACTGTACAATTTTTCAACATCTTAACCATGGGTTTACAGCCTATGTGGTCAAAACCACGTTCTGCTCAACATTTGCTTCTGGGAATTCAATAGCATATGCGGGTAACACGATCTGCTCCGGGTGGTTGGTAAGGGATGTTAAGGTGATAGCTATAGATTCCTCTTTAAACCACAAAACAAAAGTTACTCCCCGAGGACATAACTCGGTAATATGAGAAGGTGATATCTGAGTTGATGCCGGACATCTGTTGCTATGAAAGCCTAGAATGACTAACCAGTAATGGCCTTATACACCAGCAGAGTTTCTAGATCTTTCTAGACTGACTTTTCAACACTCAAATATCTATTGCTGACACTCCGTCAGTATGTTCCTCTGCAGTACATAAAGGGAGCAATGCTTAGCAATTATTTTTCCCCTTGGGATGTCCTACCACTGGTAAGTCCTTGGTAAGAAGATTGTGGCAGAAAGTATAAAAGCTCCCACACCTCCCATTTTCAAGACTTACCATCGTCATATCTTACAAGGTTAGCCCTTTCTTTCACGGATATTTCTTAAACCATAGGCGTACACCACAGGGTGAATAGACAGTCACCTTAAGGCTTCTTTAAAACATAGGTGTATCTAGGGTAGGTCAGCATGGGGATGGGGGCGGGGGCGGACTGGGAACTTAAAGTGGCCGTGAAAAAACCTAAAAGTGGCCCCATGTTGTAGGTGGGTCCAAAATGACAGAGGGCCATAGTGCAGAACAAAATACCTCCCATAACCGCCTGGCGGTACTCTGGGTTTTGGCACGCTGGGAAATATGCCTGTAAGCTATATGGCCAGTTTGCCTATGTGGTCAAAAACACATCTGTTACAAGAGTGGGCCTGGCGGTACTCTGGTTGTGTAAATCTGAACGGCACAAGATTTACATTGCAGACACGGTCAGCGGGAGGAGAGCAGGGCGTTAAAAGAGGTGGGCAAGCGGAGCCTCTAGGAGCAGGTACAACACACCCCCCCCCCCCCCCCTGCTCCTAGAGGCTGATTAGCATATTATAAAAGTTTGTTTTTCTGCTGGCAGTGAGATGGCAGTAATATAGTTATGTTCAGCTGACATTAGCACATCGCTAATGTCAGCCAGCTTAATACCCATTTTCAGGTCACAGAAACTCTTTAATATCTCTATTAAGCCCTGGAAAAGGTTAGGACCAGAGACAACCCATTCCCCCCCAGATGGATGAATGGAAGTCTCTGTCTCAGGCCCAGATACAAACAAGGAATATAACAAACACAAACGCAACACTTAACGTCTGTAGAGACGGACGAGCAGGAACACCAGAGACAAACTCACAGCAGCTCAGACAAACCCAAATAAAGCTATCTACCGCGTAGTCAGAAGGGTGGGGTCAGACTATAAAGGCGTGGGGAAATATCCTTATTAAAATATAACTTTTATAGAGTATACATTAAAATACACCAATCACCTATAGAAGGGGACCCAATTTGCGCGACAAACTCCACTTGGTTGCGGTCCAAAGTTGTGGGCAGCCACAGATGTGGTAACTGTGTAGCATGCAGATCTATACAGACTACAAAAACTTTTGTAAGTCATGTGACAGGGAAACAATACTCCATCCCACATTTCATCAACTGTAAGTCCAGAGGGATTATATACCGTATTCAGTGCGAATGTGGGATGGAGTATATAGGGAAGACGATACGAGAATTCAGGAGGAGGATAGGGGAACACCTGGGGGATATTTCTCATAAACGGGACACCCCACTATCCAAACATGTACATACCACCTATAATGGCACTGCCTCTGAGATTTATGGGCATCGACCTGGTGAAATCTCCCCCCAGAGGGGGTGACTGGGACAAGCTCCTCCTTCAGCACGAATCGCGCTGGATCTTTTGTCTAAAAACCTCGGCACCCCGCGGCCTTAACGAAAGGCTGGATTATGGGTGCTTTATTTAGTGGAATGTCAGGATGGACCCATGTAAAACATCCAGGTTCCCCTTAAACAGTCAACCTCCTCGCACAGGACGTCAGATGCCGGCTATGACAATCGCAGGGCGGTCCGACCAAAAGAGGCGCGGATGGGCTCTATTTAAACCTCATGGAGGTATGTATCTATGTGGCTGGTAGATGTAGAGGAACCCCCGAAGTTAGAGGGACATCACCTTTAGTGAGGACCACCGTATCCCACACACCAACGAGCAGAGGAATATCTATTTCCCTGCAGTTTGGCACTCCAACACCAGGGGTGTCAATATATTGGCTCTTATCCTATTGTATTTAATAGAGCCTTCCTCACCCCCACTTTTTTCATTGATTTGACCACATGGTCTCTTTTTTGTCACCTGTGGTCGCATATGGTATATGCTGTTTTTTTCTGTGTACCAACTTCCCCTGAGGAGTCGACACGACAGAAACGTGCCACGTCGGGAGGTCTGAAGAAATTGCATTTTAATAGTGCTAGTGATCAGGTCCATAACTAGGGACAGGTATCCAGACGGGGCGTCCTGATTAGGGCGAACTCTGTGTAGATAGGCAGTATGGGAGCAGTCCCCTTCCCCCGTATGTAAGGGTGAGACAGGGTACAAGAACACGACTCCTCCTGACAATCTGCGAATACGAAATACCGTCCGGTCCAGGCAACAAACAGAGCCAAACTGATCCTAGCCACCTGGTTGGTCGGGTAAGACTGCTTGCGTCCTCACAGGCGTAGCAGGTCCATTTATTTACCTTCTCTCTACCAGCGGTGGGGTACCTTATTGGACCCCCTTTATGTTTGTATGTCATGTTGATGCATCCCTTGGTGTATTTTAATGTATACTCTATAAAAGTTATATTTTAATAAGGATATTTCCCCACGCCTTCCTGTGCCGGGCCTTTACGCATATTGAACCTTGAAATATCAGTGAGGCTTGGTCAACCACTAGCCCCATTCAATTATTGTCAGACTATAAAGGGTAGAAGTGATGAAGACTGAGCATTAGTTGAGAAAAGGGAAGTTGTCATTAACCCTATCAACACTGAATCAAGAGAAATCAAGGAGGATTCCTCCACGCTCAGCCAATCGCCTTCATTTCCTGACATCAGTCACCTGAGGAACAGTGACAGTACCCCCCCTTCTACGGGTGACCTCTGGGCACCCAGGCCCGACCTTATCAGGATGGGCTCTGTGAAAGGCCTTCACCAGACGATTCGCATTAACATCAGCAGCTGGAACCCACATCCTCTCCTCTGGTCCGTAACCCTTCCAGTGGACGAGAAACTGGAGGGATCTACGGAGAACTCTGGAGTCCACAATCCTGCTGATTTGAAATTACCGTCCACCATGACAGGAGCGGGAGGCAAAGAGGACGGCTAATCAGGTTCGACACTTTTCTTCAACAACGACTTATGAAATACGTTATGAATTTTCAAAGCCTAATTAAGATCAAGACGGAAGGCTACAGGGTTAAAAATGGCAGTGATCTAATATGGACCAATAAATCTTGGCCCAACTTCCAAGAAGGTACCTTAAGCTTAATGTTTCTTGTGAACAGCCACACAGAATCACCCACTGTTAGGTCCGGACCACTCATACCTCTCCTGTCAGCCACACGCTTATACCTGTTGGCCATCTGTTTCGGGTTATTTAGAATTTTCCGCCAAATCAAAGACAGAGAAGAGGAAAATCGTTCCTCCTCAGGAATACCAGAAGTTTGAGAACCAGAAAATGTGCCAAACTGCGGATGGAATCCATATGCCCCGAAAACAGCGACTCCTGTCTACGGTTATTAATGGAAAACTCAGCTAACGACAAGAATGAAGACCACTCCTTGTGGTTCTCCGAAACAAAACATCTCAAGTAAGTCTCCAAATTCTGATTGGTGAGCTCTGTCTGTCCGTTCGACTGAGGATGAAAAGCCGAAGAAAAGGACAATTGTACCCCCAGTCAAGTACAGAACGCTTTCCAGAATCTGGAAACAAACTGAGGCCCCCAATCAAACACCACATCAGAGGGAATGCCATGTAGTTTCACAATGTTATCAACAAACACCTGTGCAAGAGTCTTGGCATTAGGTAGAGCTGGCAAATCCGTGATAAAGTCCATGGTCTGGACGGGATGGGTAACGGAAGAAGATATCCAGAAGGCCGAGTATGTGTCACCTTAGCACGAGCACAGGTACTACAGGCTGACACATAGTCCTCAACACACTTACGCAGCCCCGGCCACCAAAATCTGCACGAGATGAGATCGACAGTGGATCTACTCCCAGGGTGTCCAGCCAAGACAGTACAGTGATGTTCCTCAAATACCTTATGATGTAAGTCTGAAAGAACACAAAATTTCCCTGGAGGACAAGAGTCCGGTGCATCCTCTTGGGCCTCCAACACCTTAGCCTCAAGATCAGATATGACTACCCCTTCAGACAAAATAGGACTAGGATCTTTAGAATCCCCCCCCCCCCCCCAGAAAGATGCACGACAAAGCATCCGCCTTGACGTTCTTAAACCCAGGGCGGTAGGTGACAAAGTTAAATCTGGTGAAAAACAGCGGCCATCTGGCCTGCCTTGGATTCAGTCATTTAGCCGACTCAAGGTAAGCCAGATTTTTGTGATCAGTAATTACTGTAATAGGATGAATTGCTCCTTCCAACCAATGGCGCCATTCTTCAAAAGCCAACTTAAAGTGGTTGTCCGGTATAAAACAGTTTTTTAAACATGCAATATCACCTTGTCTAGCAGTTTCAATGTCCCCCTGTTGGTTTTCAATATTTTCAGTACTTCTCCAGTAATGCTACGGTCCCCCACGGAATGTTTACATTTCTGAAACTGGGTTATGTGATTTCCGGCAGCAGTGCCTTGTGGGTCCCATTGCCGCTGCTAGGCTATATGTCACAGCAATCTCCACTCCTCCGTGTATCCCTCCCCCTCATTGCTATTCTGCCTCCTGCCACTCATATGTAATGTAGATAGGAGGTGTGGACTATGTTAAATAGCATAGTTCTCTGCCTCCTTCTTCAGAGGATAGCGCTCCTGAATGCCGGGTGATGTCACCGGCCCCGAGGGGCGTTGCCTAGCGCTGCAGAACGCCCTTGTGTGCCTGTGACGTCACCGGGCTTCTTCTGAAGCGGAGAAGAGGCTTCACTTTCAACAAAGGAGCCCGGTATGTCACTCACATTTAGAAAATCCTCACTTCCGGCTCGCAATTTAGATTTGATGAAACGGGGGATCACAATAGAAAAATAAAGGTAACACTCAGATATATATATACACTTAAGGTGACTTTGGTGCTATTAAACAAATGTCACCAATCCTGGACAACCCCTTTAACCACTTCAGCCCCGCTAGGTGAAACCCCCTTCATGACCAGAGCACTTTTTACACTTCTGCACTACACTCCTTTCACCGTTTATCGCTCGGTCATGCAACTTACCACCCAAATGAATTTTACCTCCTTTTCTTCTCACTAATGGAGCTTTCATTTGGTGGTATTTTATTGCTGCTGACATTTTTACTTTTTTTGTTATTAATCAAAATGTAACGATTTTTTTGCAAAAAAAAATGACATTTTTCACTTTCAGCTGTAAAATTTTGCAAAAAAAACGACATCCATATATAAATTTTTCGCCAAATTTATTGTTCTACATGTCTTTGATAAAAAAAAAATGTTTGGGCAAAAAAAAAATGGTTTGGGTAAAAGTTATAGCATTTACAAACTATGGTACAAAAATGTGAATTTCCGCTTTTTGAAACAGCTCTGACTTTCTGAGCACCTGTCATGATTCCTGAGGTTCTACAATGCCCAGACAGTAGAAAACCCCCACAAATGACCCCATTTCGGAAAGTAGACACCCTAAGGTATTCGCTGATGGGCATAGTGAGTTCATAGAACTTTTTATTTTTTGTCACAAGTTAGCGGAAAATGATGATGATTTTTATTTTTTTTATTTTTCTTACAAAGTCTCATATTCCACTAACTTGCGACAAAAAATAAAAAATTCTAGGAACTCGCCATGCCCCTCACGGAATACCTTGGGGTGTCTTCTTTCCAAAATGGGGTCACTTGTGGCGTAGTTATACTGCCCTGGCAATTTAGGGGCCCAAATGTGTGAGAAGAACTTTGCAATCAAAATGTGTAAAAAATGACCGGTGAAATCCAAAAGGTGCACTTTGGAATATGTGCCCCTTTGCCCACCTTGGCAGCAAAAAAGTGTGACACATCTGGTATCGCCGTACTCAGGAGAAGTTGGGGAATGTGTTTTGGGGTGTCATTTTACATATACCCATGCTGGGTGAGAAAAATATCTTGGTCAAATGCCAACTTTGTATAAAAAAAATGGGAAAAGTTGTCTTTTGCCAAGATATTTCTCTCATCCAGCATGGGTATATGTAAAATGACACCCCAAAACACATTCCCCAACTTCTCCTGAGTACGGCGATACCAGATGTGTCACACTTTTTTGCTGCCAAGGTGGGCAAAGGGGCACATATTCCAAAGTGCACCTTTCAGATTTTGCAGGCCATTTTTTACACATTTTGATTGCAAGGTACTTCTCACACATTTGGGCCCCTAAATTGCCAGGGCAGTATAACTACGCCACAAGTGACCCCATTTTGGAAAGAAGACACCCCAAGGTATTCCGTGAGGGGCATGGCGAGTTCCTAGAATTTTTTATTTTTTGTCACAAGTTAGCGGAAAATGATGATTTATTTTTTTTTCTCTTTTTTCCTTACAAAGTCTCATATTCCACTAACTTGCGACAAAAAATAAAAAATTCTAGGAACTCGCCATGCCCCTCACGGAATACCTTGGGGTGTCTTCTTTCCAAAATGGGGTCACTTGTGGCGTAGTTATACTGCCCTGGCAATTTAGGGGCATAATTGTGTGAGAAGAACTTTGCAATCAAAATCTGTGTAAAATGGCCTGCAAAATCTGAAAGGTGCACTTTGGAATATGTGCCCCTTTGCCCACCTTGGCAGCAAAAAAGTGTCACACATCTGGTATCGCCGTACTCAGGAGAAGTTGGGGAATGTGTTTTGGGGTGTCATTTTACATATACCCATGCTGGGTGAGAGAAATATCTTGGCAAAAGACAACTTTTCCCATTTTTTTATACAAAGTTGGCATTTGACCAAGATATTTCTCTCACCCAGCATGGGTATATGTAAAATGACACCCCAAAACACATTCCCCAACTTCTCCTGAGTACGGCGATACCAGATGTGTCACACTTTTTTGCTGCCAAGGTGGGCAAAGGGGCACATATTCCAAAGTGCACCTTTCGGATTTCACCGGTCATTTTTTACACATTTTGATTGCAAAGTTCTTCTCACACATTTGGGCCCCTAAATTGCCAGGGCAGTATAACTACGCCACAAGTGACCCCATTTTGGAAAGAAGACACCCCAAGGTATTCTGTGAGGGGCATGGCGAGTTCCTAGAATTATTATTTTTTTTGTCGCAAGTTAGTGGAATATGAGACTTTGTAAGGAAAAAAGAAAAAAAAAGAAAAATCATCATTTTCCGCTAACTTGTGACAAAAAATAAAAAATTCTAGGAACTCGCCATGCCCCTCACGGAATACCTTGGGGTGTCTTCTTTCCAAAATGGGGTCACTTGTGGCGTAGTTATACTGCCCTGGCAATTTAGGGGCCCAAATGTGTAAGAAGTACCTTGCAATCAAAATCTGTAAAAAATGGCCTGTGAAATCCGAAAGGTGCACTTTGGAATGTGTGCCCCTTTGCCCACCTTGGCTGCAAAAAAGTGTCACACATGTGGTATCGCCGTACTCAGGAGAAGTTGGGGAATGTGTTTTGGGATGTCATTTTACATATACCCATGCTGGGTGAGAGAAATATCTTGGCAAAAGACAACTTTTCCTATTTTTTTATACAAAGTTGGCATTTGACCAAGATATTTCTCTCACCCAGCATGGGTATATGTAAAATGACACCCCAAAACACATTCCCCAACTTCTCCTGAGTACGGCGATACCAGATGTGTCACACTTTTTTGCAGCCTAGATGCGCAAAGGGGCCCAAATTCCTTTTAGGAGGGCATTTTTAGACATTTGGATCCCAGACTTCTTCTCACACTTTCGGGCCCCTAAAAAGCCAGGGCAGTATAAATACCCCACATGTGACCCCACTTTGGAAAGAAGACACCCCAAGGTATTCAATGAGGGGCCTGGCGAGTTCCTAGAAATTTTTTATTTTTTGCATAAGTTAGCGGAAATTGATTTTTTTTGTTTTTTTCTCACAAAGTCTCACTTTCCGCTAACTTAGGACAAAAATTTCAATCTTTCATGGACTCAATATGCCCCTCAGCAAATACCTTGGGGTGTCTTCTTTCCGAAATGGGGTCACATGTGGGGTATTTATACTGCCCTGGCTTTTTAGGGGCCCTAAAGCGTGAGAAGAAGTCTGGAATATAAATGTCTAAAAATGTTTACGCATTTGGATTCCGTGAGGGGTATGGTGCGTCCATGGGAGATTTTATTTTTTGACACAAGTTAGTGGAATATGAGACTTAGTAAGAAAAAACAAAAAAAAAATTTCCGCTAACTTGTGCCAAAAAAAATGTCTGAATTTAGCCTTACAGGGGGGGTGTGATCAATGACAGGGGGGGTGATCAATGACAGGGGGGGTGATCAATGACAGGGGGGTGATCACCCATATAGACTCCCGGATCACCCCCCTGTCATTGATCACCCCCCTGGTAAGGCTCCATTCAGACGTCCGTATAATTTTTACGGATCCATGGATCAGATCCGCAAAACACATGCGGACGTCTGAATGGAGCCTTACAGGGGGGTTATCAATGACAGGGGGTGATCAGGGTGATCACCCCCCTGTCACTGATCACCCCCCCTGTAAGGCTCCATTCAGACATCCGCATGATTTTTTACGGATCCATGGATACATGGATCGGATCCACAAAAAACATGCGGACGTCTGAATGGAGCCTTACAGGGGGGTTATCAATGACAGGGGGTGATCAGGGTGATCACCCCCCTGTCACTGATCACACCCCCTGTAAGGCTCCATTCAGACATCCGCATGATTTTTTACGGATCCATGGATACATGGATCGGATCCACAAAAAACATGCGGACGTCTGAATGGAGCCTTACAGGGGGGTTATCAATGACAGGGGGTGATCACCCCCCTGTCACTGATCACCCCCCCTGTAAGGCTCCATTCAGACATCCGCATGATTTTTTAGGGATCCATGGATACATGGATCGGATCCACAAAAAACATGCGGACGTCTGAATGGAGCCTTACAGGGGGGTGATCAATGACAGGGGGGTGATCAGGGAGTGTATATGGGTGATCACCCCCCTGTAAGGCTCCATTCAGACGTCCGCATGTGTTTTTGCGGATCCGATCCATGTATCCATGGATCCGTAAAAATCATGCGGACGTCTGAATGGAGCCTTACAGGGGGGTGATCAATGACAGGGGGGTGATCAATGACAGGGGGTGATCAGGGAGTGTATATGGGTGATCACCCGCCTGTCATTGATCACCCCCCTGTAAGGCTCCATTTAGACGTCCGTATGCGTTTTGCGGATCCGATCCATGTATCCGTGGATCCGTAAAAATCATACGGACGTCTGAACGGAGCCTGACAGGGGGGTGATCAATGACAGGGGGGTGATCAATGACAGGGCGGTGATCAGGGAGTTTATATGGGGTGATCATGGGTGATCAGGGGTTTATAAGGGGTTAATAAGTGACGGGGGGGGGGGGGGGTGTAGTGTAGTGTAGTGTTTGGTGGGACTGTACTGACCTACCTGAGTCCTCTGGTGGTCGATCCTAACAAAAGGGACCACCAGAGGACCAGGTAGGAGGTATATTAGACGCTGTTATGAAAACAGCGTCTAATATACCTGTTAGGGGTTAAAAAATTCGGATCTCCAGCCTGCCAGCGAACGATCGCCGCTGGCATGCTGGAGATCCACTCGCTTACCTTCCGTTCCTGTGAGCGCGCGCGCCTGTGTGCGCGCGTTCACAGGAAATCTCGCGTCTCGCGAGATGACGCGTATATGCGTCCAGGAGGAGAAAAGCAACCACCTTCCGGACGCATCGGCGCGTTAGGCGGTCCGGAGGTGGTTAATGGCCAGCAATTCCCTATTACCCACATCAGAATTTCTTTCAGCAGTCGAGAGTTTTTTTTGAGAAAAAAGCAAATGGGCGCCATTTACTGGGTGAAGGACCTTGAGACAAAACTGCTCCCACCCCTACCTCGGATGCGTCAACCACTACAATGAATGGCTGAGACACGTCCGGTTGCACCAGAATAGGGGCAGAATCAAAACATTCCTTCACAGCAGAAAAGACTTGCAATGCCGCCTCAGACCAAACAGAGAAATCGACCCCCTTCCTAGTCATGTCTGTTAAAGGTTTAACCACAGTTTAATAGTTCAAGATGAATTTACGGTAGTAGTTGGTGAATACCAAAAACCGCTTAAGCGCTTTCAGATTTTTGTGTCGACCCACGGACTTTCTCAGGATCCATACGAAAACCTGAGTGTGAGAGCAGGTAACCCAGGAATTGCACTACCTGAACAGCAAAAACACATTTTTCCATCTTCGCATAAAATGTATTTTCTCTTAGGACCTGTAAAACACCTGTCTCACATGATCCTTATGAGTCTCCATGTCTGGAGAATAAATTAGTATATCATCCAGATATACAACAACAAATCTCCCCACCAGATGATGAAAGATGTCATTGATAAGGGCTCATGCACACGACCGTATTTTGTTTCCTTGTCCGTTCCGTTTTTGTTGCCGATAGGATGCGGGCCCATTCATGTGCTGTCCGCATCAGTATGTCCGTTCCGTAGCCCCGCAAAAAAAAATAGTGCATGTCCTATTTTTTTTCTAGTTTGTGGACAAGAATAGGCATTATTACAATGGATCCGCAAAAATAACGGATCTGCAAAAAAAAAAAAACAGATGCCATATGAACGTCATCCTTTTTTTTTTTGAGGGATCCGCATTTGCAGACCGCAAAACACATATGGTCATGTGCATAAAGCCTAAAGTGTTTAAAAACCGCTGGAGCATTGTTTAACCCAAAGGGCATGACCAGGTTTTCAAAATGACCATCAGGGGTATTAAATGCGGTCTTCCACTCATCCCCCTCCTTGATCCTTAACAGATTATATGCCCCCCTCAGATCCAATTTAGAGAACACCTTGGCACTGACAATCTGACTAAACAAATCCAGAATCAAAGGAAGGGGGTAAGGATCACGGACGGAAATACGGTTGACCTCACGAAAGTCCAGTTTCTTTTTTTACAAAGAACAACCTAGCAGCCGCTGGGGATTTGGATAGTCTGATATGACCCTTCGGCAATCTCTCAGTGATATACTCTCGTATAGCCTTTCTTTCGGGCCCCGAAAGATCATACAACCGAGATTTGGGCAGTTTAGCTCCAGGAATAAGATTGATGGGACAATTATACTCCCAGTGCGGGGGTAACTCCTGGTTACCACTCTCAAAAAACACATCAGAAAATTAGGAATGAATGAGGGTACAGTTTTAGTGCTGACCACAGAGAAAGATGCATTAAGACAGTTGTCCATGCAAAAATCACTCCAATCCAGAATCTGTCTCGCTTGCCAATCGATGTTAGGGTTATGTTTCTTAACCAAGGTAAGCCCAAAACCATCAGAGCTGGCAGACCCTCCTACACATAACATGAGACAGATTCCTGATGGAAATCGCCCACTCTTAAATGGATGTGATTTACCACCTGCGACAGGCATTTTTGGGTAAGAGGTGCAGAATAAATTGCAAAGACAGAAATGCTTTTCTCTAGTGCACTAGTAGTCAACCCATGAATACGAACAAACTGTCCATTAATCAGGTTAACCCCAGCCCCACTGTTGATAAATACCTTGATTTCCATAGTTCTGGACTCTAGCACCACCTCGTCAGACAGGAGTAATCGGGTACTACCAGTAAATGACAAAAGTAAGTTTGCTTGCTTCCCACCCACACCACCAATAATAATTTGGGGGATATTTTTTTTTTGTTTTGTTTAAAGCTTGACGCTGAATGTACGGACAAATATTCACGAAATGTCCCCAACTGCATAGGCGCCTCACAAGGCGTAAGACAGGTGTCTCTTTACCATAAGTGTCAAAGGAAGCCGCCGCCTTATTTGACAGTACATCCTGAGAGTGAGGACACTTAAGATCTCCCCCTCAGGCGTCTATCTAGACGTACAGCAAGGGACATAGCTGCTTCCAATGACTTAGGTTTGTCATGAAAGGCCAACGTCCTGTAGCCTTTCAGATAGACCCTGACAGAACTAGCTACAGAGAGCAGGATCATTCCACTCCGCATCCGTAGCCCATCTCCTAAATTCTGAGAAATAGATTTCTGCGGAGCGTTCTCCCTGCCATAAAGCACACAACTTGGTCTCAGCCTGAGAGATCTGATCCAGGTCATCATAAAAAAGACTCAAGGCTCTAAAACATTTATCTACCGCCTGGAGGGACGGTGATCCGGTCGGCAGAGAAAAAGCCCAAGAATGTGCATCATCCTTAAGTAAAGAAATAATCATACCCAGACGTTGACACTCATCCCCAGAAGAGTATGGACGCAGCTTAACCACCTCCGGACCACCTAACGCAGATGTGCGGTCCAGAGGTGGCAGCGCTGCGCACAGTCACGCATATACGCGTCATCTCGCGAGACGCGAGTATGCGCCCGCGCAGTTCGCGCCGGCATTTCATCGAGAAGTATTTCGTCAGCAACCTGCCAGCCAATGATCATGGCTGGCAGGTTGCTGATTTTTTAAAAATCCAATCAAAGTGCCAGATAGCAGATCATATTTGTAAATATGATCTGATATATGGCTGCCTGCTCCTCTGCTGGTTCTTTTCGTCGGTTGGATCCAGCAGAGGAGCAGGCTTCACAGTGAGTACACCAAACACTACACTATAGCCCCTGATCACCCCCCTGAACCCCAATTAACCCTTTGATCACCCCTTTGATCACCCCTTTGTCAATCACAAGTGAAAAGAAAAAAGTGATCAGTGCAAACTGTCACTTTTTTTTTCACTGTTATTGACCGTTAGGTTTTAGGTATAGTTTAGGTCCCTTGGTTAGGTAGTTAGCGATCAGTTAGCGCCCAGCCCACCGCACCGCAGTCCGTTATTCGCTGATTAGCGTATCGCTAATCAGCATTTGTACTTTTATAGTATCTGGAAGTGATCAAAACTGATCACGGTCAGATCTATAATAGTACTAGTGTCACTTTAGTTCACCCTCCACCCAAAACGCAGTGTTTGCCCGATCAGGCCTGATTGGTCGCCCACACGTGCGTTCGCCCACACCCGCCCCACCGCAGTGACAAAAAAAAAATTTTTTTTTGATCACTGCACATTCACTTTACACGCACTGCGGCGATAAAAAAATCAGTTTTGATATTTTTTATCAACCGCAGCGGCCTCCGGTACTTCGCTAGGCTCCCCTTTGTAAGATAGGCTTGCTTTTTTTTTTCTTGGGTAGTCTCAGGGAATACCCCTAAATTTAGTTGCCCACATGTCTAACAGGGGGTATTCTTCTGAAGAGGCCTATAGGCTTCTGACCAAGTCGGATGAGGAGTGGGAACCCTCATCTGATGAATCCAGCGGGTCAGAATACGAACCTGTAGAAAGCAGTGGCTCTCTGACCCAAAGTTCGGACGAGGAGGCTGAGGTCCCTGATACCACCAGGCGTACCCGGCCCCGTGTCACTAGACCGCAGGTTGCGCAGGATCCGCTTCAAGAGCAGCAGAGTGGGGCTGGTGCTGTCGGATTACGTGGTGAGGCATACACCAGCAGCCCAGCCCTCCCTGGACCTAGTACCAGCACTGCCGTACAACCTGGTGAAGTAGCGAGCACCAGAAGGGCAGTTGAAGCTGGTACGGTGGCACGTGCAGTAGTGACCCCGTCGCAGCCACCGCAAAGACGTGCCCGTAGAGCCCCTAGAATCCCAGAGGTGCTGGCAAACCCTGATTGGCAGTCCCCAACTTCAGCCGCACCTGTAGTTTTCCCTTTCACTGCCCAGTCTGGAGTTTGGGTTGAGACGGCTCAGATCGGTTCGGCCCTGGGATTTTTTGAGCTGTTCTTGACTGCGGAGCTTTTAGACATAGTTGTGGCCGAAACAAACAGGTATGCCACACAATTTATCACCGCTAACCCGGGAAGCTTTTATGCCCAGCCTTTCCGGTGGAAACCAGTCCAAGTTTCCGAACTTAAAACTTTTCTGGGCCTCCTCCTCAACCTGGGCCTGACAAAAAAGCATGAATTGCGGTCATATTGGTCCACGAACCCGATTCATCACATGCCCATGTTCTCTGCTGCCATGTCCAGGGCACGTTTTGAGGCCATCCTGCGGTTCCTGCACTTTAGTGACAACACCGCCTCCCCTCCCAGGGGCCACCCTGCTTTTGACCGGCTCCACAAAATTCGGCCCCTCATAGACCATTTCAACCAGAAATTTGCAGATATTTATACCCCAGAGCAAAACATCTGCATAGACGAGTCCCTGATACATTTTACCGGGCGCCTTGGCTTCAAACAATACATCCCAAGCAAGCGCGCCCGGTATGGGGTCAAATTGTATAAGCTCTGTGAAAGGGCCACAGGCTATACCCACAAATTTCGGGTCTATGAGGGAAAAGATCAGACCCTGGAGCCGGTCGGTTGCCCTGACTACCTGGGGAGCAGTGGGAAGACAGTTTGGGACTTGGTGTCACCCTTATTCGGCAAGGGGTACCATCTTTATGTGGACAATTTTTACACAAGTGTGGCCCTCTTTAGGCATTTGTTTCTAGAACGGATTGGCGCCTGTGGTACCGCACGAACTAGTCGCACGGGCTTCCCCCAACGGCTCGTTACCACCCGTCTTGCAAGGGGGCAGAGGGCCGCACTGTGTAACGAAGAACTGCTCGCGGTGAAATGGAGAGACAAGCGTGACGTTTACATGCTCTCCTCCATTCACGCAGACACGACAATACAAATTGAGCGAGCAACCCGTGTCATTGAAAAGCCCCTCTCAGTCCACGACTATAACCTCCACATGGGAGGGGTCGACTTCAATGACCAGATGTTGTCTCCGTATTTAGTTTCCCGACGCACCAGACGCTGGTATAAGAAGGTGTCTGTATATTTAATTCAATTGGCTCTGTACAATAGTTTTGTTCTCTACAGTAAGGCTGGGAGAACTGGATCCTTCCTCAAATTTCAGGAAGAGATCATCGAGAACCTCCTGTATCCAGGAGGTTCCGTGGCCCCATCCACCAGTGTAGTTAGCCGTCTACACGAGCGACATTTCCCCAATGTCGTTCCTGGTACCTCAACCCAACAGTCACCCCGAAAAAGATGTCGTGTCTGTAGCAGGAGTGGAATAAGGCGTGACACCCGCTATTTCTGTCCTATGCTTTGGAGAGTGTTTCCGGAAGTACCACTCAGTGGTACACTATTTGCATAGGGATCATCTCACCAGGACAGGCACACAGGGCTATTAGGGCCCATTCACTCACTGCTGCTGCAAACGTCTCCTTTCACATGGGACAAAGTGCATAACGCACTTCGCCACATCTTTGGGCGATTTGCGCTTTGCACATTGACCCATGGGGAAGGAGAGGTTTGTTCTATAAAAGGTAAAAAAACAAAAAAAAAAAAAACACACCAGTAAGCAAACACGTTAATGTTCAGTTAAAAAAGTTAAAGTTTATATGTTCTGTTGCAAAGTTAATAAAATTATTGCGTTGTGGCCTGGTTTTTTCTTTTTTTCTTTTTTTACCTTCCAGGTGGACCAACCGATTGACTAGCTGCAGCACCGATGTGCATTCTGACAGAAGCATTGCGCTGCTGTCAGATTACACGCAAGTCGGTGTATGCGGCGCTGCAAGACGGGATTTTCTCCTCTGCAGTGACAGATACGTTTGCCGAGGCATACGAGCTGAGGAGGAGGCGGCGTTCCTATGCTTTGGCAAACACTTTGTATATATATATAAAAAAATATAAAAAATCCCGGCAATGATTTATTCATCCACATCGATTGATGTGAATGGAGAAATCTGGTTTGCCAGGGCATACGAGCTAAGTGGGTATGGATGTTGGGCGGAGCTCCTATGTCCTGGCAGACGCCTTTCCCCCCCATTTTTTTTTTTTTTTTGGCAGAGATTTTTTAATCCACATTGATCGATGCGAATGAAGAAATCTGTGCCGTTCATTTTTTTCTTTCAGCCCAGAGGTTGAACGGAAAAAAAAATCTCATTACCTGTATGCTCAATATAAGGAGAATAGCAGAAACTCCTAATGCTGGCCATACATGTAATGATTGCGGAGACCCTCAAATGCCAGGGCAGTACAAACACCCCACAACTGACCCCATTTTGGAAAGAAGACACCCCAAGGTATTTGCTGAGGGGCATATTGAGTCCATGAAAGATTTAAATTTTTGTCCTAAGTTAGCGGAAAGTGAGACTTTGTGAGAAAAAAAATAAATAAATAAATCAATTTCCGCAAACTTATGCAAAAAAAAAAAAAATTCTATGAACTTGCCAGGCCCCTCATTGGATACCTTGGGGTGTCTTCTTTCCAAAGTGGGGTCACATGTGGGGTATTTATACTGCCCTGGCTTTTTAGGGGCCCTAAAGCATGAGAAGAAGTCTGGGATCCAAATGTCTAAAAATGCCCTCCTAAAAGGAATTTGGGCCCCTTTGCGCATCTAGGCTGCAAAAAAGTGTCACACATCTGGTATCGCCGTACTCAGGAGAAGTTGGGGAATGTGTTTCGGGGTGTCATTTTACATATACCCATGCTGGGTGAGAAAAATATCTTGGTCAAATGCCAACTTTGTATAAAAAAATGGGAAAAGTTGTCTTTTGCCAAGATATTTCTCTCACCCAGCATGGGTATATGTAAAATGACACCCCAAAACACATTCCCCAACTTCTCCTGAGTACGGCGATACCAGATGTGTGACACTTTTTTGATGCCAAGGTGGGCAAAGGGGCACATATTCCAAAGTGCACCTTTCGGATTTCACTGGTCATTTTTTACAGATTTTGATTGCAAAGTACTTCTCACACATATGGGCCCCTAAATTGCCAGGGCAGTATAACTACGCCACAAGTGACCCCATTTTGGAAAGAAGACACCCCAAGGTATTCCGTGAGGGGCATGGCGAGTTCCTAGAATTTTTTATCGCAAGTTAGTGGAATATGAGACTTTGTAAGGAAAAAAGAGAAAGAAAAAAAAAAAAAACATTTTCCGCTAACTTGTGACAAAAAATAAAAAAATTCTAGGAACTCGCAGTGCCCCTCACGGAATACCTTGGGGTGTCTTCTTTCCAAAATGGGGTCACTTGTGGCGTAGTTATACTGCCCTGGCAATTTAGGGGCCCAAATGTGTGAGAAGTACCTTGCAATCAAAATGTGTAAAAAATGGCCTGCAAAATCTGAAAGGTGCACTTTGGAATATGTGCCCCTTTGCCCACCTTGGCAGCAAAAAAGTGTGACACATCTGGTATCGCCGTACTCAGGAGAAGTTGGGGAATGTGTTTTGGGGTGTCATTTTACATATACCCATGCTGGATGAGAGAAATATCTTGGCAAAAGACAACTTTTCCCATTTTTTTATACAAAGTTGGCATTTGACCAAGATATTTTTCTCACCCAGCATGGGTATATGTAAAATGACACCCCAAAACACATTCCCCAACTTCTCCTGAGTACGGCGATACCAGATGTGTCACACTTTTTTGCTGCCAAGGTGGGCAAAGGGGCACATATTCCAAAGTGCACCTTTTGGATTTCACCGGTCATTTTGTTACACATTTTGATTGCAAAGTTCTTCTCACACATTTGGGCCCCTAAATTGCCAGGGCAGTATAACTACCCCACAAGTGACCCCATTTTGGAAAGAAGACACCCCAAGGTATTCTGTGAGGGGCATGGTGAGTTCCTAGAATTTTTTATTTTTTGTCACAAGTTAGTGGAATATGAGACTTTGTAAGAAAAAAAAAAAAAAAAAAAATCATCATCATTTTCCGCTAACTTGTGACAAAAAATAAAAAGTTCTATGAACTCACTATGCCCATCAGCGAATACCTTAGGGTGTCTACTTTCCGAAATGGGGTCATTTGTGGGGGTTTTCTACTGTTTGGGCATTGTAGAACCTCAGGAATCATGACAGGTGCTCAGAAAGTCAGAGCTGCTTCAAAAAGCGGAAATTCACATTTTTGTACCATAGTTTGTAAATGCTATAACTTTTACCCAAACCATTTTTTTTTGCCCAAACATTTTTTTTTTATCAAAGACATGTAGAACAATAAATTTGGCGAAAAATTTATATATGGATGTCGTTTTTTTTGTAAAATTTTACAGCTGAAAGTGAAAAATGTCATTTTTTTGCAAAAAAATCGTTACATTTTGATTAATAACAAAAAAAAGTAAAAATGCCAGCAGCAATGAAATACCACCAAATGAAAGCTCTATTAGTGAGAAGAAAAGGAGGTAAAATTCATTTGTATGGTAAGTTGCATGACCGAGCGATAAACGGTGAAAGTAGTGTAGTGCCGAAGTGTAAAAAGTGCTCTGGTCATGAAGGGGGTTTCACCTAGCGGGGCTGAAGTGGTTAAAGTACAACTTACACGATTCCCTGAACTGAATCGAAATTGTCACTACCCCCAGAAAATCTGTCTGGGAGGGCAACCTTAGGTTCAGGGCAGGCCTGGTACCCACCATCAGAACCAGCCGCCTGTGGTCTCTGAATCCGTAAGACTGTCACGCGGAGGTCAGCTACCTCCAAAGACAGTCCTTGCAGCTGTTCAACCAGTACAGACATAGGATCCATAGCTGCACTGACCTTAACGAAATGGCGGGTTATATGGCGGTAGATAATGCCACGATCAGTGGGGGGGGGGGGGACTCCACACTGAACACAGGAGGGAAGGGGAACAGTAACTGAGCCTGAAAACTAGGGAAGAAACAGGTCACCTCCTAGACAATCCTAATCCGGGCCCTAACTATCTATCAATATAAATAGACCTTGAAGGTAGGAATATTCATATGCAGGATACCTAGGAATTAATATCCCTATTAGGCCCTGGAAAAGGTTAGGACCAGAGACAACTCATTCCTCCTCAGATGGATAAATTGAAGTCTCTGTCTCAGGCCCAGATACAAACAACAGGGAATATAACAAACACAAACAAATGCTACACTTAACTTCTGTAGAGACGGACGAGCAGGAGCACCAGAGACAAACTCACACTAGCTCAGCCAAATCCAAATGAAGCTATCTACCACATAGTCAGAAGGGTGGGGTCAGACTATAAAGGGTAGAAGTGATGACCACTGAGCAACAGCTGAGGAAAGGGAAGTAGTAATTAACCCTATCAACACTAAATCAAGAGAAATCAAGGAGGCCGTTAGATTTCTCCACGCTCAGCCAATCTCCTTGATTTCCTGACATCAGTCACCTGAGGGACCTTGACACATACATAAGTGATTACAGCCCAGTTATAACCAGTGACTTATATTTCTGGTTCACTTTTCCTGCCTTTTCTATCTGGCCCAGACCACTATGGTGACTTCTTCCAGCCACGACTTCATACAGAGTTTGCAACAGAGACATCTTTGGCTCCTCACTTTTCCAGCATCTTCCTTTCCCGAACCTACACAAACACCCTACCCTGCTGATACCCACAGTTCTTTGCTGCTGATACCCACAGTTCTTTGCCTGTTGCTGCCATTTGCCTCTATTATGACAGGCATCAGAGTAGCGGTTAGACAGATATATGAGCCTGGCTGCTGCGTTCAGGATGGATTAGAGAGGGGAAAGTCTGGTGAGGAGGAGGCCAATTTATAATGAGTAAGAGCTGGATTACACCTACCGATGTAGCAGATAACTGTCAGGAAGAAAGTGTGTCCTTCCTGACAATCTCCTGCTTGTCAGTGAAGGAGACTGTTGCTATTACATGCAGTGATCTCCTCCACAGTATAGGGAGCAGTGATTGCTCGCCCCATAGTGAATCGTTTTTTGCCAGCAGCAGATCGTGATTAGACAGCATGATCTGCTGTTGGCACTTGATGATTTTTAAACTTGCTCAAAGACTGCTATTGCCTAATGAACGTTCATCGGGTAATGGAATCGGCAGTAGTATTTATTACACAGGCAGATCATTGCTAAAGAGCGTTCCTTGTCAGCAATAATGTGCCGACAATCAGCTGGTGTAATACAGCCTTTGCAGTAATTGAGACAAGAATGGATTAGGTCAACAATGAGAGTTTTTGTTGTTTCCACATTACGAAAGGGTCAGATTCTAGAGATGTTTTTGAGGTGCAGGTGGCATAGGCGGGGCGAGTGGTTGAATATAGGGGGTGAAGGTGTGATGAATACCACACCTCGTGCCCGCTTGACGTCAACCACGTCGAGCTCACGAGACCTGATATGATCACGGGTTTACCAAAAACATGAAGTTACTCCCTCCAGTGGAGCACGTAAGGTCAGGTTGGTATAGTTTACAAACACACCTCCTGTCCACACGGGCACAGAGAGTCAACAAGCTGAGAGAGCCTTTTCACTGCCGCAGTGAAACAGTGCCTCCTCAGCCCGGGTATCTGCCACCAGTTCTCGTTTGATATAAGCCCGGTCCGCCAACGGGATTATATAGGGTCAGAAACCAACCCACGGTAGCTTATAACTAGGCCAAAACACGGACGTGGGGATTCGTGATCGAGATACAAGACAGCACAAGATTAAATTATAGATTTAATCGCCGTATGGGCACACTAGATTTAACACAATATACACAGACAATATATACAGTGGTCTGAGGTTACAGATACAGGTTATATGGTTACAACAGGGTTAAGCAGTGTAAAAGTCAGTTACCGGGTAAGATGAAAGCTCCTTTGAGATGTTCTTTGCTGGAGTCCACATGAAGCGCCGTGATCTCAGCTACGGTAGTTCCTGGGTCCCTCTAAACACATTTGTAGGATGTGACCCCTCTTCAGAGAAAGACGCGCCTACTTGCTGGCACCAGACTTTTAACCTGTAGCCAGCCCCTCCCCTTACGGCCTCAGGGAGGGGTTCACTCCCCTTCTTCTGGGCTGGCAGCAAATGACCCACAAAACCCTTTAGGGTTCATAGCTCCAGAGCAGAGGGTCACAGGGAGATGGTTCTGGGACCAATGGACCTGCCTGGGTTCCGGCTACAAGTAGAGCCCAAACATGGTACCGTTATGTGGTTTCTATGGGGAGATATGGATATCCCCCTACCCTGACCTCGTCCCCGTAAACAAAGACCATGGGAACGTACCTCGTGGCCACCGGGACACAAATATGTATCCGGTTTGCGCCTGCGATGGCCAGGCGATTCATAATTCCCTATGAAAGGTAGGTGCCAACATGTCTGGGAGGTCTCACTGATCCTGGGCAAGGGCGGATACCCCATGCTGAGGGTTTTCCTGCAGGATTCAGTTGGCTCCAAACTGGTGGACTGAGGTGTGACCTTCTCCTTGAAGCCTGGACCCCCTGGGGGCTTTCTTCCTTGCCAACTGACACTAAGAGGGCTGGGGAGGGTGGAAACTTATTTTGCATGTACACTGAACATGCCAAGAGGTGCATCAAATTACAATCAGGGCTGGGGCTTTGAACCAGGGCCCTCCTGTGGAGTTCACTACCTCCGCTATCTGTCAGCAGATGGGGGTGTGAGGACATGGCTGACAGTAAATATTAATCCATATTCCTCACAGAAGGAAAGATCAGTGTCAAACATAACACCGAGACAGCAAGCATGCTGGCTAGGAGTTATGGTAATGCCATAAACTGAGATGTAGCTAGTCTGAGGTCACAATGTTCGGGCCCTGGACAAAACATCCAAACCTTGGGCTCTGAATGTTTTGACCTAGTGACGTCCCTGCCCCTAAGTAATCCTCCCTCAATGGTAGTTACATTGTCCCCTAACCATCCCACCCCCCACTGGTAGTTACATTGTCCCCTAACCATCCCACCCCCCCACTGGCAGTAACACTGTCCCCCTAACTATGCCCCCACTAGCAGTAATGTTGTCCTCTTTTCAGTTTCTTACCCCTCTTGCAAACTAGCACAAGCCATGACGATGGAGGTGAAGGGAGAGTGCTTCTCCTGAAATTCTCCCCCTGCTCTTAATCGGGTAGGGAGGAGATTACATGTCCAGGCCTAATGGCCTTACAAAATTGAGTTTCTAGTCTCAGAGAACCCCAATAACCAAGCATAAGATGTCACGGATATAGTATGGGAGAACACCAAAAGACAATAATAAGAAATGGGAAAGACACTAGGCCTCACCGCTAGGGAAGGAAAAGGGTCACCACCTATAAAACCCTGCTCCTGGCCCTAACTCCTATCCGTATGGACACCTCTCGATGGTAGAGATGCCCATACACAGGAACCTAGAAAACCCTGGTGACCCTCGGATGGCCTAAAGGTAATAAGGCAGAAACAACACGTTCCTTCCCTGGTGAAGGAACCAGCGTCTCTCTGAGGGCTAGTAAACAACCGGGGGGGGGGGGGGGACAACAAAACACAACAAACGGAACACTTAACTTCTGAAGATGATGGATGAACAGGACTTCAACAAGAACCACACTCCAGCTCTTCCAAAACCAAATGAAGCTATCCAGAGCAAGAAGTGATGGGTGAAGACAGACTAAATAGGGGAAGGTAAAGATCACATGATCCACACCTGAACAGGAGGTGTGGACATACCAGCAACACACAGACAAAGTGAAACCAAAAGAGGCTGTCAGACCACTCATGTGCAGCCCGTCTTTCAGACCTTCTAACACCTGTCACAGGTGTGACATCAGAGCTGTGGATGGATTTGAGGGGCGCGAGAGTGTGGGCATCAGCAAAAAGGGATGTTGGAGTAGCCTGGGTGGGAGATGACTAGTGTATGCACTAATGTTTTAGTGTCACTGTGGGGAGTGGGGGGGGGAAACCCCCCACCGTGCGGTGTCGAAGGGTAAAAAGGGCATCAGCCTGGCCATAAGGAGAAATAAGGGAGCAGATCACCTCCTATAGCGCCCCTAATCCTCTCCCTGACTCCTCACCGTATGAGCGGACCCTGATGGTAGGACGACTCATACTCTGGATTCCTAGAGACCCTAAGTCGCCCTGGTAATCCCTCACCAAGGAGCCGGGAAGAGACGACATGTTCATCCCAACCATGGAGGAACAGGAGTCTCTATCTGAGGCCAGGCTGCAAGGAGAGGGGAACACATACAGAATATGGAGATGGCAGGTAAGCGAAACCCATAACACACTTACCTGTCACAGACACACTGACTGGAACCCGTGCAGAAGTGCTGCTTTCCACACCAACATTAAAGGACACAGCACAAACCACACAGGAACCCAGGTCACCCATAGCGGCAATAAACGTGAGACAGGGGAATGTCTAGCAAACATGCTGGACACCAAACATCACTAGCCATGAAACACAACATAAGACATACAACACCCTGAACATAACCCACGCAAACCAAAACATAGGAAGGGAAGGAGACAACATCTATGACCACAAGGGTGGCCCTCACTGGACAGATGGAACACCCTGAACTGGAGCAGAGCTCCAGCACCAATGACAGCTGAAGTACAACTGACTCCAGCCAGGAAACCACAGAAGATAAAAGCCAAGTGACCACACCCAGTCAGGGAGTTAACCCTTACAGTACCAGACAGAGGAAGGGAGCCACTTAAAGGGGAAGTGCACACACAAGCATACGAAACCACACATTACCACCAGCAACAGCATGCGTGGCAACCATGTCACGGCAATCACCCAGAAGGCCGAGACACTGCCACTGCATGCTCACACAGCAACACGTTGCCGCAAGCAACCGCAAGTGTGGCAACAGTGTCACAGCGCAAACCAAAGTCTGTGACATTTAGGAAAGAGTGGGCAAGATAAATATTTTTGAGTTGGAGGTGGCACCATGTTGTTAGGTCCAGAATTTTTTGCTGATTCTTTCCCAAAATGTTTACAGGGTCAGAGTTTCTGTGTAGACTAAGTTAAATTACAAAATTCTGACTTCCTGCAGACACCACTAGGGGGAGCTTACAGCATACTGTTTTATTATATGCAGCCAGCATGATTTATCATGTATATCTATGCAGGGGATTCAGTCTATATGAGTTGGTAGACAATAATTTATGTGTCTCCCTTTAAGGCTGGACTCTGTGTGCTTCTATTTTTTGGGGGGCAGAAATGCTACAGCCAGATGCTATATTAAAGTCTATTGTGAAGGATTTAAAGATAATGGAGTTTTGCAAAAACTGTCTAGAATGAAAACTGGTTTTGTTGTCCATATCAACCAATCACAGCACAACTTTCATTAAAGGGTTTATCCGACCCTAACAAATGATACCCCATATGCCGGGCCCCTCACACTGATGCTACTTACCTCGCTTTCTGCACTGCTCCCCGCACTGCCGCTGCTGCTTCTCCCCGTGCGCGGATGAAAAGATCTGGTGTCGGGGGAAGGCAGCCAATGGTAGGCGGTGACGGAGACGAGCCTCCCTAGTGTCACCAGCAATGCTAGGGAGGCTCGTGTCCGTTTGCTATTGGCTGCTCCCCCCCCCAACACCAGATCTTTTCATCCACGTGCGGGGACCAGGAGTGGCGCAGGAAGCGGGAAGTCAGGTAAGTAGAATCAGTGTGAGGGGCCCGGCATATGATGGAGCATTTGTTAGTGTCGGATAACCCCTTTAAGAGCACTATACAGTAAGCTGCGCTGCGATTGGTTGCTATGGGTAACAAAGACTTTTAGTAATATCCCTTTAATACTAGCAGATACACCAACATGTCCTGTTGCTGTGACTCCTCTACCTGTCTGACCGCACATTGTAACTTGACAAACCAGTCTGTCTGAGCTGCCATTGTGTCAGCTAGTCTGTATGACGTCACTCATTCAGGTTTGACGGTGCTGAAGCTGAGGGCGTAAAGGTGTGTTCCCACGGGGCAGAATGACAGCATTTACACTAGCAGATTTTACAAAAACTCCAATCCACACGCTGTCGAAAAAAATCAGCAGCAGAAATTGACCTTCAGTGCGGATTTTAGCAATCCACAAGGTGCAGCAAGTCTGCAGGAAAATTAGACAGATTTTGGTGCGGATCAGAGACAAATTTCACGGGGATTTTTTTACTGCAAAAAACATTACATTGGAACATATATTGAGATCTGTGAACATCTTATCACATATTTTAGTATTAGGTTTTTCCTCAGGAATGTGACATTTATGTGCTTCACTCTAATCACCAAATGATCTGACCCAACCCAGGATTAAGTGGCCGAGCAGAACGTGTGACTCCCATAAAAATCGTTATTAAAGGGTTGGTCCAGCTGTGCCCCAAACATTAAAAAAATTCAACCCCCCCCCCCCCCCCCTGCTCTGTTTCTGGCCACTTCTGGTCTCTGCAAGACCAGAAAGCGTCTCGGTCCTGTGATTGGCTGCAGTGGTCACAGGACCGAGACGCTTTCTGGTCTTGCAGAGACTGGAAGTGACCAGGAACAGAGCAGTGGCGGAGTTGATTTTTTTTTTAATGCTCGGGGCACAGGTTAGGACTCCAGGGATTGTCAGTTCCAAAGCTGGACCAACCCTATTTGTATCACTAATTAATATATGGTGTATATATATATATATATATATATATATATTTTTTTTTTTATTTTTTTTTGATTGCACACTTTTTTTATTCTGTTTTCTGAACATGATTATGCAGCCATCTTGCCTGAGCTACTGTTGACAGCATTTTAGGGCTGCAGTAAACGATTATTTTACAAATCGAGTATTCTATTGATTATTTTTTACGATTAATCGAGTATTCTAATAAGAAAAAATGAATTAATAGACTGTTTTCCTTTATAAAAACTCACCAGACCCCCTGCCATCAGTCCCCAACGCCCTTCGTTCTCCCCCAGTGCCATCAGCTCTCTCCCCTTGTGCCATCAGCTCAGCAGGGATAGTGCACACATTGATGTCACAGTGCAGGGATAGTGTGTTCGGTGATGTCACAGTGCAGGGATAGTGTGTTCGGTGATGTCACAATGCAGGGATAGTGTGCTCGGTGATGTCACAGTGCAGGGATAGTGTGCTCGGTGATGTCACAGTGCAGGGATAGTGCGCACAGTGATGTCACAGTGCAGGTATAGTGTGCTCGGTGATGTCACAGTGCAGGGATAGTGTGCTCGGTGAGGTCACAGTGCAGGGATAGTGTGCTCGGTGAGGTCACAGTGCAGGGATAGTGTGCTCGGTGAGGTCACAGTGCAGGGATAGTGTGCTCGGTGAGGTCACAGTGCAGGGATAGTGATGTCACAGTGCAGGGATAGTGCGCACAGTGATGTCACAGTGCAGGGATAGTGCGCACAGTGATGTCACAGTGCAGGGATAGTGCGCACAGTGATGTCACAGTGCAGGGATAGTGCGCACAGTGATGTCACAGTGCAGGGATAGTGTGCACAGTGATGTCATGGTGAAGGGATATACCCACATCAGAGACTAAAAGGAAACAAAACCCAAACCACCCTGAACCAGCCACTAACGACAGGGGGTGCTCTAACACCCTATGCTGCCAATCATCAGCCCCTCTAAATAAGGCCAGTGAGCACTACTACCTCTATCATCCTCTGGCCATTCCGGCACAGGTGACACAGCTCTAACTAGAAGTCCATGCCCCACCACCGGGTGGTAAACGTGTTATCATAGGGGTTCTCCGTGCTGGGACACACATGGCGAGCACTAATTACACAGTGCCCCTCCACACATGCAGCCACTTACCAGCCTTCTGCCGATAACCAGCAGCCAGCAGTTCTGATCTGTACCGCCACTCGCGCCCCGCCTCCTCCGCCGTACATCGCATTGCGGGCCGGCGGGTGACCACGGAGCGGTGAGTAATAGCAAGCGCTTCACTCCCGCTCCATGGTCACATGACACAAACGAATCCTCGATGCAAAAAATTGGCATCGAGGATTATTTTGTGTCGAATTACTCGATTAAATCGAGTAATCGTTTCAGCCCTACAGCATTTAGAAATATACTTTACAGCAGCCACGTGGACCATGGACACAATAGTGCAGAGGGGACGGCTGAATGGGAGCTGAGCTGCAGTACCCCGACACGGCCACTACACGATGGATTGAGCGTGTTTTTTTTTATAGGGACAGGATAGGACCCCAGGGGTTGGCTGCTCCGAGGCCAGAAAACCCCTTTAAAAAAGTTCCTCGTGAAGAACAGACATCTAATCTGCACATTGCACATGTATGATTGTCTACAAGAAGACACTAGGTGAGCTCTATGGGTCATTTTCCTCCATATCCATGCGTGCATCAAGCAGTAATGTGCAGATCCTGTGACTCCTTTTTCTGTACTTTCGACCAGGGTAATATATCACAAGACTTACAAGGAGCAGAAGGACAATTGTATTTGATGACGCAGATCCTTTTCCAAGCTTCTCCTACTAGTTTATCTACTGAGGTTAAATGTTAATTGGAGCTGTGTCATCTGGAACGCCTGAAGACCTGTACTTCGACAGCTTGCTGACTTGAGCTCCAGCCTTTCCTAAAAGGTCCACATGTGACAGGTTATGTAAGCCATTACAGAACCCTGCTGCCTTCTTCTACTCCGAGTCCTTCAGAAAGCCAGCTGCACGCTGCCGGTGTAGACCAACCACCTGTTTCCTTCCCAAGAGAAAGAAAATTCTCTATTTTTACATGGCTGCCTGTGGGGGATTCGTCTCTTCTATACAGGGGTGGCTTTGATCTCAGTAGAGTTTTTTACTACTGATATCACAATAGACGACTATCATCTCAAGATGAATTATGACTGAACACATAAGCGTACGGGTGCTGGGCCCAAAAGCAAATTCTGTAACTGGGTGCCTAATGGGGCAGAAGGCCCTTTGGGCTCCTTCAGGCACCAGATCACGGGTGGGACTGCTACCTCTGCCTGGTTGCTACCACTCCATTTTTATATTTTTTTGCTGCGTTTTTTTAGCCGGTATAAAACTTCTTGAAATTCAGCAGTTTTTTTACACGTGTTTTCTGAGGGGAGTTGCGTTTTTTAGTCATAGTTTTTCTAGCGTATTATTTTCCTCTAGAGAAGTCTAGTGGACGACGCCTAAAAAAAACCACCATGCTGTGGCTTGAAGAAAATGCTAAACTCAGTTCTTGTTTTGCGTTCTATGGTTGACTGTTCCACAACAATTAACATCTGAACGCAGCGTTTATCGTTCCAAACAAAAATACCTTTAAAAATGCCACTCAAAAACCTGCTAAAAATGTGTAATTTTTTCCCCAAAACAGCCATTTAGTGTTTTACAAACACTAACCCTAAGTTCACACCTGAGCGTTTTACAGCGCGTTCAAACGCGCTGTAAAACGCTCAACACGTGAAAACCAATGCTTTCCTATGGCCCTGGTTCACACTTGAGCGTTTTACAGCGCGTTTGAACGCGCTGTAAAACGCCCGACGCATAAACAAGTTCAGGAGCTTTTTTGGGGGTGTTTGACGCGCGTTTGGGCCATAGACTCTTTGGACAACACTGCTGTCAATCACCCAAACGCGCGTTTACTATTACAAAAAACGCGCATAAAAACGCGCGTTTGAGAAACGCTTAGGTGTGAAACCAGGGTAATAGTTGAAGCTCTGCAGTTTTGAGTGTCTTTTCTAGCATTTCTTTCAACAGTCTACAGTGCAATATGAGCTCCACACAATGGCCCAGATTTACTAATCCTGTAGATGGCGGAAGCTTAGACCGGCTGTATAGACCTGCAGCAGATTTATCACAGGTAGTGTCGGCGTCTAAAGTACGGGTTCGGGTTATCGAAGAATCGCGTTATGGATTCCGCTACCACGGACCATAACGGAATTTAGAATCCATAACGCGATTCTTCGATAATCCGAACTTTAGACGCTGAACTTAAAACACAAGTTCACTCAACACTAATCACAGGGGCCCAAGGCTGGAGGACACATCTAGTGCAGGGATGGACACTCTTCTCTGACTCGATACCAACTATTGGTTGGCTTACTAAGAGACAGATTTTTATGCCAAAATAGTGTGCAATTTTGGCGCAAAATGGCAATCGTAAGCCTGCCCTCTTTCCCATGAGGCTCCAGCCCCTTTCCGCTAAGCCCACCCCCGCCAAACATGTCGGAAAAGGGTGTAAAACCCCTTACGTGAGACCAATTTGGGCCACTTTTCAGACTGATTTTTGGCGTAGATACATTGGTAAATCTGGGCCAATGCCTTTTCTTTGTTGAGTTTTTAGGGTAGTAGAGTTTTTTTTTTTCTAAATGTAGGATCTTCTGAATATGATGCTTCTGGCATTTGTTTCCTACTGGATTCTCTATAGGATTTAAAAAGCCTCAGAAAAAAATGCAATGCAGAATAATGCCACCAAAAATGCTATAAAAAGGTCTTCAAATTCATGATGTTTTGAAAAAGCAAAAATAAATAGGTAAAAAGAGCTTATGGCAGGTTCGCTTCACATTTGGAGCCTACGTTTGGCATATAGACTGGAGCTCCCAGCGTATACCTCCAGTATCCTTAGCACTCACACAACGGAGGCCAGTATACCCCATTGGGCCTGTGTACTCGGGTGTACCTTTTGCAGAGTAAGGCCCCTTTTACACGAGCGAGTTTTCTGCGTGGGTGCAATGCGAGACGTGAACGCATTGAACCCGCACTGACTCCTGACCCATCCATTTTAATGGGTCAGTGTACATGAGTGAAAAACGCAGCATGTTCTATAGTCTATGTTTTTCACTTAGCCCTGGCCCCATAGATGTGAATGGGTCTTCAGTGAAAACCGCATTGTATCCGGAAGCAAGTGCGGGTGCGATGCGTTTTTCACTGATGGTTGCTAAGAGATTTTGTTTGTAAACCTTCAGTTTTTTATCACGCGCGTGAAAAACGCATCAAAACGCATTGCACTCGCACGATAAAAACTGAACGCAATCGCAGACAAAACTGACTGAATTTGCAAATCTCCGTCACGCCCGTGTGAAAGAGGCCTAAGGGTCCTTTAACACGAGCAGATTTTATTTTGCCGAAAACAAGCCCAGACTGACGATATAGCAAACCGATTGGTGCTTGTTAGCTCCATTTCCATGAAGCAATGCCTGAATGATCATTAGTCAGCCTGACCCCCCACATCATCAGACCGGACCGAAAGACCCCTGAACGCGAACCGCCCGTTTAATGCAATGGTTCAGGCACATAGACTTTCATTATCGTTGGCACTAGATCCCCGTTCATTCAGGTCAATGTTCTGTGAACAACTGATGACTTTTCATAGCAAGTACAAGAAGTTGAGGAACGAGCGTTTGCTTGTGCAGTACCCCAGGGAACTACTGCAAAGGGTTAATTATTGCCAAAGGAGTTAATTTATTGTTGCCAAGTTAAATGTTGTGATTTATTGGTGAACCACTTACCCACTTCCACGTACTGTGTAAACCCAATAGTAATGCGTGGGCAACAGACAGTTAACATTGGCAGACTGTTTAGGTTATCAGGGTGATGGACTTAGCCCGCCCCTTGTCTAGTCTGAGCAGAGCTACAGAAAGGAGGTGTATGAGAGAGTTCCTGCAGACCAGGTCCAAGTCCAGAGAACTTCTGACTCTGAGACTACAGCTGCCAAAGAAGCAGCTCTACTCCCAAAGGACCCCTGAAGGAAAGAGACCATACTTCCTAGAAGGTCCAGAGACATTGAAGTCATGCAAGATAACGGCAGTATTGCACCTACCACACTTTAAGACGGACTGGCCATCGGTGTCTAAAGTCTGCACCCCTCAGCCCGGGAACTGCAGAAGGAGTTAATAATTGCACGCCTGTGGTCATTGGAGAGACTGCAAAGTGTCTTCGAGAGAGTCAGGTCAGCACTACTACCTCCATCATTGACGCTGCTTGTACAAAACTAGTCAGAGAAAAACTACGCTGTGATATACTTTAAAACTCTGCCTTCTGCTGCTCTTTGTACTACTACTCCCATCATTGTTTCAGTAAAGAAGGAGCTTATTCATTACAACCAACGGACCGGGTTATTGACTTCACCATCCATTTGCCACTGCATCTTCCCTCCTGCCTTGTACCCTGCCAACTGCTCACCATCAGGGGTACCCCCAACTACCACCAGGGAGGAGAGCCAATACCAGAGAGTGCCCTGAGCGAAAAAAAAGGGTGTGTCCTCCAGTCACTGCATGGCCCTAGGGCCACAACCACCACTCCTACCTTCCTCGCTGCACTTGTTTGTCGGGTGATCTGAGCCACGTTTACACAGGGCAATGATCGGGCAAATGAACATTCATGCCCGATCATCGGCTCGTGTAAAATAAAATCTACAGCCCTGCTCAAAAGAGCTTACAATCAAAGAGGAAATAGGGGGGGACACAAAATGGTCCAGCCATTGATCTCCTTGATATGGACGCTTTCCGATTCTCCCTCTCAACATATGGTGAACCGCCCCCCACCGGAGGACTGGACTTGGCCAGTACCATAGGGTGCCCCTTTAAATAAATTGATAGAATAAAATATTACATTTCTCCTAAAAAAAAATGCCCGTCCGGCCCTGGTTACTGCCGGATCACACACTGGACCGCCATGTGGTTGTACTGGTAAATCAGGCCGCCAGGGTTGAGGGTTCGTTTTTGGTGAATTTGCTGAATGTTTTAGTGTTCATGCACACGATCGTTGTTGGGTTTCCGACTCCGAGCCACATTCTATGCGGGTCGGGTGCGGACCCTTTCACTTCAACGGGGCCACAAAAGATGAGGACAGCACTCTGTGTGCTGCCCGTATCCGGTGATTCGTTCCTTGGGGCCGCAAAAAAAAAAAGAGCATGTCCAATTCTTGTCCATTTTGCGGACAAGAATAGGCATTTTTATTATGGGCGACCTGCTCCGTTCATTGCGGAACGAACACGGGCGGCAACAAGCGCGGTCGTGTGCATGAGCCCTAAGGGTTCTTATGTCTCCAGAGCATGTACGTCCTAGTCCGGGTGAAACTGGGAATTTAGGGCCCCTTGCTCGCATGGGGGCTGGCGTCAATGAGTTTGGACCCTACTTAGCGTACTTTAATCATATAACAACCCCTTTATGTAATGTATATACTTTTATTTTTGTTAGTACCCCCACCCCTGCTGAACCCTATTATTTTCACTGGTAAACCTGCTGTAATACATGTGCTCCTCTCACACTTTCCATCTGTTCACCGTCCTCACCCTCCACAGAGCAGTCAGCACTGCCCTTTCCATTGCCAGTTCCAAAAATGGCGATAGGCGGCTTCCAGCAGGCAACGTCACTCCAGAGATACAGCCAATCAGAGCAGCCCACCCCGCCCGCAAACGTGGAACGTCACCTGCTGACCCCGCCTCCCCGTTCGAATTCTATATAAGGAGCTCGTTCGGAGCCGGCCCTGGCTGGCTTAATCCTGTCTGACTTCTCCTCCATTTACACGCAGGCATAGCGCTCGTACGAGACCCTCCTCAGGCTTCTTGCTCCATTTCTGCTCTGTGACGGATTAAACAGCGACGCTGGTCTGGTTCTCGCCCGTGCCTCCATTCGGGCTTATGGCAAAAATCGCCAGTTGGATTTCTACCTTGTGTTTCCACACCACTCTTTAAAAATTCCGCCAAAAAAGAGAAGACGATTCCCCAAATCCTTTGGGCCGTTAACTCACGTAAGTACATGCAGCGGGGATCGCGCCGTGTCGTGATGTTTACCCGGGGCCTAGGTTTTTCTTCGCGGCCAGTAACCCCATTCCCCTCTATGTATTTTGAATGGATCATTGTAGTGGCGCCCTCTAGCGGGTGCTCTGGTTTTACCACCCCGGGTACGGCGCTGTGTGTGAGAGGGCGCTGCGCGTAACCCGGATCTGCCAGTGTGTGTGTGTGCGCGCGCATGAGGGCGGCCTGGAGAGGAGTGGTCACGTGTGTACTGTCATGGCCTTGACTGGGCGGGGCTTGCGTTTGGGCGGGAATTTCAAAGTTCTTCTGTTTGACGTCTGTCATTTCCACCAGTTTCTGGCGGCTGAGAGGTGTTGGGCATGAAATAATGACTGCCTGGGCTCTTGTGACGGGTGACTGCTCGCCCTGTGTCACTATGTCTATATGTAGGCAGGCATGTACCTTAGCATTACTGTGAGGTAAGCATGACAGTGTGCATTTGCTTTACCATGTACCTCCAGCTATCATTTCTGGCACTGACATTGGTGTGAGGAGACACCGGGGCGGTATACTTCTCTCTGAGGCGGCATCGCCCACTACGGTATTTCCGCCTCTAATCTCACATCTGATTGGAAGATGGTAATTGGCGGTATGGAAAATCGGGTGTGCTGCGCCTTTAGGGAACCTCGTCCCAGTCTGTCATTGGCTGCTCCCTCCCTACACCGGATATTCATCTGTGTCCAGGTAGGGGGTTAGTATATTACCTGTGAGGGGCCCGGCGCACGGGGGGACTGTTTAAGAAACTGGTTCGGCTGCGGCAGTCAACACTAGCGGTAAGCGTTGGACCCAGTCAGCGGCGTGTCTCTACGAATCGAGTGTTAGCGAGGATGTCTGAACGTGGCTTCATTTGCTCTGATGGGATGGATGTGGGCAGCGCTCCTCAGGAAGTGAATGGAGAGGCGGGCAGACAAGAGCGTAGCCCCTCCCCCTTTCTTGTAATCGGGGGGGGGGGGTGCTTCGGCGGTCGGACATCGTGTTATGGGTTTTGTTTTTACGATCAGTGGGGTTATGGTATTTGGTTCACCGCCTAAAACCGTTAAAAACCCTTGGGAGTGCGCGTTTATCCTCAACTTGTACATGACCTATTTATTCTCTAATTTTGAAACGTGCATCTGATGTCATATTACGATTTACATAAATCTGTACTGGAATGTTACTTTGCTATTACTAGACAACGGATTTGTTATTGCCATTTCCGAATTGGAAAAACGAAAAGAATTACAAAAAAAAACACCTTAGGAGGTGTTCACACAACTGATCCACGCTGATTTTCTGTGAAGTTTTGGTGTTTTTTTTTTTTTCAGTTTCCCTTAATTTAAATAGGAGAATCGGCGCGGATTGTGCTCCACGATGGAGCGTGCTGCCGCTGTATTTTTTTTTGTGGAAAAGCAAGCTTCGTCTCCCAGGGACATGAATTTTTGGTGCAGAAAACAAGTAAAATAAATCGCCAATAAACATTGTGTGAACAGGCTCTTGGAAAGTTTTTTTCTGTGCATGGCTTTTTTTTTTCCGTCCATCTACAGAGGTGTGCAGGCTTGTTTTTGTGGGGCGAGCTGTAGTTTTTATTGGTATCGTTTTGGGTGACATTGGAGTTTTTGATTACTTTTTATTCAATTTTTGGTGGCACAATTGGCCAAGTCTGATGCCGGAAGATTTTTATATTGTGATGTTTTCAGACACAGCGATGCCAATTTTCTTTTTAGACCATGTCCACATGTGATTAGCTGCGGATTTGCCGTCATGGTTTTTCGTGAGAAATTCGCAACCTTGTACAGGACCAGCAAAGTGGATGAGAGCTGTACAAATCTCTGCACGCTGCAGGCGGGAACTGAGTGGACATTGACCTGCGCTGAGCCGCAGCAAAAAAAACTAGACACGTGGACATAGCCTTGTTAAAGAGAACCTGTCACCGGGAGTTTGTGTATAGCGCTGAGGACATGGGCTGATAGATGGCCGCTAGCACATCCGCAATACCCAGTCTCCATAGCTCTGTGTGCTTTTATTGTGTAAAAAAACGATTTGATACATATGCAAATTACCCTGAGATGAGTCCTGTCCCTGACTCATCTCACGTGCAGGACTCATCTCAGGTTAATTTGCTTATGTATCAAATCAGGGTTTTTTACACAATAAAAGCACACAGAGCTATGGGGACTGGGTATTGCGGATGTGCTAGCGGCCATCTAGCAACCCATGTCCTCAGCTCTATACCCAAAATCCCAGTGACAGGTTCCCTTTAAGTTTTATATGTAGGTTTGGAAAATTGAGCGAGTTAAATTTTTTCTTATTTTTTTTTTATAAAAACAAAACAAACTTTTACCCCTCGTAGGTAGGTGTTCCCAACAGAGCCGTGGACCAGTATTTGCCTGCGGATGATGTGGTATAGAGCCACATACTGGTACAGGGAGGAGGCGACGTCACCGGTGGGCGTTGTTTACACCCTGGCTGTGACATTTTACAATTTGTTAGGGGCCTCCTCACTGCCAGGGAGGAGCTGTTATCACCAGGATCACCTCATCTTCTCCCTGGCTGCGGCCCCAGCAAAGAAACTGCCTCTCCTCCTCCTCCCAGAACCAGTGGGAAACTGCTGTAGGCCTACCCTTAAAGAGGACCTCTGCCCACTCCTGTTATGTCTGTTAATAGCTGCTTGCATTCTCCATGTAATAACAATTCTAGGGCATCTATTCTTATGGCTGTGTTGTGCCATTCCTTTTTTATTCCTCCTAGAAGTTATGAATTGCTAGTAGTTTTCAGTAAATGTAAAGAGGGGAGCTAACCAGTTAGGGGGGTGTACCTGTGCACGGACATGATATAGTGAGACTGTGCAGGTACACTCCTCCCTTACTGCAGACTGCTAGCAATTCATTCATAACTTCTAGTAGAAATGATAAAGGAACAGCACAACATACAGACATAAGACTAGATGCTCCAGAATTGTTATTACATGGGGAATGCAAGCAGCTATTAAAACAGAAAAGTCAGGAGCGGTGACAGGTCCTCTAAGCTTATTAGTGGTGATCTGGCAGTGTAATACTGCCGCCGATTGCCCTATCAACAAGCAAATGTGGTTTTCAACAGGTTTAAAGGAAACCTGTCACCAGGATTTTGCGCATAGAGCTGGGGACATGGGCTGCTAGATGGCCGCTAGCACATCTGCAGTACCCAGGTCCCATAGCTCTCTGCGCTTTTATTGTGTTAAAAAACAGTTTTGATATGCAAATGACCTGATATGAGTCCTGCATCTGGAGATTAGTCAAGCGGAAAGGAGCCCAGCACCGCCCCGCGTCCTCCGAATCTCCTCCTTGCTGGCTGACGTCACAGAGCTGATGCACCGAAATCTCGCGATGCGCGAGCTAGCGCATGCGCAGTGTCGGCATCATGTTCATTCCCTGTACTGGCATCAGCACAGGGAACGAACTACGCATGCGCTAGCTCGCGCATCGCGAGATTTCGGCGCTCCAGCTCTGTGACGTCAGCCAGCAAGGAGGAGATTCGGAGGACGCGGGGCGGTGCTGGGCTCCTTTCCGCTTGACTAATCTCCGGCTACAGGACTCATATCAGGTCATTTGCATATCAATCAAAACTTTGTTTTAACACAATAAAAGCGCAGAGAGCTATGGGACCTGGGTATTGCAGATGTGCTAGTGGCCATCTAGGAGCCCATGTCCCCAGCTCTATGTGCAAAATCCTGGTGACAGGTTTCCTTTAAAACTCCTTGTTTGCTGGCAGCAGACGGTGCTGTGTAATCAGGATCTGTTGCCGGCAGGCAGTGATTCAGTATGGTGCATGGCACGGCGATCGCACCTTGCCATACTGTGGAGGATTTCACTGCATGTAATAGCAGCATGATCTCCTCTGCTGTCCAGCGGGCGATTGCCAGGAAAGGATCGCTTCCCTCCCGACAATCGTCTGCCTGATCTTCCAGTGTAATACAAGCTTTACAGCGCAGCTCCAACCTCCTCACACACTGGTATGATTGCCTGTGACAACTACTCATGCTGCCTCACCATTGCAGTCTATGGTAATTTTACAGGCTGCCGATTAAATGCTGCTGCAGGTTTTTGTTTAGTTGGTGAATGAGGCTGAGCGCGATTTGTCCGGCGCTGTGAGCAGGAGCACCACTGCCTTTACATAAACAGCTGAGGGGCGGGGGGCCCGGGTGTCCTACAATCCTGAGGATAGCTCATCAATTAAAATGCTGGAAACCCCTTTTGAAGACTTATATTAGGCTTTCCATGGAGCACTGTCCTAATTAGTGCTGTGGTTTTTTGGCCTACTTGCGTTGTCTAGACAGGAAGTCAATTGGTTTACAACATATCACTACAACGTGTTTGTGATCAGCTTTGAAGAGGCTAAGGAGATTATATGTACTGAATCGTCCTTTTATTCAGGAGCAGGGCTGAAATTAGAATTGGAAATCCATATATTGACTGACTTGCTACATTACAGGCGGTCTCATCAGTACAATCCCGGATACACAAGGCAGTGTCCTGTAGAGCTAGCTCTGCTAAAGGGCCAAGAAGCGTAAAGATAATCGCTAAGGAGCGTTTGTTAGTGATTATCTGGCGGTGTAAATGTACCGCTGTCTGCTCTCCTGTCTAGTCTTAGTAAATAAGTTTATTCCCCTTAGTGTAGAAATTCTGAACCACCCTTTTCTCAAAAGACCTGTCACCACAAAATGCAGTGCAATCTGAACGCCATGTTATAGAGCAGGAGGAGCTGAGCAGATTGATGTAACTTTTGAGGGAGAGGATTCAGTAAAACCTGTTTTATACATTTCTTAGCTTTTTTTTTTTCCACTTCCTGTGAAGAGCTATTGGTACAGGAGGAGGGCTAATCAGTGACTGACAGCTATCTGTGTCTACACCATAATGGCCCGTTTACATGACTGTATTTTTCTTTCCGCGTCTGTTCCTCATCGGTAGTGCCATTCCACGGCCCTGCAAAAAAGTGGAAAGTGTCCTATTCTTGCCTTTAATTGTGGACAAGAATATACATTTCTATCATGGAGGAGGATGTTCCATTCAGCCAGTGTCTGTTTTGTGGGTCTGCAACTTGCGGTCTGCAAAAAATTGATACGGCCTTGTGCATGACCCCTTAATTGTATGTGTGTAGGAAAACACCCATTTGACATGGGGAATGGTGAGACTCAGTTGAATCCTTATTCATACATAATTGGGTGGAATAACAGGAGTACCACAAATCAAGGATTTACTAGAACAGACATGTGAAGAGAAGCATTTCCTGCCGGTGGTGTCGTCCCCGGAGCACGGTGGTGTCTAGCAGGATCAGCAGCCTTCGTCACTCCAGCTGCTGTGAAACTACAGCTCCCAGCATGGACACTTGTCTGTTCTTGTAACTCCCATAGAAGTGAGAGGTGGATTCTGAGAGCTGTAGTTTCAGAGCTGCTGGAGTGCTGAAGGTTGGCGATCTTCTGCTCTATAGAGTATCCACCTCGCTCCAGGCACCATAATCTCATGTGGAAGAATGACCCGTCCTCTCTTATAGGAGCAAGTCTGTCCAGAGCTGGTGAAGCCAAAAGTTGTAGAATTGTGCCTGGCAGTACGAGACTAAGTACAAAGGTACCATCAGTATCAGATTGGTGGGGGTCCGACTCCTGGCACCCCTGCAGATCAGCTGATTGAGGAGGCTGTGGTGCTCCTTACAGCTTACCAGTCACGTGGTTATCCACCTCATCACGCTTCATGATGGTTCATGTGCCTGTGTATAGGGGATCATGTAATGGAGGAGCTGGGACCAGTTTGCAGCAGCTCCTTGTTCTGGCTATTGGAGCTAATCCCCACCACCGGACACATCTCTGCATTGGGCACTTGTTCTTACAGTAGGTGAAAGTCCCAGCATTTTGGCAAATGGCTAATTTGGTCCCCATTCCCACAACCGACCCACATTGGATAGGATGCGGATCCATTCATTTCAGTGGGGCTGCAAAAGGTTATATCAGAGTCTCCGTGAAAAAAATATAATAATCGTGTCCTATTGTCTGGTTTGAGGACACAAATAGGCATTTGTAACATAGAGTGAGACCTGCGGAAGGGGAAACAAGCAAAACTGGCAGTCGTGTGAATGGGGACTACTTTTTGTTCCATGTAGTAGTAAGAAGTGGCCACGTTTAGAGGATGAGTACAGCTTACATCTATAAGCTAGTGTTAATGTGGCTGAGAGCGAGGAAGTGGTTAAGACCTCGTATACACCCTAGTCTTGTGCACATGCCTTTTTGGTGAAACGAGGGTTATCATTAGCAGAGATGCTAGAACAATCACCCAAAGTCATGCCCTGCTTTGGCGCCGGCGTTCCCTGTCAGATCCTCTATTCTTCTGTCTTTTTGGGTCGGCGTGCATGCCGCCAGTGTTGGTGGCAACAGTGCAAATAGAGGGAATGCAGGGTGGGGTGAGGGATTTCTTTCCGGCCTGGACCAGCCCAATCTAGTTTTCTTTTTCCTGTCATTAAATTAACAATGTAAACCGGCCGTTGTGTAGTTTCACTCTGCGTCGGACGGGCCAGGAGAGCACATGCCTTACACCCATGTGTCTCCTTCCATCCAGCAATGGGAGCAGATGTGCCTTGTAAATGTCTGAGGTAACTCCTGTGGTGGCGGCGTTCTTTGTGGTGTTTGGGGTTTTGATCCTCCTCATTACGTGTAACTGCTGCTGATTTGTGTGACATTATCTGCTCGGCTTTGCTGCTTGATGTGATTGTAGTAAATGCGCACAGAGCGCCCTCCTGTCTCCGCTGCTTTCTAGCGCTCGTCTGTCAATGGGTTACTCCACTTTTAAGGCAGTTTACTTAGCAATAAGCTCTATTGAATAGTTTGAATGAATGGCGTTGCCACTATAGCAGCTTATAACCTGCTTCTTGCCGCTAACCGCTTTATGCTCTGTCTGCTCAGAAGTCAATTTTTGTCTTCCTCTATTAACCATTAGTGTTCTGGGATTTTCGGCCAGGCGCTAGGCTTTGGCACATTTCGAGTTTGTTCGTTTTTGCAGTCTGCAAACAAATGGTGCTGGGTGCGGTTTATAATTGGAGGCGTCCTTTGGTCCCCTTTAGGACTGTATAATGTGTGACCTCTTATTGGCGATGGACTGGTCAAGTGCTGGTCCTGTAGCCCATGTCACTTGGCAATATTCCTGGTAATATTTTCTTCAGCAGCTCACTGTATGAGGTGGCCAGGACGGTACTGAGCTGCTGCGCACGGGCAGCTATGTACGCTTGCTACCGCGATCTCTGCCACCCTACGGGCCGGCGCTTTATAACCAACTAGATGTGGCCACCGCTGCTGGATTGCAGTTGTGGTCGTAACCCCTGACAATGAGCGGTCTGTAAATGACACTACCAGGAGAGGAGGCAGTGTTGTATGAAGTACATTATATGGTTCTATTTAAAGGGAACCTGTCACCGAGATTTTGTGTATAGAGCTAAGGACATGGGTTGATAGATGGCCGCTAGCACATCTGCAATACCCAGTCCCCATAGCTCTGTGTGCTTTTATTGTGTAAAGAATACTATTTGATACATATGCAAATTAACCTGAGAGGAGTCCTGTACGTGAGATGAGCCAGGGACAGGACTCATCTCAGGTTAATTTGCATATGTATCAAATAGTATTCTTTACACAATAAAAGCACACAGAGCTATGGGGACTGGATATTGTGGATGTGCTAGCGGCCATCTAGCAACCCATGTCCTCAGCTCTATACCCAAAATCCCGTTGACAGGTTCCCTTTAACATATTAATCTTGCGGCATCCCCTTTAAGAATCTGATTTGTTGAGCTGATGATGTCCAGCATGTACCAAGTTACAATGATAGTGAAGTGAAGCCTGTTACAGAAATCAACATTGTTCCTATACAGGGATCCCTCAAGACACAATGGCTTTGGGATAACATATTTTTTGACATACAATGATCTTTTCTGACCCATCGTAAGTTGAAACTAGACTCAACATGCAATGCCTCAGATCCAACCAATCAAGGTCACTTCTTTGGTAAAATAGCGGTATTATGGTACTTTCACACTTGCGGCAGAGGATTCCGGCAGGCAGTTCTATTGATGGAACTGCCTGCCGGATCCAGCAATCTGGACGCAAACTGATGGCATTTGTCAGACAGATAAGGATCCTGATTCTCCGGTGTCATCCAAAAAAACTGATTCAGCATTTATATTCACATTTTTTCAGTCTGAGCGTGCGCAAACCGCATTGCAATATCTGTTTTACCGGAACACTCAGGGGTGGATCCAGCATTATGCATTTCAATAGGAAAAAATGCCGGATCTTGCATTTCGGCAAGTGTTCCGGAATTTTGGACGGAGATAAAACCGCTGCATGCTGTGGTATTATCTCATTATCCTGAAGTCAAAAAGACTGAACTGAAGACAGCCTGATGCATCCTGAACGGATTGTTCTCCATTCAGAATGCATGGGGATAAACTGATCAGTTCTTTTCCGGTATAGAGCCCCTAGGAAGGAACTCCATGCCGGAAAAGAAAAACGCTAGTGTGAAGGTACCCCAAGTTGCTAGTTATCAGCTATTCCTGACTGTTAGGGATCTGTTCCTTATCTGAGGTGTTTTTTCTCTGATTAAGTCCTCTTCCGTTCCGTTTTTCCACAAAACATATCTGTGTGGCTTCAGAATGTGATCCCTTTTTTGCAGTTTGGAAACAGTATCTTATTTATCACCTGAGCAATATGGGCTGGGCATAGCATTTGTTGTACAGTATGGATCCGCAAAATACGGATGTGTTCTGTGTGCGTTCCCTATTTTTTGCAGACCCGTTGACTTAAATGGGGCCTCGGACTGTGATTTGCGGACAATAGAACATGCACTACTTTTCTGCGGAACGGAAATGGATTTCACAGAGTACCTTCTGTTGTTTTTGCGGACCCATTGAAGTGAATGGTTTCCGTATACGGTCTGAAAAAAAGGGACGGAACCGAAAAGAAAATACGTTTGTGTGCATGAGCCATTATATGTAAGGACTTGTCTTATCTGTCTTAGTTATCTGCTTATTTTTCTTAAATCTTAATTTTCTCTCATCTTAGATGACAACTTAGAATGGTTTCAACATACAATGATTGTCCTAGGGTTGGGCGGTATACTGTGGTATTAAGAAAGTGATATGGCGATATCTGTTTCCTCTCGCCTGCGGAGAGACCCTATATATTACATCTGTCGGACGGGCCCGGCCCCGATTAAAGGTGTAATGTCTATCGGATGACCCCCAACTATGTCTTCTGCAGCCCTGTCCAACTCTGGCCTACTCTTTCCTTCCTGTCTGCAACTAGCTGCACGCACCGCACATTGAAATAGCAGCCGCAGACAGGGAATAAGCCATCGAGTCCCTCCCTCCTCCATGACATGACCAACAAGAAGGAATTGCTGTGTGGTGGCAGGCAGGTCACACAGGTGGCCATAAGACATGGGTGGGTGGCAGCACCTTGTGGCTGCTGCCCCCACTGTAATGTCTCTTGTTGTGGCTGCTGCCTCCATACTGTGTAAGGCCTCTTTCACACGTGTCGCGTGTGAGGGCTGGGCAAGATGCAGGTGCGTCGCGGGAAAATGCACGATTTTTCCACGCGAGTGCAAAGTGTTTTAATGCGTTTTGCACGCGCGTGAGAACAATCTGCATGTTTGGTACCCGGACTTCTTCACGGAAGTTTGGGATCTGTGTTTAGATTTTATTTTCCCTTATAACATGGTTATAGGGGAAAATAGCTCCCCAATACAGAATGCTTAGTAAATTAGGGATGGAGGGGATAAAAAAATAAATTAAACTCCTCATCCTCTTATTCACGCAGCCCGACTTCTTTTCTTTCTTCTTCTTTGAGGACCTGGGAGGAAAGGACCTTTGGTGATGGACCATGTGCTGAACGCAGTGACATCACCAAAGGTCTTTTCCTCTCAGGTCCTCAAAGAAGAAGAAAGAAAAGAAGTCGGGCTGCTTGAATAAGAGGATGAGGTGAGTTTAATATTTTTTTAACCCCTCCATCACTTTTACTAAGCATTCTATATTAAGAATGCTACTATTTTCCCTTATTAACCATGTTATAAGGGAAAATGATAAAGATCGGGTCCCCATCCTGATAGTCGCCTAGTTACCATGCGTGAAAACTACACCGCATCCGCACTTGCTTGCAATCTTCACGCAGCCCTATTCACTTCTATGGGGCCTGCGTTGCGTGAACACACAATATAGAGCATGCTGAGATGAGCGGTGATTTTCACACTTCTGCACATCCCCATTGAAATGGTTCACCTCACGCATTTTACCTGCGTGGAAAACTCGCCTGTGTGAAAGAGGCCTAATGTATTGTCTCCTTGTGGCTTCTGCCCGGCGGACAGTGCCCCAACACTACAGTATGACTGTCTCCAAGTTGTGGCTGCCTGGCTGCTGCCCCACACAGTAGAACATGTTTTTGTGGCTGCCCCTGTACAGTATAAGGTCCCCTTGTGGCTGCCCCTGTACAGTATAAGGTCTCCTTGTGGCTGCCCCCGTACAGTATAAGGTCTCCTTGTGGCTGCGTAGTTTTTGCCCGACCACCCCTTGGCGTATTTGCTGTGCTGCAGCCAGATCTCTGCCGATCCCTGTTATAGTGAATGGGGCCGGATGGACTTTTGGCTGCACACGGTACCTACAGATCCCCAGCTGAAACCATTAATGCCAGTGTAAAACAGGCCTTACCTCTCTACCTCATAGCTAGATATTGGTAGTAAACGAGACTGTAGTATGGTACATCACTACTGCCCATGGTTTCCTCCTTGTTCCCAGGATATATTTCAGATAACCTGGACAGAGGGACCTTCCGTTTTTGGAGATGACTTGCAAAGTTATCCATGATATGTTATGGTAGAGGCTCGTTATGACTATATATGCACTTTTATCTGCTGACTGATATTCATGTGTTTTATATTGTCCTTATAACTGTTTTTTGTTTTGTTTTTTCAGGGCGGATTTTCATTCAAGGCATACAACTATCCAGTGGGACTAGGAAAAGCGCTCTATAGAGAGCAGTTTGACTTCAACGCGGAGCCGCCTTGGCAGCCTAGCTGATGATAGGAGGTTCCATCTCCTAACTTGTCCATGTAGGTGACCCTCTGCATCTGCTAAATTGAGCTGTATCTCAGAAAAAAATACTTCCCATTATAATTATATTTTAGTTGTCTGAGACTGGATTTGGGAAATGATTTCAATTAAATGAGTATAGTCTGAGCAGCTTCTGGCACATTCCTGTAAGATCCAGACCGCACTTCATCCAAGCATTGTTTAAGGGAATGCCTGTTAAATCCCACATAGATTTACATTCTCTCTAAAAATAGTCCCCTCGTTAGGTCTGCTGCTATTTATATTCAGTGGGTTATTTTCCCGTTTGAGCCTATATGGTGTATGTCCTCACAGCCATTGTTAGACTAGTCACAATACAGACAGTGATTGTTAACGACATGCCGGTCGTACTTTCTGATGTGTCCGGCGCGCTCTCCAGTGCCATTGGGAATAAGGAAAGTTGTGGCATGTTTTAAATAGAACGCACTGGGTGTGCCTATTGACTATTGTGTTGGGGCGACGTGCAGACTTGCTGGTTTTTGTATGATAGCATCTAGTAAAAGTTCTTGCTTTGTGTAGCTGTCCCCAAAGCTAGCAATTAGTGCAACAAATATGTCACTGTGTAGGTGGTCTGTAGAAATCTTACTGGTTTGGTGGCACACTTTTTAGCAGCCTTTTAATTTTAGGCTACTTTCACACTGGCGTTTTAGTTTCAGTTTTGCCCTAATGCCTTCTGAATGGAAAAGGATCCGCTCAGAATGCATCAGTTTGCCTCCGTTCCGCTTTGGAGGCGGACACAAATGCTGCTTGCATCCTTTTGCTGTCTGCTTGACGAAACTGAGCCAAACGGATCCGTCCTGGCGCACAATGTGGGTCAATGGGGACGGATCTGTTGTCACTGACACAATATGGCACAGTAGAAAACTGATTTGTCCCCTATTGACTTTCAGTGGTGTTCAAGACTGATCCGTCTTTGCTGTTATAGATAATACAAACTGATCCGTTCTAAACGTATGCAGACGGTTGTATTTGAACGGATCAATCTATGCAGATCCATAATGGATCCGCACCAAACTTGAGTGTGAAAGTAGCCTTAGTTGTAACGCTGCAGTCTATCAATAGGCAGAATACAAGGCTTTACATCTACATAACGAAACATTACATTTGGTGATTTTTTTTTTTGTGCTAGGCAGGAAAGTGAATTATAGGAATTGAACTAAAAGGGATTTTCAGGTCATTGAGTTTTTTAAAGGGAACCTGTCACCCAAAAATCGCCTATTAAGCTGTTTACAGTACCTTATAGTGCTGTATAGTCGTTTCCTGATGCACTTTTTGTTAGTTTTGCAGCATGTATGCTCAGTCAGAAATCGATGTTATATTCAGCTGCTGCCCCGTGCTTCAAGTCAGGCTTGAAGTCACGGGGGCAGCGGCCTCGGCGTCTTACATGGCCCTCTCCCCGCCCCCTGCCTCTGTGACTGACAGCCGAAATCCGATTCCGGGACCGCGCTCAACGGCCGCATGCGCAGTAAAGGGCGGCAGGAGCGCGGTCCCGGCTGCCGCGCGTACTACGCGCCGTCTTACTTTCGCCGCACTGCGCATGCGCCCGACATCCTGTATCAAACGCGCCCGCGCCCGGCAACAAAAAGTGCATCAGGAAACGACTATACAGCACTATAAGGTACTGTAAACAGCTTAATAGGCGATTTTTGGGTGACAGGTTCCCTTTAAGCTAGTGCCAGCAGAAGATTCATACTTGCCTTCTCCATGTTACTCCAGTCCTCCGCTATCTTCATGTCCCCACCTGGCTGGCCATGGTCACATGCACTGTGTCCACCATTGACTGGCTTAATCAGTGATGTGGCCACAAGCAGCACTTCACCACTCAAGCCAGTCATTGGCATTAGCAGTGCACGTGACTATATGGCCAGCCAGGTGGAGGACTGGAGCGGTGTGGAGAAGGCAAGTATGAATCTTCTGCGGGCACTAGCTTAAAAATCATTTTAACCAGCAATCCCCTTTGAGACGGCCATACGCATTCAACAGCTGTCAGCCAAACAGTTGCCCAGCCACAGAGGTCTTTCCTTTGTCCCCCATATTTAGCTCGGCTGAATGTGTGCTCAATGGGAGAGGGGAGAAGGACGCTGCCAGGCACCCGATGGCGGCTAATGTCACAGGAGAACAAAGGGATGGGCGAAAATATTCATGTCACCCAATCCTGTCAGGGTAGAGTTGGGAGCTCGCTGCACATTAGACTGACTGCTCCTGTTCAGGTTTGGCCACAGTTACTGTGTATTGGAGGCATTCAGGGGACATCTAAGCTTACTCCTTATTCAATACATACTCACCTAAAGAATTATTAGTTACACCTGTTCTATTTCTCATTAATGCGATTATCTAGTCAACCAATCACATGGCAGTTGCTTCAATGCATGTAGGGTTGTGGTCCTGGTCAAGACAATCTCCTGAACTCCAAACTGAATGTCAGAATGGGAAAGAAAGGTGGGCTACAACAGCAGAAGACCCCACCGGGTACCACTCATCTCCACTACAAATAGGAAAAAGAGGCTACAATTTGCACGAGCTCACCAAAATTGGACTGTTGACTGGAAAAATGTTGCCTGGTCTGAGTCTCGATTTCTGTTGAGACATTCAAATGGTAGAGTCCGAATTTGGCATAAACAGAATGAGAACAAGTATCCATCATGCCTTGTTCATAAAATTCTAGGAGTACTAACAGAGGAACGGTACAATGCGGAGTTATAGAATGCCCCAGAATAAACAGACAGCAGAAGATGTGACGGGTGGTGTTTATAGCGAGCTGCTACACAAATCATATTGGAGGTTTCACAAGTACAGGTTTCTCATGTTCTCCTTAGTCTGAAATGGTTGAGAACAGGGACAGATGGATTCCACGGAGCATGACGTTCATTCATAGAGTTCACTTTGATATCCATGTTGGATCAGGTTTCAAACAAATTGCTATTCCTCCTGACTCCACTAAGGCTGGGTTCACATCTGCACTTTTAAATTCAGCAGCCAGATACCACCGTTCACTGCCATATCCCCCTTCACTGTAATGGGATCCAGCCACTTCTTGGCATATATGCTGGATACAGTGAATTCTGTTCCTCTGCCGGAATTAAAAGCGCAGATGTGAACTCATCCTAACTTGTAATGGATTCCTTCAGCCCATGGCTCTGCAAAGTACCCCTGATTCAAACCACAGATCTAAAGTAAAGCCATATGTGCACCTCAAATATCAGACAACCTGTGCTTTCTCACATTGTTTTAGTGCATTATATTTTTTGGCTAAGATGCATGCATGTACTATTAAAGACATGACACACCTAATCAGTGCTTTATTTTTCTTTAGTTTGTTGCATATTTTTAGGACCCAGAAAGACTTGCGGACCCCTAATTTCACGTTTCTTGGTTTATGATTGTCGGATTTGCGGAATACGGCTGAGATGAAAGGATTTAATGAAGATGCAAATTACTCTATTGGCCTACTGGACGATACAGCAACTCCCACAGATGTCATTAATAACTATATTTATGAGCATACCCTGGTGAGTCTATACAACCAGTGACAGCTGTGCTTAGAGGTTCTCCAGGAAACAAAAAACATTTTCTCGCTAGTATCATTGGGGGACACAGACCGTGGGTATAGCTGCTTGCTGCCACTAGGAGGCGACACTAGGCTAAGAAGTGATAACTCCTCCCCCGCAGGCTATACCCCCTCCAGCCTGGAGAGAGCATATCAGTTTTTAGCTTAGTGTCGTAGGAGGCAGACCTCCCTGCTTTTGCAGGGCGGCTTACTTTTATTTTTTTATCTTTTTCCTCTTTTAGGTTGGGGAAACAGTCGCCTGCCACTCTGTCTACCCCGGGAGCAAGGCCGGTGTCGGAATCCCTCACCGCTCGCCCTCCCCAAGAAACGAAAGTGGACCAGGGCAGCCCAGCTCCCCTGCTTCCCGCCAGCCAAGGGGGTCACCTGAATCCGGCGAGACCCTCCGCCATTCCAGTCTCCTGCCACTTCGTGTGCCAGCGGCTGAAGAGGTGACCCTGCTGGTACTCTGAGAAAGGGTGAAGAGAAGAGGATGAAGATGGGGTGAGTAGTCCGTATTGGGTAAGTACCTCGGCCCTTCCCCTCCCCCTTCTCCCTTCCCCCCCCGGTCACCTCATCATAAGATGGAGGACCTTTTTTCCTCAGGTGGGCCATTCATGATGAGGGCCCCACATTACCTCAGGCCCAATGTAGGTTTGGGCTTCTGTCCATACGGGGGGCCTGGGTTCTCCTCAGATTCTGGTCCAGGTACGGCCTGCGGGGTGAGCTCCCGCGGCCGATGTTCAGCCAGGGCACTTGCAGAGCGCCGCTCCGGTCACTCCACTCCCGGCCGGCTATTCGTTTGGCCGGCGCCAAAAATCTAGCCCCCGACTCCTCTTCGGGCCTACCGGGACTCAGCCCGTGCAGTTGTTTTAGCGGCACGGGATGGGTTCCCGCAGCGAGAGTGGACACTCCCCCTCCAAATCAGTGGGCAGACATCGGCGGTTGCTCTTCAGGCCCCGCTGTGGTAACCGGCCGGCAGTACCGCCCGGTCGGCTGTGCGCCGAACTTTATGTCCCGGCTTTTGCGGCCTACTAGGCCGCAACTTTCATTCCAGTTATGGAGGGGGCGGGTTCGTCCTTTTGGCGCGGATTCTCCCCGACTAGCTGTCGCTCCTCCCCCAGGTGCCCCGCTGAGCTCCGCATCTGGTCATCTGAGCTGGGTTAACCCTTTGTGGCAAGTCGTTTGTTTGCAGCCGGCACTGCATTATCTGAGTGTCCCCTTTCTGCATGCCAATTACCTTAGATTAGGAAGTTAACCCTAACCCCTTCCTGCCGGCATGTCCACCCTGGTGGTGGGGTATGGGGCTGGGCCCATGTCCTATCTGGACAGCACAGGATTGCTCACAGTTTCCCAATCCGCCCTCCGGGGCTGTTTAGTTGAGAATGCACACATGAAGACTTCCCAGACCACCTTCTGGGTCGTCTGGTGTATAGGCCACCACAGGTGAAATCCAGGGGAGCACATCTGAGGGATTCCCAATCCGCCATACGGGCCGTTTGATTGATAATGCTCCACCTGCACAAATACAGGGGAGCACATCTGAAGGATTCCCAATCCGCCCGCTGAGGCCGTTTGGTTGATAATGCTCCACCTGCACAAATGCAGGGGAGCACATCTGCAGGATTCCCAATCCGCCCGCTGGGCTGTTTGGTTGATATTACTCCACCTGCACACATACAGGGGAGCACATCTGGAGGATTCCCAATCCGCCCGCTGGGGCCGTTTGGTTGATAATACTCCACCTACAAAAATACAGGGGAGCGCATCTGAAGGATTCCCAATCTGCCCTACGGGGTCGTTTGGTTGATTAATGCTCCACCTGCACAAATCCAGGGGAGAACATCTGAGGATTCCCAATCCGCCCGCTGAGGCCGTTGGTTGATAATTCTCCACCTGCGCGGATCCGGGGGAGCACATCTGAAGGATTCCCAATCCGCCCTACGGGGCCGTTTGGTTGATAATGCTCCACCTGCACAAGCCAGGGGAGCACAGCTGCTGGATTCCCAATCCACCCTCTTGGGTCATTTGGTTGTTAATCCACATGCGCAATCCAATGGAGGACCTCTGGCAGTTCCCAATCCACCCTCCTGGATTGTGGGTCGATTGAGTACCGCCCACACAATCCTGTGAGCGGTCAGGTAGGGATGCCGATTCCACCTCCTGGGTGTTTTGATGGTTATATCACCGCCGTCACAGCCTGCAACTGCCATGGCTGGATGCTAAGAGGTAGAGCTGCGCACGAGCAGGACATTCCTCCTCGGTCTCCTCCGCACCTCCATCCTTCCTCATTAGGGTGATATTCAGAACCCTCCCTTCTGACAGGGGTTGGTTCTGAGGGAACAGGGAACAGTTCTGCGGACTCTGATATGAACCTTCTAGACTGCATCCATGCTACCGGCAGTACTGATTGTCTGCATTGCCCCTTCCTTAGGCGGCATTTGCTTTGCTACTGGATACAGTACTTACCCTTTGTATTCCCTCCTTCCACAGGTGGACTGACGGCACTTGCACTGGTCAGGGCCAGCCATTTGCGTCTCCCCTTTCGGTTGTTGACGGATTGCTGTTCCACTGGGTACAGTACTGGCGTTATGCATTAGCCTCTCTTATAGGAGGCGTTATGGCTTTATCGCGGGTGGCAATGTTTGCTGTAAGTATTACCACCTTGCTTAGGTGGAGGAATTCTCTACCCACCGGGAACGGGACTATTCGTATGCATTATCCTCTTCGATAGGGGTGTAATTCTCTGCCATAGGGGTCAATTCCTACTGGGTGCATTACCCCCTGCCATAGGTTAGGTACTGGCGCTAACCTCAGGATTCAGTACTCCCTATATATTTTTCTCCCCTTTATAGGTGGAGTGTTTGCACTTCCATTGAGGGTAGTGCTTACAGTACGCGTTACCCCCTCCAGGAGGGGGTTATTACACTACCGTTGGATGCGGTTCTGTTTATCTCCCTACCTTCCTTCCTTGACGGAGGGTTGCGCTACCACTGAATACTATTCAACAGTCGTGGCATTACCCCCTTCTACATCTAACGGGAAATCACTGAGCATCTATACATGCTTTAATTCAACTAAGCCTCCGCACTAGATGCCGGGGCTTCCTTCACGGGTGGGCCGCGGCAACAGTCGTTGCCATTGGTGCCTGGTACTCTTCATCTAGAGGTATATGGATACTGGGACTGCTCCCATACTGTATCCTCCCGTCTCTTCTGGTACTGGTGGTTGGCGCAGATAGGTCGTTCCTTGTTCTCTTAAGGGAGTCGCTCAGCAGCTCTTCCGGTGCCCTAGATTCCCATCCCTATGGGCCTCCACCGTTCAGGTCGGTCAGAACTTGGTCCTCTACAGCGTGTGGGTGCACGCCATTATACAAATGTTGGTATTACGACCCAGCGAACCCAAGGTTGCACTGACTCTGTATTCTGGGCCACCACTCTTCCTCATTAGGTGAGGGTGTTTTGCTGGCATTCTGCATTGACTACTACAGCGTGTTCTCTAAGTCAGGATGGCCGAGTGGTCTAATGTGCCAGACTCAAGAGTTAATCTCTTCCGTGTATGGGTGTTCGGGTCTCCAAATGGAGGCGTGGGTTCAGATCCCATTTCTGACAAAAAGCAAGGGTAGTTCTCAGCAAGGGCCGGAGATCGAACTCATGGCAGTGGGTCAGACCCCTCAGATAGGGGTTCTACCCTGACACTGCTTCGGCGGTTGCTCTGGTTTTGCCCCCTTTTTAGATGGAATGCCTCAGAATGGCTCTGGTTGACTGAGTTAGCTTGGTTCCATGCTACTTCTGGGTGTCCTTAGGCCTCTCCCTCAGTTTTACGCTGGGAGGAGCAGGCGGTAGCTATTACTGTACAAAGGGTATTTGCATCTCCACTACATGCTAGGGTTCCTACTGAACATTCCTATTGCACAGTTCCTTCGTCAGACGGCGTTTTCTTCCGACTCTGGGATTGGTATCCTGTACGGTGTGGCATCCTCCTCAGCTGGAGTGTGGCCTTTGCGTTACTCTGGCAGCTTCCTTTGTATGGGCTCCTCCTCAAGGGTGTATTTCATTACCAAGAGATCTGTACAGTGCCAGTCCCTGATGGCAATGGGCTTTGCCCTGACCTCTCAATGGTCTTCATTACTGTTAACTGTCCGTTGCTCTGACGACTATTGTTCTTGTGTCGTCAACTCGGGTTTTGCATTGGCGTCAGTGCCATAGCTATCAGCACCTTACTTGGGCGCGCTCGACTGGGTAGCTTAGTCCCTGTGGCACTCGTCTACCACTACGGTGATACTGTCCGTCAGATATGTTTACTTAGTCCCTGTGGCACTCGTCTACCACTACAGTGATTCCTTCCTTCAGTTATGGTTACTTCTGTGTCACATCAAGCGATGGTGGTCATTCCTTTCACTGCTCCTTCCGGTGGTGGACTACGGTCCCCCCAAGCCAGGCTGAGCGGGTGACTGTCACACCTTGTCACCACTGGTAGGGATTTAGTTCCTTGAACGGAACACCCCTATTTTTCTTTCCTGTCCTTCCGCTAGCTGGACTGCTGACCACCTTTTCCCTTCGGTCTCCTCGACCGGTGGCAATGGGTTGTATAGCTATGGAATCCGGGATCTATTTTTTTCCACGGAGAGTATTCTCTTATCTTGGTCTCTGCCCGGAAGTCACTATATGTCAATTATGGTTTTTTTTTCCATTACCGGTTTCTTTTAACCAGAGGAGGATCCTGCGAACCTGGATTTTGGTTCCGCTCCCACAGTTGTGGTCTACAACCGGCTTCGCCCCGACGATCGGTAGATCGCTGGTGGCGTTTCAGGAACAAACAAGCCCCCCCTCTGGGACTTCTTCTTCTTTTTGTACGTCCATTTGTCCTTTGTCATTTGCATCAGGCAGTGCTCCGCCAGAATTTTCTTTCTGGCGGAAGGTCACCGCTTTTCGGGTCTTCTCGGACATGGTTTTTCTCTTCTTTCTCCCTCGTATTTTAAGGGCGGGCTCTCCATCAGCCATCTATTTTGGCCTCAGAGATTTGCTGGTCCATATCTGGCGCGTTCCGCTGTATGGGTTTTCTGCCTGATTTTCTTGGAGGTCCTTGTCATAGCTGGCGTCTTCCAACGGGATGCTTTTTTTCCTGGGATGTCTGCCTGTCGGTTGCTTCCTAGCGGAGTGATGGCCTGGCCGTCCAGCGGTCGTCATTTCTCGGGTTCATCTACTCCAGACATCGCTTCTAGAGGGCAGCGTCTTGGTCTTCCGGCAAGTTCACCGAGTTTTTCGGGGGTCTTTTCTAGCCATCATCTGTTGCTGCTCCAGGCAGCAAGATCTTGCAGGCGGCAGCGGATGCCGCATCCTCGAGGGCGTTTTTTCTCCAGGGGCGTGTGATTTGTTTTCCCTCCCCGTGGACTGCTTTAGGACGTCCCACGGTCTGTGTCCCCCAATGATACTAGCGAGAAAACGAGATTTTTGTGAACTCACCTGTAAAATCTTTCTCGCGTAGTTCATTGGGGGACACAGCTCCCACCCAGTGTTCTGTTTGCCGCACATATTGGCGGTTGGTGGGCCAGTATGGTCCTCAGTTCTGGTGCATTCCGACTGATGTTTGTCAGTTGTGGGTTGTGTACTGTATTTTCCTTATTGATTTTTTTTCTCCTACTCCTATTGCTTGGGCACAAACTGATATGCTCTCTCCAGGCTGGAGGGGGTATAGCCTGCGGGGGAGGAGTTATCACTTCTTAGCCTAGTGTCGCCTCCTAGTGGCAGCAAGCAGCTATACCCACGGTCTGTGTCCCCCAATGAACTACGCGAGAGAGATTTTACAGGTGAGTTCACAAAAATCTCGTTATTATGAATAAATATAATAACTTGTAAAGGCTCATTTTGTCTAGGGGGTGAGCAGCAGAAAAATGTAAATGGCCACAGTCAGATTCCGTCCCATGGAATCCGTCCTAATGACAGCAGAACTTCCTGAGTCAGAATGCAGAGCAGGAGCTGAATGGAAGTGCTGTTCTCTGCTTTGTCAGCCCTGTAAAACATTATCATCTACAGATCAGACCTATCATCTGTGCCAGTGTCACAGCTCATTACTCACTGGAATGAAGAACCAGAAAATGTTTGCTAATAACACATCTTCCCCACAGCAGTGTGTGTCTGGTCCTTCATTCCAGTGAGTACGGAGGGCTGAGGGGCGAGCCCTGAGGCTGGCATAGATGACAGTTCTGATCTGTAGATGATGGTGTTTTACAGGCCTGATAAAGCAGAGAGCGGAGTTTCCATACAGCTTCTGCTCTGCATTCTAACCTAGGCAGTTCTGCGGTTATTAGGACGGATTCCATGTGAAGGAATCGGTGACCATTTCTCTGATTGCCCCTAGACAAGATGAACTGTTAGAAATTATTAAATGCATTTGGAAATTCATATTAAAATGCTTAAATATTTTCCGTTTTTTTTCTTTGTTTCCCGGAGAACCCTTTTAATACCTTGCCGATTTGTGTCCTTTTAATTGTGAAGGAAAAAACGGAGGCCCTGACTATTTTCGGTTTAGATTTATTTAGGGAAACACTTTCCATATTATAGAGTAGCTGCCTTTTTTTAGTACAGAATAAAAGTTAATTGTATTTTTTTTCCATAACAGACAGGAAAAAATGCATTTTTTGTTGCTGACCTTGGGAAGATTGTCAAGAAGCACATTGAATGGCAAAATACCATGGGGCGCATTAAGCCATTATACACCGTTAAGTGTAACTCCTCCCCAGCTGTTCTGGAGATATTATCAGCCCTTGGGATTGGATTTATATGTGCCAATAAAGTGAGTAATTCCTTAACTTCTCAATTTGTTAGGACAAGGCTTGTTTAGCATGTTCTTTTGGTAAAAGGGTTTATCCAGGCTTTTTCTATTGATGACCTATCCTCAGGATCAGTCATCACTCTCACGTCGGCCTGGACCTGACACTCCCGCTGATCAGCTGTTTGAGGAGACGCACCGTGCACTTGCCGTCTCCATTCTCTCTTCCTGTTCGCTGCTGTATGTCTGTGGCAAAGCAGCAGCGGACAGGAAGGGAGACGGCACGTACACACTGCACGCACAGTCTCCTCAAGCAGCTGATCGTTGGTGGTGCCGGGTGTTGGATAGGTTGTCAATAGAAAATGCCCAGACAGCCTTTAACTTTGACTACATAGTCAATAAATGTAAAATCCAGCATATCTGTATTGGGGTTTTAAAAGGGTCACTGAACCCTTATTAAAAAAATATTGTGATATGTCATAGCAACGTTGGTTTTGAATGGTGGGGGTCTAAATAATGCCGAGGCCCCCACCAATCACTAGGAGAAAATTGCTCACATAACATGCTTTCTCTCCTCGCTGCTGGCAATGGGCTCAGCAGAAAGTCTTTGAGCCCGTCTCCTGGAGCAGTCTCCTCGTTCTAGCAGTCTGTAGGATCTCCACATTCAGATACAACAATTAAAACCTGACGCTATGACATATCAAAAGTTGTGTGTTTTTTATTTTAAAGTTTAGTCACACTTTAAGGTCCATTCACGCTACCATATTTCTGGGTCTGCATCCAAATGGGTGCCGCAAAAGATGTGGACAGCGTGCTGTCTGCGTTTGTACTTCAATTCCCTGGCCCCGCAAAAAGAGAGCATGTCCTGTTCTTGTCCGTGGTAGGCATTTTCATCATAGGGCTGGCCAAATGCAGAACGCACATGGCCGTTAACTGTGTTTCACGGATCCGCAATTTGCGGACACGAATACACTTAGTTGTGAGAATGCAGGACTGCTCAGCTTTAACACATTGAGTACTTGATGTCTATGAACAGCTAAGTGATTTGATCGATGCGTTCTCTAGTGCAGGCAATAGATGTTTGTTATGGACAGGGCTGAAAAGGGTTACTAAGTGGTACCACAGCTCATCCTAGACATGGGAAGAGTCGCACAAACCTATTTCTAAACATGTCAGACTTGTAAAAAAAAAGCAACACTCATTGGATCAGCTTTGTGTTCTCCAGAATTCCTTTGCATGTTAAATTTTCTCTCTGACCTGTGAAGAGAAGAACGCTTTCTCCCCACTGCTTGGTCCCTTTACTGAGCTTTGATCTCTGCACGGAGTCACGTGCGCGGCTGCCGGCAGCGACCAGCCGCCAGTAGTGAAGTGTCACCCAGCCGCCAGTAGTGAAGTGTCACCCAAGGTTCACATGGTGCCAGTGACATGCTGCTTTCTGAAGCTTCACCGGAGTAATGCTGTCTGTTTCAGACGTTTACATGTGGGGACCAAAGTGTAGTGAAGGCAGCAATGGACCCAAGGAGCCAGAACCAAGGGGAAGGAGGTAAATATCCTTCCCTTCACGGGTCATACTAGAGATTTAAAATAGAAGTGGATCCTGGAAATCCCCTCTCAGGACATGCATTAAATCACAGCTTGACACCATTATGTAGATGGGGTAACAAGAGCCTGTAGTCAGTTTTCAGCTGATAAATAAAAAGATGCTACAGTATGTTTTACATTGCCGATCACCAAGTGAAGTACTGAATGTGTGTGATTCTTAAATTCTAATATCGCCTTGCAGCATGAAATGACAATGGTCTATGACTTGGGCATCTCTATGGAAAACGTTATATATACCAGTCCATGCAAACAGATTGCTCAGATCAAACATGCAGCCAAGCTTGGAATAAACATTTTGACTTGTGAGAATGAAGCAGAATTGAAGAAAATAGCACGCAACCATCCTAATGCCAGGTGAGTGTTCAAATGGCACCGGTGCCTCACACGTTACAGAACAGTGGATTTATAGTTTCCTAAATTGGCAGCTCATGGCACATACAATCTGGTATAACAGGAGTCAGTGCTTTCTGCAGGTTTATATACACCGAATTTCCAGTCCATTGAGCTGCAGCATATATCCAATTATACCTTGGGGGATCAGCTGTCAGATCAGTGCTTGGCAAGCAATATTAGCAGCATTGACTCAAAACGTTTAGCAGTGGACCTGATTTCAACAGTGTGTGTATCTGGGGCTCCTGACTTCCCCTGAGATGTATTGGGTGTGTCTGGCAGGGACTCTTTTCCCACTTAAAACACATACAAGCTCAACTGAATGTGCGTATGGGGGGGAGCCGGGAGAGCATCATTTTCTCGCCCATTTTCCTTGGGGGACACAGACCTTGGGTATAGCTCAGCTCCCTAGGAGGCGTGACACTAAGTAAAACTGTTAAGCCCCTCCTCCATCAGCTATACCCTCAGCCTGGAGATAGAGGCTACCAGTTTTAGCTTAGTGTCCAAGGAGGCAAGACACTCCCTGCTACTGCAGGGCTGTTTTCTCCTTGATATTTCATTTTTCTAATTTTGTTATTTTACTTTTTCCTAGGGATACCAGAGACGCATGGACCTCTCTGCTCTCCCGGGGTTGAGCTGCGCCAGTGCCAATTTATCTGCACTGCTGCCTCCCCCACAGAAGCAATAGGAGGATCTGGGCAGCAATGGCTCCCCTACATCCCGCCAGCTAGGGGGTCGCCCGCACGCCAAGCCCCTCTACCAGCTTCCTGCCACTGCGGTGCCAGTGGCTGAAGGGGCGACCCTGCTGGAAGGAACTGAGGGTGAAGACGTCGTTCGGTGAGATGGCTATTCCAGCCCATACCCCGTCCCTATTTGCAGCACCTACCCCTCTGGGTAAGGGGGGCACCCGTGGTCGCTTATTCTGAGCGCTCAAGCAGACCCTCCCCAGCTCCCCTCAGGTTATCCTCAGCAGGGGGGCCGCCTTCCTCCACGCCGTTCCCCCCCACGCTGCTTTCTTCAGCCCGGCATTCTCTCTCCCTCTCTCCCTTCCCGCCGCCGCCCGCTCCGTTCCGATCGGGGGGCGGGGCTTATGCCCGACATGGGCAGATCGCGGCGGAGCTTGTTTCTCGGCGAAACAGGGGACTTGGTGGCAGAGGGTCACCCACCTGGGCAAATCGCCGCACTCCAGGGGCCTGCGGGCCCTTATTTTCTGGCATCTGGCTTCTTAGCCCTGAGAGCATTTTCGGCAGCAGGGGGCGTGGCTTACGCGCGCGTCCTTTTGGGGGCGGAGCAAGCGCTGGAGGGGGCGGAGCTTGTTTTCCCCGCGATTCTGCTGAGATTTCCCGCGCTTCCTCACTCCTGACAGGAAGCTGAGACACGGTGGGGGACTCTAAACTCCTGTGTACATCGCTCGGCTTCTGTGGGCGCTATCTGCTGGCTCACTGCTGTTGCTGCTCTCTGCTGCTGCTGATCTGCTCCATCTCTACTCCTGACGTTCTTCTGAGGCACTGGTAGGACAGTTAACCCTCTCCTAACCCTCCTGGTCATAGCTGCTATAACCCTTTGTGGTCTCTGTATTAGAGTACAACCACCTTTCAGCATGTCAGATCCCACGGGTGCCCCCAAACCCTGGTACCATGCCTGTACCGCCTGTAAGGAACTTTTTCCGCGTGGACAATCTGAGCCGCATTGCCTTGCATGTCAGGCCCCGATGCAGGGCCCGCTTCCCGCTGCGCCCCCCGGTGCCTCTGAACCCCCTGACTGGGCTAGGTCTCTGTCTCAGGCGGTGGAAAGCCTTACACACGTAGTGGGCCGTCTCGTGGATAGACCGCCTCTCCCGCAGGCTGCCACAATCCCTGTCGCACCCGCTGGGACTACCGTTTCTGCCGCCCCCACTGGTTCCCTGCCTCCCAGCGATTCTTCCAGTGCCCGGCATACTCAGAAACGTTCAAGGGTTGAGCGCACATCTTCTCCAGATGCTTCGCTCTCTCCGCCATGCGTGCGAGCTCAGTCGAGTCTATCCTCTCAAAGGGATACGCTTTCTGAGGGAGAACTGGCGGATTCGGACGTGGACATGGACTCAGAGCTTCCGTCCAAATTGGCGTCCGCGGTGGGGCATCTTATCGCTAGCATCCGTGATACCTTTCAGATACACGATGACCCCCCCAGCTCCGAACAGGCCGGCGTGTCCTTTCTCCGCCCCAGACAGGCCTCCAAGGTTTTTCCCATACACGCTGATTTTTCTTCTGTGGTATCCAAGGCTTGGACCCGGCCTAACGTCCGCTTTATTACACCCAAAAAGCTGGACATTTGCTATCCCTTTCCAGCGGATTCTGTGACCACGTGGACATCCCCGCCTAAGGTTGATCCTCCCGTGGCTCGCCTGTCCAAAAGCACTACTATTCCGGTACAGGACGGATCTTCCCTCCAGTCTGTTGAGGACCGTCGTACGGAATCCCTCTCCAAGGCCATATTTACTGCCTCTGGTTCGGCCCTTAGACCGGTCTTTGCCTCCGCCTGGGTTGGTAAAGCGGTCTCTGAATGGGGTTTGCAACTGGAACGGGAGTTGGGGTCGGACGTCCCTGTTCAGGACCTCCGCTCCTTAGCCCAACTAATTGTTCAGGCCGGAAAATTCGTCTGTGAGGCCTCCCTTGATGCGGGTGCCCTCATTGCCCGTTCCTCTGCCCTGGCAGTTTCTGTCAGGAGGGAACTCTGGCTGAAGGTTTGGGCGGCGGACGCCGCTTCCAAACGCTCTTTGGCCGGCCTACCATTTACGGGTTCCCGCCTGTTCGGGACCCGTCTGGACGAACTTATATCAGAGGCCACGGGTGGGAAGAGTACTCTCCTCCCCCAGTCCAGGCCAAAGGGCGCCCCCCGTGGTCGCGCTGGTTCGTCCCGGTTTCGGTCCTTTCGCAAGACCACCGGGTCTAGACCCGCGGCCAGTTCTTCTTCCTCTGGCCCAGCCCAAGATAGGCGCAAGAAGCCGTTTTTTCGGACGCAACCTACCTGGCGCAAGTCCCAGCCTGCACGGGCTCCCACAGGCCAGCAGCCCTCTGCCTGAAGGTGCGCCCCCACCCACCCGGGTGGGGGGCCGCCTTCTCCTGTTCAGGAACGTATGGCGGGCCCACATCTCAGACGCATGGGCGCTCGAGATTGTATCTTGCGGATACAAGATCGAATTTGCGTCCATTCCGCCAGACCGTTTCTTCCGATCCCGTCCTCCGCGGGATCCCGTACGAGCGGCCGCCTTCTTCGCGGCTATTCGCTCTCTAATGGACAAGGGTGTCGTCGCCCCCGTGCCTCCGACGGAAAGGTTCAGGGGGTTCTACTCGAACCTCTTTGTGGTTCCCAAGAAGGAAGGCTCAGTGCGACCGATCTTGGACCTAAAACGCCTGAACCGTTTTCTCCGACTACAGAGATTCCGGATGGAGTCTCTCAGGTCCGCAGTGGCCTCCCTGGAAAGAGGGGATTTCATGGTTTCGATCGACATTCAGGATGCATACCTCCACGTTCCGGTTGCTCCATGTCATCACCGCTTCCTGCGCTTCGCGGTGGGGGACGATCACTTCCAATTCGTCGCCCTTCCCTTTGGTCTGGCGACGGCTCCTCGGGTGTTCACCAAGGTCCTGGCCCCTGTCTTGGCCCTTCTACGTTCAAGAAGTGTTTTTCTTCTCCCATACTTGGACGACATCCTGGTCAAGGCACCCTCCTTCTCTCAGGCATCCGGCAGTGTGGACCTCACCCTGGAGACCCTGACGCGGTTCGGTTGGGTTATCAACCACCCCAAGTCTTCCCTTACCCCCTCCAGACGGCTGATCTTCCTGGGGATGCTCCTGGATACAGAGTTGGCGGAGGTCCGCCTCCCGTCGGACAAGCGTCTGGCCCTTCGCGGGTCGGTTCACAGTCTCCTCCGTCATCGCCGCCCTTCCCTCAGATCCAGCATGCGGTTGTTGGGAAAGATGGTTGCCTGTTTCGAAGCGGTGCCGTTCGCACAATTCCGATCCCGCACCTTTCAGAGGGCAATTCTGTCGGCCTGGGACAAATCACCGGGGAGTCTGGACAGGACCTTTCTTCTGCCTCCCCTGGCTCGGGCTTCCCTCAGCTGGTGGTTGCATATCCCTCTAAGGGGGAAGTCCTTCCTCCCACTGAACTGGCTGGTGATTACCACCGATGCCAGCTTACGGGAGTGGGGGGGGGTTTTCCCTCCCCGGTCCGTCCAGGGCGTTTGGTCTCTATCGGAGTCCAGACTTCCAATCAATATTCTGGAACTGAGGGCGATTTTTCTGTCCCTCAGACACTGGACCCATCTACTGAAGGGCCACCCTGTTCGGATCCAATCGGACAATGCCACGGCTGTGGCATACATAAACCATCAGGGAGGCACTCGCAGCGTGGTTTCTCCGCGGACGTAATCCGCACCATGATCCGTGCTCGTAAGCCTGTATCCTCTAGGATCTACTATCGGGTTTGGAGGTCCTATCTGGGGTTCTGTGAGTCCCGGAGCATCCCTCCTCTCCGATTCTCCCTTCCCACACTCCTGTCCTTCCTCCAGTCGGGTCTGGACCTGGGACTGAGCCTCAGTTCTCTGAAGGGACAGATTTCGGCGCTGTCTATTCTTCTCCAGCGTCCCCTGGCCCCTCTAGGGCCCATTAAGACCTTCTTACAAGGGGTGGCTCACTCTGTTCCGCCGTACCGCCCTCCAGTTCCTTCCTGGGACCTGAATGTGGTGCTCTCGGCGCTCCAATCCGCCCCCTTCGAGCCTTTACGGGAAGTCTCCCTTCGTCTTCTGTCCTGCAAGGTCATCTTTCTTGTGGCCATCACGTCTCTCCGACGGGTGTCGGAGTTAGCGGCTCTTTCTTGCTCCGACCCTTTCCTGGTCTTCCACCAGGATAAGGTTGTGCTTCGGCCTGTCCCGACCTTCCTGCCAAAGGTGGTTTCCGCCTTTCACATCAATGAGGACATCGTCCTTCCGTCGCTCTGTCCCTCTCCTTCCCACCCCAGAGAACGGGAACTGCACCGTCTGGATGTGGTCAGGGCGTTGAGGATTTACTTGGAGGTCACCGGATCTTTTCGGCGCACGGACTCCCTGTTTTTGGTTCCGGAGGGTTCGCGCAAGGGTTTGGCGGTCTCCAAGGTGGCTATTGCCCGTTTCATTAAACTGGCGGTGTCTGAGGCTTATCGAGCCAAGGGCAGAGCTCCGCCTTTCGGCATCACTGCTCATTCCACCAGAGCAGTCGGTGCTTCCTGGGCGCAGAGGCATCGGGCCTCGGCTGAACAGTTGTGCAAAGCAGCCACTTGGTCCTCTCTGCACACTTCCACAAAGTTCTATAGAGTGCATACGCATGCATCAGCGGATGCTGCTTTGGGCCGCCTGGTTTTGCAGGCAGCGGTTTCCTGATGCTCTGGTGGTGTTCCGCCTTGGGTTTGTGGTCCCTCCCTTCTTGGACTGCTCTTGAACGTCCCAAGGTCTGTGTCCCCCAAGGAAAATGGGCGAGAAAAGGAGATTTTTGTATAACTTACCAGTTAAATCTCTTTCTCGCTCTTCCTTGGGGGACACAGCACCCACCCTTCTGTGTTTGGTTACAGGGTTATGGTTTGGCGCCCGTTGGGTTGCTGGTTGGTTGTTCCTGTTATTGGTTGTTTTCCTTTCACTACTTGGACACGCAACTGGTAGCCTCTATCTCCAGGCTGAGGGTATAGCTGATGGAGGAGGGGCTTAACAGTTTTACTTAGTGTCACGCCTCCTAGGGAGCTGAGCTATACCCAAGGTCTGTGTCCCCCAAGGAAGAGCGAGAAAGAGATTTAACTGGTAAGTTATACAAAAATCTCCTTTTTGCCATAGGCTCCTATTGAAGTTGCATGCTGACTGGCGACCCAAAAATTATCAGTGTCTTGCTGCTACAGAAATTTAGGAGAAGGGAGTAGCAAAATGTTTTATACTGAAGGTTGTTTAAAAATGTGTTTCTTTTAATCAGAACAGAACCATTTTTAGGGTCCATGCACACGTCCGTGGTGTATTTCGGATCCGCAACACCCCCGGCCGGCACCGCCATAGAACTGCCTATTGTCCACAATTGCGGACAAGAATAGGACATATCCTCTTTTTTTATTTTTTTTTTTTTTTATTTTTTTTTTTTTGTGGGGCCGTGCTACCGAAATGCAGAGAGGACATAGTGTGCTCTCCTCCCAATATTGCGGAACGGATGCGGACGTGTGAATGGACCCTAACATTGACTCACGAAAATCCAGATTGGACTGCAGCATTTAGTATAGGAGACGGGCTACAGCATAACCTTGTAAATTAGTCTAAAGGTTGTGTAAGTGACAGACTTGAGTACAGTTGTGTGGTACAACTGCTGACTTACCGATCTGATAAAATCCACTGTCTCTCTGGTGCTCCCCGCTGGTCTCTGGTTATTGTGCTGTGGTGACATGCCCGCTGTAGCTCTCCTCATGCCATGCACTGCTGAAGCAGCTGGTAAATGGAGATCGCCGCAGCACAGTAGGTAAAGACCGGTGGGGAGCGGCGTGTAATGGATCTTTTATTTTATGTTGCACTCTTTGGAAAAGTTTTTACATCTCTGGAAAGCCCCTTGAAGTTTTAAACTTAAAATTCCAGTATGATGGACCCGCTTAGAATTTCTCATGCCTGTGTGTACTGGTAAGGTTGTTTCTATATAGAAATGCAATAAGGTGCCGATTCAGACTGAATCCTGTTACCTTTCTCTTTTTGGTTGAATTTTGTGAGCTGCCATGGAGTAGGCTAAATTAAATTTGCAGTTATGCCTAATGTGTGAACTGTCCTGGCCATATTGAGTAATTGAGTATTGAGGAAATGCTGTTTTCAAACTTGTCTCCTGAGACGCCCATTGGGACTGCTTTTCTGATATTTTATTTACAGCACCAACCCATGCTTAAGAACTGCTGTAAATCCATGTGTCCCACTCGCAGCTCCCAGTCTTGGGCCCTAATTGCTAGTTTTTTTTCTATACAGGAATGTTTCTCACTAAGTTCTTGACTCTTCCAAGGATGACGTTCGAGCTGCAGCACGCTTTTCAACATACTTCAAAACATCATGTGCTGATGTAAACCAACTGTGCCCCAATCATCTTCCCCTTCTCTTAGGGTCTTGCTTCATGTGGCAACAGAAGGCATCAGTGGAGACGAAGAGATGAGCATGGTGTTTGGCAGCACACTGAAGAACTGCCGACACCTCCTGGAATGTGCTAAGGAGTACAGTGTTCAAGTGATTGGTGTGAAGTAAGTTCACTTCCAACTCAGAACTTGGATTTTGAATATATGGACTCTGTAATGGCAAGTTGCATTTATGTGCTGCATGCTTTATATCCCTGTTTGGTCCACATGGCTGCAGTGGTGACTGACTCCTGTGACCTGAACCTGGGATAGTGGACGGGTGATCGTACACATTCACAAGATATCGTTCAAATTCTTTTGTGTTCATGGGACTTCAGTGATGGTCAGTGCCACTCATATCAAATTGGTCCCTAGTGCACTTGTCACTGACTTCTCACCTGGGGGGGAGCAGATTTTCTGCTGCTAGCTAGGATTGTATTTTGGGAAATGACCATGAGAATTGCACTTTCAAACTAGTCATTGCAGTGCCTGTGCCCACCCCAGACAGGCTCTTCTGATGGAAGAAACAGATTCTCCTGCTGTCTAAATGGTGTAAACGTATTCTTAGATGGATAATGTTTTTCACTAGTAAGATTGTAGACATGTTATCTCATTATTACCGACTCAGTTTTTGATCTTAGGCCCTGTTTCACAATCGCTTTGTTGTTTTCCGGTATTTAGATCCGGTAGAGGATCTCAATACCAGAAAAAAAGTTTCCATTTAGTCCTCATGCATTCTGAATGGATGCATCAGGATGTCTTGCGTTCCAGCGGCATTCCGTTTTATGACTGGACACAAAGCTGCTGCAAGCTGCGGTTTTGTGTTCGGTCATCGAAAGGGAACAAACTGGATCTGTCACTAAAAACAATGTAAGTCAATGGTGACGGATCCGTTTTCTTAAGATTCTAAAAAACTGAATCTGTCACCCATTGACTTTCAATGTATTTAGTGACCCGCTTTGTTCCGTTTTGATTTCACACAACTGGATCCTAACGGAACAGATGCATCCTTGAAGCAAAATCAAAACTAATCCGTTCAACTACGGTTTTGTGATCCTCTGCCAGATTTATTATTTTATGCACTTATATAGCGCTACTATAATCAGCACTTTACAGACATTAGCATCCAACTGTCCCTAATGGGGCCCACAGGGAAAAATACGTACAAGAAACGCAACAATTGACAAGCTGCAGACTTCCAAATCCGGACAATAGGTCAATTTTTGCACCTAGTAAAAAGCCAGTGTACATGAGATCTTCTACACTTTGCTGGTACTGTAGTATGCTGTGGTTTTCTGCACAAAAATCTGAGCAGAAACACCACATGTAATTCACATTGTGTGGAGTCATACTTAATGCTCACTGATCATGTAATTGCATATCCTACAGAGATCCAATAGTTTCAAAAGTAATGCCAGAAGAGGAGGTTAACCCCTTAGTGACCACCCATACGTCTTTTTACGGCGGTCACTAAGGGGCGTTAGGCTGGGCCGCCGCGTTTTTATGGCGGCCCAGTCTAAGCGCTGCACGGCTCCCCTGTGCAGCGGGGAGCGCGGACCCGGCTCTCACATAGGCAGAAGTGCCGATCCGGGCTGTTTAACCCTTTACATGCCGGGCGCAATGGCGCCCGCTGCATGTAAAGTGGTGACAGAGGGAGCAATGCAATTGCGGGGTGCTGATGTGTTAGGAAGCTTACCTTGCTTCTGATCAGGGCCCCGAGCCTGTGTTGTACTTCAGAGCAGCGCTTATATTTCGGCACGATGGGACCTGCTTAGAGCTTGCTTTGGAGATCTGAATGTTGGAAGCATCTTCACTTCCTAGACCAGACATTGTTCAGTGGTCAGATGCTTCTTAATGCTCATCATAAAGCTTGCTGGATGTTTCAAATGACAAACCCCTGAACTGGGATTGTTGGCTCAGACTATGATATGCAGATGGCTAATGTATTAGAAAAATCCTCAGATTTTAATGTAAATCAATTCTAAATGTAAAAATGGAGGATATCTGTTACATAAAATCCTGTTATAATTTGAACTGGAAAAAGGCCATGGAGGAGTCAGTCTTGTGTAAACACTTCTATTTTCTGATGGACGTCTATGAACAGCGGCTTATTGCTCAGGATCGCTTCTGTTTTAGGAGATGATTCATCTATTGAGTATATTGGTTTAGTCACTAATTTTTCTGGGCCACAATGTACAAGATGATCCTGGGTTCCTCCAGTTTATAAATGAGAAGTTGCTGCGTTTGATAGCATCTTATAAACGCCACATCTTTTCTTGCCAGATTCCATGTGTCGAGCTCTTCCAGAGATCCACAGGCATACACTCATGCTTTATCTGATGCCCGCTGTGTGTGCGACATGGCAGTAAGTTTCATATCTCCGTTATAAGGATGTTCTTTAAATACAAGTAAATTCTTGCATTTTTACTACCTTCCCAAAGTCTGGAGTATCACTGAGACATGTATTTCACCCCGTCCCCTTAGGTGGCTGATACATAACCTTTAAACTAGCTTTAATTTATATTCCACCCTCAGTAATCAACCAAACACAGGGCTAACTTACAAAGACAGGTGTTTCCTACGTAAAATCCACCAAATATGAGTCACAGGCTTCATAATAAGTTTGGCGCATCTTCAGGCTGTCTGTACACCAGAAGCTGACTTCTATCTCCATTATGAGCTGGTCTAGATTTCCGATGCAATTTGTCATCCACTAAACCTTTGGGTTAGGGAGGCCATGCCCATCTGATTAAGCCTCGCCCCTTTTCGGAAAGTGGTGAGATCAGAAGTCTCAAATATGGAGTGTGCCATAGTGTGTTTTTTTTTTTTTTTTTTTGTTATAAAGGGGATGTAAAAGCTTTAAAAATAAAAAAGCCCAACAGTCAGCTTTTCTCTATTTTTAATTTTTCCCCCTTTTCTAGGAAGAGCTTGGTTTCAAGATGAGTATACTGGATATTGGTGGAGGGTTTTCTGGAAATGCATTTCAGTTTGACGAGGTAGGTCCTACAGTGGAGAATGAAAATCTAAATTTGCCAGGCCTACACTTGGTGCCTGCGGGAAGGTGAAGGCTAAGTCTGAGTTTCTCATAGGTTTATCATGCTGTTTGTCCTTTGCTGGATGCATATTTTCCTGAGGGATCTGGAATTGGTGTCATAGCAGAGCCCGGAAGCTTTTATGTTTCATCTGCATTTACGCTAGCAGTGAACATCATCGCAAAGAAAGTCGTTGAGCATGATCAGCATCTTCCTGGAGGTAATATGACTGTTCATAGTGCATCTCTGTTCTACCTTAATTTTTAGAGCTCATAAGTTATTAATTTCTATCCTAGTTTAGTTATGTGGAAAGTGTCCATATGGTGACCATAAGGGCTCCTGCAGGCTTTGTAACAAAGACTGGTAAATCTGCAGTGACAAATCTATTGCCCTGTTCCAGTAAAACAGTAGACTTCGGAAATCCTCACCACCCTAGCTATAGTGATACTACAGCGGTGCAGCTGCCTGTGATTGGATGGCTGACTAACATAATGGTCGCCACAGGGCAGTGAAGACGGTGGTGGTGAGGAATTCTGAAGGTAAGATCATTGTGAAATTTGTTAGCTTTTTTGCAAAGTTTACAAGATTTAAAGATTTATAATTTTATTTTTTTTGCTTTCCCCCAGATAGTGCTTTTAACTCCTGTATTACATCACTTGTTCCTATGCTTTTCCAAGGACTTTCTCATCTCCCCTTTTATATTTTAGGAAAGCAAACCAGTAACAGACCAGCTTTTATTTATTTCATGAATGATGGGGTTTATGGTTCTTTTGCAAGTAAACTGTCTGAAAGCTTAGATACTGCCCCCCGAGTACATAAGGTAAGCAGCCATGTTCCCAGTGCCTTTACCGAACGTCCATCCTTAATGCTAGAACTACAAATCATTTTAACATTATTTCAGGCATATGATGAAGAAGAGACACTTTTTGCCAGCAGCCTGTTGGGCCCATCTTATGACGAACTTGACATAATTGTGGACCACTGTCTTCTGCCAGAACTGAATGTGGGAGACTGGGTTGTATTTGAAAATATGGGATCTGGTACAATGAACGAACAGTCTGCATTTTCAGATATTGAAAGGCCGTGCCTGTACAACTTCATGTCATTCAGAGACTGGTAAGAGTGTGGAATTTGTAATAAATGTGTCCTAACATTAAAGGGGTTCTCCAGACTATAAAAACTTGGCTGTGGAACAAAGATGGTTTAATACTTCTCCCTCGCACCATTGACTCCATGCCTGCAGGCTCTTCTGCCCCAGTCCTGACTGAATGTTTGCCCTTTTGTGTTCAGCTGCATTTACTATTGTGCCCTGGTCCTGCTCAGCTGCATAGCATCCAGTCTGGCCTTGGGCAGAAGAGCGGTGATGGCTGCATCAATGGTGAGTGGGACAGGTAAGTACTAAACAGTCTTTCTTCCACAGCTTAGAAGAAAGATCCGTTTTTATAAATAGCCCTGAGAACCCTTTAAACATATACAATGTTAGACAAGGTTTACACATGGTATTTATGGCCTAATTAGGTATTTTCTCGATGTAGCAAAGTCCTGTCTTTGTAGGGGGTTGGATAGATGAACAGACCTTCCTTTGTAGTTATAGAGATCTGATACTAAATAGATTATTGGCTGTTTAAACAACGTATTTTCCCCAATAATCTATCAGACTTGTATAAGTCACAGGTTTCCCTTGCTTCCCTGCCATCTGCGTATTCTACATCTATAGACAGTGGCCATCTTCAACTGGTAGAGGATTGGTCCAGTTTGTAACAGTTGCCTGTGTTCTTCCAACATACACTTTCCAATTAATCTCTCATGTCTTGGATGTTTGTAGTAAAGGGGTTGTCCAATTTAGAAAAAAACAATTTTTAATTAACCCTATGAGAGTTTTGACGTATTGTCCTATGTTCAGGATACTCATCTCATGGTGTCTCTGGAGGGCTGTCGTGTCCCACATTTGGGCGCTGCCACAGTATCAGGTTTATGCAGTTTTTCAAGCCAAAATCAGAATGGATCATAAAAGGAGAGAAAGTATTAAACGGGTTGCCTTATCTCGCCGTACAAAAGGCAAGATGGGGCTAAGCCCTGACAAGAGTGCACCAGAGCTCTGCTTTTTCCATAGCTCTTATTGCAGTGAGATGGCACAACTTCTTTAAAGGGAACCTGTCACCGGGATTTTGGGTATAGAGCTGAGGACATGGGTTGCTAGATGGCCGCTAGCACATCCGCAATACCCAGTCCCCATAGCTCTATGTGCTTTTATTGTGGAAAAAAACTATTTGATACATATGCAAATTAACCTGAGATGAGTCCTGTCCCTGACTCATCTCACCTACAGGACTCATCTCAGGTTAATTTGCATATGTATTAAATAGTTTTTTTTTTACACAATAAAAGCACACAGAGCTATGGGGACTGGGTATTGCGGTTGTGCTAGAGGCCATCTAGCAACCCATGTCCTCAGCTCTATACCCCAAATCCTGGTGACAGGTTCCCTTTAAAGAGAATTACCATTTCTCCTCTTGTTTTCAATCAAACAAGAGGATAAAGCTTGGAAAACGGAATGCTTACTGCCTGGTTCTCCCACAGATTACAGCTGATTGTTACTGGTCCCAGCAGGTGCACACATCGATCAGCTTATTGTCAAGGGACTTGCGGATTGTCCAGCAGAGAACACACTTAACCCTCACACTCATGGAATCCATAAAATAAAGCCATTTTATTGTCCACACAAGCAATGCCCATAGAGGGAATAATCTTCTGTAGTATGCGCCTGTTTAAGTAAAATTATGGGTTCATTAATCTTTTTGTGCAACGTATTAAACCAATGTACAATACGTATCTTGGACGACTTTTATAGTATTTGCAGGGATTACCTTGTGCCGGCAGATATCATTTGTTGTGGTTTTTGATGTTAACATTTAATCCTAGGTATGAAATCCAGGACGCTGGGATGACGTCGGAGACCTTGATGAGGAGCCTGTGTGTGCCTTGTTTTTAGTACGGCGATGACCACTTTGCAGCAGCTTAGTAATAAACATAACTGAAATGAGATCTACAGGTACAAGTCTTCAGCTTTGCCTGGTCAACATTCCAGACTGGAAAAAGGAAACCGCATCCTGAATTAACCTCAAATCCAAACTTGAAGTTCAGTAACAAAAAATGGGACCAGGCAAAACCAATTAAAGTGAGACACTGGGGCAAGAATTAGTTAGGTCTTCATGTACATGTGCCAGCTTTCTCCATCCCCTGCACAGTTCAAATAAAATATGCAACAAAATGGATGACTTAGTTGAGATGGAAGCCATGTCCTTGGGTTCCTTGTAAGTTTACATAAGTACACAGTTTTTATACTAAGGATTCCTGTTAGTCTTGTAAATTTGTCTCCTCTGGTAAAACACGTCTTTTGAAAAAAAAAGTGTGACATAGACAATGTCTAGTGTGTGTAGAATGTGTAAATTTGTGCTTTGACCAGTAGTTTAATAAATGTAAATTGCATCGTATTTTTATTTCCCTTTTTTTTTTTTCAACCTGACAGTTATATGATCGCAATAAACTTTTGTGTAGAATTCAGTTTTGTTTTTGGATAATCCAGAAGATGCTGCAGCACTATGCAGGATTGTGAGCTTCGGTTTATACATTTAATACAGTGGGAAGGTTTATTACGAGGGGAATTTAAGTCCATTTTGAAGAGGTTGGAGATGCCAGAAGTTGCGGCAAATTATCAAAGTATCTGAAGTTATCCCCTTCCCGACCTATGACGTGTATACTCGTCATAAAGCACTGCTAGTTAGTGCTCCATGACGAGTATAAACGTCATGGCATTAAACTGTCTCCTGTGACCCCCCCCCCCCCCCCCCGTATCGGCGATTGCTTCAAACCGCAGGTCAATTCAGACCTGCGGTTTTTTAGCGCTTTATGCAGTTTCTGATCCCTGCGGTCCCTGACCGCAGGGTTCAGAAACTTTAAAATTCCCCAAATAACGTTTTTTTACCCCCCCTTCCCCTGCACCCCTGAATGGTATGTGGGCGGGTGGTGCAGGGGGAGGGTTGCGGGCGGTGCGGCAGGCGGGATCGCGATCCCCCGCCCGCCTCCCCTTCAATAATCGTTGGTTTCTAGTGGGTATACCAGGGTTGCCAGCACATTGCTGGCACCCTGGTATAAACGGCTGACATCGTTGATGCGATGTCAGCCGTTTAACCCGTACGGACCGCTGTATGGAAAAGGTTAACAGTAAGAGGGAGCTCCCTCCCTCTCCGATCGGGGGGCTGCTGTGCCTTTGCAGCCCCCGATGGGAGAGGGAGAGAGCCCCCAGACAGCCCCCCGCCAGCCCCGTCCTCACCCTTCCCCGTCTGCGCAGTTGTGACAGACGGGGAAGGTTCCCATGGCAACAGGATGCCTTCTCAGGCATCCTGCTGTCCATGGTACTGAACAGATCTATGCTGAAAGCATAGGTCTGTTCAGGCAAACTGTAAGTAAAATACAGTGCAGTACTGTATAGTATATTGTACTGTACTGTATTATACAGACATCAGACCCACTGGATCTTCAAGAACCAAGTGGGTCTGGGTCAAAAAAAATGTTAAAAGTGAAAAAAGTAAAAGATAAAAAAAAAACATTTATCACTGAATAAAAATAAAATAAATAAAAAACGCTACACATATTAGGTATCGCCGCGTCCGTAACGACCTGATCTATAAAACAATCATGTTACTTTCCCCGCACGGTGAACGCCATAAAAATAAAAACTATGAGGAAATAGAAATTTTGCCCACCTTACTTCCCAAAAAAGATAATAAAAGTGATCAAAATAGTGCCAATCAAACAGTCACCTCATCCCGCAAAAAATGAGCCCCTACATGAGACAATCGCCTAAAAACTGAAAAAACTATGGCTCTCAGACTATGGAGACACTAAAACATGATTTTTTTTTTTTGTTTTAAAAATGATATTATTGTGTAAAACCTAGATAAAGTAAAAAAAGGTAGACATATTAGGTATTGCCACGTCCGTAAGAACCTGCTCTATAAAAATACCACATGACCTAACCCCTCAGGTGAACACTGTAAAAAAAATTAAATAAAAACGGTGTCAAAAAAGCAATTTTTTTGTTACCTTACATCACAAAAAGTGTAATGGCAAGCGATCAAAAAGTCATATGCACCCCAAAATAGTACCAATCTAACCGTCATCTCATCCTGCAAAAATGATACCCAACCTGAGACAATCGACTAAAAACTGAAAAAACTATGGCTCTCAGACTATAGACACTAAAACATGATTTTTTTTGTTTCAAAAATGATTTTATTGTGTAAAACCTAGATAAATTAAAAAAAGGTAGACATATTAGGTATTGCCACGTCCGTAGGAACTTGCTCTATAACAATAGCACATAATCGTACCTGTCAGATGAACGTTGCAAATAATAAAAAATAAAAACAGTGCCAAAACACCTATTTTTTGGGAAATTTTCCATTTTTTCCCGTAACAAAGCAAGGGTTAACAGCCAAATAAAACTCAATATTTATTGGCCTGATTCTGTAGTTTATATAAATGCCCCATATGTGGTCGTAAACTGCTGTATGGCCACACGGCAGGGCACAGAAGGAAAGGAATTCCATATGGTTTTTGGAAGGCAGTTTTTGCTGGACTGGTATTTTTGACACCATGTCCCATTTGAAGCCCCCTGATGCACCCCTAGAGTAGAAACTCCAAAAAGTGACCCCATTTTGGAAACTACACCCCTCAAGATATTCAAAACTGATTTTTACAAACTGTGTTAACCCTTTAAGTGTTCCACAAGAGTTAGTGGCAAATGGAGATGAAATTTCAGAATTTCTATTTTTTGTTACTTTGCCTCACAAAGTGTAATATAGAGCAACCAAAAATCATATATACCCTAAAATAGTACCAACAAAACTGCCACCTTATCCCATAGTTTCCAAAATGGGGTCACTCTTTTGGAGTTTCTAACCTAGGGGTGCATCAGGGGGGCTTCAAATGGGACATAGTGCCCCAAAAAACTGTCTCGCAAAATCTGCCTGCCAAAAACCATATGGCATCCCTTTCCTTCTGCGCCCTGCCGTGTGCCTGTACAGCAGTTTACGACCACATATGGGGTGTTTCTGTAAACTACAGAATCAGGGCCATAAATAATGAGTTTTGTTTGGCTGTTAAACTTTGCTTTGTAACTGGAAAAAAAAAAAAGTAAAATGGAAAATTTGCCCAAAAATTTAAATTCTGAAATTTCATCTCTATTTGCCAATAACTCTTGTGCAACACCTAAAGGGTTAACGAAGTTTGTAAAATCAGTTTTGAATACCTTGAGAGGTGTAGTTTCTTAGATGGGGTCACTTTTATAGAGTTTCTACTCTAGGGGTGCATCAGGGGGCTTCAAATGGGACATGGTGTCAAAAAAACTGTCCAGCAAAATCTGGCTCCAAAAACGATGCGGCGTACCTTTCACTCTACGCCCCGCTGTGTGGCCGTACAGTAGTTTACGGCCACATATGGGGTGTTTCTGTAAACGGCAGAGTCAGGGCAATAAAGATAGTCTTGTTTGACTGTTAACCCTTGCTTTGTTAGTGGAAAAAATGGGTTAAAATGGAAAATTAGGCAAAAAAAAGAAATTCTCAAATTTCATCACCATTTGCCAATAACTGTTGTGCAACACCTAAAGGGTTAACCAAGTTTGTAAAATCAGTTTTGAATAACTTGAGGGGTGTAGTTTATAGAATGGGGTCATTTTTGGGTGGTTTCAATTATGTAAGCCTCACAAAGTGACTTCAGAGCTGTAGTGGTCCCTAAAAATTGGGTTTTAGAAATTTTCCGAAAAATGCTTCTAAACTTCTAAGCCTTGTAACTAGTGATGAGCGGCAGGGGCAATATTCGAATTCGCGATATTTCGCGAATATTTGGGCGAATATTCGCCATATATTCGAGAATTCGCGAATTCATGATCTCCAGGCATTATTTTCTTGATTGCGAAAATTCGCATAAAATTCGCATATAAATTTTCGCAAAAAAATTCGCATGAACTGGTATTTCACAAAAATCGAATATTCGCAATTACGAATATATTTTGCGAAATTCGAAATATTCGCGAATTCTCGAAGTGCCGATATTCGCGATTAAAATTCGCAATTCGAATATTCGTGATCAACACTACTTGTAACGTCCCCAAAAAATAAAATGTAATTCCCAAAATGATCCAAACATGAAGTAGACATATGGGGAATGTAAAGTCATCACAATTTTTAGGGGTATTACTATGTATTACAGGAGTAGAGAAACTGAAACTTTGAAATTTGCTAATTTTTCCAAATTTTGGGTAAATTTGGTATTTTCTTGTGCAAAAAAAAATTTTTGGGACTTCATTTTACCAGTGTCATGAAGTACAATATGGGACGAAAAAACAATTTCGAACGGCCTGGATAAGTAAGTGTTTTAAAGTTATTCACACATAAACCGACACTGGTCAGATTTGCAAAAAATAGCCTGGTCCTTAAGGTAAAAAATGGCTTGGTCCTGAAAGGGTTAAGGAAAAATTTGATTGTCCACAAAGCTGAATTTCCTTGCGTTTTATGGTAGCAAATACATTTTTCCTAAAATGGTGGCTTAAGGTGAAAAAAACTTTACTCTCCTCATTCACTTGATCATAGAGGCCTTCTGCTCCTGTCTTGATTGAAGAAAACCCACCAAAGGACCTGCAGCAAGCGTGAAGACTTCTATCTTGACATGTTGACCCGCTTATTGGTCTAAGGGCTATTTCACACAACCATGGTCAGCCTGAGAAACACAGCCCATGTGTCAGCTGTATCTTCTGGAGCGGGGACTGCATCACACTTGGGCTGCATTCAGACGACCGTGAGTGGTTTGCGGTCTGCAAATTGTGGAGACACAAAATGCATATACTGGCTGTGTGCGTTCTGCATTTTTGCAGAACGCACAGGGCCAGCCCTATATAGAAAATGCCTATTCTCATCTGCGATTGCAGACAATAGGGTAAGCTCTATATTTTTGCGAGGCTACAGAATAGAATTACAGATGCGGGCACACATTGAATGCATCCACACCTGTTTACCAAAATTGCGGAATGGATGTGGACCTATTCATACGGCCATCTAAATGAGCCCTTATGGTGCAGTCAGTTCCTTTCTGATAGCACTAATGTTCAGTACTCACATCATGTCTTTTACTATTACTGATGTCACCTTGTTACGCAGGACCTAGATTAGCTTAATCTTTTCAGTTTTGTGCACGCGCAGGGTTTGATTGTTGCGTATTGAGTTTTAAGTACAGATGCATGTGCCTTACAGACTAGTGCATTCATATGATCACTAACTACCCAGTTCACAGCGCGCCTGCGCAAAAAAAAAATCTCCCTGGTGCGCCTGCTACGTGACACGCACTGACTTTGTGTCTGACACGCTCTGGGCAGTATGGCGTGGATGCATGCGCAGTGGATCGACTGATGCCGTTCTGAGAGAAGGGAGGGATATTTAAACCCCAGTTTGGGCAGCCATATGCCGCTACAAGCCATGAATCTATGACTGGGTTGGCCTCCAGCGCCCACGTGCACAGCTTACAAGATCCCCTGATGAACCTTTCCATTTTAAAGGGGAGACGCATCGGGAGTCAGATAAGTGGAGACGGGGCACGATATGGACATCATTTCATTATAGGCCCTCTTTACTTTTTCTTTATGCAGGGATTCTAATACCAGGGCACTGCTACAGAGGAGTGGGGCCGCCCCCTATTGGGAGTGCTGCTCCGCTTACAGGTAGGGAGAGTGTAGGCTGATAGGGATAACCTCCCAATGCACCTATTGCAGATTTGAATTTATTATTAATCAATTTTGTCCGGTCCCTCCGCTGAGCACAGAATTTGTATTCTGGGAATAACAGACTGATAACCATCTCGGATATTCTAAGCTTTCATCCTAAGTGCTACCATTCACCAGGAGAACCTGAAGTGACCTCATTGTTTACTTGTTACCCTCACTGCCATTCCATCAAAAGTATTGTGAGTAACTGCGATGTGGTAACCTTTTTTGCATGTGCCTTCTCCCACCTACAGAGTTCCATTGGGTCAAACGTCTCCCCAAATTATTTTTTATCAATTATCAATATTTATATACTTTTTAAATGTAATATTAAGTGACGTTTAAGGGTATTTAAATTAGCCTCAGTGATATACAGTACATTATACCCTTAATCGTATTCATAAAACAGTCAATTTGGGTCGGGGGAGCCATGGTCTGTCTGAGAGGTGTGACTCTGGCCTAAGGTAAACCGGTTTTGCAACTTTTTAAAAAGTCGTAGTTGATAAATCTTGATGGACAGGCTAACCATCCACTTTTCAAAACTGGAGTGGTGAAAAATCACAACTTCTGATCAAATAAGCCCAAAAGCACTAATATGAATTTATCACATCCTGCAGTCCATAATTCTGGCTTTCCTTAAATTATATTTTTGTTTCTGAAGAGCCTTGCTGGTGAGTAGTGTTCAGCAAAGTTCGGGTCCGTAGCGAACTTTGAGAGTTCGGCTACCCGGACTTTGCAGCAAAAATTCGGATTCGGTGTTCAGGCACTTAAAGCTTGTTGAAAGGGTGCAGGGCAGCCAATCAATAAGCTTTTAAGCTGTGGGCTTTTAGAAGCCATCACAGCCATGCCTAGTACTGACATGGCTGTGATTGGCTGGTGCATTATGTGACCCAGTCTCTATACAAGCTGGATCACTGTAGCACTGCCCATCAGTTCTGAGTAGTGCATGGACAGGAAGCAGGCAGCTGTAGTGAGGGAGAGTGTTGGGAATCTCATCTGGCTATTTTGTGAGTGACCTATAGTGATTTATGTATTTTTTTTTTTTTTTGTGTGGGTGCAATACATCAGGTGTGCACCCCTGACACAAATATAATAATAATGTGGGTGACCTAAAGCGCACCCCTGACAGGAATATAAATAATTTGGCTGTTAATTCTGTGGGTGACCTATAGGGTTTTTCTTTTTGTGGGTGCAATGCACCATCTTTGTACCCCTGACACAAAAATATAATAATCTGTTCAGTGGGTGACATACCCATTTTTGTATGTAGACCTGCACTGCGTCTGTGACAGGGAAATTAATATAGTTAATCTGTCTTAGTTCAGTGGGTGACCTCAAAGAAGGAGAGGGATGTGGTGTTGGTGGAGCTCCTGTTGCAGTGAGAGAGTGGCTGTGTTCTGTGCCAGCAACACTCCCAAATGAAACTCCTTCCTGAGGTGCACGTAGGCGACTGAACCTTCAGTGTTATTTTGTAGGCCTGAATACCGGTGTACGAATGGTGAGGCCAGAACAAGTAGAGGCGGTAGTAGATTGGGGTGGTTGACAGTGCCTTCACATTGTCTCCCACCCAGTCCCTTGCTGAAAGCGCAGCGTTGGCACCTGCAGCCCATGGAGATCTGTCTGTCTTCTCACTCCCTTTCAAATCAAGCAAGCAGTCTCTTATACTTTTTGATGACTCTGCTGGTGGTGTTTCCGTGGGACATCCAACTAGCCCTGCCCCAGAAGTGGAAGATGCACTGATGCCCAACCACTTGTGCTTTAGGATGTGGACATGGGAGGACCACCACAGCACATCTCGAATGATGAAACACAGGTGCCAACTGCTGTGGCTTTCTGCAGTATACAGACTGGCAAGGAGGGCAGGGATGAGGAGTGAGTAGAGGATGATGAGGTCCTAGACACCACATGGAATCAAGGTTATGCGAGTGATGTGTGCAGTTTGGAGGAAGAGGTGGTGGTGGTCACACAGCAAAAGAGGGAACAGGATGCAAAAGCAGAGTGGCCATCCACTAGACAGTGCTCCTGCCCACTGCACCCAGGGACTGAGCACACCAAACCCAGCTCCAAGGGCTTCCCTGGTGTGGCAATTCTTCAGACAATGTTCTGACCACAAGACGTGAGTGGTTTAAAAATTCCTGGCCTTTGAAACGCTGTCATTCCATGGGGTGGAGACAGACTTTTAAAAACCTTATGGTGGTGGCTGTTCCACAGTACGTGGTTCCCAGCTGCCACTACTTTTCCAGGCGAACCATCTCTGCCCTACACAACCAAGTGGCGGACAAAATCAGGTGTGCACTGTGCAATGCCAATATAACCACCGATACGTGGACCAGTAAGCACGGGCAGGGACATTTTATCTCCCTAACTGCACACTGGGTAAATGCAGTGGCGGCTGGCCATGAGGTGGATAGCAGTTTGGCGCATATCCTACTCCGCTTCCTTCTCTACTGCCGCCTCATCTAGTCAGCATAACACCTGCACCACCAACTTCAGCACAGCCAGGCTGTTTTGAAACTCATCTGTTTGGGGGGGGAAAAACTGGCATGGAACAACAGACCGATGAGTGGTTGGTGCCACTGAGCCTCAAGCCCAGCCTGTTGGTGTGCGATAACAGATTAAATCTCGTAGCGGCTCTGGGCCTAGCCGGTTTGACGCACATATCTTGCCTGATGCATGTGCTGAATTTGGTGGTGCAGAGGTTACTGAAAATTTACTGTCAGCTGCTGCAAAAGTCCAGGCTGTCTGCACGCTTTTGACGTTCTCACTCTGCAGCTGCTCGCCTGTCTGCGCTGCAGCGTAACTTTGGCCTTCCTGCTCACAGCCTCATATGCGATGTACACACAAGGTGGAACTCCACCTTGCACATGCTGGAGAGACTGTGCGAGCAGCAGCAGGCAATAGTGGCGTTTTAGCTGCAGTACGCATGGGTGAGAGAATTCAGGGAGAATAGGGCTTATCAATTTGAAAAATTTCAGCCCACACCAGAAACAGATATCTCATCATCTGAACAAGAATACTCTGACTCCGATTCACAACGTAATCGGGGGAAAAATACAAAAAGGGGTGGTCAGAGAGGAGGGGGGCGAGGACGAATATACCTTACCCTCTCTTCCTCCTTACCCAACCTGCCTGCAACCCAGGGGGATTTTTTGGCAAGAGGGGGACCCTACCAACTCCGGGATCGCACCTAAGCAGGAGTGAGGTAGGGGAAAGTGATCAGCTACAGATCATTAACCTATCCCCTTGAACGTTCAGTGTAGCTGAAGAAGCTCTATTGAGGCGAGGACAATCTTTTGTTCCCACCACAAGATTTGACCCATTTGTATGGGTCAAAGACCTCCACTTGCTTGCCAGAAAGCTAAAATGGCATAAATTCATGAAAAATAATAATCGTTATACCTGTGAGCAGCTGGGCTTGCCGGAGAGTGAGTTCGTCGACTTTAGGACTTTGTGCGATCTGCATGAAGAGAGTTCCCGCACACCAGGCCAGGGCCCCTTCACGGAGCTTCTTCCCAAAAGTAAAAAGGCGCCACCCCCTATGAACTACGATCATATTGAGATTTTTCTACAAATGGTAACAGAGGATTTGGATAAACTGTCCCCAAATGAATCTCACTTCCATAATCTGTCCGGGAAGGAAATGGAGGCTCTACGCACCCTTGAGTGAGATGCCTCAATTGTTATTAAACCTGCAGATAAGGAAGGCAATCTCGTAATTCTTGGACATCTGCAATACAAAGTGATGTGTAGACAATTGCTAAATGACAAAGATTGTTATCAGATTCTACCCTCCGACCCTACGGAGAGATTTCTGGGGGAACTCACATCTATACTTAATGGTGGACTATCAAAGAAGGTAATCAGTGATGCAGAATATCGTTTCTTGTTACCCAGCACACCCCAGACAGCCACGTTTTATGGGCTACCTAAGGTCCACAAGGGTATATTTCCTCTAAAAGGTCGTCCTATTGTGTCTGGGGTGGGCTCATTGACACAAAACAGTGGTATTTACATAGACAGCATACTTAAGAACTTTGTGTCCTCTTTGCCCTCTCACACAAGGGACACAATGGACTTTTTACGCAAAATTGAAGCCCTTAATATCGATCCGTCGTGTTCCCTTGGAAGCATTGATGTGGAAGCGCTCTATAGCTCTATCCCCCATAAAAAAGGTCTTATGGCAACATCAGAGTTTTTAAAAACTAGAGCCGTGTGTCATAAACTACACAACACTTTTGTAGTGACCCTTCTTGAGTTTATACTGACTCATAACTTTTTTCTCTTCGACGGGCAGTTCTTCCACCAGCTCAGGGGGACCGCTATGGGGAGTCCCTGTGCTCCGACTTATGCAAATCTCCTCCTGGGCTGGTGGGAGGACCAAGTGGTTTTTCCTGATACTCATAACTGGTGGGGTGACAAGATCGTCTTCTGGACCAGATATATTGACGATGTCTTTATTATCTGGAATGGGAGTCCGGAGGAGTTTACCAGGTTCGTTGAGGCTCTCAATATCAACGAACTGGGACTTTCCTTTACCTCGGAATTTCATCCTGACTCGCTAACGTTTTTGGACGTCGGGGTCAAAAAAAACGGAGGCGGTCTTGTCACCTCCACCTTCAGGAAAACCACAGCCACAAACAGCCTACTGCACTGGGATAGCCACCACCCAACCAGCTTGAAGAGGGGCATACCCCGAGGGCAGTATCTACGTATGAGGAGAAATTGTTCAGAGCAAGAGGGTTTCCACCAAGAATCAAGAAAATTGCAAAAGAGGTTTGCAAAGCGGGGCTATCCGCAGCATGTTCTTAGGGAGGCCTTTCACAATGCATCTGTCTGCGAGCGAAGTTCTCTACTGATACCCAGAGAGTCAAGGGAGAAAAAGGAGGAGACGATTAGAATTATTTCTACATTTGACACAAGAAATAAGGAAGTCAGGGAAGTTATCAACAAATACTGGCCGATCCTCCTTATGGACCCGGACGTGTCAGATATTCTATCCTCTCGTCCAAGTATATCGTTTAGAAGGGGGAGATGTCTTCGTGACCGGCTGGTTCACAGCCACTATTCGGGACCTGTTCCGAGGGGAACATGGCTCGATCGCAAGCCAATAGGCACCTTTCGGTGTGGGTCCTGTCAAGCCTGTAAAAACATCAACCCCTCTAAATAGAACATCTGTTCACTCACGGGCAGAAGGTACGATATACGGGACTTTATCAATTGCCGCAGCAAGGGGATTGTGTACCTGGCCCAATGCAGGTGCCCCAAGGACTACGTTGGTAAAACGTTCAGGGAATTTCGCAGACGAATCCTGGAGCACGTGAACGACATTAAAAACAAGAAGGACACACCCATAGCGAATCACATGTGGGAGGTCCATAACGGGGACTCCCGACTAATTAAATTTTCCGCCTTGGAATTAATTAGACCCTCCCCCTGGCTATGAGCTGTGCGCTGCGATTGGCCAGCAGTGCAGCAAGGGACACGCCTCCTACAAGAAAACAGTCAGAGGGAGCGCAGGCACCGAAGCCTATACCGGGCGAACGGAGCGGCGCCCAGACTTACTAGTAAGTGCAGGGGGACCCCTGGGCGCCGCTCTGCCCACAGGTATAGTTAGTTTTTCGTTTGTAGAGTAGTGAAAGGTCCTCTTTAATACATTATTATTAATAATCCAAAGACCGGTTGTCCGTATGCGCTTTCATATGATCAGGCATGTTAGCCTCTCTTTTTTACCAACCCATGGAAAAAGAATATACAGTTGCACCTCACCCTTCCTGACATGTATATGGAGGAGTGACCCACGTGAATATGGTATTTATTTTTGCGTGGGGTCACCTCCATTGACTTGCTGGGATTTATAAAAGTCAGCAGACTCCTTGTTTCCCCTCCCCTGATGACCTGTCAGAACCAACCAGCCTCCTCCTCCTCCTTACCGGCTACCACACAGCAGGGCTGTGGAACGCATAGCCACGCCCACAGGATGCCGCGCTGGAGCGCAGGTAAACCTGCGTTCCAGTCGCCGCGCCTCCCTGATGACGTCGCAGGCCCGGATTGGCCGTGTTACGGGGGAACGCACGGCCATCTTGGAGCCCCGGCGTGCGTTCCACTAACTGTAAGTGAGGGGATTGTTTTAACCGGTGAGAGGAGCGGCGATTCTTCTAGGCGACAGTGTAAACAGGAAAGAGGGGAGCATGGAATACCACCATGTGCACCTATATATATATATATTTTGGCATATCTATATTTGGGCATATCTATATTAAATCAATACATGGCACCTGTGAATAGGAGGGGGGACTGGACCACATGATGCCCCTACCACTCCTGTGATTGGAGACTCACTATGAGGAACTTCCCCACCTGGAAGTTTAAATAGGCTAGGGACTAGCACACAAATTGGAGCCTTATTTTCAGTGCCCCCTGGAGCACCCCAACCCGCAGGTCGCCGCCTTGGACTCATACAGCACAAGATAAGTATTGAATTAATCTAAATTATCGTTTCTATCTGAACTGGCTGTTATTTGTCATATTACATTATTGTTGTGAAATCCGTGGCAGATACATGCGACCTTGGGGTAGCTCCAGTTATTATTTCATTGTTTTCTCTTTTGATTTTGGTTTATGTGTGTTAAACCATTGGTGTGTGGACACCAAGCATTGTAGGTGGGCCACCCGATTACCCTCATTGTCTCCTGATGAACCTATGTTTAATAGGGGAAACGCGTCGAGACTAGAAGGGAGACCAATAGCATATTATCTATCAGGAATTTAATGAACGCATTGAATGACCCGGGCATCCATATGGGCCAATCTGTGTGGTAAGGGCTTTTTTAAGGACAGATAGTCTTAGGCACGGGGACATAGTGCTTCTACCATCTGGGGGCATCTCTGGGCAGAGAATAAGACCAGGGACACCCTAGGGTCACACCAGGGACCCCATATGGTTGCCCAGCACCCGCTGTCAGTACCAGAATATCTCCTTCTGTTCTTTATCAGCCACTTATGGTTGTATGGTTGTTTGTCTGTGTTGTATTTGTAGTAGTCCCCTGAGAGGGACCTTTTTGATCTTTTAGTATTAAGAATAAAAGTTATATTTTAGGTAGTTGGCCTCTGTGACTACGCATGGGTGAGTCGCCCTGTGGAACAGCACCACTTCACCACCAATGAGTGGGCCTCCATGCAGGATGTGTGTGCCATGTTGCGCTGTTTCGAGTACTCCACCAACATGGCCAGTGTCGATGACGCCATCCTCGGCGTTACTATCCCACTTCTATGTCTCCTTGAAATAGGGAAAATTCTTACCGGGATTTTACTTTCCTTGAGTCCGAAGGCAGCACAGAATGGGTTAACCTTGTCGTCATCTTTTCCAGGACCGCCCACCTAGAACATATTAATTGACAATCAATCAATTCACTCTCCTATAAGGTCTCCTCCCCCACAGTGCCTCCTTGTGTTTAAAAAATAGACTCCGACAAATAGTGGATGACAAAAAAAAAATTTTTTATTAGGGAGGGTATACTTGTGCTGCCTTCGGACTCAAGGAAAGTAAAATCCCGGTAAGAATTTTCCCTTTCCCATTTCGTCCTCCGGCAGCACAGAATGGGATTTTTATAGATCTCAAAGGGGGGGATTTTCAGAAAGAGCTGCCGACAATACGCCAGTGCCAAAGGCTGAGCTTCTAGCGTTGATGTCCAGACGGTAGTGTTTCACGAAGGTGAGCGATGAAGACCAAGATGCCGCATTGCAAATTTCTTCTATCGGAACTTGTGCCATCTCTGCCCAGGAAGTGGCTGTGGCTCTGGTCGAGTGAGCTCTGACAGGAAATGGAGGAGGTATGGCCTCAAGTCAATACGCTTCCAGAATAGTGGACTTTATCCATCTCGCAAGGGTATCTTTGGAAGGTGAGAGTCCTTTCCTTGGACCAGAGAAAAGAACGAACAGGTTTTCACTGCCTCTGAATTCTCCTGTTCTTTGGAGATAAATTTCTAATGCTCTTTTCACATCCAAGGTATGGCAAAGATTCTGTTGTTCATTGAGAGGCTCGGGACAAAATACTGGAAGAAACGCTTCTCTATTTTTGTTTACTGAAGACGGAACCTTGGGCATGAAGAATGGCATGGTGCGAAGCAATATTCCATCTGGAAGGAAACGTAAGTATGGAAACTTGGATGATAAAGCTTGGAGTTCCCCCAGTCTTTTTGCAGAAGTGATGGCTGTGAGAAAAAGTGCTTTGTAAGAGAGCCACTTGAGGTCAGCTTCTTCCAATGGTTCGAATGGAGAGAGGGTCAGTCTTTTCAGAACCAAGGAAAGATCCCAGACCGGAAACGGATTCCTATGCGTAGGGTTAAGTCTTCTGACCGCCTTAAAAAATCTGAGAACTAACGGATGATGGAGGTATTTATTCTCAGTCATGGAATTAATAGCGGTCATATGTGATCTTAGGGTATTGGGCTTTAGCCCTTTCTGGAATCCATCTTGGAGAAACTGAAGGATAGAGGAAACGTTAATGTTTTCATGGCCAGTCTCCGACATCCAGGACATAAATCTTCTCCAGATTTTAGCATATTTTCTATTCGTAGAATCTTTTCTGGAAGAAAGCAGCGTATTAACAACTGATTGTGAGAGGCCTTTCCCCTCTAATCTACTTTTTTCAGCCTCCAAGCAGTAAGGTGTAGATGGTCCAGACTTTGGTGATGCAGCCCATTCTGAATCAGGAGATCCGGACGTAGGGGAAGTTTCCAGAAGTTGCCTTTGGACAGCTGGAATAGGAGTGGGAACCACGACCTCCTCGGCCAAAAGGGAGCTATTATTATGGCTTGAGGTTTCTCCTCGACTATTTTCCTCAGGACTCTCGGGATAAGGGGGACTGGCGGGAAGATGTAGACCGACAGATGTTTCCAGCTCATAGAAAATGCGTCTACTACAGTGGGGTTGTCGTGACTGTTTAGAGAACAGAACCTGTCCAGCTTCTTGTTTCTTGCTGATGCCATCAGATCCCAGGTCGGTGTCCCCCATCTGGCTATGATCTGGTGAAAGATGATTGGGTTGAGCTCCCAGTCGGCTTGATTGATCGTCTTCCTGCTCAGATGGTCCGCTCGAGTATTGTAGCAAGCTCTGATATGCATTGCTTTTAATTCCAGCAGATGTAATTCTGCCCAATTGAATATTTCCTTGCATAGTTTCAGAAGATGAGAGATTCTTGTCCCACCCTGTTTGTTTAGATAAAATACAGTCGATAGGTTGTCCGACCGAATCAGCACGGGCTTCCCTGATATATAGGTTTTGAACCGGTAGAGGGCTAACAGGACTGCTTTCATCTCTTTGTAGTTTGAGGACTCCATCTTCTCCTTGGAAGACCAGAGGCCCTGCACCCATTTGTCCTGGAGGTGAGCCCCCCATCCTTGACCGGAAGCATCCGTGGTGATAATCACTGGGGTGAGGAACTGAATTTTTTTTCCCATAGTCAGATGACTCGTGCGCAACCACCATCTGAGACTCTGGATAGTAGAGGGTCTTATCCTCATTCTTGCGTCCAATTTGAACCTGTTCCGACGCCAAGCATGTAGCATATCTTGTTGCAGATCTCTGCTGTGAATATTCGCCCAGGGAACAGCATCTGAGACTGATGTGAGATGTCCGAGTGTCCTCATCACTCTGCGGACCGATGGGAAATGAAGAGACATCAATATTTTTATTTCTTTCTTCAGTGTCCTTATCTTCCCAGGGGGGAGATAGAGCTTCATGGCCTTTGTATCTATTATGAAGCCCAAGAAGGTCTTGGAGGTAGCTGGAATGATATCCGACTTCTCCCAGTTCACTAGGAATCCCACTGACTGTAGGAGTTCTATAGTTTTCTTTAAATGGAAACGTAGTAGGGCTTCCGACTCGGCTGCAATTAGCCAGTCGTCCAGGTAGGGGAAGATCTGGATCCCTTGGAGACGAAGTGCTACTGCAATTACAACAGCTATCTTCGTAAAGACTCTTGGGGCTGAACATAGCCCAAATGGCAGGGCCTTGAACTGGTAGTGGAGTGTCACCCCATTTCTCCTGATGGCCACTCTTAAGAATTTTCTCGACTCTTGACTTATTGGGACATGGAGGTATGCGTCCTTTAGGTCTAACGACGCCATAAACACCTTCCCCCTGAGAACAGCTGTGATGGATCTTATCGTCTCCATTTTGAAGTGGATCTTTTTCATATAACGGTTCAGGTAGCGGAGGTCTATAATCAACCGACTTTTGCCATCTCTTTTCGGAATACAGAAGATCCTGGAATATACTCCCGAATTTTTCTGAGAATTTGGGACTTCCTCCAGAACTCCTTTGCCTAGGAACTCTTTTAGCAGTAGGAAGACTTGTGGATTCCCCCCCTTGCTGAGTACAAATCTGTTTCTTGGCAAGTAATCGAGTTCTAGTCGATAACCTCTTCTTATAATCCCTAGGACCCAGATGTCTGACGTGATGTGACACCAGTTTTCGTAGAAGAGAGATAACCGACCTCCTACTCTGTCTTCTGGCGTCAAAACTCGGATTTTGGGGGTCTGTTGTCCTCTCCCTTCCTCTTAGACTTCTCCGAGGAGGCCCAGGCTCTTCGATCAGATCTCCCCCGTCCAGAACGTCCTCTGAAGTTTGATCTTCCTGAATCTTGTCCCCTATAGGGGCGAAAAAATCTGGTTTTGTCCCTGCGTCTGGGTTGCGGAAAGTTCAAAGCTTTATCTTCCTTGTTAGCTTCCAGCAGTTTATCTAACTGTGATCCAAACAGCTTCCCAGGTTCAAAGGGAAGGGCGCATAGGTTGTTTTTCGAAGAGGAGTCACCAGACCAAATCTTCAGCCAGAGAGATCTACGGATCGAGTTGGCCAATGCCATGTTCTTGGCACACAATCGTATCGTATCAACCGGGAAGTCACAGAGAAATTCTGCTGATGATTTGAGTGTAGGCAATTGCTTGAGGAGTTCCTCTCTTGATGTTCCATCTTCAATGTCCCTGCCCAGATGGCTGAGCCACACTCTAAGTGCTCGAGCAACAGGAACGGTCGCCATTGCAGCCTTATTAAGGGAGGCGAGATATGTATGTTGTCTTTTGAGGAGACCATCGGCCTTTTTCTCCATAGGATCCTTCAACAGGGCTGAATCATCAGAGGGAAAAAATGATCTTTTTGCTAATCTAGCTACAGCCGGGTCCACTTTAGCCGGGGTTCCCCAGGAGGATGATTCTGCTGGATCTGTTTTGTATACACTTCTGAACCTGGATCCTAGGTTTATTCTTCCTACCGGACGCTCCCATTCTTTAGACATAACAGCATCCAGGACTGGGTGTCCAGGGAACACTGACGCCTTCTTTTTAGGAAAATAAAAAAGATCCTCTTCATTATGTTTGCTGCATTTTTCCTTATTGGCTTCCATAATATTCTTGACCTCTTTAATCAGCTGATTTGTATCTGCTTTGTCAAATAAAAAATTATCTTCAATAACGGGAAAATCCGAAAAGGATGAGACTTCTCCTTCAGAGCGCGACGATTTCTCAGACGAGGATGGGGAGCGCGGTCTCCTTTTAGTACTCTTCTTCTTTGCCTTGGATTTTTTCAGGAAGGCTTTAAAGAGGGAAACCATCTTGCTCGTCTCGTCATCCGAAGAACCATCAGGGTGAGAACATTGCTCACATATATTAGTGGCGTGATTATCCGGTAGGGGTTGAAGACAGGAAATGCAGAGGGGAGAGCTAGACCTCCGTTTTTTCCTTGGCGGAGAGGGTTCCTGGGTATCCCGATGGCACCTTATGCAGAGATCCTGAGGGAAGTCATCTGGGAGTGGCTGCTCACATGACTGACACATCCTGTGCCTGCTTTTGCGGGAACTTTTTTCTCCTCTGCCGGACGCGCTGGACATCTGAATGAAGAAACAGAGCATTAAAAAATAGAATATGCTGCAGATTTCAGAAAACACCCAGGTTCCCATATTATCAAAAGGTTTGCCTGACAATAGGACAGGCCTATACCTTTAAAACGCTAGAGCTCGGCTGCCAGGCACAACAGGCACCGAAGCTCAGCAACACCGCTCTTTTAAATTCAAATTTGGCGCCAGATCGGGGGAGAGGCCGCTTTAGATGACGTCAGACGCACTGCGCCTGCGTTCCACATGCGTTCCACCAAACCGGAAGTATCGGCATCGGAGCTTCCCACAGCAGGTACTGCGGCTTCTTACTGATAGTTCAGTCCCCGCTCCAAAGGGCGCTTAGCGGGTCAGACATGGAGCCAGGACACACATGGCTATCCCCATTCTGAGGCCTCTGCACCTTGTCACAACAAGGTATAACGGCCGCACGATATAGGTGGGCTTCATCCTCAGATGAGGACAAAAAAAAAAACACAAGGAGGCACTGTGGGGGAGGAGACCTTATAGGAGAGTGAATTGATTGATTAATTGTCAATTAATATGTTCTAGGTGGGCGGTCCTGGAAAAGATGACGACAAGGTTAACCCATTCTGTGCTGCCGGAGGACGAAATGGGAAAACGCTTCAGGCGATGATGGAAGAGGATATGGCACAGGAGGAAGAGGGATCATTTCCACTGTTATCAGGCTAGTCATTCACAATTGGCTCGGAGGGTGGGTTCCTGCACCAACAGAGGCTAGGTACACAAATGTCCAGCCAGGACACAGTTCTGGAGGATTAGGCACTGTGTTCACAGCAGGGTGGCACCCAAAGCAGCTCATGGGCATAACTGGAGTGTGGCTGGGGGGGGGATACAGAGAACACAGACGACACCTCCCACAGCTTGTCGATGCCTCTGGGCAGCCTGGCACACATGAGCGACTACATGCTGCAGTGCCTGTACAACGACCGCCAAGTTGTCCACATTCTAACCAGTGCAGATTACTGGGTGGCCACCCTGCTGGATCCTCGCTACAAGGACAACGTGCAGTCCTTAATTCCGTCACTGGAGTGTGATCGGAAGATGCGCGAGTACAAGAGCTCGCTGGTAGACGTGCTGCTGATGGCATGACAGCAGGGACTCTGGAAGCACAAGGCGAAGGCAGAGGAGAAAGAAGAAGTCGCCATTGCATCTGGGGCACCGCCAGCACCTCAAAAGGCACGGTTAGCATGGCCAAAATGTGAAAAAGCTTTGTCAGCATGCCACAACAACCAGCACCACCAGCTGATACGGAACATCTTAGCAGCATTTCAGCAACATGGTGGAACATTATGTGTGGACACGCCTACACTTACTGACTGATGGAACTGCCTCATTCAACTTCTGGGTCTCCAAAGGCATATGGCCTGAGCTTGCGCTTTACGCCTTGGAGGTGCTGGGCTGCCCTGCCCTGTGGCCAGTATATTGTCCGAACCAGGCATGGATCCCACAGGACTTGTCCGTCCGTTCTGCCGAGTAGATAAGTATAACGGCCGCACCCAGCCATTGTTATACTCCAGCGCACTTTCTCTTTGCATTCTCTTTTCCACTTCCCAATGTTTTGGGGCCTTCCCATATTTATTCAGTCAGTCATAACAGTCAGTCTTGGCTATCTCCTCCTCCACCGCCGCTTCCACCTACACTGCCACGTCTACCGCCTCCCCAACCCCCTACTCTAGTTTGACCTCCGCCTCCTAGTTCAAGATTAATGTTTTTTTTTAAATTGTTATTTTGAATCATTTCCCTATCCACATTTGTTTGCAGCGCAATTGTCCTGCTCTTGCCCCCATTTTGCTTCCTTTTGCAGCCCTGTAGCCCTTACGATAACTATTTTACAGCCATTTTAGTGTACCAAAGTTCGGGTCCCCATTGACTTCAATGGGATTTGAGTTTGACCCAAAGTTTGGCCGAACCCGAACATCCACGGGTCCGCTCATCCGTACTGGAGAGTTCACATATGGTGGATTTGCTTAGAATTTTACAGCGGATTAGATTTTACAAACCTGCTTCCTTCGCATGCAGAAACTGCAGCAATGCTTATTCTGTTCTGGAAGTGAAGCTGATTTTCGCTGTGGATTTTACCATATACAGTATAGCAAAGGTGAAATGTGCAGTGATTCCATAGAAAAATCTTTAAGTTGTGGTAATATCAGCAGCAAAAGGTTTTCTCCACTTGTGAACTTTTATTGATTACCTAATGTACATGTTCATCTTTGAACATTTTACAGTTTGCATATATAATTTATGTAGAGTAACTACATTATGTATCAGGAGTTGGATAAGATACATTATATTCCAGAACCGCATTCACAATCCTGCAGGCTTCAGCATTCTTTGCAGGTGCAACATGACTTGCTCTGCATTTTGGGAACTGTAATACTTAAAAATGGGACTCTGCAGCAGTGACATACCGCCAATATAGGCAGACCATTAATATGGGGCCTGCGGCACAGGGGGCCCGGAGCGCATGAAAGGCCCCGCCCCCTACTCTGCACAGACAGTTTAATCAATTCATAGATATGGGCTAATGTTAATATGGGCCCCCCTCATCTGTCGGGAGTGCAGGCTGAGGACCGCAGGGCAGCAGCATTATACGTCAGCAGGCACGCTGAGCCAACGAGGAGCCGCCTCTACACACGTGCCTGCTGACGTTGATTGATGTTGCTCGGTCTGTGCTCAGAAGGAAGCATGCAGAGGTCAGGAAGAAAAAACCTCTCTGTATGCTATCAGCGGTGCTCCCCCTCCTCCTCCATGCCTCCTGACCGCTCCTCTCATGCAGAGATAAGTGACTAATCTGTGTTTGTGTGTGTGTGTGTATATATATATATATCTCTAGGTATGCATGTGCCCATATTTATCTATACATGCATGTGTATATGTGTCTATATGTATGTGTGTATATGTCTATATTTATCTGTGCATGCATGTGTGTGTAGAGATGTATATACACACACGTGTGTATATGTATCTGTATGTGTATGTGTGTGTGTGTATGTATATATATATGCATTTGTCTATATATCTATGTATGCTTGTGTATATATACACTGCCTGTCCAAAAAAAAAGTCGCCACCAAAAAAAAAGCCTTTAGCTTTGATTACGGACGCATTCGCTGTGGCATTGTTTCGATAAGCTTCTGCAATGTCACAAGATTTATTTCCATCCAGTGTTGCATAAATTTTTCACCAAGATCTTGCATTGATGATGGTAGAGTCTGACTGCTGCGCAAAACCTTCTCCAGCACATCCCAAAGATTCTCAATGGGGTTAAAGTCTGGACTCTGTGGTGGCCAATCCATGTGTGAAAATTATCTCTCATGCTCCCTGAACCACTCTTTCACAATTTGAGCCCGATGAATCCTGGCATTGTCATCTTGGAATATGCCCGTGCCATCAGTGAAGAAAAAATCCATTGATTGAATAACCTGGTCATTCAGTATGTTCAGGTAGTCAGCTGACCTCATTCTTGGAGCATATACTGTTGCTGAACCTAGACCTGACCAACTGAAGCAACCCCAGATCATAGCACTGCCCCCGCAGGCTTGTACAGTAGGCACTGGGCATGATGGGTGCATCACTTCATCTGCCTCTCTTCTTACCCTGATGCGCCCATCACTCTGGGACAGGGTAAATCTGGACTCATCAGACCACATGACCTTCTTCCATTGCTCCAGAGTCCAATCTTTATGCTCCCTAGCAAGTTGAAGCCTTTTTTTCTGGTTTGCCTCACTGATTAGTGGTTTTCTTACGGCTACACAGCTGTTTAGTCCCAATCCCTTGAGTTCCCTTTGCATTAAGCGTGTGGAAATGCTCTTACTTTCACTATTAGGCTACATTCACACGACCGTATGTGTTTTGTGGTCCGTAAATTGCGGATCAGCAAAACACTGATATCGGCCGTGTGAATGTAGCACGCCCTATGTTAGAAATGCCTATTCTTGTCCACGATTGCGGACAAGGATAGGACATGCTTTATCTTTTTTGCGGGGCCATGGAACGGATCTATGGATGCGGACAGCACATTGTGTGCTATCTGCATCTTTTGCAGCCCTATTGAAGTGAATAGTTCCGCACCCGTTTTGCAGAATTGCGGAATGGATGCGGAGCCAAAAATACGGTCTTGTGAATGCACCCTTAAGCAAAGCCATGAGTTCTACTGTTGTTTTTCTTCGATTTGATTTCACCAAACGTTTAACTGATCGCCAATCACGATCATTCAGGATTTTTTCCCCGTCACATTTCTTCCTTGAATACGATGGGTCCCCACTATCCTTCCAGTTTTTAATAATGCGTTGGACAGTTCTTAACCCAATTTTAGTAGTTTCTGCAATCTTCTTAGATGTTTTCTCTGCTTGATGCTTGCCAATGATTTGACCCTTCTCAAACAGACTAACATCTTTTCCACGACCACGAAATGTGTCTTTCGACATGGTTGTTTAAGAAATGAGAAGCAACTCATTGCAGCAGTTGGGGTTAAATAACTTATTGCCAGCTGAAAGATAATCGCCCATGCAGTAATTATCCAATAGGAGGCTCATAACTATTTGCTTAGTTAAATCCAGGTGGCAACCTTTTTTTTGGACAGGCAGTGTATATACTCTCTCTCTATCTATCTATATATATATATATCTCCTCGTCCTTGGCAGCACATAACCAAAGGGTTAAGTCCCCTAGGTACAATCAGGATAGAGACACATTAGAAAGTAATAAACTTAATTAAATGATTAGTTAGCAGGACATATAAGGCTACACATGACACCAGAGCCCTGTATTTTTTTTATTCGCTAGGTGATCAGATGGACACTTGTTTTACCTCCCTGCAAAGTACCCGATCCCTTCCAGGTGGTATACAGGCTTGCCTGTCCCTCAGCCTGAAGGTGGAATGGGTCCCCTGTGTAGTCATACAGTGCTCCATTCCACATGGTTTTGGCTGCTGAAGGCAAAACAGCGTGCACTTGCGGCTGTGGGGAGTCCGGCTATTTAATCTTGTGCTGGTGTTTTGTCAGAAAACCTTAAATCGTCAGATTTCCTTACCCCACGTGACTTCCGGGGGTGTGTGCCTCCCCACAAGTGCAGTACCACGGCACTACGCCTCCGCGCAAGCGCAGTACCAAGGCATGGGTAAGGTAAAATTACAGTGAGCGTTGACTCATGGACGCGTGACGCGCCCAACCGCACGTGCGCTCTCAGGGGTAAGGAGATCTGTCTTTTGTCTTGTTAAATCTCCTTACCCTCACACTGCGCACGTGTGGATTGAAGCCAGCCAGCAATGAATCTGAAGCGCGCTGTAAGGAGATTTTACAATCCGCATGTGTGCAGTGTGAGGGTAAGGAGATTTAACAAGACAAAAGGCTGTCAGATCTCCTTACCCCTGAGAGTGCACACGCGGTGTCCGTGCGCGCATCCACGAGTCAACGCTCACTGTAATTTTAACTTAACCATGCCCTGGTACTGCGCTTGCACGGAGGCACTGTGTCGTGGTACTGCACGTGCGCGGAGGCGCACATCCCCAGAAGTCACGGAAAGGAATCTAACGATTTAAGGTTTTCTGACAGAACAGGTGTAGTTAGATGCATATATGTGTAGGTTTATATCAAATATTAGTCACTGGAAAATTAGTTTGCTTAAAACGTAACTTTTATAATTTTCTTTCTAAAATAAGTTCCACAAAAATGATAATTCATATGAATGACTGCATGGGTAATCTGGAAAATCATATACAAAGGAAGAACCGCATTGGAAAGATAGCAAATGCAATTCTTTACGCTACATTTGTAGCCACTCGCGGTTATGATGATAGCTGTATTCAGGATGATTGTGTGGCTGTGTGGGTCTTGGAGAAGGAAGCGTCTTTGGTGGTGATTCCGTTCAAGTTTTTCACCTTGTCTGTGGCGCTTGATTGCTGGATCATCCACTGTAGATAAGGTCTGATATATTTTAAATAAAAGTGTTTCTAAAATATCAGAGACCCTTCTTATATAGCGGACTTAGTGTTTGGACATCGAGAGTGGTTTTCTGGGGCCGCTACATCTATAATACTCTAATACTGTGGAGCGGCTCTAGAAAACTATTCTCTTAATTTCTGGCAGAACTTAATACCAATAAGATGGTATGCACTTCACCTCTGAGGTCAGTGATCATAATTTGGCCTTTTTGGATATGCATATCACCTTGATTGATGGTTTCCTTAATACCAAGACTTATAGGAAGTCAACTGCAACTAATAGTTTGCTAAGATGGAAAAGTCATCACCCACTTAGTCTAAAACGTGGCATCCCGAAGAGACAGTACCTTCAAATCCGCAGAAATTGTACTACCAAAAACAATAATCTAACAATCTGGAACAGAAATTATGGTTCATTGGACAAGAAGATAGTGATATCCTCCTCAACATGCCAGGACCTAAAATGGTGGATCTCGTCAAATCACCTACTGCAAGGCAGGGATCTGAATCCCCACGGGCAGAAAATTCTCAGATGCCTCCTCTTGGGGCTGGGTTGCCCATGTAGACAATCTATGGGTCCAGAAAAAGTGGACGAAAGAAGAAGTAAGGATATTCTCCATCCAGTACCGCCAGCATGGAGTCCATGGGAGAGACACAGGGAGGCACACTAAGGATGTAGGTAACACTACTACGTGATCTACACTAGTGTTATCTGTGGTTTTACATAGGACTGCAGGTAACACTTCTACATTTTCGGTAATCAGAGAGCCATCACTGTGTTATTTGTGATGTTACATAGGACTACAGGTGAAATCTACCTGTCTGGTGTCTGCACAGACGGATCGGCTCCTATAATGCAAACGATGGTATCCGTTCAGAACGGATCCGTCTGCATTATATTTCAGAAGAAAATCTAAGTCTGAAAGTTAGTCAGACGGATCCGTCCAGACTTTACATTGAAAGTCAATGGGGGGCGGATCCGTTTGAAATTGCACCATATTGTGTCAATGTCAAACGGATCCGTCCCCATTGACTTACATTGTAAGTCTGGACGGATCAGTTTGGCTCCGCCCGGCCAGGCGGACACCCGAACGCTGCAAGCAGCGTTCAGGTGTCTGCCTGCTGAGCGGAACGGAGGCCGAACGGTGCCTGACTGAGGCATTCTGAGCGGATCCGCATCCACTCCGAATGCATTGGGGCAGTACGGATCCGTTCGGGGCCGCTTGTGAGAGCCTTCAAACGGAACTCACAAGCTGAACCCCGAACGCAAGTGTGAAAGTAGCCTTATCTGTACTCATCTGTACTATCACTGTGTTATTTGTAGTGTTACATAGGACTGCAGATACATTTTTTATGGAATACCCACAGGAGTCCCATAGATTCAGATACCACAGGGTTTTGTTCCTACAGCATTCCTTTTGCTGCAAAACTGAGCTGTTCCCTTCATTCTCTGGGTCAGTACGAATACATACACATACGAACGTATGTATACATTTCTTTATTGGCAAATTGGGGGGGGAGGGGCCAAAACAGGAGATTGGATGGGCCAGGGGTGGGTAGTGGGCGGGGTTATGGGGCCCAATTTAGATTCTTGCTATGTGGCCCAGTGATTTCTATGTACAGTGCAGTAATCTAATGTAGGCAAAGAGCTAAGCTGTTAGGAAACTTGTTAACGGTTTCCAGTAGTAATCAGCAGAACTGAGTGCAGCTCTGGACTAATACTAGAGAAATAATGCAAATAACTATTCTACTATTGTTCCCATCATTTATAATGTCAGGCAGTAGGCCACCTACACAAGTGTGGCAAGTTTTAAAACAGAAATTCCTCCGATTTCTCTGCGTTTCCTCCCCAAAATCAGAATTTTTCACTCGTGGATTTTTTTGCAGTTGTGCCCCAGTCTCACAGTTTGCATTGCATATGAGTAGATGCAAAACCTTTTCCACCACAAAGAAGCCACGTTCACAAACAAGTTTTTATAAACCAATATTAAAGGGAGAATGGTGGATTTCAGCAGCCATACAGGTGGGAGTCTGCACAATCTAGAAAATAGCATCCTAGGAAAGCCTGACTTGGACACAAAACCTCATATGCTGCAACAGCAGATGTTTGTTTAACCAGCAGATGTCGCTGTTGTCCATCTGTTCTGTCAAATGTACAGATTGTGCAGAACTCAAAGGCTTCGTTTTTATTTATTTTATGCACTCATATAGCGCCCCTATATTCTGTAGCGCTTTACAGACCTTAGTATCCAACTGTCCCCAATGGGGCTCACAATCTAAGGTCCCTATCAGTATGTCTTTGGAGTGTGGGAGGAAACCGGAGATGGAGAATATTCACACTCCACAACGCGAGGCAGCTGTGAATAAGAAAATGTCACCATAACACATTTGCAAGAAGCAATGATTGTAAGTAGGAATGAGCGAATCGACTTTGGATGAAACATCAGAAGTCGATTTGTATAAAACTTCGTTAGAATACTGTACGGAGCGAGCTCTGTACAGTATTAGAATGTATTGGCTCCTATGAGCCGAAGTTATTACTTTGCGAAGTCTCGTGAATTAATTTCTACTGTAAAAAAACTTTTAGCGAACTCTGTTTCAGTTTAATAGAAGTCGATTCGCTCATCCCTAATTGTAAGTTTCAAGAAGTGCCTAAAGAGAGAAGACTTATACCTCAGCAGAGCTTAAAGGGGTATTCTGGTTGGTAAGGCCCCTTTCACACGAGCGAGTTCCACACTCCGGACTCGCGGCCTGAGTATGCAAGAGCTCCTGTCCTGACCTCCCAGCACTGACTGGGTCGCATAGCATTATATTGATTTATGATGTTACGTAACCCTTACAGTTCTGGAATGCATTGGATAACACTGACCGCATTATGTCAGTGTTATACAATACATTCTAGACCTCATAAATCAATATAATGCTATGCAACCCCGTGCTAGAAGTTCAGGACAGGAGCTCTCCTGGACTTGCTCGTGTGAAAAGAACCTAAAAGTTATCTATAGGATAGGGGATAACTATTAGATTGCTGGGGGTACTATTTCTGGGATCCCCCCTCTCCCCCCAATCATGAGAAAATGGGCCCTGTACCCACTCTCCCTATTGCACAACCATATGAGACCTAACTGACAAATACATCACATACCTGGCAGTAGTGTAGATGGAGCCGGATGGCTTAGAAGACGCATATTACACTACCCCATTAGTGGATCCTGTTGAATAAAAACAGCGCCTGTTTTTTTTTTTTTAAACCATCACAGGCCACCCTCCCAAGCTATGCACTTGGAATGCAAGGGTAAAATAAATAATTGCTCAGTCATTAAAGGGGTTGTTCCTGCACCCTGGTTCACCTGTTCTGAAGCTCCCACCTCCCTGCCACTTTTGTGGGCGGGACTGTCTGACAGCAAAGGCCAGCAACCCTATGATGTCATCATCACACCACTTACCTGTGCATGCATGTTCCTAAGGCTCCATTCACACGTCCGCAAAATGGATCCGCATCCGTTCCGCAATTTTGCGGAACGGGTGCAGACCCATTCATTTTCAATGGGGCCGGAATGTGCTGTCCGCATCCACATTTGCGGATCCGCACTTCCGCATCAGTGTTTCCGTTTCCGCAAAAAAATAGAACATGTCCTATTCTTGTCCGCAATTGCACATTGCCGCTTTCCGTGTTTTGCGGATCCGTGGCTCTGTGTATCCGCAAAACAGGTTGCGGACGTGTGAATGGAGCCTTATGCTTTTAATATACTTTTTTCTTAGTGGCATCTGTGCTCTTGCTGTGTGTAGCTCCATAGAACAGTCCCAGGGTTACTACACATGCTGTCCTATTGAAATCACATTGCTTTATCGGATACGCCTCCTTCTATAATCGTTGTTGGGGGACATGCTAGCTAGCAGCAGTGGCCGCACTTGCGCAGTGGATGTAACTCATTTCACTACAGCGTACATATTCACATATGCGCGGAAGCTCCTGTCCACCACTCTGCAGTGTATCCACACAGACAAAAGTAAGGAAAGGAGTTAAATCCACTGCGCAAGTGCGGCCACTGCTGCTAGATCGCATCAAGTCCCCTAACAACGATTATGGAAGGAGGCACTTCCGATAAAGCAATGTGATCGGCAATTGCCTTCTTTGGGTGCATGAAGGGACAGCATTAGCGAGATAGTAATTACCCTTTAAAGCCAAAACGGGCCTGGTCATCAAGGCTTTTTTTTAAATATATATATATATATATATATATATATACACACATATACACACAGGGCAGTTTTGAGCAAGCAAAAACCACTGGAAAAATGCTGTGACTAGTTTTTAACAGATGAAACCACTGTTGCCACCTTCACAGACAACTGCAGCTGATAACACAGCGTATGAAGAAATTCGTTTTTTTCTTAGTGGTATTTTATCCCCCATCCAAGCGATGAAAATGTCTTAAAGGGATTATCCCATGACTAATGTAAAAAATGAAAATGAGACATCATATAGTACACGACAACCTCTTTCTATCAAGGCTAGAACCAGCCCTGTACCTCACATGGGTCCAGAGATCTCCCCATTCACTGCTCTGCTAGATTTATATCAGGCTGACAGCTCAAGGGGAGTGTCCTTTCTCAGGGGGCGTGTCCATTCTTTCCCTATCACTGATCAGGAGGCAGTTGAAGGATGAAACCGAGCATGTGCCGCCATCTCAGTGAGCAGGACAAAGAAAAGAGAAAAAAACAGCAGGTGGAGCTGTACAGATACATTTTATTGAATAACTCAATGGCTATGCAAAATTTTAAATTACATGCAATTACAACAGTATTCAGATCCAGTTTTAAAGCTGTAGAATATTTTTCGTGGGACAACCCCTTTAAGTACCCAGAAACTGTACCAATGTAAACTACAAGCCATCCTGCAAATATTAAGTTCTTACACAGCTCTGTTAAAGGGAACCTGTCACCCAAAAATCGCCTATTAAGCTGTTTACAGTACCTTATAGTGCTGTATAGTCGTTTCCTGATGCACTTTTTGTTAGTTTTGCAGCATGTATGCTCAGTCAGAAATCGATGTTATATTCAGCTGCTGCCCCGTGCTTCAAGTCAGGCTTGAAGTCACGGGGGCAGCGGCCTCGGCGTCTTACATGGCCCTCTCCCCGCCCCCTGCCTCTGTGACTGACAGCCGAAATCCGATTCCGGGACCGCGCTCAACGGCCGCATGCGCAGTAAAGGGCGGCAGGAGCGCGGTCCCGGCTGCCGCGCGTACTACGCGCCGTCTTACTTTCGCCGCACTGCGCATGCGCCCGACATCCTGTATCAAACGCGCCCGCGCCCGGCATCTGGGCGCGGGCGCGTTTGATACAGGATGTCGGGCGCATGCGCAGTGCGGCGAAAGTAAGACGGCGCGTAGTACGCGCGGCAGCCGGGACCGCGCTCCTGCCGCCCTTTACTGCGCATGCGGCCGTTGAGCGCGGTCCCGGAATCGGATTTCGGCTGTCAGTCACAGAGGCAGGGGGCGGGGAGAGGGCCATGTAAGACGCCGAGGCCGCTGCCCCCGTGACTTCAAGCCTGACTTGAAGCACGGGGCAGCAGCTGAATATAACATCGATTTCTGACTGAGCATACATGCTGCAAAACTAACAAAAAGTGCATCAGGAAACGACTATACAGCACTATAAGGTACTGTAAACAGCTTAATAGGCGATTTTTGGGTGACAGGTTCCCTTTAAAAAAAAAAAAAAAAAAAAGTTATGGGTCTTTGGATACAGCAGCACAAAAAGATCCTTTCTTTGCAGTTTTTATTGTGCAAAAAGTAATAAAACATAAAATAAACTATATAATTGGTATCGTATTAATTGTTGATTTTAATTTGTGATTTTTATTTGATTCAACTTTATTGTCATTACACATGTAAAGTACAGGGTAACAAAATACAGTTTGCATCTCATCAGAAGTGGAAAGAGCAGCAAGTGCAATAAAAAACACGTTATATACAGACGTGGACAAAATTGTTGGTACCCTTTGGTCAATGAAAGAAAAAGTCACAATGGTCACAGAAATAACTTTAATCTGACAAAAGTAATAATAAATTAAAATTCTATAAATGTTAACCAATGAAAGTCAGACATTGTTTTTCAACCATGCTTCAACAGAATTATGTAAAAAAATAAACTCATGAAACAGGCATGGACAAAAATGATGGTACCCCTAGAAAACACAGAACATAATGTGACCAAAGGGACATGTTAATTCAAGGTGTGTCCACTAATTAGCATCACAGGTGTCTACAACCTTGTAATCAGCCATTGGGCCTATATATATGGCTCCAGGTAATCACTGTGTTGTTTGGTGATATGGTGTGTACCACACTCGACATGGACCAGAGGAAGCAAAGGAAAGAGCTGTCTCAAGAGATCAGAAAGAAAATTATAGACAAGCATGTTAAAGGTAAAGGCTATAAGACCATCTCCAAGCAACTAGATGTTCCTGTGAGTACAGTTGCACATATTATTCATAAGTTTAAGATCCATGGGACTGTAGCCAACCTCCCTGGACGTGGCCGCAGGAGGAAAATTGATGACAAATCTAAGAGACGGATAATCCGAATGGTAACAAAAGAGCCTAGAAAGACTTCTAAAGAGATTCAAGGTGAACTTCATGCTCAAGGAACATCAGTGTCAGATCGCACCATCCGTCGTTGTTTGAGCCAAAGTGGACTACATGGGAGACGACCAAGGAGGACACCATTGTTGAAAACGAATCATAAAAAAGCAAGACTGGAATATGCCAAACTACATGTTGACAAGCCACAAAGCTTCTGGGAGAATGTCCTGTGGACAGATGAGACAAAAATCGAAGTTTTTGCCAAGGCACATCAGCTGTATGTTCACAGACGAAAAAATGAAGCATATCAAGAAAAGAACACTGTCCCTACTGTGAAACATGGAGGAGGCTCTGTTATGTTCTGGGGCTGCTTTGCTGCGTCTGGCACAGGGTGTCTTGAATCTGTGCAGGGTACAATGAAATCTCAAGACTATCAAGGAATTCTAGAGAGAAATGTACTAGCCAGTGTCAGAAAGCTTGGTCTCAGTCGCAGGTCATGGGTCTTGCAACAGGACAATGACCCAAAACACACCGCTAAAAACACCCAAGAATGGCTAAGAGGAAAAAATTGGACTATTCTAAAGTGGCCTTCTATGAGCCCTGACCTCAATCCTATTGAGCATCTTTGGAAGGAGCTGAAACATGCAGTCTGGAAAAGGCACCCTTCAAACCGGACACAACTGGAGCAGTTTGCTCATGAGGAGTGGGCCAAAATACCTGCTGAGAGGTGCAGATGTCTCATTGACAGTTACAGGAAGCGTTTGATTGCAGTGATTGCCTCAAAAGGTTGCGCAACAAAATATTAAGTTAGGGGTACCATCATTTTTGTCCATGCCTGTTTCATGAGTTTATTTTTTTACATAATTCTGTTGAAGCATGGTTGAAAAACAATGTCTGACTTTCATTGGTTAACATTTATAGAATTTTAATTTATTATTACTTTTGTCAGATTAAAGTTATTTCTGTGACCATTGTGACTTTTTCTTTCATTGACCAAAGGGTACCAACAATTTTGTCCACGTCTGTACAGATAGGATAGTGCAGAAAGTAGGAATAGTTATGTACAGATTAAGTACAAATAAGTTAAGTATACAGGTGTTTATATTGCTATATAGAGAGCAAATATACAGATGTACTATGGACAAATATACAGATGTGCTGATGTATACAGATATACGGAGGAATTGTTCTATATAGCTATACAGACGGCGAATACACAGATGTACTATGAACAGTTATACAGATGTGCTACATATATACAAATTTACAGATATATAGTAAACAGATCTGCAGAGTGCTATGAATATAGCGCCAGAAGTAGAAGAGTAGCGCTATGGACAGACTGTAATAGTGAACAATGTAGTGTAAGTACGTACTATAGCAGAGACTTATGCTATGACAGTGTCCCAAATATAGCAGTAACCAATATGAACATACCGTGAATGTTGAGAATGAATGACTTATGCTGCAAATTGAACCGTGTAAATTTGAAATGTAAAAAGTAAATGGCAGAAGTCAATATTGTTACAGAATGCAGCAAAGATCAGGCTGCACCGCTACTGACAGGTACTACTTATTAACTGCTGTCAGCTGTGTATACACTGAGGGCAGTGTCGGACTGGGATGCCTAGGGCCCACCAGTAAAATTCATTCTGGGGGCCCACTGTACAGTGACATGCAAATATTACCTGCTTAGATGAAGGCAGACCGCAGCAAGGAGCTACAAGATGATTGATTATGGGGGTCTCTGAAACAACTTCAAAAAGTGTGTCCCAGGGAAGAAAGGATACTGGCTGGCCTCCCACGATTCCTAGAGGCCATCTTAACCTTCCAATTCGTCTCTAATAATAAACTGGATAGTCTACCCAGCTTTTTATATGGATGTAGGTTATTTGAGATGCTGTGCTGGTGGACTGAGGGCCCACCTTTCTCAGGGGCCCACCGGGGGATTCCCCTGTGGGCCAGTCTGAGCCGGACTGAGGGACATTTATTAAGCTAATAAAGTTGCACATTATGACACACTCCGTGTGTGCGCCATAGTTTTAAACTTTTTAGGTTTCTCGCCACGTTTTCAAAGTGGTAAGAAAAGGGGGTTGGGGCTTTACACCGCCCACCACATTTACTATAACTTTTGCCAGAATGTGACAGAAGTTGTAGCGGAAGTCTGCGCCAGCCTGTAGCTGGCGTAGACGTTTGTTTCTGAGATGCGCCTGATTTGTGAAGAGGCATCTATCTGCCTCTTAATATATTAAGCGCCTCTCACGCCAGCACAGGGAGATCAAGACTGGCAGATGGATGCCTCAATCTTGATATATTTCCCCCTATGTGTCTACAAATATCTTCATTGGTGTAACAGGAGAGAACACAAAGATTACATTCTGTATATAGACAATTATATATTCTGCCCAAATATGCATATTACAGTGCCTTGAAAAAGTATTCATACCCCTTGAACCTTTCCACATTTTTTCACGTTACATCTACAAACTTACCGTAAATGTATTTTATTGGGATTTTATGTAATAGACCAACACAAAGTAGCAAGTATGTGTGAAGTGAAAAGAAAATACGTGATTTTCCAAAATAAATAAAATAAAAAAATCAGAAAAATGTGAATACTTTTTCAAGGCAGTGTCAATACATTTGGTTATGATGTATTCATGGTGGCCTTATCCTCCTGTATTGCTTATAACCAAATACACCAAGAATACACTTGCTGGTTGGTCAGTCTTGTAGAAATGTTTCATGGAAGCACTGCCACCCCATTCATTCCTTTGGCTTCCATACTACACTGCGATACTTGGGAGCGACACAGGTGCGTGACATGTGTCTAGCCGTACCCCAACAGTGACTTTTCTGGCGAGAGACTCCCTTTTAGGGTCCATTCACACATCCGTAGTGCCTGAAGGATCTGCAATACACCCGTCCGGCACCCCCATAGAAATGCCTATTCTTGTCCGCAATTGCGGACAAGAATAGGACATGCTCTATTTTTTTCCGGAGCTGCGGACCGGAAGATAGGGGCTGCGCTCCGGAAATGCGGATGCAGACAGCACACTGTTTGCTATCCGCATCTCTTCCGGCCCCATAGAGCAGGCCCTCCAGCTGTGGCCCTCCAGCTGTTGTAAAACTACAACTCCCACAATGCCCTGCTGTAGGCTGATACCCGTAGGCTGTTCAGGCATGCTGGGAGTTGCAGTTTTGCAACAGCTGGAGGGCCGCATTTTGAGGATGCCTGCCATAGAGACGGACGTCTGAATGGAGCCTAACACCCCATGGCATGCTATTATCATGAGACCTACATAGTTCCTGCATATTGACATAATAGTATATGTCATAGTGAAGGCACTAGAGCTATATTATACAGCCGTCACCCTGTTTTAATGGTCGGGGTGTACTCAATGTTGACTGTGGCAACTAAATGGTTACAGGGAGGGGGCTCCCTTTGTCACCGCATTGCCTCCACAAAGCAATTGTAGGGTTGCACAGAGCGGGTTATAACGTGCTGCATTTCAGTGTTATGCTGACGGATATCTCTTATATAAAAATGAATTTCTGTCTGTCTGTCTAGACAGAAAGGGGCAGGCGCTATGAAGGTCACTGTTAAAGGGGCGGTCACTGTGAAAGTCACTGTTAAAGGGGCAGTCATTGAAAGTCACTGTTTAATGGGCGGTCACTGTGAAAGTCATTGTTAAAGGGGCGGCTACTGTGAAAGTCACTGTTAAAGGGGCGGTCACTGTCAAAGTCACTGTTAAAGGGGCAGTCACTGTGAAAGTCACTGTTAAAGTGGCGGTCACTGTCAAAGTCACTGTTAAAGGGGCGGTCACTGTCAAAGTCACTGTTAAAGGGGAGGTCACTGTTAAAGGGGCAGCCACTGTGAAACCCACTGTTAAAGGGGTGGTCACTGCAAAACTACAACTCCCAGCATGCCTGGACAGACTACAACTGTAATTTTGTGACAGCTTGAGGGCCCCAGGTTGTCCATCCCTGAAAAAGGCAACAAAAAGCCTCATATACCCAAAATGGTACCGATGAAAACATCAACTCCCACACACAAAAAATTAATAAAAAATTAAAAACTTATGGCTCTTGTAACATGAAAAAAAATCTGTATATCTTCAAGCCCAAAATAGGCTACATGTAAACATAATACATTTTCCTGAAGGAATAAAAATTACAAACGTGCAAAGTATGTGAGCAGAGCGTCTCCCTGGATCTTTCCACGACAGATGACCGGTGATTCTGGCAGCGAAGAAAGGACATGAAGCTTTTTTTTCTCTAGATAGGCGAAAGGTCATGGATTCTCCCCTCTACAGCTACAATGAACTTTTGCCTACTTTTTGGAAATCTGTTCACATGTCACATGCTTTTGAAAGGCAGTAAGGGAACACTTCCTTCACTTTTCCTGGCTCTGGTGTTTAGTTGTAAATCAAATTTCTCTGCCAGTTCATCAGAGGCATGCAGAATCCCTGTGGCTCCATATCACTGGGCCATCGTATGATTCATCTAAATTTGATGCCATGCTGCAGAGATAGGCCCCTTTCACATGGGCGAGTATTCCGCGCGGGTGCAATGCGTGAGGTGAACGTATTGCACCCGCACTGAATCCGGACCCATTCATTTCTATGGGGCTGTGCACACGAGCGGTGATTTTCACGCATCACTTGTGCGTTGCATGAAAATTGCAGCATGCTCTATATTCTGCGTTTTTTCACGCAACGCAGGCCCCAAAGAAGTGAATGGGGCCGCGTGAAAATCGCAAGCAAGTGCGGATGCGGTGCGATTTTCACGCATGGTTGCTAGGTGACGATGGGGCTGGGGACCCAATCTGTATTATTTTCCCTTAAAATAATAGCATTCTGAATACAGAATGCATAGTACAATAGGGCTGGACGGGTTAAAAATTAAAAAAATTAACTCACCGAGTCCACTTGATCGCGTAGTTGTGGATCTCTGTCTTCTGTAATGTTGAGCTGCCGGCTAAGGACCTGTGGTGATGTCACCTCACATGATCCAATCACATGGTCCCTCACCATGGTGATGAACCATGTGATTGGACCATGTGATGAGCACAGTGACGTCATCAAAGGTCCTATTCCTGTGCACAGCAAAGAAGAAGACAGAAGAGAAGCCGGGCTGCGCGATCAAGTGAATTAAGGTGAGTTACATTTTTTATTTTATTTTTTAACCCCTCCAGCGCTATTGTACTATGCATTCTGTATTAAGAATGCTATTATTTTCCCTTATAACCATGTTATAAGGGAAAATAATACAATCTACAAAACACCTAACCCAAACCCGAACTTCTGTGAAGAAGTTCGGGTTTGGGTACCAAACATGCCGATTTTTCTCACGCGTGTGCAAAACGCATTACAATGTTTAGCACTCACGTGGAAAAATAGCGCATTTTTCCGCAACGCACCCGCATCTTATCCGGGCAAAAAACATGGCGCCAGTGTGAAAGAGGCCATATCCTTTCCAAAAAGCAAAACACTTGTGTGCACTGACCAGAAGTCCAGGCTAAGGCTTCATGCACACGGCTGTGATTGTATTGCAGTCCGCAATATGCGGGTACCGGCCGTTTAAACTCAGCATCACGGATGGGTCCACAATCCGGAAGGGGGCTTGTGTCTGTGCCTCCACACCGCAAAAAAATAGTGCATGCACTATTTTTTTTGGCAGTGCCGACAAATCATGGAACCATTTAAGTTAAATGGATCTTCATCCATCCGTCTGCAGAAACCACACGGATGTTGCCGGTTCATTGGGGACTGCAAATTGCGATCAACGGACGTGTGCATGAAGCCTTACTGAAGGAATTCTCCAGGACTATTGCAATTTACTAATGGGCATTGGGCACACTTATCAGCTCACATGGACAAAAAGTCTAGTCACTGGAGTCTATGTAAGTATCCCTCAGCCACGAGTGCCCCGTGTAATGAAGCATAGGAGTCCTGCATTGCAAACAGTAAGCTCACCGCAGTAATAAATGCAGAGTTGTCCGAGTGCATTCTTAGGATAGGTCATCAGTAAGTGATCAGTGGAGGCCCCGACTGATCAGCTGGTTGAAGAGGCTGTGGCGCTCCAGTGAGCACGGCAGCCTCCTCACAGCTTACCCAGCATAGCTAAGTCCATTGGCGGTACTTGGTATTGCAGCTCAGTCCCATTCACTACGCCAAAACATATTCTCATGCCGTGGAATAAATCTGCCTAAATTGTGAGCATATAGCCAAGGGGTCTGGCATATGGAGGGGGGATCCCAAGCACCCATATACCCTAACAGGTCAACCCCTGCAATATTTGTTAGCTCTCTATATATAACATTGAATACACCTGTTCGATAACCGTTAGCTTACAATTCCCTACAGCTCGCCCCACAAACATGCATTCTTGGACTATAGGAATATGCATGTTTACTGAGGGGGATAAGCAGCCACACACACACATCTGGCGGCATTTACCTAGTTGGGAACAAAGGATCAGGCTTGTTAAAGGGAACTTGTCACCACATACCTTAATAGTAATCCCTGTACAGTGTCAGAACCGCACAGGTCTCCTGATCCAAACTGTGTAATGGACAGAGTTACTGGAGAGCAGCTCCCACTAAAGAGAATGGGAGCAGTGTTGCAGTAACCAGGGCATCTGTCAGCCGTTTTGTCCCTATGACACTGGCTGACCCGTTACATGTGCGCTTGGCAGCTGAAGGCATCTGTGTTGGTCCCATGTTCATATGTGTCCACATTGCTGAGAAAAATGATGTTTTAATATATGCAAATGAGCCTCTAGGAGCAACTAAAGGGGGTGCCATTACAATTAGAGGCTCAGCTCTCTCTGCAACTGCCGCGCCCTCTGCACTTTGATTGACAGGGCCAGACAGTGTGATCATGTTCACACTGCCTGGCCCTGTCAATCAAAGTGCAGAAGGTGTGGCAGTTGCAGAGAGAGCAGAGCCTCTAATTGTAATGGCAACACCCCCGTTGCTCCTAGATGCTCTTTTGCATATATAGAAAACATCATATTTCTCAGAGATGCGGACACATATGAACATGGGACCAACACAGATGCCTTCAGCTGCCAAGTGCACATGTAACGGGTCAGCCAGTGTCATAGGTACAAAACTGCTGACAGATGCCCTTTAAGGGTAAATCTGTAATGACCCAGAGTACCATTACCACTCCTTTTGGCACCTTGCTACTGCTTCCTATGTGTTAATACCTGTCATCCAGTGTATTATATGTCATCTCAGAATAATGTGCATATTTATTCCATGTAACTGTTGTATTTTATGCAATGTACCTGGTTACCACAAGGTGGCAGCAACACTTGGCAGTGCTGGTGTGGGGAATGGGCTGGATTGTCCATTCTCTCTCTCCCTCTAGAGGGAGAAGGAGAGGATGAGTTTAGTGTTCTCAGTGAGTCTGGCCTACCCCCTCCTGGGGAAAGGTTGTATGTTGGCTAGTAGAGCACTGCCTGCTCTGCTGGGCCTGCAGGTTCTGTCTGCGAAAGTACTACATGGCTGCATGTCCCCTCCTGGCTTGCATTGCCTTTATCCAAGCTAAAACTAAAGCTTGAGGTACTAAATGCCAGGATAAGAAGTTCATAGGATTGCCTACAGTAAGAGACAGACTACTACTGCTGACATAGCAGAGCTGACAGAGCTACACTAAGGATACAGTAGAGAGGAGTTTGTTTGCAAAGAAAGTATTTGCCTGCCACTTGCCTGCTGAACCCTAATGGAAACCAAGATAAAGTCTGGAAACTGTATGGATCACCGTTTATGCAAAGTAAAGCAACTGTTCAACTGTTTACAAAGTCTGGACTCAACTTTGTTCCACACCATCCAAGTTCAACTACCCCTTGTCACGGCCACGGTTATGGTCGTGACTCCTTGGGAGCCGCATACAGTTGCCCGCGGTTGTGGTTGTTGTTTCAACCGCAGCTGAGGCATATTGTAGTTGGCCTCAGTGCGGTTGCCGCGGACAACAACTATGTGTGCGGTTCCCGGGGAGTTGTGTGCGTGTGTGGATGCACTTTGTTTGTATGTCTGGTGTGCACTTGTTGTTGTTTGGTGCGCACGGACATCGTCCCTTCACAGGGTGATCAGGTTGGTCTCTTCCCCTGTATGTGTGTTTTCCCTTCTGTGTGCTGGAAGGGTTAACTTCCTTCCCAGTGTGTGTGTTGTGTCACTGGGTGTGGTTGACCGGTGGGTGTGGCCACTTTGCCCTATAAAGCCTGTGTCTGAAGCACAGCTCAGTAGGTTGCTTTCAGTCATGCTTGGCTGAAGCAGCCTCCTGTGGATTCCATCCTTCTTGTAAGGGCCACCCTTCCGGTCATAAGTTTAAAACCTTTGTTAGTAAAGACTATGTTTCACGGTGTTATCTAGGTGTGTATGGGATTGTGTTATTGCAGCCTATGGTCCAGGGTTCCTGTGTGATGTCTGGTGTGTGCTGTGTCCGTTGTTGTCTTGTACTTACAGCACCTGCACATGGGTTCCTGGTTGTGTTGTCTGTGGCAGGTGAGTGATGAGTTGGTTCCATTTGACTGCCACTGCCATAGCTGTTTTTGTATCCCCTGTGTTGCTTGGCCGTTGAGACTCCTGCTCCTCCGTGTCTAGGAGGAGCAGGTCGTCTTACTCTGTCCCCTAGTTCAGGGCCGACTTGAGGGCTTGCAGGGACTTTTAGGTTCCGGCGTATGAGCCCTCCTACCACCAAGGTCGGCTCATACTGACAGGAGACAGGGTCAGCGTTAGGGACGCAATAGGAGGTGACCTGCTCCCTAACTCTGTGGTCCCGGCCAAGGGGTAACCCGACCATCTCCTGGCACCGCACGGCTGGGGGTTTCCCCCACCGCCAGCCGTGACACCCCTTTTGCACTGCTTCGGTCGACCACATCTGGGATCCACCCGTATTCAGGTAGGAGCACCATGACAAAGTGCTACACAACATCTCCAGGGATATTGTGGCCTATTTAACACCACTCTGGCCTTGCTACACCGGGTACCAACAATGCCATCCACAAAGGGGACTCCATGTCCTAGTTGCTTAACTGTAACTGGCGTCACGTTTACTTGCTTTATATTTGTCACGACCCTTGGTCATGGTCGTGACTCCTTGGGAGCCGCATGCAGTTACCCGCGGTTTTGGTGTTGTGTCAACCGCAGCTGGGGGCACTTAGTGGTTTGCCTCAGGTGCGGTTGCCGCGGATAACAGGCATGCGTGCGGTTGCCCTTGGCAACGTGTTTTATGTGCACTCCCTTTGCCTGTTTGTGGTGCACTAGGTCATGTGTTGTATGCACGGAGACACCTTCCTTCACCTGCGGTTGTCCGCGGCAACGTCTGTTGCTGTGTGCATGTGGTGGCAGGGTCTCGGCCTGCTGGCTGTTCCCCAGAACATGGTTGCCACGCATGCCGTTGCTGGCGGTAACAGGTGAGTGTGTTGGTGTGTGTTATGTATTGTGTGTACTTCCCCTTTAAGTTGGTGTTTTCCCTTTCCTGTGGTGCTGGAAGGGTTAATTCTCTTCTCAGTGTGTGTGATGTCACTGGGTGTGTTCTGACTGGTGGGTGTGGCCACTTAGGCCTATAAAGCCTCGTTCTCTGGCTGGGCTCAGTAGGTTGCTTTCAGCCAGGCATAGCTGGAGCAGCCTCCTGTATATTACCATCTACCAGTGGGGGCCTCCCTTCTGGTCATAAATCTTTGTTATTCGGTGTTATCTAGGTGTGTGTGGGGTTTTGTGTTATTGCAGCTTATGGTCCAGGGTTCCTGTGTGATGTCTGGTGTGTGCTGTGTTCTTTGGTGTCTTGAACTAACAGCACCTGCACATGGGTTCCTGGTTGTGTTGTCTGTGGCAGGTGAGTGTTGTGTGGATTACTTTTGCCTGTCACTGCCATAGCTGTTTCTGTTTCCCTTTGTTGCTTGGCCATTGAGACTCCTGCTCCTCCGTGCCAAGGAGGAGTAGGTCGTCTCACCCAGCTCCTAGGTCAGGGATCTGCGGAGGGTCAGTAGGGATCCGAGGTTCCTGAGTATGGGCCCTCCTACCATCAAGGTCGGCCCATGCAGGTAGGAGACAGGGTCAGAGTTAGGGACGCAACAGGAGGTGACCTGCTCCCTAATTCTGGGTTGTTTGGCCAAGTGGTAACCCTACCATCTCCTGGCACCGCACGGCTGGGGGTTTCCCCCACCGTCAGCCGTGACAATATTTCATAGAAACCTCCTAAGGGGCAAGGGATGCCCCAGGTGCTGGCCCCGGCCGTGAGCATCACAAATCTACATGGGACTTACTGTTACAACACCGCAGAAAATGTGCCATGCTGCAGATTTCAAATCCAGACTGCAGGTCAATTTACAGCGTGGATTTAATATTTTTTTTACAGTGCGGGGATAAAAGTTCTTAAAATTTCATCCACTTTGCTGATACCGTACAGTGCTGCAGATGTGTCACAAGCAAATCCACAAAGCAAATCTATTATGCCACATGTGAAAATACCCTTAGTCTAAATGCACACAAATGGATGGATGCTGATTTTGTCGATTTTTATGCAGACTTTGCCAAGTTTATGTTCTCACCAATTCAATGTGCACGACAAAAAAATGGTATAAATTATTTATTTATATATACAAGAAAAGTATACACAGACAATGGCGGATAAAAAACACAGGACAAAAGGGGACCTCATACCTTAGATACAAAATAAGATATACTGCTATCCTCCTACTGAATTCTCGGACAGATGATTAAACCACCACTTATACAACTTACGTCAAAAGATAGGATATACCAAATACCTACAGCATACTACATTAAAGTGCAAAGTGCAGCACCACAGTGTGGTAGCAAGAGGATAAACCGTGAATAATAAGGTATACTAACCAGGCAGAATCCCAAAAACCCAGATGCACGTTTCGCGTTCGCTTCCTCAGGGGCTGTTTGGACATAGTGACAGACAGGACTCTTTATATAGATGTTAATGAGACTATATTAAAAACACTTGAGGTGTACCTGATGATGTGTGGCCACACATGATGATGTGAATGGCGTGCGTTCCACGTTGGAACGCATGCCATCATTTCCCTTTTCAAATAGGACCGCCCATATTAGCGCTATCTGACTAATATTAATGATCTTATGAGGACAGTAGATCTAACACATTACTTAAATAGAGGAGGTTCACTCTCCAAGATGTTCGGACCGCCCGGTGTACCATATACAACTCTTATCTACACTAGAAATGACAGTTTATATAAAGTAGTATTTTGTTTTGGTTTTTTACTTTTTCATTATTAACTTATGCTGCTTTAATTAACCATGTTGTATATTCAATAGGCACTTTGTTTTATCACTTTGATGAAGTCATTGATGTTTTATATTATTACATCACTGTAATTATGTGTTGGTTGATATTTCTTTACATTTCCCTTGCGCCCATGACAGCACCCTTGAGAGACCGCCTCCATCCAGGACAGGAACTTTCGTGGAGAGCTCATAAGGAGGAGCATGGCCCCAAGACCACCAGTTCCTGTTTCCTGTCCTAGACAGAGATGGTTCGTGGAGAAAAGGAGAAAGTTAGGCTGCAGGGCCCCTGAGAATCATATCGAAGTGGGGTTACCTGTTCCGGCGTAAGTCTCCTCTAGGAGCCGCCGGCCGGAGTCTGGTGCTTGCTGCTGGGGTCTGGCTTACGCCGCGCTGGCCGCTACTCTGCAGTCCCGGGCGCACTGAGAGGTGCGTTCGGCACGCCGGTCCTTCCTGACAGTGTTCAGGCGGGCCGGGGCCTCCTCCTCACCTCGCTTCTCGGGGGGGGGGGGGGGAACAAAATCTCGCGATCCAAGCGAGATCCGGGTCTCGGTCGAGACTTCCGGTATTTGGAACGCATGTAGCCTGCGTTCCGGAAGTGCCTTCTCCTACTTAGATCCTGGGAGTCACTCTATCCCACAGCAGCATGGAGGAGGAGAGTGCCCAACGCGCCAATCAACAGGAGGGTCATGAGAGCAGACCGGTACTCCTGGTGGGGTAAGGGGGATCATTCCCCATCACTTATTTCTCTTTAGTCAGGCTAAATCTCCTTTCCCTCTTTTCCTTCTTGCCTTTTAGACTATAAAAGAGGGCCCTAGAAAGGCAATTTCAAAAACCAGAGGGAAGGAATGCAGAGTATTAGGGAGATGGTGAAGACAGAGGTCTCGGATTCCTTGAAAGATTTCAAAAAGAGCTTTCCCTCTGTAGCCTCAACCTCCCTTGGAACCAGATCAGGCACGGCTAATAAATCTGACTCTGATCCTTTAGAAGATAGTGATACAGGAGAAATCCTAGATAGCCCAGACTCGTCCCAGGATGAAGAATCCACGGGCAGGCCACTTTTTTCCCCGGATGATACGGAAGCTTTACTAAAAGCAGTTCGTGCGACCATGAAAGTAGACGAATCCAAAGACCCAAAATCCGTTCAGGATATCATGTTTGGTGACCTCGGGCAGAAAAAATCTAGAGTGTTTCCCGTAAACGAGAATATAAAGTTTTTAATACAGAAGGAATGGAAAAGACCCGATAAAAAAAATTTTGTCCCAAAAAATGTGAAAAGGAAGTATCCCTTTGACGAGGCAGACTCAGTAAATTGGGACAGACCACCTAAATTGGATGCACCTGTTGCAAAAATCTCAAAAAAAATCGGCCCTACCGTTTGAGGACTTGGGTTCTCTTAAAGACCCTATGGATAAGCGAGCAGAGGTTTACCTAAAAAAAAGTTTGGGAGACCTCAGCTCAAGCGTTCAAACCAAATATTGCCGCCACGTCCACTGCTAGGTCTCTGAAATTATGGCTAGAAGAATTAGAATCTCACATTCAGAATAAGACCCCGAGAGATCAATTGTTAGCCGTTTTTCCCACTCTACTTAAAGCAGTAGACTTTATTTCTGACGCATCGGCAGATGCTTTAAAATTAAATGCTAGGTCAGCTGCTCTTTCTAATTCAGCCAGACGAGCTATTTGGCTAAAAGGATGGTCGGGAGACACTGGATCTAAAAATAAGCTTTGCGCAATTCCTTGTCAGGGCGATTATCTTTTTGGGTCCGTCTTGGACGACCTTTTGGATAAAGCCTCAGACAATAAAAAAGGATTCCCTGTCTCCAGACCCCCGAAAAAACAACGTTTTTTTCGCAAAAACAAGAAGGATTTTTTTAGGGGCCAGAGGAAAGACTTCAGAGCAGACAACAGGAATAGGAAAAGCAAGGGTTTCCTCTTCAGTTCCCAATCCTCCCCAACCTCTAAACCATCACAGCAATGACGGTTTCTCTCCCGTGGGTGGCAGACTTTCTCTCTTCCTTTACGCTTGGGAAAAAATCTCCTCAAGTCCCTGGATTTTAAGCGTTATAAAGGAAGGGTTTTGTCTAGAGTTTGTCTCCCACCCACCGGACAGATTAAAAATTACAAATTTTCTAGGAAACCCAGGAAAAAATCTAGCTTTACAACAGGAGATTGCATCCTTACTTCGAAAAAATGTTCTAATTCCGGTGCCGGAGGCGGAGAAAGGCAGGGGTTTCTACTCTTCCCTTTTTCTGGTTCCCAAACCGGATGGAACATTCAGAACTATCATAAATCTAAAAGATTTAAATCAGTTCCTCCCCAGAGTCGATCCAATCAGTTGTAAAACATCTTTTCAGGGGCTGTTTCATGGCTACGATAGATGTAAGAGATGCGTACTATCACATCCCTATTCGGCTAGACTGTCAAAAATTCCTCAGAATCGCTGTTTCAATAGGAGGTCACATTCAGCACCTACAATATACAGCCCTTCCCTTTGGGATTTCTCAAGCTCCCAGACTTTTCACGAAAGTCATGGCAGAAGTCATGGCTCATATAAGGGAAAGAGACATTCTAGTGATTCCTTACCTAGACGATCTCCTGGTAGTAGCAGAGTCAGAATCCCTTCTCGAAGTACACCTCAAAAAAGTAGTGCAGATCCTAGAAGACCTCGGCTGGCAAATAAACGGGGAAAAATCACATCTAATACCTTCCCAAGTTTGTGTCTTTCTGGGAATGATGCTGGACTCAGAGAAACTACTCTGTATCCTACCCCAAGACAAGATTCAGAGATTAATAGAAGGTTCAGTCCCTGATATCTACAAAGAACCCTACTATCAGACAAGCAATGGCGGTCTTGGGCAGAATGACTTCCACTATACCAGCGGTCAGTTGGAGCCATCTTCACTCCAGACCCCTACAGTGGCAAATTCTGAAGGAATGGCAGGGTACCCTCCGCCCATTAGATACACCTCTCACACTCACCCCCCAAGTAATCCAGTCCCTTCACTGGTGCCTGAATCCTGCAAACCTGTCCCAGGGGCTCCCTTGGATCCAACAAAATTTTGTTACCCTTACCACCGACGCAAGCCCTTCCGGTTGGGGGGGCCTGTTGCCAAGGGTACTTAAGACAAGGTGTTTGGGAAAGAGAGCAGAGTCTAGACTCCCAAAACATGAGGGAACTGAGAGCGGTTTTTCTCGCCTTAAAAGAGTTTCTTCCTTTACTGTCTATAAAAGTTTTTTCGGACAACGCCACGGTTGTCTCCTATTTGAACAAGCAAGGAGGAACCAGATCAGAAAATCTTATGCAGTTAACAACGGATATCTTTTCCCTTATAATTCTTTCTGTTCCGTCCCTTATGGCAGTACATCTAAAAGGTACAGAAAACAAGGTGGCAGATTTCTTAAGCAGAAATACACTAGACCAGGGGGAATGGTGTCTGAATCAAATGGTGTTCGATCAAATAATTCAACTTTGGGGTCGCCCTCATCTGGACTTATTTGCTACCAGAGAAAACAGAAAGTGTCATCTTTTCTTTTCCCTCAGCGCGAGAGATTCACCAACAGGGATAGATGCCTTCTCCCTTCACTGGCCGAACCAGCTCCTCTACGCCTTTCCTCCGTTAAGACTTCTTCCAGGATTCTTACAGAAGTTGAGACAAGAAAGAACGACAGTGATCTTAATTGCTCCATTCTGGCCCAGAAGAACCTGGTTCACCTGGTTGAGGAAGCTATCCTCGACGGACCCTTGGATTCTCCCGGAGAGGCAAGACCTTCTATCCCAAGGACCAGTCAATCATCCGAGTGTGAAGCAGTTACACTTAACAGCATGGCTCTTGAGGGGGAAATCCTAGAAAGTAGAGGACTCTCCAAGAATGTAGTTTCCACTTTGCTATCCTGCAGAAAGGATGTCACCTCCTCTATTTATCTCAGAATTTGGAACACCTTCCAGAAGTTTGCCAAAGATCCGGTGAATCCTTTAAATCCCCCACCTATGTGTAAGGTTTTAGATTTTCTGCAAGCCGGTCATGAAAAAAATTTGAGGCCAAGTACTCTTAAAGTACAGGTATCCACTTTGAGTGCATTCTTTGATTCTCCCATCGCTAGCCACCCGTGGGTCCGAAGATTCTTTAAAGCAATCAGCAGGCTTAGGCCTATATCTGGACCTTCAGTTCCCCCCTGGGACCTCAACTTGGTCCTCACTAGCCTCACAGAGCCTCCCTTTGAGCCACTTAAACAGTTACCCATAAAAATCTTGTCCTTCAAAACAGCGTTTCTTGTGGCAATTACCTCAGCAAGGAGGGTTGGTGAGATTTCGGCCTTTTCTAGTTCGCCACCTTACACTAACATCCTAGATGATAGGGTACTCATTAAACCAGACCCTTCCTTCTTACCGAAAGTGGTTTCTATGTTTCATAGAACACAGGACATTATCCTTCCTTCCCTGTGTCAAAATCCGAGAAATGAAAAAGAGGAAAAACTGCACTGTTTAGATGTAAAAAGATGCCTATCCCATTATTTAGAGGTTACTAGTCAGTGGAGGAAAACCTCAAAACTTTTCATTCAATTTAGTGGGAAAAATAAGGGTCTCCCAGCCTCTACTAAAACCCTTTCCAGATGGATCGTGAAAGCCATTAATTTGGCCTATTCTTCAGCTGGAAAGGCTCCCCCGGGGGGTTTTGGTGCTCATTCCACAAGATCAGTTTCCACCACTTGGGCAGAAAGGGCCGACGCTACCTTAGAACAGATTTGTAGAGCAGCCACATGGCAGTCGCCTGGCACCTTCTTTCGTCACTACAGATTAGACCTAGGCAATAGAGAACAGCTAGCCTTCGGTAGGAAAGTCCTCCAGGCGGTAGTCCCACCCTAAGAAATAAAGGGATTTATATTCTAGTCGTCTCTCAAGGGTGCTGTCATGGGCGCAAGGGAAATTTAAGATTACACTTACCGGTAATCACTTTTCCATAAGCCCATGACAGCACCCGGGTTTATTCCCACCCTGTATAGAATTAATGCTAATAAAAAAAATATATATATATATATATATATATATATATATATTTAAAAAAAAAATATATATATATATATATATAAAAAAGAAAAAAAAGAAGAAGAGTGTGGTCTAGGACAAGTTCTTGCGATTAACTGGTGGTCTTGGGGCCATGCTCCTCCTTATGAGCTCTCCACGAAAGTTCCTGTTTCCTGTCCTGGATGGAGGCGGTCTCTCAAGGGTGCTGTCATGGGCTTATGGAAAAGCGATTACCGGTAAGTGTAATCTTAAATTTTCGCATCTCATGATTATTGATATACTTGTATATTTGTATATTTATACATTTGTAGTTCTATTATTAGTATTTATATGGAATTTTGATGACAGATTTTGGTTAGCAATGATGGTTATTTTATGCACTGTGGGTTTCACAAATGTGCTCCAGGTTGGAATGCTAAGGGTTACGTCTCCTTCTATAGTGGGAGGCGGAACTTCTGTCTACCATGAGCCTCTCCTGTGGAACGCATCGCACTTCCGGTTCATCGGTACACATTATATACTGTTGTGAGACGCACAGGAGTGAATGAAGCCACAGACGGAGGTGCTCACAGTAAAAAGGATTCGCCCCTCCTTTGCAAATAAAACAATGTCAAATAGTATACTGGGCACTCACACTGTAGGTAGAACCATTAATAGAATAGCCAATGTCTGAATGGTCAAATGAATAATTTATTAGTAACTTGTTAATTCCAGTAATAAAATAAAATGCAATAATAAAATAAAATAAAATACAATACTAATATTTATCGGTCAATAGGATACATAAGTATAAAAGCACTAGACACTAGACTAAAAGTATCTAAAAGTGAATAAATTACACAGTGATAGGTATAGATATTCAAGTCTTAGGAATGTGATGGTATGTATGTAGCTATAGTGGCACTTGCTGATTTATCCTAAACAGGTAAGTACTGGCCAAGGAAATAAAGGGTGATCCTAGGACGAAGTCTCTGAAGAAATAAAATCCGATCATAAATTCCTCTAGGTTGACGCTGAGAAGCCGGAACATCATCTGAGAGAACCTGCCACGCTGACTCACTGGAAGCTCGAACCTCTTGCAGCCGGAGAGCGAGTATATTTCCACTCTATAACCGCATGTCAGATGCAGCGTGGAAGCAGGCTAACATAGGCTTGGAGGACATCGGCTCTTTATACCTACGGAGCGATGCCCAGAGCCACTTAAACCGGCAGCGGAGATAACCTGAGGAGGAACATTAGGTGACACAGAGGATCGGAACTGAAGCAGTATAACTAACATCATTGATCACCGAACAGTGAGTAGAAGCGGGACGCCGCATTAAAATCCTCACTGTACTAGGACATTGCTTCACATTGCACTATCGGATTTTATTTCTTCAGAGACTTCGTCCTAGGATCACCCTTTATTTCCTTGGCCAGTACTTACCTGTTTAGGATAAATCAGCAAGTGCCACTATAGCTACATACATACCATCACATTCCTAAGACTTGAATATCTATACCTATCACTGTGTAATTTATTCACTTTTAGATACTTTTAGTCTAGTGTCTAGTGCTTTTATACTTATGTATCCTATTGACCGATAAATATTAGTATTGTATTTTATTTTATTTTATTATTGCATTTTATTTTATTACTGGAATTAACAAGTTACTAATAAATTATTCATTTGACCATTCAGACATTGGCTATTCTATTAATGGTTCTACCTACAGTGTGAGTGCCCAGTATACTATTTGTCATCGGTACACATGCCTACAGCGTTTTTCTTATTTTCTTATATTAACTTTTTACTCCCCCCCCCCCCCTCTATTTAAGTAATGTGTTAGATCTATTGTCCTCATAAGATCATTAATATTAGTCAGATAGCGCTAATATGGGCGGTCCTATTTGAAAAGGGAAGTGATGGCGTGCGTTCCAACGTGGAACGCATGCCATTCACATCATCATGTGTGGCCACACATCAGGTACACCTCAAGTGTTTTTAATATAGTCTCATTAACATCTATATAAAGAGTCCTATATAAACATCCCCTGAGGAAGCTAACGCGAACCGTGCGTCGGGGTTTTTGGGATTCTGCCTGGTTAGTATACCTTATTATTCAAGGTTTATCCTCTTGCTACCACACTGTGGTGCTGCACTTTGCACTTTAATGTAGTATGCTGTAGGTATTTGGTATATCCTATCTTTTGACGTAAGTCGTATAAGTGGTGGTTTAATCATCTGTCCGAGCATTCAGTAGGAGGATAGAAGTATATCTTATTTTGTGTCTAAGGTATGAGGTCCCATTTTGTCCTGTGTTTTTTATCCGCCATTGTCTATGTATACTTTTCTTGTATTAATAAATAATTCTTTATACCATTTTTTGTTGTGCACATTGAATTGGTGAGGTCTATAGAATAGCATTGTGCATGGCACTTTAGTGTGTGCTAGCTATTTCAATAGGTGCTGAGTTTCTGTTCTGTTGAATTGCCCTGGTTTCACCCTTTACATTAGAAAGGATGAAATTCACAATGAAAAGCAGCACAACGATTTGACAGGCAGTGGATCTCAAAATCTGCATTTGCAGGTGAATTTATGCACCGAGAATTTCCACACCATGCAAGGGCTCATGAACACAAACCTATTTTTTTTATGTGGAACCTTCACTTCAATGGGGCCGCAAAAAAAGGAAATCGCTCCGTGTCCGCGTGGACTTTCTGTAAAAAAAATAGAACATGTCCTATTACTGTCCACATTATGTAGAAGGATAGGACTGTTCTATTAGGGGCCGGCAATTTTGTTCTTCAAAATGTGGAACGCACATGCCTGGTATCTGTGTTTTGCAGATCCACAATTTGCGGAATGCAAAACATCCAACGGTTGTGTGCATGAGCCCTAAATCAGATCTCTTCTACTTAGCTAACATTCACAACCTGCCAAAACCATCATTCCTAGAGGTGAGAAGCCTGCATTGATCACCCCCCTGTAAGGCTCCATTCAGACGTCCGTATGCCCAAAAAAATTCTGAATGGAGCCTTATAGGGGGGTGATCAATGACAGGGGGGTGATCAGGGAGTCTATATGGGGTGATCACCCCCCCTGTAAGGCTCCATTCAGAGGTCCGTATGTGTTTTGCGGATCCACGGATCAGATCCGCAAAACACATACGGACGTCTGAATGGAGCCTTACAGGGGGGTGATCAATGACAGGGGGATGATCACCCATATAGACTCCCTGATCACCCCCCTGTAAGGCTCCATTCAGACATCCGTATGTGTTTTGCGGATCCGATCCATGTATCCGTGGATCCGTAAAAATCATACAGACGTCTGAATGGAGCCTTACAGGGAGGTGATCAATGACAGGGGGGTGATCAGGGAGTCTATATGGGTGATCACCCCCCTGTCATTGATCACCCCCCTGTAAGGCTCCATTCAGACGTCCGTATGTGTTTTGCGGATCCGATCCATGTATCCGTAAAAATCATACGGACGTCTGAATGGAGCCTTACAAGGGGGTGATCAATGACAGGGGGGTGATCAGGGAGTCTATATAGGGTGATCAGGGGTTAATAAGTGACGGGGGGGGGGGGTGTAGTGTAGTGGTGTTTGGTGCTACTTATTACTGAGCTTCCTGTATCCTCTGGTGGTCGATCCAAGCAAAAGGGACCACCAGAGGACCAGGTAGCAGGTATATTAGACGCTGTTATCAAAACAGCGTCTAATATACCTGTTAGGGGTTAAAAAAATCGCATCTCCAGCCTGCCAGCGAACGATCGCCGCTGGCAGGCTGGAGATCCACTCGCTTACCTTCCGATCCTGTGAACGCGCACGCCTGTGTGCGCGCGTTCACAGGAAATCTGTGCGCAGAGCTGCCGCCTCCGGACCGCGATCCTGCGTTAGGCGGTTAAGTGGTGATAACTTTAAAACGCTTTGACTTATCCAGGCCATTCTGAGATTGTTTTTTCGTCACATATTGTACTTCATGACACTGGTAAAATGAAGTAAAAAAAAAATTAATCTTTTATAAAAGAGGCTTACATAATAGAAACCACCCAAAATGACCCCATTCTATAAACTACATCCCTCAAGGTATTCAAAACTGATTTTACAAACTTTGTTTACCCTTTAGGTATTCCACAGGAATTAATGAAAAATAGAGATACAATTTCAAAATTTCACTTTTTTGGCAGATTTTCCATTTTAATAATTTTTTTCCAGTTACAAAGCAAGGGTTAACAGCCAACCAAACTCAATATTTATGGCCCAGATTCTGTAGTTTACAGAAACACCCCATATGTGGTCGTAAACCGCTGTACGGTCAAGGAAAAGGAAAGGAATGCCGTACGGTTTTTGGAAGGCAGGTTTTGCTGGACTGTTTTTTTTTTTTTGCACCATGTCCCATTTGAAGCCCCCCTGATGCACCCCTAGAGTAGAAACTCCAAAAAAGCGGCCCCATTTTAGAAACTACAGGATAGGGTGGCAGTATTGTTGGTACTAGTTTAGGGTACATATGATTTTTGGTTGCTCTATATTACACTTTTTGTGAGGCAAGATAACAAGAAATAGCTGTTTTGGCACCGTTTTTATTTTTTGTTATTTACAACATTCATCTGACAGGTTAGATTATGTGATATTTTTATAGATTATAGACCAAGTTGTTTTTTCATTTATGTAAGTTTTACACAATGATTTCTTTCTTTTTCATTTTTTGGGCGATTACCTTGGGTAGAGAATGATTTTTGCGGGATGAGATGACGCTTTTATTGGCACTATTTTGGGGTGCGTGTGACTTTTTTATTGCTTGCTATTACACTTTTTGTGATGTAAGGTGACAAAAAATTGTTTATTTAGCACAGTTTTTATTTTACATTTTTTACGATGTTCATCTGAGGGGTTAGGTCATGTGATATTTTTATAGAGACGGTCGATACGGACGCGGCGATACCTAATATGTATACTTTTTTTATTTATGTAAGTTTAACACAATAACAGCTTTTTTAAAACAAACAAAAAAATGATGTTTTAGTGTCTCCATATTCTGAGCCATAGTTATTTTTTGGGGGCGATTGTCTCAGGGATGAGGTGACGGTTAAATTGGTACTATTTTGGTGGGCAAACGCCTTTTTAATCGCTTGCTGTTGTACTTTTTGTGATGTAAGGTGACAAAAAAAATGGTTTATTTAGCACAGTTTTTATTTTTTATGGTATTCTTCTCAGGGGTTAGATCATGTGATATGTTTATAGACCCGGTCAATACGGATGTCGCGATACCTAATATGTGTACTTTTTTTTCCTATAATTTACCAATTTTTTTTCACTTTATTTGCGGAAAATGACGTTTTTGTTTATTTTTACTTAAAACTTGTAATTTTTAGGGGGGAATACTTTATTTTTTAAACTTTTTTTTTTCCACTTTATTTTTTGTCCCACTTGAACTTTTGGGGGTCTAATCCTTTACAATGCATTCCAATACTTCTTTCTGTATTGGAATGCATTGGCTTTATGAGTAATACTGTGTGTATTACTCATACAGCTTCCGGCCTTAGGCATCACACTGCCTTCCATGCCATCGGGTCCCCCCTCCAGCCGCATGGGGACCCGATGGCACGCCCGATTACCACCGCAACCGCAGGTCTGAATTGACCTGCAGTTTGCGCCGATCGCCGACATGGGGGGGTGTCACGGGACCCCTCCCGCGCATTTAGCCAAGGTGCCTGCTCAATGATTTGAGCAGGCACGGGGTTCCGATCACCGCCGGGTGGCGGTGGTGATCGGAACAACACATGACGTACCTGTACGTCATGGGTCCTTAAGGACTCGGGAACCATGCAGTACCGGTACGTCTCAATTACTTAAAGGGACACTGACAGGCAAATTCAGCATATTGTGTTATATATCTGACATTACAGGTCTTATACAGTCTATTAAAAGCATGTAAGTATCCCCCCTGTCCACCTTCTAAATACCGAAATATAAAGTTTTATAACTTGCCTGTCTCCTCACCAATCTGCCCAAGGGGCGGTGTTTCATCTGAAAATGCGCCCAGCCAGCTGCTCCCAACTGCCGTTCTGTAGCCCCGCCCAGCTCATCAATATTCACTTCGCTGGGCGGGGCTACAACTCTCCGCACTATCATTAACCCCTTTGGAGATGTGAGTGAGCAGCGCTCTGAAGCGCTGCTTTGAACAGTGCCTGGGGCATGCGCATGAGGCAGAGGCTGCAGCTGCCTCTGGGAACGCAGGCAGGGTGTGTACAGCAGGCGCGATCTAACCACGGCGGGGCGCAGGCGCAGAGGATTAGACGGACGCTGCCAAGAGGATTCTATCAACCATACGCAGGATCGTGACTGGGGAGAGTTGTAGCCCCGCCCAGCGAAGTGAATATTGATGAGCTGGGCGGGGCTACAGAACGGAAGTTGGGAGTGGCTAGCTGGGCGCATTTTCAGATGAAACGCCGCCCCTTGGGCAGATTGGTGAGGAGACAGGCAAGTTATAAAACTTTATATTTCGGTATTTAGAAGGTGGACAGGGGGGATACTAACATGCTTTTAATAGACTGTATAAGACCTGTAATGTCAGATATATAACACAATATGCTGAATTTGCCTGTCAGTGTCCCTTTAAGGGGTTAAAAAGGGTTTCTGACCTTAAATGAGTTCTGCACTTTTTTTATTGATGATCTATCCACTGGATAGATCATCAGCATCTGATCGTCGGGGCTCCGACACCCGGGACCCCTGCCGAACAGCTGTTTGAGAAAGCAGCAGCGCTGGCAGTAGTGCCGCAGCCTTCTTGCTGTTTACCGCAAGCCCAGTTTTTAAAAAACTGCAGAACCCCTTTAAGGTCAGAAAACCCCTTTAAGGCCTCAGGTATTTCGGTATTCTGGCGCAAGGTAAGCCAACCAATAGTTGGAATAAAGTCAGAGAAAAGTGTCTGTCCCTGTACCAGATGTATCATCCAACCTGAGCCCCTGTGATAAATCTGGAGAAGCTTTATACAACCTGTCTAAGTTTACGGCATTCATAGCATTACTAAATCTGGGCCTGCGAGCGCTAAGGTATACGCAAACATTGTGGCAGATTTACTTTACTTTGCAAATGTGACAGAATTCTGGGGCAGATACCTTACACCACATTTACTAAAGGTTTCAGACACTTTTTACGAGAATCCAACATGGTGGAGTGGCTTAGCGGAAACAGCGGCTTGAAGAGGTTCTCCCATGAGAAATGTAAAACAAAATCTAAGTGTTTTTGCAAAGAAGAGTGGGCAAATCTTGCCAAGTCAAAATGTGCCATGCTGATAGACTCATACCCAAAAAGACTGAGTGCTGTAATAAAATCAAAAGGTCCTTCAACAAAGTATAAGTTTAATGATAGGGGGGGCCCTATGGCTAGTGGCTCATGATAGGGGGGCCCTATGGCTAGTGGCTCATGATAGGGGGGCCCTATGGCTAGTGGCACATGATAGGGGGCCCTATGGCTAGTGGCACATGATAGGGGGCCCTATGGCTAGTGGCACATGATAGGGGGCCGCCTATGGCTACTGGCACATGATAGGGGGCCGCCTATGGCTACTGGCACATGTTGATGGGGGGGCTCAGGCTACTGGCACATGATTGGGGGGCATCTATGAGGGCACATTTTACTGGCACATTTTTTGGGGACATCTATGGGGGCACTTCTTACTGGCACATTATTTGTGGCACTATAGGGGCATCTACTGAGGCCACAAAGAACGGTTATTTTATATGGGGGCTCTGTATAGGGGCATTTTATACTGGGACACATTGTGGTTGGTACTATGGGGAAGGGGCGAGAGGACTACTATGGGGTCATCTACGGGGGCGCTGAGAAGGGGTATTTTATGCTTACAAATTATGGGGGACACTGAGGGCATCTACTGGCGCACTATATATCGGGCATTTTATACTGGTACATTATGGGGGGCACTAGGGAGAGGAGCACTATGGGGGCATTTACTGGGGTCACTATGTAGGGGTATTTTATACACATATAATATGTGGAAGACTGGGCCATACATTTATTTCTTAAAACAATCAAACACCAGTATCTATAGAATAAATAGATCAATAATAACTAAGTAAATAAAAAAATAAAATAAAAAAATATTAAACAGATCCAACGGTGCTATAAATAAAATCACCAATAGTCCTAAATAGCAGCAAATATACTAGTTCATTAAAAGAATGCACTTTTCATAATTAGAGTATTAAGTATGAATGTGCAGCGGCGCAATGGAACTAAGGTAGCTCGATCAAGATGGCAGAAGTAGTCGGTCACAGTTTATTGGAAAAAAGTGTCCTTTAGAAGGTCAACCTCACAAGTTCAGCAATAAATTAAGTAAAAGATAGCTGTAGGTTCGTGTCGCTAGTAGACAACTTCGTACTTAGTTTATAGCGCACACTGTAGCTATGCAAATGCCGAACCAAACTAATATGTAGCGGCGTCCCGCTGCATATAGATTTCAGCGGCGTCCCGCTAGTACAGCTGTATATTAAACTTTGGGCACACCGACCTCAATGTCGGAATGATCTTACCCACTTGATGCGCCCCGGCTGTCCTGCAGTGGTCTGTGGAGTTGTCCTTTCAACCTTCAAGGTTTGGTTGCCGCGTGGTAAGTCAGCGTGTTTGAGTCCGCTGGTTTGGCTTCGGACCCGATGCACTGATGTTATCAACGTGGACCTTCAGCAGGCGCCCGGCAGCGGTCTCTATTCTCACGTAGTGCACTACTCTTTAGGTCGATGGGGGGGTCTGACCAGACGCGTTTCGGGGTTGGAGTATCCCCTTCTTCACTATAGGGACATTAGCTCAACTGGGGGCATTACAAGGGGGTATTTTTTGCACTGTCACATTATAAGGAGAATTATTTCTACTGGGAGGGCATTATGGTGGGCTTTATTACTCCCCCATGGTATGACCCCCTAGTAGCAGCACCAGCCTCTCCCTGCTCTGCTATCCCTCTGCCCCTTCTCCAAACTCTTTTTATGAAATCTTTCTCATTAGGATAAAACACAACATCAGCTCCGCCGAGCCCCCGGCCACGTCCGAGATCCCCAAGGGCCAAGCCAAGTAACTGTAAGTTTTCATATGAAATATGTTTATGTTATACACATATAGCATACACTGTGCCCCAAAATATACAGTTTCTTCTGTAAAAGTCATCAAGTGTCATGGGGGGGGGGGGCCTTATTGTTTTTCGCCCCAGGGCCCCATTTCACCTAGAACTGGCCCTGCATCTGGCACATCGGTTTATACCATCTGCATCTAAGATAGTATCAGTAAAGCTGCCTCAATGAATATATGGATTTTGAATAACATTTGATCAATTGTGTGAGCTTATCTGCCAACATAACAATCAGCAAAACATTTTGGGACCCTGCACCAAACAGACTCAACTCTATGGGACTAAGGCCTCCGAAAGAAACTCAGGGCAGGTAAGATCCAGATATATTCCATTCAAAATGAGCCTTGGACAGATAGTAGAAGTGGCCAACCAATATGAAGTCAGCCCTGAGCCAACTGTCGGCTTAGATATTCCAGACTATTATTTAACCACTTCCCATCTGGGCCATTTGCCCCCTTCCTGACCAGGCCTAATTTTGCAAAACTGACATGTCTCACTTTATGTGGTAATAACTTTGGAACGCCTTTATTTATCCAAGTCATTCAGAGATTGTTTTCTCGTGACACATTGTACTTCATGATAGTCATAAATTTGAGTCAAAATATTTCACATTTATTTATGAAAAAATCCCAAATTTACCCCAAAATTTGAAAATTTGCAATTTTCTAAATTTCAATTTCTCTGCTTTTAAAACAGAAAGTGATACCTCATAAAATATTTATTACTTAAAATTCCCCATATGTCTACTTTATGTTGGCATCATTTTGGAAATGTTATTTTATTTTTTTAGGACGTTAGAAGGCTTAGAAGTTTAGAAGAAATTCTTCAAATTTTTAAGAAAATTGCCAAAACCCACTTTATAAGGACCAGTTCAGGTCTGAAGTCACTTTGTGGGGCCTACATAGTGGATACCCCCATAAATGACCCCATTGTAGAAACTACACCCCTGAAGGTATTCAAAACCTATTTTACAAACTTTGTTAACCCTTTATGCGTTCCACAAGAATTAAAGGAAAATGGAGATCAAATTTTTAAATTTCACTTTTTTGGCAGATTTTCCATTTTAATCCAATTTTTTCTTTAACACATCGATGGTTAACAGCCAAACAAAACTCAATATTTATTACCCAGATTCTGCGGTTTACAGAAACACCCCACATGTGGTCATAAACTGCTGTATGGGCACACGGCAGGGCGCAGAAGAAAAGGAACTCCACATGGTTTTTAGATGCCATGTTCCATTTGAAGCCCCCTGATGCACCCTTACAGTAGAAACTCCCAAGAAGTGACCCCATTTTGGAAACTAGGGGATAAGGTGCCAGTTTTATTAGTACTATTTTTGGGTACATATGATTTTTTGATCATTCATTATAACACTTTATGGGGCAAGGTGACCAAAAAATTGGTTGTTTTAGCACAGTTTCTATTTATTTATTTTTACAGCGTTCACCTGAGGGGTTCAGTCAAGTGACATTTTTATAGAGCAGATTGTTACGGACGTGGCGATACCTAATATGTATACTTTTTCTCATTTATTAAAGTTTTACACAATAATAGCATTTTTGAAACAAAAAAATTATGTTTTAATGTGTCCATGTTCTGAGAGCTATAGTTTTTTTTTTTTTGAGAGATTTTCTTATGTAGGGGCTCACTTTTTGCGAGATGAGGTGACGGTTTTATTGGTACCATTTTGTGGGACATACGCGTTTTTGATCACTTGGTGTTGCACCTTTTGTGATGCAAGGTGACAAAAACTGCTTGTTTTGACACATTTTTTTTTATTTTTTTTACGGTGTTCATCTGAGGGGTTAGCTCATGTGATATTTTTATAGAGCTGGTTTTTACGGACGCGGCAATACCTAATATGTATACTTTTTTTATTTGCTTCACTTTAACACAATAATAGCATTTTTGAAACCAAAAAATGATGTTTTAGTGTCTCCATGTTCTAAGAGCTATAGTTTTTTTTATTTTGTGAGAGATTTTCTTATGTAGGGGCTCATTTTTTGCGGGATGAGGTGACGGTTTTATTGGTACCATTTTGTGGGACGCGGCAATACCAAATATGTCTATTTTATTTTTTCTATTTTTAAATTTATTTTTTTTATTCCTTACTTGGGGACCTTTTTTTTTAACATGTGACACTTTTTTTATTTTATTTTTTCAACCCTTTATTTATTTATTTTTATTTTTTTACACTTTTCGTCCCCCATAAGGTCATACAAGACCTCTGGGGGACATTTGCTTCACTTTTTCTTTTCTTTTTCACTGTTGATTTCTCCTGTAACTGGGGCTGACATAGTAGCCCCAGTTACAGTGGAAATACACCCCCCAGAGAGGCTGTACAGCGCAATACTGAGCTGTACAGCCTCAGTGCAGGGCTGATCGAGGTCTGTGAGAGACCTCACACAGCTCCTGCACGCTCCGGTCCGGCGGTCACATAAGCGCCGGGCCGGAACAGGAAGCGCATAGCGCTTCCTGCTCTGCAGACACAGCGCTCGGTGAGCGCTGTGTCTGCAGCGATCTAGAAGGCAGGGACACCTGGGAACTGTCCCTGCCTTATCTCTGGGTTGCCCTGCTGTCACTGACAGCGGGCAACCCGATCAGCAGCTGCACGATTAGCGTGCAGCTGCTATTTCTGAAAGGACGTTTTAAAATGTGCTTTCAGAAATAGAGGTCCACCCATAGGACGTTTATATCCTATGGGCGGACGTAAAGTGGTTAAAGGGAACCTGTCACCTCCCAAAACCATCCCAAGCCGCCAGCAGTACCTGCGTGTAGCCAGCAGCGTGTTTCTGATGATGCCTTTCTTCCTGAAGGCAGATGCAGCAAAAGTACTGAAAACGTTGTTTTATCCCCTGGTGGCGGCAGCGGCCTCCTTGCTTTAGGTCACGGTAACCACGCCCCCTTCCCTGCCCCTTCGCTGTGACTGACAGCACTTATGCAGAGAGTTCGGCTGCCTTTGCCGAACTGCCGGCTGTCAGTCACAACGAAGGGGCAGAGAAGGGGGCGTGGTTACCGTGACCTGAAGCAAGGAGGCCGCTGCCCCCTTGACTTCAAGCATGACTAGAGAAGCGCGCCGGCAGGGAATAAAACAACGTTTTCAGTACTTTTGCTGCATCTGCCTTCAGGAAGAAAAGCATCATCAGAAACACGCTGCTGGCTACACGCAGGTACTGCTGGCGGCTTGGGAGGCTTTTGGGAGGTGACAGGTTCCCTTTAATATATATGGCCAGTGACTTTCCTTTTAGAGTACATGGACATGATCAAGGGGTCTCCTACCCTGGCAGACTTGACCAATCCACATATTACACATTTTACCCAATTACTTTTAAGTGATGGCACATTGCTAGATAGGGGGTCCCCCTCAAATCACCAGATTATAAAAGCACGGTGCCACTTCAGACTGAGATCACGAGTCCATGCTGAGCACGGTTCCTTGCTGCACAGGGGTCTTAGGATTTGCTCCCCATGCCTCCAGCTTCTTTGGTTTCCTCCCAGAATCCAACCTATGATGACAGATTAATTGTCCATAGTGTATGATCGAAATTTGATAGTGGGCCCCATTGGCGACAGTGACACGTGAACAATGATGATCTCTGTATGTACTGGGAATTTAATCAACAAAGAGGTCTTTCACATTAACTGATTTTATTTTCTATCACTGATGCATCTAAGTCCCTTCATCACTAGAGGGCAGTCTATGTACATGTTGTGCAACCTGAATATTTCTGTACTATTGCCACGTATCATGTGCACAGGGTCATGTTAGGCAGAGACCTCATTTCAGTCAACAATATAGAGGGATGAAGGTGGTTTCCCCGGCAAAACATTTATCACTGGGGGCCTCACCGCCATATTGCTTATACACGCAGTTTGCAATACTGCAGTTTTTCAATAGAAGGGAAAAATAATGCTGAAACCAAAGCTAAAAGTGTGAAGTTTCCAAAGGGGGTTAGAAATATGAATGCTGTGATTTTTCCACTGCAAGAAAACTGCAGCAAAAAAAAAAAAAAAACTGGTAGAGATATAACATTTGCTCCAGATCCCTGACTTCCCCTGTGTGAGCTCCAGGCTGAGGTCATGGTCTATACTTACACATACAGTAATGTGCATTGTGTGGGGCGGGCAGGGCAGACCTGAGAACATTACTAATGTGCAGGTCATTGTGTTATTTTAAGCCATTACTGGGTTCCAGTCCAGTTCTGTCATGTACGGTGTGAGCGGGTGTAAGACGGTGAAGAGACAATTGCTTCTCATTGCATCATGTATACGACACATCAAGCAGCCTGGTAATTCACCTGTGATAACTATGCCTCGGGACATGTCTGTTCACAAGCCTCCCTGATGTCAGGCCTCACACATGGTGTATTACATCACATTCCTCTATACAGTACGCTTAAAGGGGACCTTACGCTTCCTGTTTTTTTTTAGGTTGTTTTGCCCTTTTCTTAAGATATATCAAATGTGTAACCTTTGCAGTTATATATCTGTAAAGAATAAATCAAGGCAACTGGACTTACTGTAGATTTCTTGAAAACGTTTTACTTGTTCTTCCAACGAGCTTTCTCAATTCTGAGTGACTGTACAAAAATTCTGGGAATAAATATGTAACTGAATCCACATCTGGTAATTATACCCAGCATTGGGTCAAAGGTGTTGATTCCATTATCCTAATTGGAGTCAGTAGGTGATAAAGACTTCCCAGAAAAAGGTGTCAGATAGAGACAGCATTGTATGTGGCAGACAATAGATGTCTAACCGCCCCACCTCTATTCAAGCTTAGCTTCTCCATTTTTACGTAGATGGCCTCCTTCACGCCTCGTTTGTACCAATCGACCTCCTTATCCAAAACACGTACTTGACTGTCTTCAAAGGTGTGACCTGTTCCTTTTAGATGTAAGTAAACGGCTGAATCTTGACCAGAGGTTTTGGCTCTTCTATGCTGAGCCATACGCTGATGTAGTTGTTGTTTTGTTTCGCCGATATACAGTTCTGAGCATTCCTCATTGCACTGGACTGCGTACATAATGTTGTCCATCTTCTGTTTAGGCGTTGGGTCTTTGAACGAGTGAAACGTTTTCAAGAAATCTACAGTACGTCCAGTTGCCTTGATTTATTCTTTACAGATATATACCATGACCTGGATAAATGAGAACCTTCACAGACACTTTGCAGTTATGGACGTGGTAATAATTTATTATTTTTGTTTTTACATGAAAAATGGGATAATGTTTTTTTAAACTTTTAATTTGTGTTTATTTTTAATAAATTGATATTCAACTTTTTTAATCCCACTAGGGGACTTTAACATGCGATCACTTGATAACTTGTATAATCCACAGCAGTACTTCTGTATTGCAGTATATTATGTTCATCAGTGTTATCCTACTACACCTCTGGAATGGAGTAATGGGAGTACCAAGATGGATGACCACCATTAGGCCCCCAGCTGCCAAGATAAGCCCTCAGTGCCCAGCGCTCGCTATTGACCTCTATCGTCTTTCTCCATATAAATCCACCCTTATTAATCCAAGTAAAAGCCACATTCGGATACACATATCAAACAGCGCAGGATCCAAAACGCGTAGACGAATCGAATCTCTGTTTAATATGTTTATCTAATTCTGGCTTTTACTTGGATTAATAAAGTTCAACTTTTTATTTACTGAAAGCTGGACCAAGTTTTCCTTCCTGAAGTTGCTTTGTCCTAAGCATGTCCATGCTCCCTCATCACTTCACTAGCGGGTGAGAGCTACACCATCTGTTTGGTACTTTGCTGGTACTGTACTACGGCTACGTTTTTTCCACACTGAAATCCTTGTGGAAAAACTGCAAGTATTCCACATTGTGTGCAGGTGGCCTTAGTGTCCTGTATACTTATCATATCAACCTGGTTCATCTTGTTGTGCACACTACCTCGTAGGTTTAACCACATTCAGACCCCCCATCTGTCTACCCTGGTTCTTCTATACAGTTCTTGAGGGTCTTGTTTCCTGATAGAATGGTTTCTTGCTTCATTTGTTTGACAAATGTATTCCTTCACCCGCTTCTATCTCCTGCACCATCTTTTTCTAGACTGTAAATAAATATGAGACTCCACAATTGTCTGTACCTATTTGGAAAACTCAACAAACAAATGTTTAACCCCTTACGACCACCCATTGTCTTTTGTTATTGCTGTTTTAAAGTAAGCAGAGCGCTTCTCTGGGCAGTGTAAAATATGTACAGTGTAAACAATTAAGTAAAAAAAGCCACTACAAAAATCTCTTTTTCTGTATACAAAAAGGTATACAAACTATGAAGTAATGTACGGATGACATACGGATGTGTTCCGTATGCGTTCCGTATTTTTTGCAGACCCAGTGACTTGAATGGGGCCTCGGACCGTGATTTGCAGACAATAATAGGACATGTACTAGTTTTTTGTGGAATGGCCATGCGGACAAACAGAAACAGAATGCACACAGAGTAACTTCTGTATTTTCTACAGCCCCATTGAAGTGAATGGTTCCGCATACGGTCCGCAAAAAAAAAGGAATGGAAGCGGAAAGAAAATATGTTCGTGTGCATGAGCCCTAAGGCTGAGTTCATACTTCAGTTATTTACATCAGTTATTGTGAGCCAAAACCAGTAGTGAAGCTCACTCAGAGATAAGGTATAATGGAAAGATCTGCATCAGTTCTGTGTTTTCGACCCGCACCTTGTTTTGACTCACAATAACTGATGGAAATAACTGAAGTGTGAACTCAGCCTTACAGGTCAGTTTTACTGCATAGGGAACGCTGTAAAAACGAAAACCCATAAAGCTATGGCAGAATTGTGTTTTTTGTTTTCTCATTTCACCCCATTTGGAATTGTTATCCAGCTTCCCACTACATGGTATGCAATATTAAATGGTGCCATTAAAAAGTACAACTGGTCCCGGAAAAAATAAGTCCTCATAAGGTTATGTAGCGGCCACCGCTCCATTCACTTCAGTGGGGCTTATGGAAATAGCTGAGCTAGCGCTCGTCTATTTTGAAAAGTTCCATATAAAAAGAATAGAGGGTGGTCGTCCATTCGCCCTCCAGCACTTTGCGGGCTCCGTTCTAAGGATAGATGTGGGTTCCAGAGGTGGGTACCACAACTATTATACATTGGGGACATATCCTAGCCATATGACCCCAATGTCCAAAAATGGGACAACGCCTTTTAATAGACCAAACTAAGGGTATTGGCCAAACTGTCAGGTTTTTTATTGCAGTTTTGAAGCAAAAATCAGGCATGGATCAGAAAAGGAGAATAAGTGTTGACAGATACGATTTCACCACTTTTTTTTTTAAAGGGGTTCTGTCATCAGATATAAAACAGCCTCATATGAGACATATGTGCTTGACAGTTGAATCCTGTTCTTGGTTCCATCTTCCAGTACTTTTGGTCCGGCCGCCTCTCAGCGTGCGCTGCCGTGCTGCCGCCGGAACTCCGCCCCGCCCACATTATAGTCAATGGGGACGGAGTGGCAGTCCAGGGGAACACGCGAACTAGCGGCAGGACAGATCCGACAGGCTGTTCACCCGCCGGAACAGCCTGCCGGAGTCCCCTGCCGCTAGTGTGAAACTAGCATTACAGGTTCATCTTGTCATACTAACGCTGACAGGCTACTTTTTCATGGGTCACCCTGTATATGTATGGGGTAGGGGCTAATATCTATACTGGGACAAAACTTAGGGGCCATGATAACTACTAGTGGCACAAAGCGGTGCATTCCTTATACTGGGGGCAGTGCAGGGGTTGAGGCTTAATGTAAAAACCCAATGAAATTCATCTGTTTTTAATGGCTGTTAAAAATTGATGCAAAACGGCTGTGAAAAATAGACAGGTGGACAGAAAATGGATGCACAAATGGTTGAAAAATGGCCCTGAAACACTAACAGTGCGTTCAGTGCATAAAGCCTAAGAGACAACATTCTGAACTAAAACCGCATCAAATTCTGTAAGTAAGAAAAGCAATGGATGATATAACGTCAGACAAAAGTGTCCATTCCTGCACCAAATTTATCATCCAGCCTGAGCCGCTGTGATAAAGCAGTTGCAGGTCTAGACAGCCGGTCTAAGTTTATGCCATCTGTGGACTAGACAGTGCCAGAAAGCCTGCTATGTACAGTTTCGGGTTTGCAGACCTCCTGGCACCGCTCTGCACATAAATATTTTTTATTCTAGAATTATTATAGGCAGGCTGGATATGGGGTTAGTATATGCCTGTCAGCTTCTATTTTAGGTATCATATACAGACTATAGCGCCGTCATTTATCTCATAACCAAAAGGCCTCCTTCACATGCTAATTATTTTTTTGCTTTTAAAAAGATGGCATGAATTTCATATGTGTAATATGCAGTGGCGTAACTTTTACACTAAGCCCAATCCATGGCTACAATCACCCAGTCCTAACTAATAAAATCTTGTCCTACCTCATCCAGGGTGTCGCTGGTGTGATGTCCACTGGATCCAGAGCAAGGTCTCTGTAGGGATGGTGACTGCCCTTGTGAAATCACCAGCAGGGGGCGCTGTGCTGGTCCTGTAAGACTGAGCCATGCCAATGTAAAGCAGGGTAATCTAGGACATTTACCCTAAGTGCTACCACACAGTACTAAGGCTACTTTCACAATTGCGGCAAAGTGTTCCGGCAAGCAGTTCCGTTGCCGAAACTGCCTGTTGGTCCAGGCAATGTCCATTGCAAGAACGGATCCATCTCTCCATTTGTCATACGGACAAACTGATCCGTTTCAATTTTTTTTTCACATTTTTACCGGTCTGCGCATGCATATTTTTTATGCCGGATCCAGCACTAATACATTTCAATGTAAATTAATGCCAGATCCGGTATTCCGGCAACTGATCCGGAACTTTGGACGGAGAGAATACCGCAGCATGCTGCAGTATTTCCTCCATCCAAAGTGCTGTTAAGTGACTGAACTGAAGACATCCTGATGCATCCTGAACGGATTTCTCTCCATTCAGAATACATGGCGATGAAACTGATCAGTTCTTTTCCGGTATTGAGCCCCTATGACGGAACTCAGTGCCGGGAAAAAAAACACTAGTGTGAAAGTACCCTAATGCCCACGTTGTGGCCCCTCACAGTAATGAAGCCCACCTTGTGGCCCCTTCACAATAGTTACAGTCAAATCCATAAATATTGGGACATCAACACAATTCTAACAGTTTTGGCTCTATACACCACCACAATGGATTTGAAATGAAATGAACACGATGTGCTTTAACTGCAGACTGTCAGCTTTAATTTGAGGGTATTTACATCCAAATCAGGTGAACGGTGTAGGAATTACAACAGTTTGCATATGTGCCTCCCACTTGTTAAGGGACCAAAAGTAATGGGACATAATAATTATCATAAATCAAACTGTCACTTTTTAATACTTGGTTGCAAATCCTTTGCAGTCAATTACAGCCTGAAGTCTGGAACGCATAGACATCATCAGACACTGGGTTTCATCTCTGGTGATGCTCTGCCAGGCCTCTACTGCAAGTGTCTTCAGTTCCTGCTTGTTTTTGGGACATTTGCATAACATTCCACTTCTTTCCCTTAAAAAACTCTTTGGTTACTTTTGCAGTATGTTTTGGGTCATTGTCCATCTGCACTGTGAAGCGCCGTCCAATGAGTTCTGAAGCATTGGGCTGATTATGAGCAGATAATATCGCCTGAAACACTTCAGAATTCATCCTGCTCCTTTGGTCAGCAGTCACATCATCAATAAATACAAGAGAACCAGTTCCATTGGCAGCCATACATGCCCACGCCATGACACTACAACCACCATGCTTCACTGATGAGGTGGTATGCTTAGGATCATGAGCAGTTCCTTTCCTTCTCCATACTCTTCTCTTCCCATCACTCTGGTACAAGTTGATCTTGGTCTCATCTGTCCATAGGATGTTGTTCCAGAACTGTGAAGACTTTTTTAGATGTCGTTTGGCAAACTCTAATCTGGCCTTTCTGTTTTTGAGGTTCACCAATGGTTTACATCTTGTGGTGAACCCTCTGTATTCACTCTGGTGAAGTCTTCTCTTGATTGTTGACTTTGACACACATACACCTACCTCCTGGAGAGTGTTCTTGATCTGGCCAGCTGTTGTGCACGGTGTTTTCTTCACCAGGGAAAGAAGTCTTTGGTCATCCACCACAGTTGTTTTCCATGGCCTTCCGGGTCTTTTGGTGTTGCTGAGCTCACCGGTGCGTTCCTTCTTTTTAAGAATGTTCCAAACAGTTGTTTTGGCCACGCCTAATGTTTTTGTTATCTCTCTGGTTTTTTTTTTTTTCAGCCTAATGCTTGCTTCACTGGTAGTGACAGCTCTTTGGATCTCATCTTGAGAGTTGACAGCAACAGATTCCAAATGCAAATAACACACTTGAAATGAACTCTGGACCTTTTATCTGCTCATTGTAATTGGGATAATGAGGGAATAACACACACCTGGCCATGGAACAGCCGAGAAGCCAATTGTCCCATTACTTTTGGTCCCTTAAAAAGTGGGAGGCACATATGCAAACGGTTGTAATTCCTGCACCGTTCACGTGATTTGGATGTAAATGCCCTCAAATTAAAGCTGAAAGTCTGCAGGTAAAGCACATCTTGTTCATTTAATTTTAAATCCATTGTGGTGGTGTATAGAGCCAAAAATTTTAGAATTGTGTCGATGTCCCAATATTTATGGACCTGACTGTATGTCTTCCTTGTGGCCCCTCACAGCAGTTATGCCCACCTTTGTTCCTGTCACTCCTCACAGTAGTAATGCCCAGATATGTGCCCCCTTACAGTAGTAATGCCCAGATATGTGCCTCCTCACAGTAGTTATGCCCAGATATGTGCCCCCTCACAGTGGTTATGGCCAGATATGTGCCCCCTCACAGTAGTAATGCCCAGATATGTGCCCCCTCACAGTCACAGTGGTTATGGCCAGATATGTGCCCCCTCACAGTAGATATGCCAGATATGTGCCCCCTCACAATAGCAATGGCCAGATATGCGCCCCCTCACAGTAGATCTGCTAGATATGTGCCCCCTCAAAGTGGTAATGCCGTTATGCACCCCCTTACAGTAGTTATGCCCAGTTATGTGCCCCCTCACAGTAGTTATGTCAGATTATGTGCCCCCTCACAGTAGTTATGCCAGATTAGGTGACCCCTCAAAGTAGTTATGGCAGATTAGGTACCCCCTCAGTAAAAAATGCCTACTTTTGTGTTGTGGCTCCCCTTTTTGCCTCCATCTGCAGCTTTATGAAAAAAAAATAATAATAATGATGTGCCCCGTTCATAATAGTTATGCTCAGATATGTGCCCCCTCACAGTAGTTATGCCCATATATGTGCCCCCTCACAGTAGTTATGCCAGATGAGTGACCCCTCAAAGTAGTTATGCCATATTAGGTGCCCCCTCACAGTACTTATGCCAGATTAGGTGCCCCCTCAAAGTAGTTATGGCAGATTAGGTGCCCCCTCAAAGTACTTATGCCAGATTAGGTGCCCCCTCTGTAAAAAAAAAATGCCTACTTTTGTGTTGTGGCTCCCCTTTTTGCCTCCAGTCTGCAGCTTTATGAAAAAACAAACAAACACATAGTTGCAAGTAAAAGTATGTGAACCCTTTGGAATGATATGGATTTCTGCACAAATTGGTTATAAAATGTGATCTGATCTTCATCTAAGTCACAACAATAGACAATCATAGTCTGCTTAAAACTAATTACACACAAATAATTAAATGTTACCATGTTTTTATTGAACACACCATGTAAACATTCACAGTGCAGGTGGAAAAAGTATGTGAACCCCTAGACTAATGACATCTCCAAGAGCTAATTGGAGTGAGGTGTCAGCCAACTGGAGTCCAATCAATGAGATGAGATTGGAGGTGTTGGTTACAGCTGTCCTGCCCTATATAAAAAACACACACTAGTTCTGGGTTTGCGTTTCACAAGAAGCATTGTCTGATGTGAATGATGCCTCACACAAAAGAGCTCTCAGAAGACCTACGATTAAGAATTGTTGACTTGCATAAAGATGGAAAGGGTTATAAACCCTTCATTCCAAAGGGTTCACATACTTTTTCTTGCAACTGTACTTATCTTCTTCCGCCCGGGGCGCATAATATACATGTTTGAAGAGCTCTCTGACGGGGCCCGACATTGTCACTGTACTTCATGCCGGGCCCCGTCAGAGCGCTACCCTTACATGTGAGCGCAGCGGGCACCCTCCCCCCGCCAGGCCCAGTCGGGGTCGCATCCTCTATGACCGCGATTGTTATGCCCCTGGTAATATGTCTTGTAGTATGTGACATTTTTCAAGTCCTATAGAGAAGTCTATGGGAAAAACACCAGAAATTAAACAAAGTATGCATGCCATGTACTGCACAAAAAACCTACCACGGACATAAAAGTACTGCTTGTAGTATAATTTATATTTCTCAATAGACTTTCAGCTGGCATCTGGACAGTAATTTTTTGTTTTAAAAAAGTGGCAGGAAAAATATCACAAAAGGCAGCATTTTGTCACACAAATATGAAAAACTCAATACATCATAAGTGTACCCTACTTTACTATCAAGAAAAAGGGGGTTAGTCAGCACATCCCAATGCGCAGGGGCATGTTACTATGGCTGAAAACAACACTGTAAAACAAAACATGCAATGCAACAGCTCTCTGAAAACCAAATAAAGTACAAAAATGCATAATGATTGCTAATGCTATACTTATAAATAAAGATGCTTGGCAAATCATTTTGTATAAAATTATTTGAGCCCGTCTGCCGCATGGCAAGGCGATCTCTGTAAGACGGGTTCCTAACACTAAATTCTACCTGTAATGTGCCGTAACGGCTACCATACAATTCAGGGAGTGTAGGTTCCACATGCATGCTGGGCCTGCTTTAATATCGGTCATCTTTGGTGCTAAAATGGCCTCCATTATATCTAAGGAATGCAGGTACCAACATGCATGCATGCCCAGCCCACTCCACACCACTCTTGGTGCCAAATGGCCACCAAAGAATGCAATGAGAGTCCACACACTATACCTCTCCTGGTGCCAAATAGCTTCCAGTGAATGAGGGAGAGCAGGCTAAGCTATATACTCACACTAATTAAAATCAGCCTATGGGGCAGACGAGCTGGTCAGGAGTGCACGACTGAGGTGTCAGCCACACCTCCAGTACAAACTGCAAAGAAAAAGGGGGTTAGTCAGCACATCCCAATGCGCAGGGGCACGTTGCTATAGCTGAAAACAACACTGTAAAACAAAACATGCAATGCAACTGTTTAACAGTGTTAGAAACATGAGGTACTTATGGGTACCTGGCTGCCGGGTTCAGGTCCTTTCATGAACCAGCCTCAGGACAATGATACAGTTGAATACTGCAGAAGGGGCAGCAGTATTTTGTGCTGCACTGTGGTATTTTGTTCTGTTGGGGTGGTATTTTGTGCTGCACTATGGCATTGCTGGTCCAGCCTACTTGTGTTGCCCTGCCTTCTGTCAGTCTGGACCTGCCTACAACATGGGGGCACTTTTAGATTTTTTTCCAGGGCTGATAGTAAAGTAAAACATGCAATGCAACAGCTCTCTGCAAACCAAATAAAGTACAAAAATGCATAATGATTGCTAATGCTATACTTATAAATAGAGATTCTAGGCAAAAATACCATCCAAACAGAACAAAATACCACAGTGCAGCACGAAATACTGCTGCCCCTTCTGAAGTATTCAACTGTATCATTGTCCTGAGGCTGGTTCATGAGAGGACCTGCACCTGGCAGCCAGGTACCCATAAGTACCTGATGTTTCTTGCATTAATTAATGCTGAGAGCATCAGATCTGCAGCTGTGAGAAGGTCTTGGGGGATGCCCTGGGCATCGGCCCACCAGTAAATGTCCCCTGTAGTATTTATGTCCGCCCCTGGATTTGAATATGCAGACAGCAGAATATGTGGCCCATTGACTCCAAAAGAAAAAATATATACAGCACAATACACTTTTTTTTTTTAAAGTGGCCTTCTGCATAGAAAAGAGCAGTCCAACGTGCTTTCCTATACAGCAGAAAAACAGTATGCAATGAATACCACCTTGACAGAGTCCTATAAAAATATTAGAGGTATACTCCATATTATCTAATACAAACATTTGAGTTAGACGCCATATAGAAGCATTTGAGCTATACGCTATATTTGAGGTATATGCCATATATTTATATAAATTAGGCATATTTCTGGCGCAGATTGCAGTGCAAAGGTCCTTTCTGTCAACCTGTGACTTCTCTCTGCTCACGCCAGGTCTAAATAAGTGGGTGTGGTGTGGGTGGGATGGGGACAGGCCTGTCTCAGTTACCATTTTCTACACCTGGTTTAGGCATAGAAAATGGTCTAAATGTAATACAGCTAGGAAGCTGTCTTACATTTAGAAATGTTGGAGGATCCGCCGAAGTTGTGTAGAGGCCGGCGCCTCCTCATAATTCTGGCGGATCCACCACCAGCTATAAGGGATATTAAGACTAGCGTCTAAAACGGTCTTAATCGCCGGTCTTAATAAATGTGCCCTATTGGACTGCAAAGGGGTTGTCTCAGCATGGTCAGCATGGGGGACTCCTCCAATTGGACACTGGTGCCATAGCTTAGCAATATGCCATTGGCATGTATCATAAGATGGCCTCTTTAAATACTTGGTTAGTTCAGTATAATACAAGCATCCACTAGAGTGTTCCCTGTGTGTGCAGGGAGTGAAATCCATGAGCGCAAACCTATTATTATCTACAGGCCACGAGTAATGCAGAAATTAGCAGAAAATTGGTAGGAACTGCTGAACTCGGGAATTCTCTGCTCACAAGTGCACATCACACTAATAAGTCACATGTTGGAATTTGACTTCTTGCCTCAAACAGAAAAAAGGAAAAGTTTTAGAAAAACAACATTCAGTGTTGGCAACCCTTTGAAGTGACCACATCCTAATTTTACCAGTGAGAGAGAGAATTGGAGTGTCTCGGAACATTTGACATGCTGACAAAATTAGACATCACTCTGCTGCACTGGCTCCATCATATCACACGTCCTAAATGGGCATGATGATTTGATGGCAAAAACAGCGCCACATGCTATGCTATTCTATCAAATGTAATGGAATGGAATTGCAGACATCGGCTCTGAAACATTGTAATATATCTTATAACAGAAAAGGCCTCTTTCTCTACTTATCAGTCTCCTTTCCTTCTCCCTCCTGCACCTATCACTCACTGATGAAAGCCATACACATGAGGGAAGAGAAGACAGATTTATTCAGATTTAAGGTTACCGCTACTGCCCATAGAGGTCTATGGTGAAAGGTTGGGAGGAAGAAAAAAGAGCACTTGCAAAAACGACAGACAGTCCCTGCTGCTTACTACTGCTGAATAATGCCTTCAGTGCTGCTTCAGTCAAACACTTACTAGAAGCAGAAGAAGCATCTGTGTCTCTGAAGCTGCTCCCTCCTCCCATAAATAGGGTTATATTACATTGTACAATCAGGCAGGTGATTGTCGGGAGGGAAGCGTTCCTTCCCAGCAATCCCCTGCTCGTTAGTGGAGGAGACCTCTGCTTTTATGTGCAGCAATCATCTCCACAGTATGGAGAGGAGTGATCGCTAATGCCATCGCTCAACCCCATACTGAATCATTGTTTGCCGGCAGCAGATCATGATTAGACGGCACAATCTGCCGCCAGAATTTTTTTTTTTTATGCATGCTTATAAATCTGGATTGCCCGATGAATGAGTGTTTGCTCGTTCATCGGGTAATCGGCAGCAGTATTACACAGTCAGATCATCACTAACAAGCGCTCGTTAGCAATGATCTGGTCAACCATCAACCAGTGTAATACAGGCCATAGACTTCCATGGCCCAGGAGTTGTAACCTGATATATCAGTGAGGCTGAAAAACATCTTTGTGTTGTATATGGATTTTATCAGTGACTTCAGACTATGACACTTCAGGAGCTGGGGGTATGCAGAAAGAAGTCTGATAACTGGAGAAAGAAGCTTTTGCTTGCAATAAGATAGATACAAAATGTATTATCCTTGTGTGGCGGTTTACTGAAAGCGGTTTATAATTGGATGTATGCTTTGATGAATATTTATTGCACTTTCTAAGATACATCAAAGTATAGATGGAGGAATAAAGGCTCTATCAGACTATTAGGACCTGTTTATTTTTTATGTAGATTTTTTTTTTTCATGCCTGGAAGTGGATTCTATATTACAAACAAAAAAAAGAACTGATGTGGCAGTTTTTGTGTGGAATGTGGCTTATCCACGAAAGGATTTGGCGGCAGTGCGCACAAGGTCAACCTTAGATTTCACGCAAAAATACACACGGTACAGTGTAAAAATGTCTAGAGGTCTCATGAACAGACCCTATTACGGCTCTGTACAATGGCTGATCCTCAGTACTAGATCCGAGTGTCTTTCAGTCTTTATTGATGCCCCTGCTGTCAATTCTAATACAGTTTTCTAAATGGAGACTTGTGATGTTTCCTATTCTTTAGGTGTCTTTACACATCTATTCTTGCCTGCTTTCATCAACTGCCATATTCATCATTGGTTTGTGAGGTTGCCAGCCTTATGCCATCCCCTTGGCCAGTGAATGAGATCACTATACCCGGTATTCGTGTGTCTCAGCTATGAGTGGGAGTGCCTCACCCTGAATGCATAGCAGTGAGTAGGCTGGACATTTCTGTAATGCAGACTACCAGAGTATTGTGACAAAGTCATGAATTACTGGGCAAGTAGTAATTTGATAGGCAGCCTGCTGACACCCAGTGTATTGAGAGAATGCACAGATGGTGCAAATACAAGGGGTGAGAGCACTTCTGTAGTGTAATTGTGGCTGCTGTAAAAAGGAGTAACTAACATTGAAGGGGTTATTACAAAAAAAGCACCTATCCACAGAAAACTGGCCTAGAACTTTCTTAAATTCCACCCTACATGTGCAAATCACAAAATTGTGTCCCGTTATTTAGAAACACTTTGGTCATTAAAGGGGTTGTCTCACTTTAGCAAATAGCATTTATCATGCAGAGAAAGTTAATACAGGGTAGTTGCTAATGTATTGTGATTGTCCATATTGCTTCCTTTGCTGGCTGGATTCATTTTTCCATCACATTATACACTGCTTGCTTCCATGGTTACGACCACCCTCCAATCCAGCGATGGCCGTTGTGGCTAAATCAACCTCGCCACGGTGTTTTGGAGGGGGCTGTTTGCCAGTCTCCTGCCCCAGGATTACAGGCCCTTTAAGATACTTTTACTAACTTTTAAACCCCTGAACCTATTCAAGTGAATTTTGGATAGGTTTGTCCCCAAGTTATACTGGTTAAATTGATATAAGTTATATGTATGTACAATGTAAACTCCCAAATTTGTAACAATTTATAAGAAGTGTAACTTTTCAGCATAGGAGATAGTTGAGTAGATACAGAAATTGACTCAATTATCTCCTAGACAGAGGGGAGGAATATGCTGGGTGTGTTTCTATTGTCCCATTGTGCCATTGTCCCCGATTGGTTGCTGTACTTACATTGTATGTGTTGTAATATATTGATTGGTTGTATTTCAAAACCCTGTGGGCAGTACTATATTTGTGGATTGTGAATAAAAGAGGCTGTACGTGCAAGTACAGTCAGAGGCTGCTTTATACCTTCATGAAGTTTTGGCTCATGTTTGGGGAATGCGATAACTACACTCTTGGGGATTGCTATATCACAATACTCCCCTGAGTATAAGCTCTTGTAAGAGCTTGGTCAAGGTTCCTGTTCTCTGGATGTAGGAGAGGTTCCCCCACTGGAAGCTGAAGCCCGGTCTTGGGTCCAGCAGTGGGTGGAGGACGGTGAGACCCCAACCAAGCTTTGGCGGTTCGTGGGGTCTGTTGTGCGTACGGTGTCAGGTGGAGTGCTTGGAGTCCTCGGAAAGCACTAGGAGCATCTATCGACGGAGGTACCCGGTCGGGGTGCCAGGCGTTTCGTTACAGCCGTGCTTACACACTACATAAAAAAGTGCTGGGCTATGCATACCCCTGCTGTCACGGCCTCGGTGTTGTGTGCTGTGACACATTGTCGTGCATGCTGGTTGCCAAGGGCGCAGCATGTATGTGCTTTGCTCCCCTTCTGGTTCCTCCCCTGTCTGGTGCGGGAGGGGTTAACTTCCTGGCTGGGTGTGGCCACTTGGTTTTTATCACCTGTGGCTTCCAGGCTGGAGTCAGTTGTACTCCAGCCTTTGTTGGTGCTGGAGCTTGCTCCTGTCCTGGGTGTTTTAGCTGCCCAGTTCTTGAGGGCCACCTAGTGGGACATACTGTCATGATGGGGAGTGGGGGGAAACTCCCCATCGTACGATAGGGTGGATATACAAGAATACAACTAGGCCGGGATAAGGGTCACCTCCTATTGCATCCCTAATCCTCACCCTAACTCCTCAACGTATAAGCGGACCTGGATGGTAGGCTGGCTCATGCCCAGTAAACCTAGGATCCTGAGTCGCCCTGATAATCCCTAAAAATAGGGAAAGGGCTAAGACAACCTGTTCATCTCAGATACGGATGAACAGGAGTCTCACCCGGCCTAGATACAGGGAAAGGCAGGCAGTGTACAGCTACTGCATCGGCAGGTAAGAGCCCTTAAACAACTCGCACTTACCTGCCGCGACAACAACGAAGAACGGATCCCCATGCGGACAGGATGCATGGCGGTCCCAGCAGAGCTGCACGCTGACTTGTGATTCCCTCCCCCGGGAACCCTGACACCCCCTTCCAGAGGTCACAATAGACAGGGGAAATGTCTAGTAACCATGCTGGATAACATACCAAACATACCAGACATGAAACACCAAACTAGACATTACAACACACCACTATAAAAACCCACACCAAACAAAGATATGTAAGGAAGGGTACCAAAATGGGGGAACAAAGGGGAGACATCATGGTGACATCGATGGCCCTCAAGGACTGGGCAGATAAAACATCCAGGACAGGAGCAAGCTCCAGCACCAACAAAGGCTTGAGTACAACTAACTCCAGCCTGGAAACCACAGGTGATAAAAACCAAGTGGCCACACCCAGCCAGGAAGTTAACCCCTCCAGCACCAGACAGGGGAGGATCCAGGAGAAGGGGAGCAAAGCACATGTAGCATCCCAGAGTTATGTTACAAAACTCTTTTACACCGCTACAACCCGTTAAGTGTATTTATACTGTCATCTACTGTGATTTTATCTAATATTCTCTCAAATGTGCATTCTAAGCCTTGTACATGAATATTGCTGTAACTTCCATGTTCACCAGCAGGTGGCAGCAATGTGTTTAGCAGAGACTTAGTTCAGTTTAGTGTTTGTAGACTGGAATAGTTTATTCCAGTTTAGCTCCCCCCCTTCTGTGAGCAAAGTGGGCTTGCCCATTTCCTGCCTCATGGGGTGGGAAGGAAGTTAGTGTGCGCCAGCCACCCCGGCTAGGGGAAGGCTGTGCTTGTAGGAGCTCCCAGTTCTAAGGATCCAAGCCAGTATCTTGTCTCGGCTGAGACAAAAGATCATCATTCCCAGTCTGAGCCCTTCAGCCTCAGCTGGTAGAAAGCAAGCAGCCACCTCCAGTATTCCAGGAAGAAACATACCCTGTGAGCACAACTGTGAGTAACGTCCAGAGACCAAGAGAAGCCAAATTCCTCCTCAGCTAGTCAGTCCCCAATACAGCAGAAGACAGAGCAGAAGATATTAATTCCTGCCACATTACAGAGCCACAAGCAGATGTCATTTTCCTGCAAAGAGCTCCAGGCACATGATAGAAGCAGAAGATAGATTCCTGCCACACATTGCCAATACCTGCTGGGACTTCAGACTAATGCTATATCTCGCATGGATTAAAGCTGTATCAAGTAAAGACCAGTTTGAACTATAATCCAAGTCTGGATCTCAATTATTGCTGCAAATCCCTCAATTACTCCTACTAGCAACACACTCATTTTATTGCAATTGAGCCAGGATCCAGGAGTCCAGCCGTACCAAGGTAGGAGACACAGAGTGCATTATCCCCACGATCCGGCTCTATTGCACACATACATGCTGCGACAACAAGGCAACCAGCATGCACTGCAATGTGTTACTGCGCACAACACCAAGGCCATGACACCTGCGGTCCCAGCCACCAGAGAGACCTGTGCTTTTTCCTATAGTGTGGAAGGACTGACCACCGCTGCTGGATTACAGGGTGGTTATGGAAACGAGCAGTGTATGATGTGATGGAAAAATGAATCAAGCTAGCAAAGTAGGAAATATGAACAATCAAAGTACATTAGTAAGTGCCTTATATTAACTTTCTGTACATGATAAATGCCATTTGCTGAAGTAAGACAACCCCTTAATGACCGCCAATATGTGTTTTTACGGTGGTCACTAACACGCTTTATTCTAGGCTGCAGCTGCCTTTTCACAGCGGCCTAGAACAAGCGCTGCGCAGGTCTCCAGTGCAGCGGAGGGCGGGGGCTTAGCTATCACATGAAAGCCAGGCTCCTGCTCTAACAGCCTAGATCGGCAGAAGCACCAATCCGGGCTGCTTAACCCCTTAGATGCAGCAGGCAATAGGGACCGCTTCACCTGAGTGGTTTAAAAGGGAGAGAGCTCTCTCTCCCATCGACATTCCACAAATGACATTGCGGGGTGCCAATGTCTGTGCAGGGCAGCCTGGGACCTAATGAAGGCCCCCGGCCTAATTACAGTGTTTTCTATTAGACTGTGAATCTCTGGCACACCATGATGGTGACTGTCAGTATAGCACTGACAGTACAATGCATTACACTGAATAATCTGTACAATGTATTATAGAAGGGATCAATAGGCCGTCCCCTTGTGGGACTAGTAAATGGTTGAAAAAAAAGTTTTACTAAATAAAAAAAATCTCCAAGTTAAAAAATACACCTTTTTTCAATTGAATAAAATAGCTTTTCAATACAAAAGTGCAACAATTCTTCTCCCCATATTTAGTAGCACATTGTTGCACTGACTGTACTATAAAGTTCATCCACTGTTGCTAATATTGTCCTGCTCCAAGTCCAATTCTTTTATTCCCATTGAAATACAAGTCTTCCCGCAAAAAACTAAGCCCTCACACAGCTCTGCATGTCGCGTTGTAAAAACTTTTTTTTAAGTAGTTTTCTAATTGTGCAAAAGTAGTAAAACTTAAAAGAAATATATGTATTTGGTATGGTTGTAATCGTACTGACCCAGAAAGTAAAGTTATCACATTATTTACGGTGAAAAAAATCAACAATTTATAAAATTCAGTGGCAGTTTTTTTTTTCCATCCCCCAGAAAGGGTTCATAAAATAAATCAGTAAGTTATGTGTACCCTAAACTAAGGGCCTTTTCACACTTGCGTTGTCCGGATCCGGCGTGTACTCCACTTGCCGGAATTACACGCCGGATCCGGAAAAACGCAAGTGTACTGAAAGCATTTGAAGACGGAGACGTCTTCAAAATGCGTTCAGTGTTACTATGGCACCCAGGACGCTATTAAAGTCCTGGGTGCCATAGTAGGAGCGGGGAGCGGGGGAGCGGTATACTTAGTCCGCGCGGCTCCTGGGGCGCTCCAGAGTGACGTCAGAGCGCCCCGTGCGCATGGATGACGTGTTCCATGCGCTTGGGGCACCCTGACGTCACTCTGGAGCGCCCCGGGGAGCCGCACGGACAGTAAGTATGCTGCTCCCCCGCTCCCCGCTACACTTTACCATGGCTGCCAGGACTTTAGCGTCCCGGCAGCCATGGTAACCATTCAGAAAAAGCTAAACGTCGGATCCGGCAATGCGGCGAAACGACGTTTAGCTTAAGGCCAGATCCGGATCAATGCCTTTCAATGGGCATTAATTCCGGATCCGGCCTTGCGGCAAGTCTTCAGGATTTTTGGCCGGAGCAAAAAGCGCAGCATGCTGCGGTATTTTCTCCGGCCAAAAAACATTCCGTTCCGGAACTGAAGACATCCTGATGCATCCTGAACAGATTTCACTCCATTCAGAATGCATGGGGATAATCCTGATCAGGATTCTTCCGGCATAGAGCCCCGACGACGGAACTCTATGCCGGATCCGGACAACGCAAGTGTGAAAGGGCCCTTAAACAAGCCCTCCACAAAAATAAAAAACCCATAGCTCTTGGAATTGGACAAATAAAATTGCTTGATCACTAAGGCCCAAAAGGCATACAGGGGGAAGGGGTTAAGGAATTAAAGGGCTTCTGTCACCCCCCAAACACCAATTTTCAGTTTTTGACTTAATATATTTGCTAATGATTACAGATTCAATATATACCCCTCTTACCTCAGGCTGTGGTGTAATTTTAGTAAAAATAGGACTTTAGTAATATGTAAATTTCTTCACTACCAGCAAGTTGGGCGGACTTGCTGATAGCCGCCGCATCCTCTGTCTGAAAAAAACGCCCCCTCCTCCACTTGATTGACACGGCCAGCGAGCGCTCTCATCCTCCAGCTGGCCCTGCCTACAGCTCAAATCCCACGCCTGCGCCGTACTGGTCGTCATTCAGCGCTCTGAGAGAAGGACGCTCGCTTGGCTGCTTCTTCCTGAGTGCGACTTCCTGAGACTTCTCTTCCGGGTGTAGGGCTGACGTTATTGGCGCAGGCGCACTGAGGAAGGAGCAGCCAAGCGAGCGTCCTTCTCTCAGCGCGCCGAATGACGACCGGTACGGCGCAGGCACGGGATTATACCTGCAGACGGCGATCTGTGCTACAAAAACCGCAACAGTAGTGCAATATATGCCAATAATGGTGGTTAATTTGCAACACCATCAATTGACATATACGTACTTAAAACCACTCGGATGAACGATCGTGTTAAGGGACTATGGGCCGGTAAACGATCCCTCTGGCTGATATACACAATCAGCTGCTCAAGAGGAATACACTAACCGGATCGAAGATTCAATAAACTAATAGCTAATCTTAATAATCTTCGTTCAAAGTTGACTAGCTCTCCCTCATATGGCGTCTATCTAATACTCTTCTCGACGCGTTTCATATTCAAATCATCAGGAGCAGTGATATCTTAAACTCAAGGTGCTAGGTACGAGCAGCGCAAATTGCGGTCCCCAATGCATGGAACAGCCGAGCAACGGTCGTGTGAATAACAGTCATGTGAATGAGCCCTCAAAGAAAATCTTTGGCAACGTACACAAAAATTATCTTCATCAACACATTTCTCAAATGTATGACGTCAAATACGTGTAAGCGATGTTATTCCTCAGAGATTAGGAGACATATGTCCAGGACTTTCTTCTGTAATGTCTGACCCACACATTACAGGTGTCCTGTGAACTTCAGCTTTTCCTAGAATTTTTTACATAACACGTTCTGCAGCTCTGCTGCTCTGGGTTCTCCTTAGAAATGGATCTTGTTTTTGTATTACAGCAGCATTCTCTCCTCTGTGGAAAACACATCTCCCCAGACGCTCATTTATTCTCACTGTACAGTTTTCTGAACATTACACAAGCCAGGCATTCATCTCACTCCACCTCCGCACACCCCCTTTGCACACCCATCCCATCCCACATGCACTGGCTTACTGCTGGGCAGCAACCGTACAAAAATGTGGGGTAATATAAACTAAACTGAGCTAAAATGTAAAGATCCACAGCTGACCTACACATTATACTGGGCATGTATAGCCAGATGCCCACACGACAGTTTGTTGCATTTTTATGCTGTGATTTTTTTTATTTTTAATTAGTACATATTGAATGTACAAAGGGTTTTTACAGTGATGAATTACTAGATATTAGGCCTCATGCACACAACCGTTGTGTGTTTTGCAGTCCGCAAAACACGGATGGTGTCCGTGTTCGTTCCGCAGTTTGCGGAACGGCACGGACAGCCATTAATATAACTGCCTATTCTTGTCTGCAAAACGCGGACAAGAATAGGACAGGCTATATTTTTTTTTTTGCGGGGCCACGGAACGGAGCAACGGATGCGGACAGCACATGGAGTGCTGTTGGCATCTTTTGCGGCCCCATTGAAGTGAATGGGTCCGCATCCGAGCCGCCAAAACATGCGGCTCGTATGTGGACCAAAACAACGGCCGTGTGCATGAGGCCTTACACTGAGGTTTGCACAGATCCTCTTCCCTCAATGTGATCAACAAGTGCGCAGTTATCAGGACAAACCATGCATTTTTAAGAGAGAAAGAAAATGATGCAAAAAACAGGAGTATTTGCATGAGTCATATACCTCTGAGGTCAGTGACTGGCTGCAGCAGTGTCCAGAGTACATAGGCACATCTTTGCACCCAGACAAGAAGATAACATCATGGCTGCCGTGATGGTGAGAATCAGAGTAGCTCTTTTATTATTTTATAATAATTCTAATAATTCCTGCTTATTTTTTTTATAACTGAGATGACCCCTCTGAAGGGGTTGTGCAGCCAGTAATATTGATGACCTATCGTAAGGCACCCCTGCCAATCAGATGGATGAAGAGGAGGCAGCACTCAGTGTTTTTTTCTATTCACTTGAATTGGATGAGCACTTGTGATTACCCTGCACCACCTCTGCAAGCAAGATGACATGAAGTGTAAGGCCTCATGCACACAACCATATCTGTTTTTGGGGACCGCAAATTGCGAATCTGTAAAACACGGATACCGGCCGTGTGCGCTCTGCATTTTGCGTATCAGAACATCTTTTGCGGCCCAATTGAAATTAATGGGTCTGCATCCGATCCGCAAATAATGCAGACTGAAAATACTGGTCATGTGCATGAGGCCTAACCTTGAAGAGGAAGCATAGCTCGTAGGAGCACCACCTCCTCTTCAAAGAGCTGATCGGATTGCCCACCAATCAGATATTGGATAACCTATCATGAGGATAGGTGAGCAATATTACTGGCTGCACAACCCCTTAAGATCAATGCAGGGATACAGAGCTCTGAAAAAAGACAAAACAAGCTCAATTTGCAGGGGATAACTAGCTGATTGTTTGGGGTCTTAACACCAATGCCGAGAACAGGAATCCCCTACCCGTGTTCTGATGGAGCAACAGGTCAAGCATGCACCCTGCCGCTCTATTCTCTCTCTGTCGGAGCGCTGGAGATAGTCAAGCACTGTACTCAACTATAGAGAATGGATGCATGCACTCTGCCTCTCCATCGGAACGGGATCCAGCATTCCGACCCCCAGCGATCAGCTAGTATAGGGTATAGCTTCTCAACTTGGCACAACCCCTTTAAGAAATGCATTTACGCAAACTCACACAAATTGGGTGTGCCTTTGATTTGAATTTTTACTTTTTTGGAGTGATATGAGATCCAGCCCTCAAGTGGTTGATGTTTTTGATTTACAATGTCCAATAATCTGTAATTTTATTCTCAATGAATTACAGATCAGAAATACCCAACTTGAGTCTTTCATTCATCAAAAGCCAACGTGCGATTTAAGTGCTGCCACGGTCTGTCCTCTTCCTCCAGTTGTTTACCATTATGATATGGAGGAGGGAGCTGAGGAGAAGAGGCATTGGCACAGAGCCAGTCCTACCTTCAGTATTCTGCCTGGTCTTTGAGCACTACCAAACATATAGGAGAATATAGCACTACATACATACCTATTACAACCAGTGACGTCTCCTTTGATATAGATGGTCTCTTCCTCCATCTTCTCTATTTGGCCCAGACCTCCAGGACAACTTCTTTCAGCCACATCTCATCTCTGCAGAGATTGCCACATAAACATCTACTCATTTTTCCATCATTCTCTACACCTTCTCAACACAAACTCCCCATCCTGCTGCCACCCCCAACTTTTTACCAGAAAACATAGTAACCCCTAGCTGTAAAAATAGTAAACTTTTCTACCAGAGTGGCTCCAGTAGAAATAAAGTGTCTTAGTAGTAATAATGCCCCAGCAATGATGATGTCCTCCTATTGTGCCCCCAGTAATAATGTCACCATAGAGCCCCCAGTAATGCCCCCTTTAGTGCCCCAGTATTAATAATGCCCCCTATTTGCCCAAATAATAAAAATGGCTCCTATAAGTGCCACAAGTATTAAAAACACCCCCGGTAATGACCACCTATAGTGCTCCCAAGTGGCTGAGGAAACGCCTGTGCTGTTTATAGACTACCTCACAGGCTTCAGGCCTAGCAGTCTGTGGCTTATATGTGTGAATGGCAGGGAGACATCAGCTCCTGTGCCCTGCTACAGTATTCAAATGCATTGCTGTCCTGAGCATGGAGATACAGTTGATTTGAGGAGGGCAACTGCGGCCACTGGCCAGGTACCTAACTACCTGATGCGCCCAGCATTAATTATGTACCTGGCCAATGGCCGTGAGGAGGGCCCGGGCGCCCCTGTGCATTGGCCCACAGGAAAGTTTCCTGGAGGAATCTATGGCCAGTCCACCCTTGGCCATAGTGGAGAATTTATCATGAGGGGAATATTTAAAGTCAGTTTTGTACTGTACATCAGAGTCTGATGTACTGTACAGACCAAAAGTTTGGACACACCTTCTCATTCAAAGAGTTTTCTTTATTTTCATGACTATAAAAATTGTAGATTCACACTGAAGGCATCAAAACTATGAATTAACACATGTGGAATTATATACATAACAAAAAAGTGTGAAACAACTGAAAATATGTCATATTCTAGGTTCTTCAAAGTAGCCACCTTTTGCTTTGATTACTGCTTTGCACACTCTTGGCATTCTCTTGATGAGCTTCAAGAGGTAGTCATCTGAAATGGTTTTCACTTCACAGGTGTGCCCTGTCAGGTTTAATAAGTGGGATTTCTTGCCTTATAAATGGGGTTGGGACCATCAGTTGCGTTGTGGAGAAGTCAGGTGGATACACAGCTGATAGTCCTACTGAATAGACTGTTAGAATTTGTATTATGGCTAGAAAAAAGCAGCTAAGTAAAGAAAAACTAGTGGCCATCATTACTTTAAGAAATGAAGGTCAGTCAGTCCGAAAAATTGGGAAAACTTTGAAAGTGTCCCCAAGTGCAGTCACAAAAACCATCAAGCGCTACAAAGAAACTGGCTCACATGCGGACCGCCCCAGGAAAGGAAGACCAAGAGTCACCTCTGCTGTGGAGGATAAGTTCATCCGAGTCACCAGCCTCAGAAATCGCAGGTTAACAGCAGCTCAGATTAGAGACCAGGTCAATGCCACACAGAGTTCTAGCAGCAGACACATCTCTAGAACAACTGTTAAGAGGAGACTGTGTGAATCAGGCCTTCATGGTAGAATATCTGCTAGGAAACCACTGCTAAGGACAGGCAACAAGCAGAAGAGACTTGTTTGGGCTAAAGAACACAAGGAATGGACATTAGACCAGTGGAAATCTGTGCTTTGGTCTGATGAGTCCAAATTTGAGATCTTTGGTTCCAACCACTGTGTCTTTGTGCGACGCAGAAAAGGTGAACGGATGGACTCTACATGCCTGGTTCCCACCGTGAAGCATGGAGGAGGAGGTGTGATGGTGTGGGGGTGCTTTGCTGGTGACACTGTTGGGGATTTATTCAAAATTGAAGGCATACTGAACCAGCATGGCTACCACAGCATCTTGCAGCGGCATGCTATTCCATCCGGTTTGCGTTTAGTTGGACCATCATTTATTTTTCAACAGGACAATGACCCCAAACACACCTCCAGGCTGTGTAAGGGCTATTTGACCATGAAGGAGAGTGATGGGGTGCTGCGCTAGATGACCTGGCCTCCACAGTCACCGGACCTGCACCCAAGCGAGATGGTTTGAGGTGAGCTGGATCGCAAAGTGTAAGGCAAAAGGGCCAACAAGTGCTAAGCATCTCTGGGAACTCCTTCAAGACTGTTGGAAGACCATTTCAGGTGACTACCTCTTAAAGCTCATCAAGAGAATGCCAAGAGTGTGCAAAGCAGTAATCAAAGCAAAAGGTGGCTACTTTGAAGAACCTAGAATATGACATATTTTCAGTTGTTTCACACTTTTTTGTTATGTATATAATTCCACATGTGTTAATTCATAGTTTTGATGCCTTCAGTGTGAATCTACAATTTTCATAGTCATGAAAATAAAGAAAACTCGTTGAATGAGAAGGTGTGTCCAAACTTTTGGTCTGTACTGTACATTCTGTCAAATTTATCAAACAGTGAGAGTTGTTTGTTAAAGGGGTTATCGCATGATTCATGTGAAAAATGAAAACCATACATCATATAGTACACAACAACCTCTTAGCAAAGCTAGAACCAGCCCTGTACCTCTCATGGATCCAGAGATCTCCTACATTCATAGCTCCAATTGCTCTGCTAGATTTAGTCCAAGCCGGCAGCTATGGGGATGTGTCCTTTGTCGATGCAGCTGCCACCAGCTGAGGGATGGAACTGAACGTGTGCTTCCATCTCAGTGAGCTAGACAGAAAAATTAGAAAAAGAGTAAACAGCAGGTGGCGCTATACAGATAGATTTCACCGAATAACTCAGTAGCTATAATTCATTTTTAATTACATGCAATTACAAAAGTATTCAGATTCAGGGGCTGGTTTGAAAACTGCAGAATACTTTTTGTCAGACAACCCCTTTAAATTTGGCCCATCTTTAAACCTAATACTTTTGTACAAAAATGCTACTCCATTTTCTTTTTTTTTTTACGTAAACCTCCAACGCCTGACAACAAGCTTGTTGACTGTTTCCAATAGAAACCTTCTGAACTGTGAATGCAGCTTTGAACTACAAAATACTGCAGTTACACCTCCCGATCAGGACATAAGTAAAACAACAGAATACAATGAAACATACAAACTGGAACCCAAAGGTGGACGTCATTTGTGTAGTCCAAATCCGCCACACAGTCTGTATTCTGTGGTATTATATTTTAATTGTCATTCTGTGGTTTCTCCGGTTTTTCATGACCATCACAAATCATTTTATCTCAGGGCCATCAGATTAAAATATGTGTTCTCTTTCACACATTAACATGATAGGTCACAGGGTGAAGAAACATTTCCTTCCACTCCTCATGCTATAGCCAGGGTCATTAAAGGGAATATAAAGGGGTTTTCCAGCCTGTAGATACTGATGACCGATCCCGTGGCTAGGTCATCCATATCAGATCAGTGGTACTCTGACCCCAGGCACCCCCATGATCAGCGCTGGTAACTAAATGGTTAACGGCGCTGGAATCAGAAGGCTCCATCCACTGTGTGGTGACTGTCCTGGTGTACTGCAGCTCGGCTACGATGAACAAATAGGAAAGTGAGCTGCAGTACACTGGCATGTCCACCACACGGTCAATGGCACATTCTGCTTCCAGCTTCATCCACTGTGGTGTCAGCTAAGAACAGCTGATCGGTAGGAAGTGCCACTGATCTGATATTGATGACCTAGCCTCATAATAGGTCAACATCTACAGGATGAAAAACCCCTTTAAGAATCTATCCCTAGGGCAGGACATTAGCCAGATCGGTGGAGGTCCGACTCTCTGCACCCCACTGATCAGCTGGAGGGACCACGAAGCTCAGGTTAGTGCTGCTGCCCCGTCATGGTTTACACTGCACCCTGTCCACTCGGCAGCAGCTGTGCAGGGTAGTGCAGCTTTGTCCCATTCATTTGAGACAGCACGAAGAGTAAACAATGAACTCGCTGACTACAGATGAGCGAATTGACTTTGGATGCTTCACCCGAAGTCAATTCGTATAAAACTGCGGGATCCCAGTACAGTATTAGAATGTATTGTCTCTGATGAGCCGAAGTTATTACTTCGCGAAGTCTAGCGAGACTTTGTGTAATAACTTTGGTTATTAATTTTTACTGTAAAAAAACATTGATACAGACCTCGGGTTGGTGGTACCTTGGAACCAAAACTGAGTTCTGTGTTGAGTTTTTTTACAGTAAAAATGTATTCCCGAAGTTATTACACGAAGTCTTGCGAGACATCGCAAAGTAATAACTTCAGCTCGTCGGAGCCAATACATTCTAATACTATACGGAGCGCTCGAAGTCGATTCGCTCATCCCTACTGCTGACCTTCTCATGTGTATGGGGGTGTCCCAACAGATGACGGAGTGAAGGATTGGCCATGCTGGATGTCAACATGCTGATGCTGTGGTCTTACAGGACACAAGCCACTCTCGTCATTGTGAACACATGCACACACGGCTGAGTAAGGATGCATGTATATGAGGAGGTCAGGAGGAATCACTGTAAGCAGAAATAGTGTTGCAAACAGCTATCCTCTGATCACATCACATTTATTAAAGGGGTTCTCCCAAGTTAGGATAGGTCAATGGTGTCTGATCCGTGGGGGTCCTACACCTTTTGAAGAGAGTTCCACAAGCACAGCGCCATCCATTGAATAGTGGCTGTGCTTGGTATTGCACCAAAGCTCTGCAGAATCTTCAAACTATCCTGAGGATATTAGGTACCCAGCTAACCCCTTTAAATATCTGACAGACAGTGAGTACAGCAGTAGTGCTCATGCTTGACCATTAATCCATTCAAATGGGGGCAGTCAATCCCCGTCCAATTTACAGTATATATTCCCTATCTAGTGGACAGAGGACAACTTGGAGTTAGCAGATTGCCCCTTTAAAGGCTACTGCCTACTAGAGAAGGCCTTGCGGATCGCCTGGCGGTCGTTTTGCGGCGAACTTTGCTCGTTCGCGGTTCATCGAACATATGGCGATGTCCGCCAGCGCCATATTCTTTTACATTGTGAAGAACTTTGACCCATGACACATCCATCAGGTGGTACAGGACAGCCAATTGAGACGTTTCAGCACATGGACACACCCCCCACCTTATAAATAAATCTGATCTGGCCGCCATTTTACATTCAGTCTTTTGCCAGTGTAGGGAGAGGTTGCTGTGTGGAGCAGGGAAAAACTGTTAGGGACACCAAACGCTAGCTAATAGGGCCACAAAAGCCCTTTTAAGGACTGGTATAGGTGTGCCATCGATAGGTGTGACTTACTGAGGGGTCTAATATACTTATAATATACTTTCTAACATAGAAAGTACCGTATATTATAGTGTATTTGTATTGTGCAGCAGTTGTGTGCGGTTCTGCTGCGATACCGCAACTATACAGAGGGGCAAACGCTATTGGAACAAATAATTTCTACTGGTGTGATATACCAGTTGCCCCCCAAAAAACTGATTGAAGCAGGGGTGTTATATACCAATAATATACTTTCTATATAGTGCATTTAGGTAGTGCAGCATTTGTTTGTGATTTTGCTGCGTTACCGCAGCTACACAGAGTGACAAACGCTATTGGGACAAATAATTTCTACTGGTGTAATATACCAGTTGCCCCTCCCAAAAAAGTGATTGAGGCAGGGGTGTGATATACCTTCTTTCACAAATACTGCTCTTCTATAGGGACTTTTGTCACAGGGTCATTTTGAAAATGACAGGCAGAGGAAGAGGCAGGCCATTCCGCAGGGGTGGTAGGGGTCGGGCAGGTGCACCAGGCCACAGCCTAAGTGGGAAGTTGCAGAAGGTGCGTGCAATTACATCAAAGGACGCACCAGACTTGGTTGAGTGGCTCACTCAGCCTTCCGCTTCTGCACCCTCCTCATCCTCTCTATCTGCACTCTCTTTACTCTCTGCTGTGTGCATCCCCAAAGACACCACCACCATATCCCCTCTGCTCGAGTCAGAGGAATTATCTTCCCATCCATTACAAGACCTTACTGATGCACAGCCATTCTTGGCATCGGATCAGGAAGAGGAGGTATCAACGGTCGCCACCCAGCAGTCTGACGACAGTACCCAGGTCAGCCCAAGGAGGGTGGTCCCCGCCTCCTCCGAGATCTCTAATGTCAGTGGTGGTGAAGGTGACGATGATGACGTGTCGATGGACGTCACGTGGGTGCCCACAAGAGAGGAAGAGGAGGGGAGTTCAGAGGGAGAGATGGAGCAGCAGATAGGGAGGAGAAGCAGGCAGAACTTACAGTAAACAGGAGGCAAAAAGCAGACTGCTAATGTATCTGGAACGAGGCATCCACCATGCACGGTCACATCTGGCGCTCCCAGGACGCCGGCACATGGCTCCGCAGTGTGGGCTTTTTTTAATGTGTCAGCTGCTGACAATAGTGTTGCCACCTGCAGCCTGTGATGTCAATGCATAAGTCGCGGTAAGCCCAACACTCACCTAGGGACGACTGACTTAAGAAGGCACCTGGCCTCCCATCACCGAGCCTAGTGGGAGCAACACCGTCAGAACCCACAAAGCCACACTCCCGGCGCTCCACTTCCAGCTTCTTCTCCCTCTCCTCCAATTTGTCCTCCACCTTCCACCGTGCCGTCGTTGCCTTCATCTGGTAAAAGGCAGGCTTCCATAACCCAAATGTTCGAGCGTAAAAAGATGATGACGCCAGATAACCCTCTTCTCCAACGGCTGACCGATGGCTTGTCGGAACTGCTAGCCCGCCAAATACTGATATATAAACTGGTGGACTCAGAGGCCTTTAGAAAATTTGTGGCCATTGGCACACCGCAATGGAAGGTCCCCAGAAGGAAATATTTCTCCCAGAAGGGCATCCCAGAGCTATATGGCCATGTTCAGCGACAAGTGAATGTATCTATGGCATAAAGTGTCGGTGCCAAGATACATCTGACCACAGACACATGGTCTAGCATACCCGGGTAAGGACGTTACATAACTTTTACTGCCCACTGGGTGAATCTTCTGACGGCTGTCAAGCATGCAACCCGTGGCACTAGTGTGGATTTGGTGTTACCGCCAAGGATTGCATGCAGGCCTGCCTCTTCTTCTCCTCCGTCTCCTCCTCAGCTGACTCCACCCTTTCCACTGCTACCGACTCTTCCGCTGCACCCCCCAAAACCTATTTGACATGCCAGGTGAGACGTTGCCATGCTGTGCTGTGGCTGTTGTGCCTGGAAGCCAAGAGCCACACCGGTCCTGCACTCCTTTCAGCTCTTTGGTCACAGGCCGATCAGTAGCTAACCCCGCTCAATTTGACAGTTGGTAAAGTGGTGTGCGACAATGGTGCCAATCTGCTGACCGTGGTGAAACAGGGAAAAATGACACACGTGCCATGCATGGCACATGTCCTGAACTTAGTTGTGCAGCAATTCGTTGCCAAATACCCCGGGGTCCAGGACGTCTTGCGGCAGACCAAAAAAATCTCTGGCCATTTTAGAAGATCTTACACAGCCATGGCTCGCCTTGCTGACGATCAGTGGCGACACCACTTGCCCGTCAGACGTCTGATTTGTGACTGCCCGATGCGCTGGAACTCCACCTTGCATGGAACTCCACCTTGTATAGGCTTGATAGACTGCTCCAGCAGAAACGTGTAGTTAACGACTACCTGTACGAACTCTGCGGCAGGACAGGTTCTGGGAAGCTTTTTTTCACCACGCCAGTGGCTGCTCTCCTTGATGAGATCACCAAACTGGTCAGTCGCAGCCGGGGCGCCATCAGTGACATCGTACCTTACACCTTCTTTTTGGAGCATGCATTGCGTTGTATCATTGATCAAGCCGTCGAGGAGCAGGAAGATGAGGAAGTCGCAATGCTGGATGAATTCCCAGGGGGGCTACTCCATCTGAGACAAGTCAACAGAAGTCTGAAGAGGAGTCAGAGGAGGATGGTGCAGGGGCTGAGGAGGAGCAAGAAGAGCATGATTTAAACTTTTCTGGGATCCCTGGTGTTGTCTGTGGTTGGGGGGAGGAGACCGAGGACGACATTATCCTGGACGATGAGCAGGAGCTAAGCCACACAACGCTTTCAGTTTAGTGCAAATTGGGTGGCAACGTACTTAGACCCCCGGTACAAACACAAAATGGCAGACATGTTACCAGCATTACAGAGGGCTGTCAGAATGCAGCACTTCCAGGCCTTGCTTCAAGAAATCCTGCATTCTGCTTTTGCGGGCGCTGGCAGAGGAATTTCCACTCACAGAGAAACAGTTGCGGGTACCAATCCAACAGCGCATGCAAGAAGAGGGCGGTTTGAAGATGTGTTGGTCACTTCAGATATGAGATCATTCTTGCAGCCAACCCATCGATATCCGCCCTCCGGATCCAGCCTCAGGGAACGCCTAGACCGAAAGGTGTCCGACTACATCGGGTTAACGGCCGATGTGGACGCTCAGAGAAGTGAGGAACCCCTGGACTACTGGGTGTGCAGGCTTGACCTGTGGCCAGAGCTGGCACAATTTGCCATGGAACTCTTGGCTTGCATCTCATCCAGTGTCCTGTCCGAAAAGACATTCAGCGTAGCAGGGGGGATCGTGACCGATAAACGCACTCGCCTAGCTCACGACAGTGTGGACTACCTCACATTTGTAAAAATGAATGAGGCATGGATCTCGGAGGAATTCAACACATGTGACGAGTTGACCACGTTTAATTGAATTTCCTCATGACAGCCCACAAATATCCGCCACCACCCAGAACACATAATGGTCCCTGTCTTAGGTAAATACAGCGGCATAAAAGGCCTTTTCTGTCCGTTAACCCCTTAAGGACCAGGCCATTTTTTGCTAATCTGACCAGTGTCACTTTATGTGTGAATAACTTTAAAACTCTTTTACTTATCCAGGCCATTCTGAGACTGTTTTTTCGTCACATGTTGCACTTCATGACACTGGTAAAATGGAGTAAAAGAAATTCATTTTTATTTATAAAACAATACAAAATTTACCAAAAATTTGGAAAAATTAGCAAATTTCCAAGTTTCAATTTCTTTACTTCTATAATACATAGTAATATCTCCAAAAATAGTTATTAATTTACATTCTCCATACATCTACTTCATGTTTGGATCATTTTGGGAATGCCATTTTATATTTTGGGGACATTACAAGGCTTAGAAGTTTAGAAGCAAATCTTGACCCCATTTTGGAAATTACACCCCTCAAGGTATTCAAAACTGATTTTACAAACTTTATTTACCCTTTAAGTGCTCCACAAGAGTTATTGGCAAATGGAGATGAAATTTCAGAATTTCAATTTTTTGGCAAATTTTCCATTTTAATCCATTTTTTCCAGTAACAAAGCAAGGGTTAACAGCCAAACAAAACTCAATATTTATTGCCCTGATTCTGTAGTTTATAGAAACACCCCATATGTGGTCGTAAACTACTGTATGGCCAAACGGCAGGGTACAGAAGGAAAGTAACACCATATGGTTTCTGGAAGGCAGATTTTGCTGGACTGGTTTATTTACACCATGTCCCATTTGAAGCCCCCCTGATGCACCGCTAGAGTAGAAACTCCACAAAAGTGACCCCGTTTTTGGAAATTACGGGATAAGGTGGCAGTTTAGTTGGGACTAGTTTTAGGGTACATATGATTTTTTGTTGCTCTATATTAAAGGTTAGGCAAGGTTACAAAAAATTGAAATTCTGAAATGTCATCTCCATTTGCCAATAACTGTTGTGGAACACCTAAAGGGTTAACAACGTTTGTAAAATCAGTTTTGAATACCTTGAGGTGTGTAGTTTCTTAGATGGGGTCACTTTTATGGAGTTTCTACTCTAGGGGTGCATCGGGGGGCTTCAAATGGGACATGGTGTCCAAAAAAAAGAACAGTCCAGCAAAATCTGCATTCCAAAAACCATATGGCGCTCCTTTCCTTCTGCGCCCTGCCATTTGGCCATACAGCATTTTACGACCACATATGGGGTGTTTTTTTTTTACCTTGTTCATTTGAGGGGTTAGGTCATGTGTTATTTTCATAGAGCAGATTCGAACGGACGTGGCAATACCTAATATGTCTACTTTTTTAAATGTATTTAGGTTTTACACTATAATATCCTTTTTTAAACAAAAAACATTTTAGTATCTCCATAGTCTGAGAGTAATTTTATTTTTATCCTATTGTCTAAAGTAGGGGCTAATTTTTTGCGGGATGAGAGGACGGTTTTATTGGCACTATTTTGGGGTGCATATGACTTTTTGATCGCTTGCTAATACACTTTTTGTGATGTTTAAAAAAGGATATTATAGTGTAAAACCTAAATAAATTTTAAAAAGTAGACATATTAGGTATTGCCGCGTCCGTAAGAATCTGCTCTATAAAAATAACACGACATTTTTTACACCATTTTTATTAAATTTTTTTGACTGTGTTCATCTGAGGGGTTAGGTCATGAGAGCTATAGTTTTTTTTTCTTCTAGGCGATTGTAAGAGGCTAAATAGAATTAAAATTGGGGAAGGGGATTATAAATTTAGTACTCCATGGAAGTGTGGTACTCCCTGAAGCAACCGTCAATGCAGAGGCCCGGATGATCGGGGCACATATCACATTGAGTGGTGGTGTTCTTCCGTATCCCCCTCCTATGACACACTCTGCACTTTTTTGGGGACCATCCCTTCTTTCCAGTATGGGGGACCACACCTGGAAAGTGTTGGCCAGGGACCATCCGGGCGCCTCCAGTTCCTGAGGTACTCGGGCCTGCTCTTTCCCGGTCAGAAACGATCAGGGCCTTGAGGACTGCCTAACAGAACTGGAGGAATTTCCCTATGTTGCCAGTGCTCCAGGACAGCACAAAAGAGTTGTACAAGGCAACCTGTACCAAGTAGACCACAGCTTTTTTGTACCATGCCCGGGTTTTACGCATGGCGTTGATTTTTCCGCACGGTCCCACAAGCGGACGTAGATCTGGCGGCGAGGCACTGGAACAAGAGGATACTAGTATAAAAGTTATTCACATGCAGGTGGTAACCCTTATCTAGCAGTGAGTGCATAAGGTCCCACACAAGTTTCCCGCTAACACCCAGAGTGGGGGGACATTCTGGGGGTTCAATACGGGAATCTCGCCCCGTGTACACACAAAACTTGTAAGTGTACCCTCAGGTACTCTCACAAAGTTTGTACAGCTTCACGCCATACCTCGCCCGCTTAGAGGGAACATACTGGCGGAAAAGGTACGCCCTGTGTCCCCAACAGGTTAAATGCCTAATGTTTTGGGCCTCGGAGGAATTCAACACCTGTGACGACCACATGTTTCCACTATTATCATTAGGTTTTTTTTCAAGAGGGGGGATTTCGTAAGCCATGTTTTTAATCCAATTTCATATTTTTAGTTCTTTTAAACATATGTATTTGACCTGTATTTGTACTGACCTTCAGTAAAATTGATATCCAATGACCGTGTAATCTACCTCCAGCCAGCCACATACTTACTTGTTCTTTTCTGTCCGCTGAATGCATAATTTTTGGGTCCTGTAGTCCACTGGCCTGCTGTAAAATTGATATCCAATGACCGTGTAATCTACCTCCAGCCAGCCACATACTTACTTGTTCTTTTCTATACGCTGAATGCATAATTTTTGGGGCCTGTAGTCCACTGGCCTGCTGTAAAATTGATATCCAATGATCATGTAATCTACCTCCAGCCAGCCACATACTTGTTGTTTTCTGTACGTTGAATGCATAATTTTGGGGGCCTGTAGTCCATGGCCTGCTGTAAAATTGATATCCAATGACTGTGTAATCTACCTCCAGCCACATACTTACTTGTTCTTTTCTGTACGGTGAATGAATAATTGTTGGGGCCACGGAGGAATTCAACACCTGTGACGACCACTTGCTATCGAATTTCAACTATTATCATTCGGGGGGTTTTCAAGAGGGGGAATTTCATTAGCCATGTTTTTAATCCAATTTTATATTTTTAGTTCTTTTAAATATATGTATTTGACCTGTATTTGTACTGGCCTGCAGTAAAATTGATATCGATTGACCGTGTAATATACCTCCGGCCACATAATCACTTGATCTTTTCTTAATGAATGTCTTATGTTTGGGGCCTGTAGTCCAGTGGCCTACAGTAAAATTTGTATCCATTGACCGCATAATGTACCTCGAGCCACATAATCATAATTTCTTTTATGTCAGATGAATACCTAATTTTTAAGGCCCGTATTCCTGTGGCCTAAAATGAAAATTTTCTAGGCACATTTCAGAGAATTTCCCTTTAAGAAGCATAAAAATGTCCCATGATTAAGATACATTTTTTTTGCTGGAATTTTTGTCATTGATCCCCCTCTAGTATCACTGTCCATGTTGTGGGACTATTTGTGCACTTCTACTAAGTATATGGTGGCTGCAAATATGAGCTGAAGGTTTTTCAGGTTCGCCTGCCATTAAAGTAAATGGGGCCTGCTACGAACTTGCGGTTCGTAAACCATCCCGGCCGATGTTCATCCATCACAACTGTCTACTAATAGGTATACAGCCTGGGTTTCCCAGTAGCTTTTTCCCCCGATGCTTCAGTATGGAGTGAGCAAATGGATCTTGGCTGTGGATAGGAGTGTATTATACACAGGCCGATTGAGCAAGTGACTGTCGGGAGAGAAGCGTTCCCTCCCAGCAATCGCCTGCTCACTAGCGGAGAAGACCACTACTATTACATGCAGCGATCTCCTCCGCAGCATGAGCAGGAGCGATCGCTATGCCATCGCTTGTCCCCATGCTGTTGGCAGATTGTAATTACATAGCCCGATCTGCCGCCAGCTAGCGATGATTTTTAAGCGTGATTAAAAAAAAACACAGTTGCCCAAGGAATGAGTTTGCACGTTCATCGGGCAATCGGCGACAGTAAAAGTGCTCATGCGCACGACCGTATGTATTGTAAAAAAACGGATGACATCCATGTGACATCCGTTCTTTTTGCAGATCCGTTGTAACAATACCTGCACTTGTCCGCAAAATGGACAAGAATGGGACATGTTCTATTGTGGAACGAACATACGGAAACAGAATGCACACAGAGTAATTTTCGCATACGGACCAATAAAAAAAAGGAACAAAAAAAATATGGTCGTGTGTATGAGCCCTTACACTGCAAAATGATTGCTAACGACTGTTCATATGAACGTTCGTTAGAGATCATCTGCCAAAAAAATCGGCAAAAATTCTATTTGGCTGCTTCGACGAATTTTACAAAGGAATTACTTTGTCAAGAAGCGCATTTCTTTGTAAGTAGTGGGTGCAATGACAGGGAGCGATTGCGCCAGTCCCCGTCATTGTGCCCCTCAGATGCCGCGTGTATAGCTGATGGCAACATCTGACAGCAATAATACAGTGTAAAATAAAAAAATAAAATAAAAAATCATACCTCATCCATTTGATTGCAAAGAAGCGGCCGCCTCCATCTTGATTGAAGATCTAGCATGAAATCTCACGCGGCCCATGATGACATCATATGTCACCGCGCACGGGATTTTGTGCGAGTTTTTCAATCAACATGGTGACGGTCAGCTCTTCGCGCTCAAACAGATGAGGTATTTTTTTTTTACCCCATTTCAAGTAAAATCAATTTGTTACCACGAAGCACAAGGAAATTCAGCTTTGCGGCGAATTGAATTTTCCTTGAAATTTGGATCGAGTTTGATTCGCTCAACACTAGTCACCTGGTATAAAGCCACCCTAAAAAAAAAAAATGAACGGCACTACAACCTGACAACCCAAGGTGAGTGCACTGCACCTTCACACAATGTTTGATACCAAATACTTACCTCCCAACTTTTGAAAATCACAGAGGGACAATATGAGCGGTGTGCGTCACAGCAATTTTTTTCCATACTAGGCCACGCCTCTAAAAGCATAATTACTGACTCCTTCGCAACTGGAACAGCCGGGGATCGGTTAGGGGAGTATAAGTTCCTTAATTTTTTTACAGCATGTGCAGCCTATAGGACAATTCTTTTCTTGTGCTTCAATATCCATTTAAATATTAGCACATAAATAGTTGAATTAGTGATATTTTAAGGTCTAAATTGCACAAAATAAAAAAAGTTATGATATAATATACAGGTAGAAACCATAAAGACACTTTACTAAGGGGCAATTTAGTGAATGTATTAATACAGATTTATGCATTTATTCATCAGGTCAAAAAGAGGGACATTTAAGGAGCAAAGAGGGACTTGGGTCAAAAAGAGGGACTGTCCCTCCAAAAGAGGGACACTTGGGAGGCATGCAAATATAATTTAAAATAATAGAAAAACCATTGCCCTTGGTGTCCCCAGAGAACAAAGGCAGAAGGAGCTGCGATTAGATATCTAGTCCTTGCTCTGCGTTTTGTGGGCTTTCAGGAGGGGGAAGGGAATGGAAGCAGAATGGGGACGTGACCATCAGTCACGCAGCCTCCCCGCCCGGGTCCCACCTCCTGGATGAGTGTGAAGGATGCCAGGGATGCTGCATCACTATGGGACTTCCCGGGCCGTTCAGCCCCCGGACTCTCTGGACCACGCACTGACTATAGCGTTACCACGCCGTTTAGCAGCAGCTGATCACGTGCGATCTGGCTGCTGATTGGTCGCCGCCTTACACACCTTTACAGCTGATTGGCAGAGGCTTTCCCCGCCCGGGTCTACGTTCTATGAGCTGCAGCACTATCTGAATGGAGCAGCTGTGTATAGGGAGAAGTGCATAGCAGCAGAGCCACACTGCCCATCACCTACCGAGCCAGGTAAGTGCCCGCACTGCTGCTGCTACAACTGAACGAAATGGTCCCTAGGCAATGTCATCGGCGATTACTTTCTAGGAAACGATCTGATCGATCGCGACATTTAATCTGCCTGTTGTATTGAAACATGCTGAGGGTTGTAGTCTTGTCAAAGAGCCATGAATAGAAGCCACAACAACACCCTGGGCGGAGGGGGGTTAATTTACCAAAGTCGTTATACTGCTGTATTGTGTAACTGTAGTGCAAGGGCGGGATCTGCAACTTTTAGGACATGCTGGGAGTTGTAGTGTCACAGGCTGCACACCATTGCATTAAAGGTGTTGACTTTTGTTGGTTTTGCAAGCTTTTGGTGCGACATGTGGTGCAACTGGTGGTGGGGGGGGGGTCAATGGTTCGCAGGAAATGGGGCTTCATATGGGATATATTATATATACCTTATATCAGACTGTCCATTATATGTGCTATTATGTGCCACTGCCCATTATACACATAATACACTACCATCCATTATATGCACATTATTATACACTACTGTCCATTATATGTCATACTGTCCAATATACACAGATTATAATACACTGCCACCCATTATATATGTTATTATGCACTGCTATCCATTATATACAGGTTATTACATACTACTGGCCATTATAGATATGTTATTACACACTATCGTCCGTTATATACAGGTTATTACACACTACCGTCTGTTATATACATGTTATTACACACTATCGTCCGTTATATACAGGTTATTACACACTACCGTCTGTTATATACATGTTATTACACACTACCGTCCGTTATACACAGGTTATTACACACTACTGTCCGTTATATACAGGTTATTACACACTACCGTCCGTTATACACAGGTTATTACACACTACCGTCCGTTATATACATGTTATTACAAACTACCGTCCGTTATACACAGTTTATTACACACTACTGTCCGTTATATACATGTTATTACACACTACCGTCCGTTATACACAGGTTATTACACACTACTGTCCGTTATATACATGTTATTACAAACTACTGTCCATTATACACAGTTTATTACACACTACCGTCCGGTATATACAGGTTATTACACACTACCGTCCGGTATATAAAGGTTATTACACACTACCGTCCGTTATATACAGGTTATTACACACTACCGTCCGGTATATACACGTTATTACACACTACCGTCCGTTATACACAGGTTATTACACACTACCGTCCGTTATACACAGGTTATTACACACTACCGTCCGTTATACACAGGTTATTACACACTACCGTCCGTTATACACAGTTTATTACACACTACCGTCCGTTATATACATGTTATTACACACTACCGTCCGTTATACACAGTTTATTACACACTACCGTCCGTTATACACAGTTTATTACACACTACCGTCTTTTATATACAGGTTATTACACACTACCATCCGTTATACACAGGTTATTACACACTACCGTCCGTTATATACATGTTATTACAAACTACCGTCCGTTATACACAGGTTATTACACACTACCATCCGTTATACACAGGTTATTACACACTACCGTCCGTTATATACATGTTATTACAAACTACCGTCCGTTATACACAGTTTATTACACACTACCGTCCGGTATATACAGGTTATTACACACTACCGTCTTTTATATACAGGTTATTACACACTCCTTTATATACATTATACGCTTCTCTCCATTACAGATGGGTGTTTGGCGCACTTTATTTATGGACAGCTACTTGTAATGGCAGTGTGAGGTATCTGCCGCCTCAGGCGTCGCTCATTATCCCCCTGACACTTTCACTTCATTAGGGCAGCTCGTTACCTCTGCCATTGTGTATAACTGAGGACTTCCCCTGCAGCAGTAATAAGTAGCACCGGGTGCTCGTCCCCGGCACTGTGTGTGTGTGTGTGTGTATATAGATGTACGTAGAGCGGGGGCGCGCCCTGACAGAAACTGGGTGAAAGGTAAGAGAGCGGCAGGTTCCAGAGTTCACGCTTCCTGAGGGTTGTAAGGCAGCAGCTGATCACGCTTCCTTCACGTGCACGCCTTGGAGACCGTTGGCCAATCGCGGCGCGTCCCAGTAGACTTTAGCAGCCAATGGGCGTCATCGAGGACGGTGATTGGTCGCGGCGCGGCAGCGCTGTGTTTGTGTAACTGGGGCCGGGAGGCGGGAGTGAGGCGTGTGGGAGAATAACACAAAGGCTGACTAGAGGTCTGCGCTCCGCCGGCACATGACCTGTGCTGGCTGCAGGCCTACTGGGGTGGGGGTAGAGGTGAAAAAAGAAATAGACCAGTAATCGAAGTACGTAATGGCGTACATGTAACCATGAAATAAAACACCTGCACAACTGGAGCACTACAAGACCCAGCATGCCCTGCTTATTAGGCTATGCTCACGTCAAATAGGATGTGAATAGAGAAATAAAAAAAAGTGTATTCCAGCTGTTGTCAGTCACACTGGGTGGTCAGGTTGCCAGGGCAACCACCTGAGGCCCAGTGGGTCCTATCAATTAGAATAGGACCCTTCACAATACTGGCTGGGCGGTTGCTTTGGCAACCTGACGGCCCAGCATGCACTTTCCCCTCTCCTCAGAGTACGCCTGGACAGCTCCTTTAAGAAAGGGGTTTTCCAGGAATCAGTACACTGATGCTCTATCCTCAGGACAGTTAATATCTGGTCGGTACAGGGGTCTGATACCCGGTCGGCCCCCACCCAATCAGTGGTTTGAAGAGGCCGCTGCTTCCTAGGCCAGGTCACATGACAGTAGGTGCAGCTCAGTCCTATTCAAGTGAATGGGCCTGAGCTGCAATACCGAGCACAGCCACTATACAATGCATGGCGCTGTGAGAATGCCACAGCCTCTTCAAACAGCTGATTGACGGGAGATCGCAGCGGTCGGACCCCCACCAATCGGATATTGATGAGGATGCATAATCAGTATAGGAGTCCAGGAAACCCCCTTTAAAAAAGGAAATTGGTGGGGGTCTAACCCATTACTAGAACAGCGAGCACCCCTCCGCCCCACCACGACCTTTGGAGTTTATTCGCACATAATGGTTTTTTTTTGTTAGTTTTTTTGCCACGGTTTTCATAAAATTGCATCAAAAACTGCAACACGAACGCACCGTGTGAATGCGCCCTATAGGGAATAGAGTATTGTGTGAGTGTGCCCATGTGTTGTCTGACAAAAACCCTCTCACGGCAGCGACTTTCACCTGTGAACCTGAGGGTAAAACCGCTGTAGAATGACCCAGTATTGCTTTCTTTTGCTTTCTAATAGATGGATAAAATGGAAGTCCTTAGACATCATCCCTACGGTGGCGCCCCCTGGAAGTCCGCTCCGGGGAAAGGAGACTTTGAAGCGGTGGAAGCGCTTATGTACATGAGCAACCGCTGGAAGCTGGAGTCCAAATGTTATAGCGATTTGAGACCAATTACCCCAGCGTCTGACCTCTCGGAGAGCGAAGATAGCTTGATGACAGCCGAATTCAGCAGTGCCACCATGCCAGCCTTTGTAAGTGCCCGCTGCTCTGTTTATTTGCCGAGGTGTCATTGTGCAGTCAGACTACGATAAATTGCTTTGACCCTCAGGACCTTGAGGACCTAGAGATTATTAATACTGCCAATATGTTTGGATTGCCTGCAGCCACCACTAGAGGGAGCTTTGGAGCTTAATAGGGCAGCAGATTTCTACCTGTTACATGTGCTTTTGGCAGCTGAAGGCATCTGTGTTGGTCCCATGTTCATATGTGCCCGCATTGCTGAGAAAAAAATATGTTTTATTATATGCAAATGAGCCTCTAGGAGCAATGGGGGCGTTGCTGTTACACCTAGAGGCTCTGCTCTCTCTGCAACTCTTGCACCCTCAGCACTTTGATTGACGGGGCATGGCATGATGGCGTTTTCACTGCCTGGGGTGCGGCAGTTGCTCCTAGAGGCTGATTTGCATAAATCAATACATCATTATGAACATGGCACCAACACAGATGCCTTCAGCTGCCAAGCGCACATGTGACGGGTACAGATCTAAAAACAGATGCCCTTTAAAAAAAAAATTAAGGATTTTTTTTGTAAATTGCACAATCATTCAAACTTCACATTAACTTTCTGCTTCTTTTATGCCTTTACAGTGCCTGACCCCACCATATAGCCCTTCTGAATTCGAAATGTCCCATTCCCCTGGCATCCACACCGTGTGCCCAGTACCAGCTACTGAGAAAAACAGGTCTGCATCTGGCATGAGCCATAGTAATTCAGGCCCAACCCAACCAAAAGCCCAGGTGACCAGCGTCATCCGCCATACCGCCGATGCCCAACTCTACGATCAGCATCATCCGGTTTTGCCAAAGAATTGCGAACGTCCTATTGCAAACAGCAACGCTCAGCTGAGGACTTCCCCTGGCATGGCGGTGCCAACGTGTGAGAATAATAGGCACGAGCAGATCAAGACTGAAACTCAGACAGCGCCCGTTGTCCTGCCGGCACATAATAATCCTCCGACCGCTCTCCAGAATTGCATTGGGAAAGCCAATTCTGATGCCAGCCATGTTCCAATGCAAATCCCGTCCCTGCCACTGCTCGTTTCCACACCGTTACATGCAAGTGCCATGTCCCAGGTGCCAGTCTTATGTCAGATGGTTCCCTTCTCTTCTAACAATTCCATGGTGACGAGAGTAGTCACAAACACTCCTGCCCAGCCCCCAGCCGTCATGCAGCCTCTGTTTTACATGGGAGCCCAAGTGCCAAAAGGGACAGTCATGTTTGTCATGCCCCAACCTGTGGTGCAAAGCACAAAGACTGTTGTGTCCAGTGGTCATCGCCTGTCACCCATTGCACCAGCACCCAGCGTTGCACCTTCAGAAGGAAAGGTCTCATCGCACCTAGATTCCTCCCGAATTAGAAGTCATATCTGCAGCCAGCCCGGGTGTGGCAAGACATACTTCAAGAGCTCACATTTGAAGGCGCATATGAGAACGCATACAGGTAAGATGCTAGCCTCAAGTGTCGAAAGTCTGCGGTATAGATTACTACACCTGGTTTGTCCAGTGGATTGTCCATGTACTATAATGTTCACAGCAGCACAGAATATTTCAGGAACCCAGACCTAAGCAGAGATGCCACCACACCTCTTTGTATATCCAAGCATTGGACAACTGTTGTACATGCAGCTGTAGGTTCATTGTTTTTAATTTTAATAAACAGTTTTTTCGGGAGTTTGGTATTGATGGCCTATCCTCAGGATAAGTCACCAGTGTCTGATTGGTAGGGGTCCCACACCAGGCAACCCCGCTGTTCGAAGGGGTCGTCGTTCTTCGGTGACTGCTGCAGCCTCCTAACAGCTTTCCAAGCACAGCATCACGCATTGTATAGTGGCTGTTCTTGGTACTGCAGCTCAGGCCCACTACACAATTCACTTGAATTAGACTGAGCCGCATATAGGCCACGAGACCTACAACATGATGTCAATGGTCTAGGCCAGGGATCGGCAACCTCTGGCACTCCAGCTGTTCAGAAACTACAACTCCCAGAATCTTCCTTTAACTTCTATGGGAGTTAGAAGAGCAGCCGAGCATGTTTGCATGCTGAGAGTTGTAGTTTCACGGCAGCTGGAGTGCCGAAGGTTGCTGATCCCTGGTCTAGGAAGAGGCCGCGGCACACATTCACAGCTGATCGTCGCCGATCAGATATTGATGGTCTAGCCCGAGGATAGGCCACCGATATTAAACTCCCAGTAATCCTTTTAAATGATTGAATATATAAGAATTTGCACTCATTTTATATTATGAATTATTACTTTTATTACTTAGAGGCAAGTTAAAGGGTTGTCCTTTTTGAAACCCCCATCAATAAGCTGTTACCACTGGTGGAAGTTGCAGGCAGCTGCACATTACTGCAGCGGCCACTGCTGGTGATATGTGGTAAAACATGGCACCCATTCAAATCAATGGGAAACCATGTAATGTATATTCCTACTGAGGCTTCCAGAGCAGTGATGGCCAGTTCGCAGTGTTCGCCAACGAACACATGCGGGCTGCCATTTTGACTCACAAGTCCGGCGATGCACAGGTAAACCCTTACCTGTGCCGCGAGCCGGTCTGAAAAAAATGCGGTCACTGGGAGCAGGCAGTTTTGAGAACAGCCTGATGAAGGCCCCCGGCGGCTGTTCTCGGAACTGCCTGCTTCTGGCGAACTGGCCATCACTGCTCCAGAGTGGAAGCCTGTGCATATGAACAGGGGTTGTCTTAATATTTCAACCCCTCTACGTAAAGACTTTTATGCCTGCACAGTAAATTTATCCTCAGCTATTACGGTATATCTGTACATTTTGCTAAATTCTCATTTCTTCATTTGTGTACAGGAGAAAAACCCTTCAGCTGTAGCTGGGAAGGTTGTGAAAGGAAGTTTGCTCGCTCTGATGAACTGTCTCGGCACCGGCGGACACACACAGGGGAGAAGAAGTTTGTATGTCCAAAGTGTGACCGTCGATTCATGCGCAGCGATCACCTGACCAAGCACGCACGGCGCCACCTATCGACAAAAAAGCTCCCCACTTGGCAGATGGAAGTGAGCAGGATAAGCGACATCGTCATGCCGCAGGCCTCGGCTCCTGTCCAGTGAAGGCACCTACAGGCCTTACAACTCTCAGGATAAAGTGGCCATGGTCCCAAACCATGATGAAAGATCACGTCCGCTCCATTATGGATGCGACTCTGGTTCGATCTTTCTCAGAAGGAAATGTGGTCCGTGAAGGAACGGTAGCGAATACAGACAGACTTTGACGAAGACTCGGGTTCCTATATTTGTCATTTTTTTTGTTCTACTGCATTGTTGAAATATGTCAAATGCAGACAGTTTTGTGTAGAGCTATCAAGTACACAATGTGACCAGGGTGATCTGGGGCGTGAATATTTTCACCGCTTACAATATTTTGCCGGGTAGTTAAGATTACCAGGGATGAGTGGCGTGACCTTGACTATAACACACTGGTTTGTCATCTCCTGACATAACGTGGGGCTACGTAGGCCCCATAGTGAAGAGAAACCAGTACCTGATTTACTAACACTTCTAGTTAACTATAAAAGCTAGTCAATACTTTGACCAGCTGAGTTTTATATCGCTAACCAGATAATGCTTTCATAGCTCAATAGAGACAGTAATGGTGACAACACAAATTATATTTTTTAACGTGTTAATGTTAGGGCTCATTCAGACAGCTGTATGCTGCCCGCAAAAAAAAAACCAGATCCGTATTTTATCGGATAGCATACGGCCGTCTGAATGAGCCCTTACACTCAGGAATAATAACGTATTTTATGCGATCTTCAGTTTACCAAAAAAAAAAAGATGCAGGATATTCAGTTTAAAGGAGAGCTCCATATTTTTTTTTTTGTCTGCAGTGCAGGAAAAGTGTCCGCCAGTCACCTTACCTTCACCCAGCTCCATGGGTATATTGATGCCATTCTCTTTGGCAACCTATGCACTTTGTTACTGGATTAGTTTTTTGACTTTTCTAATATAAGACATACAGATCAGATTTGGATCTGTCCGCAGTTATTTTGAAGAATAGTGTTTGCTCAAAGGGGTTGTCCAGAATCAGATTTTTTTTGATAACATTTTTTTTTGTTACCCAGAAAAGGTACCACTCTTGCCCATGGGCTTTGTCAGGTGTTGCGGCTTAGCCCTATCCTATAAGGGAAAGAGGCTGCGCCGCAATATTAGGCACAGACAAGTGGCGCCGTTTCTGAAGAAAAAAGGCAGACCCCTTATTCCAATCTTGGACACCCCTATAGAAAAAAAAAGAACAAATACGTGCAATACAGTGGGAAACAAAAATAACATTTTTTCAACAAAAGCGCACTGTAAAGGATGTGAGTTCATCCCTTTCTTGTTTTTCACCTCTGTTTCTATAGAACAAGGATGCTCAACCATGCGGGCCTTCAGCTGTTGCAAAACTACAACTCCCAACATGCCCTAATAGCTGTAATCTGTCGATGCATGCTGGGAGTTGTAGTTTTGCAACAGCTGGAGGGCCGCAGGTTGGGCATCTCTGCTATAGAACAATGTACAATGGCTTGTATGAATCTGTTCTCTTGTCTTTTAATGACAGGGCAAACAGATTACTATAACAGCCAAGGAGACCCTGCCAGGCGCCAGCCAGACAATAAAACCTATAGACGTCAACAGAAAACAGGCCAGCTGTTAAAGTTCACTTTAGGTGGCCCGACTGAGCAGACAGTTTTTGGGAAGAAGGTATTGCACATCAGTGGAGGAGATTGCTGCATTTACAGTATGAGGAGGAGTGATCACTAAATGCCATCGCTCGTCTCCATACAGAATCATTGTTTGCCGGCAACGAACACTGTTTACACGCCACGATCTGCTGCCGGCAAACAGTGTTTTAGTTGTCGGCACGAACAATCCTATTACCCGATAAATGAGGGAAACACTTATTTATCCAGGAATTGGCGTCACCTTTAGGCCCAATGTTCGGGCAGATTACTGCTAATGAGCGCTCGTTAGTGATAATCTCCCTGTGTAAGGCCGAATGCACACGGCCGTGTTCCGCGGCCGAGAGCGGTCCGTGGTATGCCGGGCTGGATTCCTGTTTAGGGCTGGAGCGCACGGCGTCATTGGTTGCTATGACGCCATGCGCTTCATGCCGCCGCTGCAGTACAGTAATACACTCGTATAGTGTATTACTGTAGTGCAGCGGCGGCATGAAGCGAACGCCGTCATAGCAACCAATGACGCCGTGCACTCCTGCTCTGAACAGGAATCCAGCCCGGCATACCACGGACTGCTCTCGGCCGCGGAACACGGCCGTGTGCATTCGGCCTTACACAGGGAGATTATCACTAACGAGCGCTCATTAGCAATAATCTGCCCGAACATTGGGCAGTGTAAAGGGGCCAACACAGATATTTTCAGTGCACTGGCACCTGGGGTTGTCCAGCTCCGGTTTTCTGCCCCTGTTCTATAACTATAGTCATCCTAACATCCATCAGGCTGGGTTCTTACCTTGAAGGCCTTAATACCTTGTGTGAACTCAGACTATGGACACTGGAAATTTTCCTCTGTCATTAGATACCTACAATAAAAAAGTCCCATTCTGAATGCACGTCTAGGGCACTCTTTGTTCATGTACTATATATAATTACCTGCATACATGTATTCAGAGGAAATGCATGGATGCACGCACATATATGTCATTGCTATGGCTGACAGCATAGCTTCATGTAAGTGTTTATCTTATGGGGTAAAGTTCCCATTTTCCGGACCCCCGTAAATGTTTACTGAATCCATTATTACTTCATTAGATGTACTACAGTAAGAGAAGAAGCTGCAGGTTTCAGTTGCATCTTTCTTTTTTCATTTCTGTGTTCGTTATGTTTAGTTTTTTACATATTTTTTTTTTTTCTTCTTCTTTGAGCTGCACTTTGGTCATGAATGCCTATAAAGACGCGCGCAAAGCTTTGTCAAGAGGTAATTTATAATACTGTACATCCTTTATAATATTAGGGTACTTTCACACTTGCGTTGTTTGATTCCGGCAGGCAGTTCCATTGCCTAAACTGCCAAGTCTTCAGTTTTTTTCGCCGGAGATAAAACCGTAGCATGCTACGGTTTTCTCTTTTGCCTGATCAGTCAAAATTACTGAACTGAAGATATTCTGATGCATCCTGAACGGATTACTCTCCATTCAGAATACATGGGTATATGCCTGATCAGTTATTTTCCGGCATAGAGCCCCTGTGACGGAACTCTATGCCGGAAAAGAAAAACGCTAATGTGAAAGTACCCTTATGCGTTAAAGTGTACCTATTGTCTGCACGTAATGGAGAGCGGCTGCCGATGAATACTTCTGGTGGGCTGTATACCTATCTCTGTATAGCCAAAAAAAACAAAAAACCGTCTGCCACCGATTACTGCAGGCCGTAGGTACACAAGGAAAGGATATGATAAAGCTTTGAACGGATGTGTGCACAGACCAGAAGGGGCATTCTTGTGACTATTTGAAATTTTTGCACAGTATTTCATATGTTGTACTTTATACACTTAAAAAAAAAAAATAAAGAACAATTTTGTAGCATTGGGGAATGGACAGCAGTCTTTTTTATTATTACACGTGTAATGCATCCAAACAATGGACCAGGTTTACTAAGGTGCGCCAAAAATCTGAAAAGTGGGAAATAAAGAAAAGGCAGCACCCATATTTGCGAAAAGGTGAAATCCTTTAATCCATATACTGCAGTCCAGTAAATGCGATGTTTCACCTTTTTCAAGCATGCTTTTCTTCTTTTTTACAAATACGGGTGCTGCCGTTTTATATTTTTTTTTTTGATTGTTGAAAAGGGTCATACGGGATCTGGCCCATATTGGGGCATGTGCCAAGCTTTTCTGGATTCTACTAGGGGTGCTTTAATTATTTTTTTTTCTTTGCCCCACTTATTAGACAATTAGCCGCATCTAGGGTTTCTACACTATTTTCTGACGGTCTGCTGTCCGCATTTTTTGCAGCCCCTTTGAAATGAATGGGTCCACATCCAATCCACAAAAAATGCGGATCAGATACAGACCAAAAATACGGGAGTGTGAATGGGGCCTAATGCAAAGAGGAACCAAGTTTATGTTCAGCCACGTCTCTGACCCCACCCTATTTCTCTCCACATACACCCAATCCTGGTTAGTTTCCATAGTGCTCCCACACAGTAGTTATGCCCCCTTAGTGCACCCCTTATAGTAAGGGTGCTTCTTGGTGCTCCCACACAGTAGTTATGTTCCTTTAGTGCACCCCTTATAGTAAGGGTGCTTCTTGGTGCTCCCACACAGTAGTTATGTTCCTTTAGTGCACCCCTTATAGTAAGGGTGCTTCTTGGTGCTCCCACACAGTAGTTATGCTCCTTTAGTGCCCTCTCACAAAAGTGCTGCTCGTATAGTTTTTTTAACACAAAAAAGTAATACTCACCTAGCACTGTTCCTACGATGAACTGAGCACATCATCTCCCAGCTTGTCCTCTCTCCTATTCAGCTCAGCGAGATGACGTTACTGCATTACACCTGCCTGACAGGAGAGAACAGGTCAGTGAAATGAGGACATGCCACAGTCATCCCAGGACCGTGGGACAGCCACCAAAATCCGGGACAGTTGAAAGGCATGTATAACTTAGAAACTTCTAAGCAGCATATGACTTGACAGAAGCATTGAAGGAGCTGTATTGACCGGTTAGGCTGAGCGTTCAGCCTTTCCGTTTTCCTGCTCCGTTATAGAATTCGGCACATAACTGAGCCAAACGGAGCCTACGGATCCCATAGACTATAATGGGGTCCGTTAGATTTCCGCTCAGAGGAAGATTTTTGAAGCGGAGACAAAAGTCCTGCGCGCACAACTTTTGTCTCCGCTCCAAAATCATTTGAGCGGAAACCTAACGGACCTCACTATAGTCTATGGAGTCCGTAGGCTCCGTTTGGCTCCGTTATGTGCCAAATCCGTCCTTTCCGTTCTCCTTCTACTGTAACGGAGCAGGAGAACAGAAAGGCTGAACGCTGATGTGAACTCAGCCTTATTTATATGTAATTCTAGGTGAAAGGCTCTAGAAGAACACAAAGTTCCTACAACGTTTAGTACGTGAACCATGTACATATCCATCTGGACTATTTCCGCATGTCTTTAGCAGGCAGGCACGTTAACACCACATACCCATACCACAGAATGCTGAACACGATCTGCGATGCACAAGACGTCCTCATAAAAGATACACACTGCAATCAAACATTGCGCAAAGCAAAAACACAAACCAATTCACTATCAAGCATAAACCGGAAGTCAAACAAATAGCAGAACATTACACACAGCTAGCTAGATAATCTCTGAGGTCTGTATACTAATGAAGCCTGAAATGAATAATAATAGATAAACAAAATTTAACAATTTTCTGGAATTTAAAATGTATGAATTTGGGCTCAAAATATTGAGGGGACATCTGGTGACCGTGGCCTCAGTGGTGACACTCCATCCATAATAGCTAGTAGAGATTCGGCAACTTTGCTGAAGTTAGCCGAGAAATTTTATTTGTTCCGAATTAATTCATCACAAATCGTTATATATATCAAGTATATCCAGGCCACTCTGCCTTAGGGTACGGCCACACGGAGCGGGCGGAATGCAGCCATGCTGAAGTAAAGATCTGCGCAGCTAATTAGGCCGCAGCTGCCTTTCATGTAATAATGAATTGTTAACACCTTTAATCAGGCTGTTGCTGGTATGGGGTTTGGTTGGTTAGGTAGGGGGACAATATGCATATTATTGCTGTTCTTGCCTGCAATCTCCTGCAGGTTATTTGACAGTAAACACAGAATATTAATCAGCTCTGGCATACCCACTTCTCTAACTCCAGTGCTCTCCTGCCCTACAGGTGGGAGCCCTTCTTCTGCCATCTGCTTGTCCTCCTTTTCCACATCATCTAATATCGATGAGAATATGTCATCAGGAACATTCAGCTCCTCCTCTCTCTGCATCTTGCTGACTTTTCTAGGACATGGAGTCTTTGAAGAATGATTTGGAAGAAGTAAAGCCAGCAAAAGATGAGGATGATCATCATTAAGACCTGCCCCCCCCCCCCCCCCCCCCCAAGGGGTGCAGACTGGATGGTATTGGTTGGCACGCTGGCACAGGAATAATAAAGGCTTTCATCTTTTTGGTATTAAATTACATGTACGGCTGATGTAGGAATAAGTAAATGTAGGAATAAATAAATAAAACTGACGGAGCATAAGTTTCCCGGCACTCTCCCTGCAGTCTTTCTCTCCAATATTCTTCTATTAATCATTTTCAGCAACACTGTCCCTAGAGCATGAGCGCTTGCAATGTCTCTCTCTACAGGGAGTGCAGAATTATTAGGCAAGTTGTATTTTTAAGGATTAATTTTATTATTGAACAACAACCATGTTCTCAATGAACCCAAAAAACTCATTAATATCAAAGCTGAATATTTTTGGAAGTAGTTTTTAGTTTGTTTTTAGTTTTAGCTATTTTAGGGGGATATCTGTGTGTGCAGGTGACTATTACTGTGCATAATTATTAGGCAACTTAACAAAAAACAAATATATACCCATTTCAATTATTTATTTTTACCAGTGAAACCAATATAACATCTCAACATTCACAAATATACATTTGTGACATTCAAAAACAAAACAAAAACAAATCAGTGACCAATATAGCCACCTTTCTTTGCAAGGACACTCAAAAGCCTGCCATCCATGGATTCTGTCAGTGTTTTGATCTGTTCACCATCAACATTGCGTGCAGCAGCAACCACAGCCTCCCAGACACTGTTCAGAGAGGTGGACTGTTTTCCCTCCTTGTAAATCTCACATTTGATGATGGACCACAGGTTCTCAATGGGGTTCAGATCAGGTGAACAAGGAGGCCATGTCATTAGATTTTCTTCTTTTATACCCTTTCTTGCCAGCCACGCTGTGGAGTACTTGGAAGCGTGTGATGGAGCATTGTCCTGTATGAAAATCATGTTTTTCTTGAAGGATGCAGACTTCTTCCTGTGCCACTGCTTGAAGAAGGTGTCTTCCAGAAACTGGCAGTAGGACTGGGAGTTGAGCTTGACTCCATCCTCAACCCGAAAAGGCCCCACAAGCTCATCTTTGATGATACCAGCCCAAACCAGTACTCCACCTCCACCTTGCTGGCGTCTAAGTCGGACTGGAGCTCTCTGCCCTTTACCAATCCAGCCACGGGCCCATCCATCTGGCCCATCAAGACTCACTCTCATTTCATCAGTCCATAAAACCTTAGAAAAATCAGTCTTGAGATATTTCTTGGCCCAGTCTTGACGTTTCAGCTTGTGTGTCTTGTTCAGTGGTGGTCGTCTTTCAGCCTTTCTTACCTTGGCCATGTCTCTGAGTATTGCACACCTTGTGCTTTTGGGCACTCCAGTGATGTTGCAGCTCTGAAATATGGCCAAACTGGTGGCAAGTGGCATCTTGGCAGCTGCACGCTTGACTTTTCTCAGTTCATGGGCAGTTATTTTGCGCCTTGGTTTTTCCACACGCTTCTTGCGACCCTGTTGACTATTTTGAATGAAACGCTTGATTGTTCGATGATCACGCTTCAGAAGCTTTGCAATTTTAAGAGTGCTGCATCCCTCTGCAAGATATCTCACTATTTTTGACTTTTCTGAGCCTGTCAAGTCCTTCTTTTGACCCATTTTGCCAAAGGAAAGGATAATAATTATGCACACCTGATATAGGGTGTTGATGTCATTAGACCACACCCCTTCTCATTACAGAGATGCACATCACCTAATATGCTTAATTGGTAGAAGGCTTTCGAGCCTATACAGCTTGGAGTAAGACAACATGCATAAAGAGGATGATGTGGTCAAAATACTCATTTGCCTAATAATTCTGCACTCACTGTATGCTCAGCTCACAGGACAATTGCAGAGACCGCACAGGATGAGGGTTTTATAGGGCTGTGACATCACAGGGAATGGCAATCTGCGGATTGGCTGACTGCACGGCATTATTAGTGATCTCGCGTTACTGGGCTTCTTACTTTCACTTTGCAACATGTGCAGCTGCCATTTAAGGAAAAATTCATTAGTTACCACAAAGCGCAAGTAAATTTGGATTAGTTGCGAATCAAAGTTTTCCTAAACTTCGGTCCAAATTCCGCTTTAAATACTTCATTCAACACTAATTGCTAATACTGAATGTATCAGGGTAGGCAGGGGCATTGCTAGGTTAAAACATTCGGGGCCTGGGCCCAAATGTACTGCCTGTTAGATACAACTATTGCCCTCCTCAGGACGGCAATACAATCTACCCCATTTACCCCATTGAATCTAATGCCTTGCAAGAGCTGAAGGACCTGTGATGACATCACAGTCCATGTGATCAGTTCTAAGTGCAGTAGCTGAAAAGGACCTGCAATGATGTCACCATCATGTGACTAGTGCAGGAGAAAATGGCTCAGCAGTGAAGAGACGTCCTGGGAAGAAGCTGTGGTGAGGTCTGTACATGAGGAGAGGTAAGTGAAGGGGTAGATTACTCAGTGTGAGAGGCAGAGCAATGTTGGGAGTTGTAGTTATTTAACTGGGACTGTATGTTAGGGCTGAAGGGAGGAAAGTTATTTACATGGGACAGTGGGTGGAGTGATGTTATTTATATGGGACTGAAAGTTGGAGGTGGCTGGGGCAGGGTGATGTTATTTTCATGGGACTATATGTTGAAGGCGGCTGTGGGAGGGAGTGATATTATTTACATGGGACTGAATGTTGAGGTGTAATGTTATTTACAAGGGACTGCATGGTGGAGGTGGCTGGGGAGGGGGTGATTTTATTTACATGGGACTGTATGTTGAAGGTGCCTGGGGGAGGGAGTGATGTTATTTACATGGAACTGAGTATTGAGGGGGTGATGTTATTTACATGGGACTGTATATAGGCGGGGGCATGGGAGATGGTGTGATGTTATTTACATAGGACTCTATGGCAGAGGGAGGGAAATAATGTTATTTACATGGGACTGTATGGTAGAGGGGCTGAGGAATTATAATTTCCGAGGACACTTAACGGAGGAATATAACCGCAGGAGGCATTATAAACTCTGGGGGCGCTTCAGGGGGAACATTATAACAATAGGGGGCGATATAAATACTGGGGGCACTGTGGGGGCATTTTAAATCCAGGGGACATTAGGCGTTATTATTACTACTGGGGGCTCTATAGGAGGGATCCGCATTATTTCTACTAAGAGCATTATGGGGGGGCCTTATTACTACTGAAGGTCTGTAGAGAGCTTTATTACCACTAGGGGAACAATAGGGGGGCCTTATTTCTACTGGGGGCTCTGTAAGGGCATTATTAATACTGGAGGACTCTTCTACTAATGGAGGCACTCTTGGTGAGCACTATCACTGTAGGGGGCAGTATTACTAATGAGGGAATTCTAGAAGGGAATTACTATTGGTGTGACTATGAGGAGCACTATTACTATGAGGGGCACATATTTTTATTCAAGATAGTATTTGGTGGTAATGGGGAGCACAGCGAGCAGCAGGATAACACTGTGGGGACTCCAGGTTGGGGGATAATGATAGAAAAGTGAGGAAGCTAAGATGTCCGTGTGTCACAGTCTGCAGAGACGAGGCGGCTGAGAGAAGTTGTACGGACCGAATGGAGAAGATGATGACAGAGAATACCTACATCAGAGGAGACGTCACCTGGAGGCCTTGGTGGTCAGAGGTATGTGCTGCTGTATAGCAAGTACAGCAAAATGTCTTTAGTGCTAGTGTTATTCGACTTTTGGGTCATATACCGTATTTTTCGCTTTATAAGACGCACTTTTCCCCCCCCCCAAAAGTGGGGGGAAAATGGCCGTGCGTCTTATAAAGCGAATACTTCGCTGGCCGCTATGCTGCACAGAGCGGCCAGCGAAGTATCAGTGTGAAGGGAGGAGGCAGGGACACTTATGGCGGGGCCCGGTGCAGTGACTCTACTCTAATACACCGGGCCCCGCAACTGTTAAACATTCAATTTGATCTCTATATCTAATTGTAGACGCGCTGTACGGTACTTACTGTAGTACCGGAGGTATAACATTAAGACAGCGCAGCGCCTGCTGCAGCTTCCTCCTCATGCGCCTCCTGCCCCAGCTCCCTCTGTCATGCGGCGCCTGCCCCAGCTCACTCTGTCATGCGCCGCCTGCCTGTTCATTCATAAAGTGAGATAAGCAGGCAGGCGGCGCATGAGGAGGGAGCAGGGGCAGGCGGCGCATGACCGAGGGAGCTGGGGCAGGCGGCGCATCAGGAGGGAGCTGCGACAGGCGGCGCATGACCGAGGGAGATGCCGGTCTGCGCCGTCTTAATGTTATACATCTGGTACTACAGTAAGTACCATACAGCGCGTATACAATTAGATATAGAGATCAAATTGAATGTTTAACAGTTGCGGGGCCCGGTGTATTAGAGTAGAGTCACTGCACCGGGCCCCGCCATGAGTGTCCCCGCCTCCTCCCTCCACACTGAACCATCTGATGGGGGATCTGTAGATGACACTTATGGGGATCTGTGGATGACATAAGTGTCATCCACAGAGCCCCATCAGTGTAATGCACAGATCCCCCATCAGTGTCATCCACAGATCCCCCATCAGTGTCATCCACAGAGCCCCCCACAGTGTCATCCACAGAGCCCCCCCACAGTGTCGTCCACAGAGCCCCCCCACAGTGTCATCCACAGAGCCCCCCACAGTGTCACCCACAGAGCCCCCCTCAGTGTCACCCACAGAGCCCCCCTCAGTGTCACCCACAGAGCCCCCCTCAGTGTCACCCACAGAGCCCCCCTCAGTGTCACCCACAGAGCCCCCCTCAGTGTCACCCACAGAGCCCCCCTCAGTGTCACCCACAGAGCCCCCCTCAGTGTCACCCACAGAGCCCCCTTAGTGTCATCCACAGATCCCCCCTCAGTGTCATTCACAGATCCCCCCATAACAGTGCGTCATCCACAGATCCCCCCATAACAGTGCGTCATCCACAGATCGCCCCATAACAGTGCGTCATCCACAGATCGCCCCATAACAGTGCGTCATCCACAGATCGCCCCATAACAGTGCGTCATCCACAGATCCCCATAACAGTGCGTCATCCACAGATCCCCCCATAACAGTGCGTCATCCACAGATCCCCCCATAACAGTGCGTCATCCACAGACCACCATTAGTTCAAAACCTACCAAAAGCACACCTTTTGGTTCAAAATACTTTTTTCTTATTTTCCTCCTCAAAAACCTAGGTGCGTCTTATAATCAGGTGAGTCTTATAAAGCGAAAAATACGGTACATTAGGGCTTGGGTCCCGAATCTTTTGACACCCTAGCAACGCCCTGAGGGTAGGTAAAGTAATGTACTGACTGTTTAGCTCACAGATGATCGGATATAGTTCTAGATATTTTATCCTTTATTAAAGAGGTTATCCCATGATTAATGTAAAAAAATTAAAATTAGACATCATATAGTGCATGACAATCTTTTTCTAACAACAGCTCTATAAAACATACATGATAATACAGCCCCACATACCTCTTACATCCAGTGATGTCTCCTCTGATGTAGACATTCTTTTCTCATCTTCTCCATTCAGACCAGACCACCATAACGATTTCTTTCAGCCATCTCTCGTCTCTGCAGTTTGACAGACTGATATCTTAGTTTCCTACTTTTCCATCATCCTCCCACTTTCTGAACTCCTCATCCTGCCACCCCCAATACTGTATCCGCTATGCTCCCCAATACTACACTGCAGAAAGTCCCCCTGAAAATACTAGTACCACACAGAAAGTGCCTCCTTCAATAATTTTTGGCATGCAAATAACTGGGCCCAGCAAATAATGTCCCAGACACTAATAGAGTCGTAAACATAATGACCACAAAAAATAATTCTGCTAAGCTGTTACTGTGCCAAGGTGCCCCCAACAGTAATAGTGCTCCCACCAATAGTAATAATTCTGTGCCAGAGTGCATTTAGTGTTAACAGTGCCCCCAATAGAAATAATGCCCTCATTGTGCCCATTCTAGTAATCATGTTCCCCATAGAGCCCCAGTAGTAATAATTCTCCTTATAATGTGTGCGAGTACAAAAAAGACCCTTTATAATGTGCGCCAGAGCAAAAAATGCCCCTTTACAAGGTGTGATAGTACACAAAAATACCTGCTTATAATGTGCGCCAGTACAAAAAATGCCCCTTTATAATGTGTGCCAGTGCAAAAAATGCCCCCTTATAATATGTGCCAGTGCAAAAAATCCCACCCCCAGTAATGCGTGCCAGTGTAAAAAATATCCCCCTCTAATGTCTGCCAGTGCAAAGAATGTCCCTTCTGTGTGCCAGTACAAAAATAGTGTCCCCAGTAGAGCCAATGTTCTCATAATGCTCCCTATAATTTGAGCCAGTACAAAAAGATGCCCTCTTATGTGTGCCAGTACAAAATGCCTCTATTTAGTGCTGTCAGTAGAAACAATGTCCGCATAGTGCTCCTCTCTGCCCCCCTCCATAGTTGCCCAACAGCATGGCGCCAAATAAAAAATAATAAACTCAAATACTTACCTCCATGCGGTTGTCAGCGATGTGGTGCATGCCTTTTCCAGACTGTATCCTAAGCTATATGCTGCCCGGCCAGGCACAGGCGGCGCGCTGATTACGCCACCTGTGCCGGCCTCCGACAGGGTACAGGCACTAGGCTTGAAGCCTATCGGAGGTAACAGCGGGGCAGGGAGACATCACTGCAGTGCCCTTCCGCAGCATTCAACTGTATCGCTATCTTGAGGATAACGATACAGTTGGATATAGAGAGATTAGAGTCTCCAAAAGAGAAGTGCTAATTTCCGAAGTCTCCACTTGTCTCCGGGTCTTAATCCGCCACTGGCAAGGGGGGAGGCCCTGGTACAAGGGTGGTCAGAGAGATTAGATTTATATCTGTGAGCCGACATTAATGTGTGTAAACAGCTGTAGTTTGCTCTGGTGTAAAATTACTTGTTTTCACAGCAGAACCTAATGGACTCTGCAAAGAGCAAACAGAGCGGAAGTGGCTGTGAAAGCTTCCTCTTTGATGACCTCTTCAGCTCACTGTTTCCTGTTTCCTGCCGTGCATCAGTCTCCATGCAGCAGTCACATCATCATGAAGGAAGGGAACATGAAGAGCTGTCAGCTTGAGATAGAACATAAACCATAGCTCATTAATTATGCGGTTTGCATTCACTAAACCTTTGACCCCCAGAGCATTAAAGGCCTTAAAAGGTTTCTGCCACCAGAATTAACCCTATTAAACTAGCTAACATTAGCGATGTGCCAATGTCAGCTGAACCTAACTAGCCTATTCCTACTTTTATCTATGCCCCCGTTACTCCAGAAATGTAACTTTTATAATATGCTAATTAGCCTCTAGGAGCAGGGGGGGCGTTGCCCCTGCTCCTAGCGGCTCCGTTCTCCCACCTCTGGCCACGCCCTGCTACACTAGATTGACAGAGCCAGGCAGCCTTCACCTCCAACTGCCGACCCTGTGCACTGAGGAAATCTCGCGCTGTTTAGTATTCGGCGCAGGCGCAGTGAGGAAGACGGCAGGCGGCGAGCGCCCTTCACTCACTGCGCCTACGCCGCATAATGAACGGGGCGGCGCAGGCGCGAGATTTACATGGCAGAGAGGGCCAGCAGTAGGAACCCAACACTGCCAGGCCCTGTCAATCTAGTGTAGCAGGGCGTGGCCAGAGGTGGGAGAACGGAGCCGCTAGGAGCAGGGGCAATGCCCCCCCTGCACCTAGAGGCTAATTAGCATATTATAAAAGTTATATTTCTGGAGTAACGGGGCATAGATAAAAGTAGGAATAGGCTAGTTTAATAGGGTTAAATCTGGTGACAGAAACCCTTTAAATGGCTTTTCCTGAATTTTCGCTATTTATTTGTGTCTAGTAATGTGTATGACCTCATATTTAGCTGCTCCCCACCACTGTCTTCCTGCGCCCTGGCTCCCATTTGTTCATCTTCCTGTCCCCGGTTGTTCCCTTCCATCAGGGAGACAGACTTTTTCACCTGCACCGCTGCAGCCAATACCTGGTTTCAGCAGTGAAGTGTCCCCAAGCAGCATGTCACTGTTAGGTCATGTGCCGCTTAAGGACACGTCTCTACTGAAGCCAGTCATTGGCTGCAGCAGTTCAGGTGACCATGTCCAAGTAAACAAGCCAAGGATGGGAAAGCAGCGTTATATTGGATGTCACAGCTTCAGCTACCTCAGCTCCGTGCAGTTCCTGCTAAGCTACAAACTCTGCTTCACAGCGATATGATGAATCTGCTTGATGTTATCACGCCACCAAACAACCACGTGATTTTGAGTCTATTGTTTTACGCGCGATGCATATTCTTTTATGTAGATTGTGTTGGTTTACACCCATGTGTAATGGAAGGTGGGTGTGCAAATTAACCAGTTTGACTTTGGGCTAAACCTAAGGGTACTGTCCTGGCGATTCCCAGGCATTCATTCTTTAACCCCTGTACAGAGATCTGGACTTCGCTGCAGAGAACCATCCAAGCCGCTACCTCCTGGAGTAGTCCTGATGTAGTTTGCTGCAGACACATTGGGTCAGAACCAACAGTGCAAGGCACTGGGGCTAGGGACAGTGGTGTGAAGTACCAAGGGATCAGGCAAAAGGAGTACTTTGAATACCGTCCAAGGTCAGGGTAGGCTAAAGTGTGTATTCCCGGTAGCAATTCCAAGGTCGGGGCAGGCTGAGTACATGCATAATTCAGATAGCAATTCCAAGGTCAAAGCAGGAGGCAACAAGCAGAATCGGTAGTCAGGCTAGGTAGTCAGACAGGAAATCACACCATTGCTGGTTACTAGACACTGGAAAACCTAAAGCTCAGACAAGAAGGTGGAACCACCATTCTAGCTAATTAGGAAGGCTGATCAGCTCCTTAGTCAGCAGATGGACAGAGAGCAAGAGGGAAGGATTAACTCTAGCAGTGCTGTAGGGAAGTTCACTGAGCACTAGTTCCAATACACACAGGGTGAGTAGAGCGACGCTGGCACCTGCTCGGGAAAGCAGGACAGAGGTGGACACGAAGAGCCGGCCTAACACCATTATACCCGAAACAGCTGCTGCTCATTTGCTGCTTCATAGATATTAAAATATAGCAACATACTGGTAAGGCCTCGCAAAATGGGGTTCCGTTGTTCCGTGATCCGTTTTTGTTTCCGTGTGTCTTCCTTTATTTTTGGAGGATCACCAGACATGAAGGAAAGAAAAAAAAAGTCTAAGTCAAGTTTGCCATGCAAATGATAGGAAAAAAACGGACGCGGACGACAATCTTGTGTGCCTCCGTGTTTTTTCACGGACCCATTGACTTGAATGGGTCCGCGAACCGTTTTCCGTGAATAAAATAGGACAGGTTATATTTTTTTGACGGACTGAAACCACGGATCACGGACCCGGATGACAAATGGTGCATTAGCCGAGTTTTCAACGGACCCATTGAAAGTCAATGGGTCCGCAGAAAATCACGAAAAACGGAACAACGGACACGGAATGAAACAACGGTTGTGTGAATGAGGCCTAAAGTTGTAAAAATATCTGCACTGTTTTGACATAAGGACAAGCGTCTGCCATCACTCATTCTTCAGCTCTCTATGTGGAGGAAGAGGTAAAAATCTATCAGGGAAATTCCCCAGTTCCCAACACCTTTTATCCAAAGTTTTAAAGAAAATAAAACCTTCCTAATGTATCAGTAAAGGAAGGAAGGGAAGGGTGGAAAGGGAAATAGAAAATATCTGTCACCTTAGTTACACAACTAACAAATAGACTAAATGTAATTAATTGATGCTGAACATAGGAGGGCTTCCTTACAGCCAACCCTGTTTAACCTAAACCTCACCATGTATGAAATCCAAAGCCTCATTCGCACCACCCCTTAACAGCAGAATTTGGGAACAGTCGCTGAGATTGATTTATCTTATTGTACATCTAAGGCCAGTCTTACCCTAAGTTCACACTTGAGCGTTTTACAGCGCGTTCAACACATGAAAACCAATGCTTCCCTATGGGAATGGTTCTCACCTGGGCGTTTTACAGCGCGTACGATCGCGCTGTAAAACGCCCGACGCATAATCAAGTTCTTGAGCTTCTTTGGGGCGTTTTGACGCGCGTTTGTGGCCATAGGACATTGCAGTCAATCACACAAACGCGCGTCAAACGCGCGTTTACTATTACAAAAAACGCGCATAAAAACGCGCGACAAAAACGTTTGAGAAACGCTCAGGTGTGAAAAGCAGGGTTAAGGTGCCTATACACATTACCCTGGGTTCACACCTGAGCGTTTCTGAGCCGCGCGTTTTACGCGCGTATTTGTCGCGCGTTTTTATTTGCGTTTTTTGCAATAGTAAACGCGCGTTTGTGTGATTGACTGCAGTGTTGTCCAATGAGTCTATGGCCAAAACGCGCGACAAACACCCCAAAAAAAGCTCAAGAACTTGTTTATGCGTCGGGCGTTTTACAGCGCGTTCAAGCGCGCTGTAAAACGCTCAAGTGTGAACCAGGGCCATAGGGAAGCATTGGTTTTCACGTGTTGAGCGTTTTACAGCGCGTTTGAACGCGCTGTAAAACGCTCAGGTGTGAACCCAGCGTAAGGGTATGACCACACTGTGTGGTTTTGATTCGATCATGCTGCGGTTAGGAATAGAAGTCAATGGGGAAATATATTTTGATTTGATTTGATTCAACTTTATTGTCATTACACATGTAAAGTACAGGGTAACAAAATACAGTTTGCATCTCATCAGAAGTGGAAAGAGCAGCAAGTGCAATAAAAAACACGTTATATACAGATAGGATAGTGCAGAAAGTAGGAATAGTTATGTACAGATTAAGTACAAATAAGTTAAGTATACAGGTGTTTATATTGCTATATAGAGAGCAAATATACAGATGTACTATGGACAAATATACAGATGTGCTGATGTATACAGATATACGGAGGAACTGTTCTATTGCTATACAGACGGCGAATACACAGATGTACTATGAACAGTTATACAGATGTGCTACGTATATACAAATATACAGATGTACTGATGTATACAGATATACGGAGGAACTGTTCTATTGCTATACAGACGGCGAATATACAGATGTACTATGAACAGTTATACAGATGTGCTACATATACAAATTTACAGATATATAGTAAACAGATCTGCAGAGTGCTATGAATATAGCGCCAGAAGTGGAAGAGTAGCGCCATGGACAGACTGTAATAGTGAACAATGTAGTGTAAGTACGTACTATAGCAGAGACTTATGCTATGACAGTGTCCCAAATATAGCAGTAACCAATATGAACATACCGTGAATGTTGAGAATGAATGACAGTCATGATCATGGTCATAGGAAGGGATGGAGGGAGGAGGAGTGTAGAGGGTTAAGTGAGTGTGGATGAAAGGGTGGGGTGGGGTTCAGTAGGATGACAGCTGTGGGGAAGAAACTGTTCCTAAACCTGCTGGTTTAACCCTGGGTTCACACCTGAGCGTTTTACAGCGCGTTCAAACGCGCTGTAAAACGCTCAAGACATGAAATCCAATGCTTCCCTATGGGAAGGGTTCACACCTGGGCGTTTTACAGCGCGTACGAACGCGCTGTAAAACGCCCGACGCTCAAACAAGTACTTGAGCTTCTTTGGGGCGTTTTGACGCGCGTTTGTGGCCATAGGACACTGCAGTCAATGACACAAACGCGCGTCAAACGCGCGTTCACTATTACAAAAACGCGCGTCAGAAACGCGCGTCAAAAACGCGCGTTTGACGCGCGTTTGGGAAACGCTCAGGTGTGAACCCAGGGTTAGGCCTCTTTCACACGGGCGTCATGTTTTTTGGCCGGATGCGTTCAGGATGCGTTCAGTGAAAAGCTTGCGATTTTTCTAGCGAGTGCTGTAATTTTACTATGCGATTGTGTCGCGTTTCACGCGCGCGAAAAAAAACGGATCCATCCACTAGATTCACCTGTAATGCAAAGACAATATAAATAGCCCCAGCATGCAGTGTTTTGTTGTGCTCCATTTTTTTGGTGGAGTGGTTTTTGTGTGGTTGACGTGTGTCTTTGTTATTGGATTATCCTTTGCAGGATGTCCACTTTCACCCTGTCATCAACTGACCATGTCTTTTTGCACTGGCTGGTGTCCCGTTGTTTTGGGGAGCAGCCAGAAATGATTGAGGAGGAGCCGCGGAAGAAGCGCATGTGGGTGCATCCTATACTTTCTCAGAGGCCCAGCAAAGGACTCTTTGTTGGCTTGTACGCTGAGCTCCGTGCGCACCCTCCAAAGTTCTTCAATTATAGGCCAAAAATCCAATACATGAATGTGTGTTTACAGATTGTGAATAAAAACTTTAAAATGTATGGATCTTTTGTGGCTAATGATGTTTTCCACAAATCATAAATCTATATTGTATTGTGTGTGTTTGTGCAAAATAAACACCAAAGTTAACAATTATAAACTTGAAAAATAAACGTGTTTTATTGCACACTATATTCCAGTATACTCTGGCTTTTAAAAAAATAAATAAACAGGGAACAAATATAAATTATAAATTTACATAACGTCTTGATGGCGACGAGGCTCCTGATAATGAAGGGCAGAAATTTGTTGCTGTGAATGAGGCCCGGAGTAGTGACTAGGCCCAGGTTGAGTGGACGATGGGCCCTGATATTGGGGTCCAGTAAATTGTGTCTGGGAAGGGGGCCCAGAGTATTGGCTTGGGCCAGGTTGGCTGGACGATGGGCCCTGATATTGGGGTCCAGTAAATTGTGTCTGGGAAGGGGGCCCAGAGTACTGGCTTGGGCCAGGTTGGCTGGATGATGGGCCCTGATATTGGGGTCCAGTAAATTGTGTCTGGGAAGGGGGTCCAGAGTATTGGCTTGGGCCAGGTTGGCTGGACGATGGGCCCTGCTGACTGTAACTGGGTTCCCCCTGATACTGTGGCACATATGGGGCAATTGGTGGGCCATAGGGATCCCTTTGGGGCTGAAATTGTTAGGGGCCCTGTGAGGGCTGACTACCTGCGGGGTGGTGGGGGCTAAATATGTTGCCATGACAGCGCAGGCTTTCCAGCGCGTCAAACATTTCTGTCGGCTTTTGGGGGCGATTAGCTACCTCCAGAACTATTTCTAATGCAGTTCTGGTTCGCAGTAGTCGTTCTGGAGGTAGCTGACGCATAAAATGGGCCAGACTACGGGCAAACATGTCGTGATGATCCTCCTGCCGTGCTCTAGATAAATAATCTAGAACTTGCAAATTGATGTTAGACTCGGCAGGAGGCATTGCCCGTCGTCTGGCCCTGCTGGGTAGAGCCAGAGGGGAGGTGGGGGACTCACCACCAGATGCTGCAGGAGGCCTTGATGGTGCTGTGCTTGGTCCAGCTCCACTTTCAGGCTGGGCTGATGTGGTGTCCTCCTCACATGCACCTGATTGGTGTGGGCCCGACTCATCAGCTTCCTCCTCTAGGTTGTCTTCAGTTCTAAAAACAGTAGAAAATTAATAAACATATGTTGAAATTTCAATACTTTAGTTACATTATAAGTACAGATTTAGCAGGAATAACACACACACTCTTTAACTTGAATGTCTATAATAATCATGTTATCTTTAAGCAAAATGGCGCGATAAGCTATTGCATAATGCATTTATGAGCATTTAGTTAGCATCACATGTCACATAAAGCATGTGTATTACCCTGCTACATCTGTAACCTATATGTCCATACCATAAATACATCTCAAATGACCATTTCAGTATGACTATAAAATGAACTTACGGACGCAGCTCCATAACATCGCGCAGGAACATCAGCTGCTCCCTGAAAAGATAGGGCCTTTTCTTGGGGGGACCAGACCCGCTCCGCCCACAATGTTTCATCTCTTTGCGGAACTGGTCCCTGCAGCTCCGCCAACGATTCTTGACCTCCTCAACTGGCAATACAAAGACATGAAAGGAACAGGTATCAATATCTACATCTATTCATAAAAAATAGTCAATTAACGCCTATATACTAGAAACAATAACGTATAACTACGTCTATATACTAGGGAGTACTGAAAGGCTCAAACATGGTATACATTGTGTACTTACTTAAATTCCTTCTACTTGGGCCTTGTGTCTTCTCCCAGATTGGGGCAAAAAGTTCCTGGGTAATTTCCGTCCAGGCAGCATCCTTTTTGTAGCGGTCCTGGTACTCGGCAGCCCGAAGATCCCAGATGCAGAGCCTCATAGAAATGAATGGGTCAGGATTCAGTGCGGGTGCAATGCGTTCACTTCACGCTTCGCACCCGCACAGAAAACTCGCCCATGTGAAAGGGGCCTTAGTCTGAAGGTTCCTGTAACGCCTTCTTGAAGGAAGGAGTTGGAAGATTTATTGGCAGGGTGAGAGGAGTCCCTAAGGCCCCTTTCACACGGGCGAGTATTCCGCGCGGATGCGATGCGTGAGTTGAACGCATTGCACCCGCACTGAATCCCGACCCATTCATTTCTATGGGGCTGTTCACATGAGCGGTGATTTTCACGCATCACTTATGCGTTGCGTGAAAATCGCAGCATGCTCTATTTTGTGCGTTTTTCACGTAACGCAGGCCCCATAGAAATGAATGGGGTTGCATTCAAATCGCAAGCATCCGCAAGCAAGTGCGGATGCGGTGCGATTTTCACGCACTGTTGCTAGGAGACGATCGGGATGGTTATAACATGGTTATAAGGGAAAATAATAGCATTCTGAATACAGAATGCATAGTAAAATAGCGCTGGAGGGGTTAAAAATAATAATAATAATAATTTAACTCACCTTAGTACACTTGCTTGCGCAGGCCGCATCTCCTTCTGTCTTCATCTTAGCTGCGTGCAGTAACAGGACCTGAGGTGACGTCACTTCGGTAATCACATGGTCCATCACATGATCCATCACCATGGTAAAAGATCATGTGATGACCGGAGTGACGTCACCACAGGTCCTGTTCCTACACAGCTAAGATGAAGACAGAAGGAGATGCCGGCTGCGCGATCAATTGGATTAAGGTGAGTTAAATTATTATTATTATTTTTTAACCCCTCCAGCGCTATTTTACTATGCATTCTGTATTCAGAATGCTATTATTTTCCCTTATAACCATGTTATAAGGGAAAATAATACAATCTACAGAACACCGATCCCAAGCCCGAACGGGTATGTGCGTTCATTGAAGAGGTGTGGGCACATTTAATCCTGTCCTAATCTCCCAAACTTCTGACTCACCTACCTACAAAAAATATGTATAAGTGGTGCATGCCTTGCTAGACACTGGTTCACGTGTCCATAAAATACAATAGCAAAACTCCATGCAGCAACCCATGTATGACCCTTTATTGTACCCAATGCAACGTTTCAGCCCAATGTGAGCCTTTCTCAAGCATAACAGTGCACTGATCACAGCATATGTAAGTATAACCACCGGGTGTACATTATTCACAAGTGACTACAAAACACTATGCTCACTGCAAAATTTAATAGTGAAATACAAATGACAGACAGATGTGGCTAAAGTGAGTGCATTAGACAAACACCATGTTAGTATGATAAATTGATACTTCAAAATTAGTGATATTTTACTTAACCTCTTCCGGACACATGACGTACCGGAACGGCATGATGTCCCGGTACTTAAGGACACATGCCGTACCGGTATGTCATGTGTATTTCCAATCACCGCAGGAACAAGGTGCCTGCTCAAGTAATTGAGCAGGCACCCTGGGTCATTACCCCCCCCCCCCCTCCGTGTTGCGATTGCCGCAAACTGCAGGTCAATTCAGACCGTCGGATTGCGCCTTTTAAATGTTGCGGCTGCTGTAGAGGGGAACCTGATGCCATGGAAGGCAGCGCGATGCCTTCCTTAGGCATCGGCGCTGCCTTCCTGTGACGAGCCTGTGAGATCCAGCCCCCAGAAGTATTGGAATGCATTGTAAAAGGGATTAGACCCCCAAAAATTGAAGTCCCAAAGTGGGACAAAAAATAAAGTAAATTTTTTTTTTAAGTTTCAAGTAAAAATAAACAAAAACGTAATTTCCCCCAAATAAAGTAAAAAAAAAAAATAGGAAAAAAAATAGACATATTAGGTATCGCCGCATCCGTATCGACCGGCTCTATAAACATATCACATGACCTAACCCCTCAGATGACCACCGTAAAAAAACAACTATGCTAAATAAACAATTTTTTTGTCACCTTACATCACAAAAAGTACAACAGCAAGCGATCAAAAAGGCATTTGCCCACCAAAATAGTACAAATCTAACCGTCACCTCATCCCGCAAAAAATGAGACAATCGCCCAAAATATTAAAAAAACTATGGCTCAGAATATGGAGACACTAAAACATCATTTTTTTTGTTTTAAAAAAGTTGTTATTGTGTAAAACTTACATAAATAAAAAAAAAGTATACATATTAGGTATCGCCGCGTCCGTATCGACCGGCTCTATAAAAATATCACATGACCTTACCCCTCAGATGAACACCGTAAAAAATAAAAAATAAAAACTTTGCTAAATAAACAATTCACAAAAAGTGTAATAGCAAGCGATCAAAAAGTCATATGCACCCCAAAATGGTGCCAATCAAACCGTCATCTCATCCCGCAAAAAATTAGACCCTACCAAAGATAATAACCCAAAAACTGAAAAACTATGGCTCTCAGACTATGAAAACACTAAAACATGATTTTGTTTGTTTAAGGCCTCATGCACACGACCGTTGTGTGCATCCGTGGCCGTTGTGCCGTTTTCCGTTTTTTTTCGCGGACCCATTGACTTTCAATGGGTCCGTGGAAAAATCGGAAAATGCACCGTTTTGCAGCCGAGGCCGTGATCCGTGTATCCTGTCCGTCAAAAAAATATGACCTGTCCTATTTTTTTGACGGACAACGGTTCACGGACCCATTCAAGTCAATGGGTCCGTGAAAGAACACGGATGCACACAAGATTGGCATCCGTGTCCGTGATCCGTGGCCGTAGGTTGCTTTCATACAGACGGATCCGAAGATCCGTCTGCATAAAAGCTTTTTCTGATCTATGTTTTCACTTCGTGAAAACTCATTTCCGACAGTATATTCTAACACAGAAGCGTTCCCATGGTGATGGGGACGCTTCTAGTTAGAATACACTGCAAACTTTGTACAAGACTGCCCCCTGCTGCCTGGCAGCACCCGATCTCTTACAGGGGGATATGATAGCACAATTAACCCCTTCAGGTGTGGCACCTAAAGGGGTTAATTGTACTATCATATTCCCCTGTAAGAGATCAGGGCTGCCAGGCAGCAGGGGGCAGACCACCCCCCCCTCCCCAGTTTGAATATCGTTGGTGGCACAGTGTGCCAACCACCATCGGCCCCCCTCCCTCCCTCTATTGTATTAAATCGTTGGTGGCACAGTGTGCCAACCACCATCGGCCCCCCTCCCTCCCTCTATTGTATTAAATCGTTGGTGGCACAGTGTGCCAACCACCATCGCCCCCCCCCCCCTCCCTCCCCCCCTCTATAGCAGTAACATTGGTGGCAGTGTGCGGTCTCAACAGTAGAAGATTCATACTTACCTGCTTGCTGCTGCGATGTCTGTGTCCGGCCGGGAGCTCCTCCTACTGGTAAGTGACAGTTCTTTAGCAATGCACCGCACAGACCTTTCACTTACCAGTAGGAGGAGCTCCCGGCCGGACACAGACATCGCAGCAGCAAGCAGGTAAAGTATGAATCTTCTACTGTTGAGACCGCACACTGCCACCAATGTTACTGCTATAGAGGGAGGGGGGGGGGGCGATGGTGGTTGGCACACTGTGCCACCAACGATTTAATACAATAGAGGGAGGGAGGGGGGCCGATGGTGGTTGGCACACTGTGCCACCAACGATATTCAAACTGGGGAGGGGGGGGGCTGCCCCCTGCTGCCTGGCAGCCCTGATCTCTTACAGGGGAATATGCCGCACCTAAAGGGGTTAATTGTGCTATCATATCCCCCAGTAAGAGATCGGGTGCTGCCAGGCAGCAGAGGGCAGTCTTGTACAAAGTTTGTAGTGTATTCTAACCTGAAGCGTCCCCATCACCATGGGAACGCCTCTGTGTTAGAATATACTGTCGGATCTGAGGTTCACGAAGTAGCTCATATCCGACAGTATATTCTAACATAGAGGCGTTCCCATGGTGATGGGGACGCTTCAAGTTAAAATATACCATCGGATTGGAGAAAACTCCAATCCGATGGTATAAAAGAACTCCAGACTTTACATTGAAAGTCAATGGGGACGGATCCGTTTGAAATGGCACCATATTGTGTCAACATCAAACGGATCCGTCCCCATTGACTTGCATTGAAATTCAGGACGGATCCGTTTGGCTCCGCACGGCCAGGCGGACACCAAAACGACCTTTTTTTTCATGTCCGTGGATCCTCCAAAAATCAAGGAAGACCCACGGACGAAAAAACGGTCACGGATCACGGACCCACGGACCCCGTTTTTGCGGACCGTGAAAAAAAACGGTCGTGTGCATGAGGCCTAAAAAATGAAATCATTGTGTAAAACTTACATAAATAAAAAAAAGTATACATATTAGGTATCGCCGCGTCCGTGACAACCTGCTCTATAAAAATACCACATGATCTAACCTGTCAGATGAATGTTGTAAATAACAAAAAAAAAAAAACGGTGCCAAAACAGCTATTTGTTGTTACCTTGCCTCACAAAAAGTATAATATAGAGCAACCAAAAATCATATGTATCCAAAACTGCCAACAAAACTACCACCCTATCCCGTAGTTTCTAAAATGGGGTAAATTTTTTGCAGTTTCTACTCTAGGGGTGCATAAGGGGGGCTTCAAATGGGACATGGTGTCATAAAACCAGTCCAGCAAAATCTGCCTTCCAAAAACCGTATGGCATTCCTTTCCTTCTGCGCCCTGCCGTATGCAGTGAATACAGCGGTTTACGACCACATATGGGGTGTTTCTATAAACTACAGAATCAGAGCCATAAATATTGAGTTTTGTTTGGCTGTTAATGCAGTAAGCCGGATTGTGACTAATGCACACTGGCACAAAATTAATAGTTATTAGTTTGTGACGCCAATTGCAATGTGCGCAGGTTATAGTCTCAGGGCCCTTTAAGGTGTTGCAACTCACGTACCAGGTGATAAATGCCAGAGGGGGATAATGTCTCTGTGTAGTGTCAACGGTGTCTCCTACCTTGCTATGGCTGGACTCCTGGATCCTGTCTCACTTGCAATAAATTGAGTGTTGTTAATAGGAGTAATTGAGGAATAAATGAAATTCAGACTTGAAGTATAATGCAACTTGTCTTTACTGGATGGCAACAGAAATCCATACGAGTTACAGCAGTAGTCTTTAGGTCCCAGCAGGTATTGGCAATGTATGGCAGGGATTAATATCTCTTCTGCTCCTTATCATATGCCTAGTGAATCTGGCAGGTATCTATCTTCTGCTCTGTCTGTCTTCTGCTTGGTATGGGCCTGACTAGCTGAGGAGGAATTTGGCTTCTCCTGGTCTCCGGATAAGTACTCACAGGACTGCTCGCAGGGAATGATTCTTCCTGGAGATCTGTAGTTCTGGAGGTGTTGCTTGCTTGTCACCAGCTGAGGTAGATGGCTCAGGCTGGAAAGAGTGATCCTTGGCCTCAGTCGAGGCTGGATCCTAGGTTGGGATCCCTGTTTCTGGGAGCTCCTACTAACACAGCCTGCCCCAAGCAGAGGTGGCTTGTACACTAACCTAACTTCCTTCTCCTCCTCATGAGACAGGACATGGGACCAGCCCACTTCTGCTCACACAGGGGAGACTAGACTGGAATGAACTATTCCAGCATAGATATACTAAACTGGCTATGGTCTGCTGAATACATTGCTGCCACCTGCTGGTGTACATGGAAATTACAGCAAAATACATAAAACAGGCCTGAAAACTACATATACATGAAAATGCAAAGTTAGATCACACAAGATGGCAATACATATACACCTGACATGTTGTAGCGGGGAAAAAGAGTTTAGTGACATACTCCAGGATGTTACATTAACCCTTGCTTTGTAACTGGAAAAATATTATTAAAATGGAAAATCTGCCAAAAAATTGAAATTTTGAAATTGTATCTCTATTTTCCATTAAAGAGGACCTTTCACCAGAATTAAACTTCTAAAGTAACTATACAGACATGTAGAGCGGCGCCCAGGGACCCCCTGCACTTACTGTTATACCTGGGCGCCGCTCCGTTCTCCCGTAATTGCCTCCGGTATCTTTACAGTTAGGCTCCACCCAGGGGAACCTGCCGGCGCCTCCTTCTCCCATGCTGCAGCGCTGGCCAATCACAGCGCTCAGCTCATATCCTGAGAGGCTTTTTTCTCTCTCAGGCTATGAGCTGAGCGCTGTGATTGGCCAGCGCTGCAGCATGGGAGAAGGAGGCGCCGGCAGGTTCCCCTGGGTGGAGCCTAACTATGAAGATACCGGAGGCAATTACGGGAGAACGGAGCGGCGCCCAGGTATAACAGTAAGTGCAGGGGGGTCCCTGGGCGCCGCTCTACATGCCTGTATAGTTACTTTAGAAGTTTAATTCTGGTGAAAGGTCCTCTTTAATTCTTGTGGAACACCTAAAGGGTTAACAAAGTTTGTAAAATCAGTTTTGAATACCTTGAGGGGTGTAGTTTCTAGAATGGGGGGTTTCTATTATGTAAGCCTCACAAAGTGACTTCAGACCTGAACTGGTCCTTAAAAAAGTGGGTTTTTGAAAATTTCTGAAAAATTTCAAGATTTGCTTCTAAACTTCTAAGCCTTGTAACATTCCCAAAAAATAAAATGTCATTCCCAAAATGATCCAAACATGAAGTAGACATATGGGGAATGTAACGTAATAACAATTTTTGTATGTATTAGGCCTCATGCACAGTGTTTTTTCACTGTCAGTGATTTGGCTTCAGTGGTCCGTGTCCGATTTTGCTTCAGTTGTGTTTCCTTGTGTCTTCCTTTTTTTTTGTCTGACAGGGGAAAAAAGGAAGGTTAATGAAAAGTGTAATTTTATTGCACCAAGGTCTTTTAGAAAAAAACGGACGCGGACGCGGACACGGATGATATACCAGTTGTGCATCCGTTTTTTTTTATGGACCCATTGACGTGAATGGGTCCGTCCTCCGTTTTCCACTGACAAGAATAAGACAGGTTATATTTTCTTGACGGACTGGAATCACGGATCACGGACGCGGAGAAAAAACGGAGGACTATAATTTTTTTTTCACAGCTCCATAGAAATGAATGGGACCTCTGCTAAACTGTGAAAAATTACGGAATGGACGCGGATGCACACAACGGTCGTGTGCATGAGGCCTTAGGCCTAGTTCACACAAAAGTTTTTTTTGCAAGTGTATGGGCCGTTTTTTTGTGTTCCGTATACGGAACCATTCATTTCAATGGTTCCGCAAAAAAAACGGAATGTGTTTCGTATGCATTCCGTTTCCGTATTTCCGTTTTTCCGTTCCGTTGAAAGATAGAACATGTCCTATATTTACCTAAGGCCTCATGCACACGACCGTTTTTTTTTCCCGTTTACTGGCCGTTTTTTGCGTTTCGTATACGGTCCGTATACGGAACCATTCATTTCAATGGTTCTGCAAAAAAAACGGAATGTACTCCGTATGCATTCCGTTTCCGTTTTTCCGTTCCGTTTTAACATAGAACATGTCCTATTATTGCCCGCAAATCACAGTCCGTGGCTCCATTCAAGTCAATGGATCCGCAAAAAAAACTGAACACATACGGAAATGCATCCGTATGTCTTCCGTTTCCGTTCAGTTTTTTCCTGAACCATCTATTGAAAATGTTATGGCCAACCCAATTTTATCTATGTAATTACTGTATACTGTATATGCCATACGGAAAAACGGAACGGAAAAACGGAACAGAAACGGAAACACAACGGAAACAAAAAACGGAACAGCGGATCCATGAAAAACGGACAGCAAAACACTGAAAAAGCCATACGGTCGTGTGCAATAGGCCTAAAAGTGTTGCTAGAAAAACAACCACAGAATGCCCAATAAAAATATATAATATATATATAATTATATTTTTATTGGGCATTCTATGGTTGTTTTTCTAGCAACACTTTTAGGTTTATATGATTGGTTCTCTGTTTGCCCTTATTTACGGTATTATAGGGAGGCCTTTTTTTCTTTTTTCGGTTCTACATGTCCTATATTTGGCCGCAAATCACGTTCCGTGGCTCCATTAAAGTCAATGGGTCCGCAAAAAAACAGAACACATACGGAAATGCATCCGTATGTCTTCCGTATCCCTTCCGTTTTTGCTGAGCCATCTATTGAAAATGTTATGCCCAGCCCAATTTTTTCTATGTAATTACTGTATACTGTATATGCCATACAGAAAAACGAACGGAAAAATGGAACAGAAACGGAAACACAACGGAAACAAAAAACGGAACAACGGATCCGTGAAAAACGCACCGCAAAACACTGAAAAAGCCATACGTTCGTGTGAACTAGGCCTTACTATGTATTATAGAAGTAGAGAAAGGCCTCATGCACACGACAGTATTTTTTCACTGTCTGCAAAACGGGGTTCTGTTGGTCCATGATCTGTGACCGTTTTTTTCCGACTGGAGAAGAAAAAGTTCAGTCTCCAGAAGCGTCAAAGCTTCTTTACTGTAAGAACTGTGAACCTGTGGAATAGACTTCCTCAGGACGTGGTCACAGCAGGAACAGTGGACAGTTTTAAAAAGGGTTTAGATGAATTCTTAAAAGTAAACAACATTAATGCTTATGAAAACGTGTAGAAATCTTTTTATTTACCGTACTTCTGGGATTCGCGTCCCCACCTATCCCTTGGTTGAACTTGATGGACTTATGTCTTTTTTCAACCGTGTTAACTGTGTAACTTGTATCCTGAACAGTCCAGTAAAAAAAAGTATACATTTTCTTTTTTTTACAATGAAACTCTATGGTGAACGAATGCCACTGTATGGCATCAGTCTGAGGCATCCGTTTAAAGTATACGTTTTTTGTACACGTTTTTTGTATACGTTAAAAGGATGGGATGTAAACCCACCCTAAGAGGTCTGTTCCTCTTAATAAATTTGGTGTATTTGCGCCAACGGACTTTATACTAAGGGTACTTTCACACTAGCGTTAGAAGAATCCGGCAGGCAGTTCCATTGCCTGGAACTGCCTGCTGGATCCGGAAATCCATATGCAAATGGATATCATTTGTTTCCGGATCTGTCTCACAAATGCATTGAAATACCGGATCCTGTCTCTCCGGTGTCATCCAGAAAAACGGATCCGGTATTTTTATTTTTTTCACATTTTTAAAGGTCTGCGCAGACCGTAAAACCGGATCCGTCAATGTGGCAGTTTCCTGAACACTTGGTACCGGATCCGGCATTAATGCTGGATCCGGCAATCCGGCAAGTGTTCCGGAATTTTGGCCGGAGAAAAAACCACAGCATGCTGCGGTATTTTCTCTGGCCAAATACCTTAAAAGGGACGGAACGGAAGACATCCTGATGCATACTTAACGGATTGCTTTCCATTCAGAATGCATTAGGACAAAACTGATGCGTTTTTTTCCGGTATTGAGCCCCTATGCAGAACTCAATACCGGAAAACTTTAACACTAGTGTGAAAGTACCCTTAGAATGTTGGCACACCAATGTTAGTATATCTGCCCTATTCAGTTTTCAGCCCAGCCTTGTCCATAGACATGGACAGCACTCGGACAAGGACATTGTTAGTCTGAATAAGCCCTTATAGATAAGTTTCAGTTAGTCACGGAGAAAAGACAGATGGTTACACTCAGACAGTCAGAAATAAATAGTGTTGCTGACAGGACACATTCTCATACCTCTAGCTTTCTGAGAGACACTTTCTGTCAAGGCTTCCTCAATGATAACCCTCATTGTCAGCAAACACCTCATGAGGGTGCAGGAAGCAGATCCTTAAAGTAGAATTCAGTCATAATTTAGTAATAAAAATCAATAAGGCCCATTTCAGATGGATAATATTTCCATCAGGGTGCTGTCAAAGTATACAACTGGCAGAACACTGACGCATTCGACTGAATAGGCATATTGTAGCAGCCCACATTGGAGGCACAAAGCAGAGAGGATGGGAGTGGTAGTGTCTGTGAGAGGTGTTGGTTAGTCATGGTGATATTAGTCCTTCTCCGGCACCGCCTGGGCCATGCACAGTTGTGGAGGTGGCGCTCCCTTTTTGGCCTGTTGACGGTCTCCTGCCTGGTGGAAGGTGGGGTGCCCTTGGTGTTGGTAGATTGTGGCGTGCGAAGCAGGAAACATGGAGATAGTTGGCGGCCAGCATGGTGTGGTACGGTTCAGCCACAAACTAATGAGTTTAAGGTTGCAGCTGTTGCATACATCTGAAATGGGGTGCAGGCACAACACATACATGTTCCTCAACAGTTTCTTAGGCTGCGTATGGGGGGACAGTTCGGGTGCTCCGTGAGTCACTTTCCCAGGTACCAATGCTGTTGCTCCTTTCTATATATGGTTTTACAATGCGGGCTGCGGGCTGAAGTCCTTTTACAGCCTTGCAATCTGGGTCACTTATGTATGACTGAGAACCAGAAGCCTTTAGCCCAGCCAACGCTATGAAGTCCAAAGTCAGAAATACGTGCGTTACCTTCACAGACGTGTATCATGCACTGTCTTCCTATATGGCTACCATCCAGAATAAAGCAAATCTTCACTCCCTTGGGGGTTGGCACCTAGTTCTGTCTTCTCGTTGGATCCTCATGGGCTGACTGCTCCCTACAATTTCCAATATTGCTTACTTCTGCTCTGTCTCACACTACCTACCTAGCCAGAGCCCCTCTTGAGGGTTGGTGTCACGAGGGTGTCAAGAACCACGCCTGACTCCGTTATACCCGGGGTCAGGAAGTCGCAGCGGTTGGCTGCGCGCTCTATGTAGTAAGATAGGGCTGTTTCCTTATGGTAGCTTTCTGGGTTTGCTTTGCAACCCTTTTTGGCTCACTCAGGGATCCGTAGCTCCTTCTCCTCAGCTGTTCCTTGTCCAGCACTCCCAACCTCCTTATATTCCCCTCTCACACTTCTCTGGTTGCCAGATATAGAGCTTCCTGCCTGGACTTCTATACTGACCCACTGGAGCTGTGTTGCTGCGTTCTCTGGTTGTTGGTCCAGAACGTTTCCCTCCGGATCCCTGTTGGACCTTTGCGGTCTGCTGTGGTCGCCCACCTGGGTTTATGTGTTTGTCTGTCCTCTCCCTGGTGTTTTTCCTCTTAGTGTCAGTGGTGCGGACTAGCGATCCCACCGGCCCGTTCACTATCTAGGGCTCATTTTAGGGAAAGCCAGGGTTTAGGCACGTGATCGCCGCACGGGTGAGGAACCCGTCTAGGGACGTCAGGGCAGTCAGGTGCCAGCCAGGGGTCAGGGGTCACCACCTTTCCCTCTCCCTTGGGCAGGGCTTTCCCTTTTCCCTCCCTGTGCGTGACGCCGGTCATTACAGTTGGTTGGACTAGGCCCACCTAGCAACTACATCTAAGGGAGAATGTAACCCCATATACCTAGTCATCAGGATACAATTATATAAATTAGGGACTACATGTTTAACCCCTTTGCAGCGAACCACTGTGTCCATCCCGTCCATATATTTTCCAGTATGACTCATTCACTTACGTGAAAGGCTCTGCAAGAAAAACACATCACAGACAGACGCCATCCTTGTATGGTCAGTTTGAAAACTCATCCCTGTTTACCAGTTTCATATTGCCTGTCTACAAGGGACCTTGGGCAATGAAAGGCTCTAACAAAAAAAGAAAGAAAAAATACCAATTACGCACCCCACTCCAGGACTGGGACCAGTGGCTATTTTCTGCTGTGAAACGCAGAAGATGCATGTGTTTGTACAGTAATAGGAGCTAGTTGACCAGAACATAGCTAGCTAGCAAGTCACCTCTGGAGACACACCATGTTGCTGGGCTATTGTACAACTCAATTCAATAGGGAGAATAAATAATTTCAGTGGAAATTCCCTTTGAAGAGAAATTCTGCTTTCAAGTGGACAGTCCCTGTAGGTGTTCGATTTGCAGCTTTTGGAGAGGTTGTTGCTCTGCTTTTATTCTTAGGCTACTTTAACACTTGCGGCAGAGAGATCCGGCAAGCAGTTCTGTCGCCGGAACTGCCTGCTGGATCCGGCAAAACTTATGCCCTGATGGCATTAGTAAACTGATCAGGATCATGATCAGTCCTAAAAATGCCTGATCAGTCAAAAAAATGCATTGAAATGCCGGATCCGTCTCCATTCAGAATGCATGGGGATATGCCTGATAAGTTATTTTCCGGTATAGAGCCCCTAGGACGGAACTCGGTGCCGGAAAAGAAAAACGCTAGTGTGGAAGTAGCCTTATTCTTGTGTGGAGATTTTTACAATAACCTCAAATTCCATATTTTATATAGATTATTACTGGCCTATGAAACAGGTTCAGTGCTTGTTTCATTATGATCAGAAGACAGGGGATTAAAAATACATTCTGTTTCTTCCGTCTTTATTGTTAACGGTCGCGTGGCAATCCGCAAAAGTGTGCAGCTATTAGCAAAGACAGACGAAATAGAGTGCAAATAACGGATCCCAAAAATACAGATGCCTTCCGTGTGCACTCCACATTTTTCTCACTTTCATTAATAGAAATGACTATTTTTTGTCTGCAATACGGATCAGAATAGGACACGTTCTATAATTTGCGGAACGGCTACATGGATCAACGTATGTGTGCACGGCCACATAGAAATAAAAAAAAATATGGTCAAGTGCATGAGGCCTTATAGCGATCATACAACTTAGGCCAGGTTCACATCACCGTTTACTTTTCTGTTCTTCTGATCCATCAGAAGAACAGAAAAATAAGCAAAAATGCACATTTTGCATCCGTTTTAGCCATTTCCGTCTGAAATCTGTTATTTTTAGAGGGAAAAAAATTAAAAAATAAACGCCACTTTTTGGCGTATTTAAGGCACAGATTTTGTCACAAAGGTGTTTTGCTGCAAAATCGGTGCCTTTTTCTCCGTGTATGCCACTTACGCCTCTTTTCTTGAGTTCCGCAAAAAGGGGGCATGGCGTGGGCTGGGAAGAGGCTGGGTCTCATTCATCATTTTCTACGTCTGTTTTTGGCGTAGAAAGTGACTCAAATCTACGCCAGCAAGGGAGCTGGCTTAGATTTAATCTTGTTGAACAGCCCCTGGATCATGCGCCTAAGTCAAGTAGAGGCCGACACCTCTACATAACTTAGATGTATCAAGCTGCAGCGGACAGGGAATAAGACTGGCGGTTAAATCTAAGTATTTTTTTTCCATCTAAAATAACAGATCTCAGACAGAAATGGCTAAAACGGATGTTAAATGTGCATAACTGAGCAGGTTATGCTTAAAACGGATGCTTAAAATACAGGATCCATTGTTTTGTTTGTTTTTCTGTTCTTCTGACTGATCAAAACGGAAAACTAAACGGTGATGTGAACTCAGCCTTAGGGCTCATGCACATAACCGTATGTATTTTGCAGCCTGCAAAAAATGGATGACGTCCGTGTGCATTCCGTATTTTGCAAAACGGAACATCTGGCCCCTAATAGAACAGTACTATCCTTGTCCGTAATGCGGACAATAATAGGACATGCTCTATTTTTTTGCGGAATGGACATATGGAAACGGAATGCACACTGCAATGGTTCTGCATAAGGTCCGCAAAAAAACAGACACAGAAAGAAAATACGTTCGTGTGCATGAGCCCTTAGATAGCTTTTCCTCCCAACCCTGTCATATGCCTACACACTCGGCTGAGAATGCATGTCCTATCAATGTGGAGAGGGAACTGTGCATCTCCCTAGAGTGCAAAAAGATTGCTGTGTTGAAATCTAACATGCGTGATACTTGTTATCCCCAAAATCTGTTGAGTTGATGGATGTTATTCAGTAAAAACTAAAAGGAGCAAGCATATAAGACGTGAGAGGGAAATAAAGAAAAGGAGAAGTAGAGAGAGTAGGAGGAAAGTAACAGAAGAGGGAAAAAAGGGGAAGGGGATAGAAAAAAAAAAAGAGGAAGGAGCTCCAACTCAGCAACCCTCATCACGGACAGGAGGTATCCCAAACTAAAGCTAGGTACTGATCTCTCATCTTAAAGATCCTGATAATCCTGGAAACCCCGAAAGAGGATCCAAGGTGCCCAGGGCAAGACAAATTAATCGTGGGTAGTGATGAGCGAACTTGTGTTTTCAAGTTCAGCATACAAGGTTCGGGTTATCTAAGAATTCTTAGACAACCCAAACCCGAACCTTGTACGCCGAACTTGAAAACACAAGTTCGCTCAACACTAAGGGCTCATGCCCACGACTATATGTATTTTGTTGTCTGCCAAAACAGATCCGCAAAAAATACGGATGACATCCGTGTGCATTCCTTATTTTGCGGAACGGAATAGCTGGCCCCTAATAGAACAGTCCTATCCTTTTCCGTAATGCGGATAATAATAGGACATGTTCTATTTTTCTGCAGGAACGGAAATGCGGACATATAGAAACAGAATGCACATGGAGTAACTTCAGTTTTTTTTTTGGAGCCATTGAAATGAATGGTTCCGCATATAGTCCGCAAGAAAAACGGAACGGACACAGAAAGAAAATAAGTTTGTGTGCATGAGCCCTAATCGTGGGCTTTCTGGAGGGATGCAGTAAAGCTTCTCCATCCTCTGAATATCTTTAACCTTATGTACCCAGTGGCCCAGAGATGGTGGTGAGGTGGACTTCCCTAGGGTTGGGACGCAGGATTAAAGGGATTATCCCATGACTAAGTAAAAAATGAAAATCAGTCATCGTATAGTACAGGGCTATCTCTTTTTAACAAAGCTAGAACCAGCCCTGTACCTGACATGGATCCAGAGATCTCCTCATTCATTGCTCTTCTAGATTTATATCAAACCGACAGCTCAAGGGGAGTGTCTTTTCTGCTGCAGCTAAGGGGGCGTGTCCGTGCTCTACCTATCACAGCTCAGGAGGCAGTTGAAGGGTGAAACTGAGCATGTGCGGCCTTCTCAGAGAGCAGGACAAAGAAATAAGAAAAAAACAAACAGCAGGTGGCGCTATACAGATACGTTGGATTGAATAACTCACTATGCTACATTTTTAATTACATGCAATTACAAAAGTATTCAGGTCCAGGAGCTGGATTAAAACTGTAGAATATTTTTCGTGGAACAACCCCTTTAACCTCTTAAGGACACATGACGTCGGGGACGTCATGATGTCCTTGTACTTAAGGACACATGACGTACCGGTACGTCATGTATGGTTCCGATCACTGCTGCCGGGCGGGCTGTGATCTGAACCCGGTGCCTGCTCAAATCATTGAGCAGGCACCTAGGCTAAATGCGCCAGGGGGTCCTGTGACCCCCCCATGTCGGCGATCGCAGAAAACAGCAGGTCAATTCAGACCTGCGGTTTTCTGCGTTTCTGGGTTATTCGGGTCTCTGAGGACCTGATAACCCGGAACAGGATGGTGATGGTGGTGTGATTTCACCCCACCAATCACCATCCAGCGATCCTGAGTGGTGATGGTGACATCACCACTCAGGATCGCTTTCTGATTGGTCTGTGGGCGGTCCGGTGGCAGATTCAAAAGAGGCAGGCGCTCCTCTCCTCCTCCTTTTGTGTTCCGGAGCCGAGGAGAGAGGAGCTGCCTGCACGTGTGTCCGCCATTGCTGCCAGCACCCCGATCTGTGCCCCCAGGACCCGATCTGTGCCCCTAGCACCCCATCAGGTACATAGGGACAGCATAGGGAAAGTTTGGGTTAGGCAGGGAAAAAAAAGGGAAAGTTAGTTTCTGAACAGCACAGCTGTGTGACCCTAGACCCCCCAGGGGTGCTGCTGCTTGCCCCCCCCCCCACACTTTTTTGGGGTGCAGGATTTAATTTTTATTATTTTTTGTGTACGCTGACTGTGGCCGGCACTCTTAGCGTCCGGCCACTGTTAGCGCATCGCACACCCCACCGCTGATCAACTTCGGACAGTTGATCAGCAGTTTTAATTTTTTTTTCACATTTTTTGGCCTTTTTTTAGTTAGTTTTTTTTTTTTCCTGTTAGTTTTAGGGTTAAGTCCACGAACACCCGTGCCCCCACACACACGCACACAAAATAAAGATTTCCACACACGCACATACACACGCAGACACACACTCCCCTATGGCCCGCCGGACGTTCTCGGCCGAGGAGGCATACGCCCAGATTGCCTCCGACTCCGAGAGTCCCAGTGAGGACGAGGATGACCCCACATTCCAGTTATCATCCGCGTCCTCCTCATCATCTAGCGATGATGATTAGCCCCCAAGGCGGCGGAGACGCCGCCAGGCGGAGCAAGGGGACCGCCATGTTAGGGACCCTGTGGCCCAGCCTAGTACGAGCAGCTCTGGGGCTCGTACTGGTTTCCCGGCCCACCAGTTAAATCCACCGGAGCACCCTGCCGGTGAACTTGTCTGGTGTAGCCCAGAGTGATACGAGCCCGTGATTCCTGATTTTGTAGGCCAATCAGGAATCCAGATTTCCACAGTGGGCTACACTGAATATGACTTTTTTTGTCATTTTTTCAGTGACCCACTGGTAAATCTGATGGTGGAGCAGACGAATCTGTACGCCCAACAGTTCGTCGCTCAACACCCGGGCTCCTTTTTGGCCAGGCCCGGTGGCTGGACGCCGGTCAGTGCAGCCGAAATGAGGACATTTTGGGGCCTCGTGCTGCATATGGGCCTGGTCAAGAAACCCAGTGTCAGGCTGTACTGGAGTGGGGACGTCCTATACCAGACCCCACTTTACAGTACGGCCATGACACGCTCCCAGTTTGAGGCCATCCGGAAATGTCTGCATTATTCCGATAATGCAGCATGTCCCCCCCGAGGTGATCCTGCCCATGACCGTCTGTATAAGATACGGCCGGTCATCGATCACTTTGGGGCCAAATTCATGGAGGCCTATGTACCTGGAAGAGAGGTCGCGGTTGATGAGTCTCTTATTGCGTTCAAGGGGAGACTCATTTTCCGCCAGTATGTGCCCTCCAAGCGGGCGAGGTTGGCGTGAAGCTATACAAAATTTGAGAGAGTACCTCAGGGTACACTTACAAATTTCGTATATACGAGGGGCGAGATTCCCGTTTTCAACCCCCAGAATGTCCCCCCCACTCTGGGTGTTACCGGGAAACTTGTGTGGGACCTTATGTACCCACTGCTGGATAAGGGTTACCACCTGTACGTGGATAACTTTTATATTAGTATCCCCTTGTTCCAGTCCCTTGCCGCCAGATCCACGTTCGCTTGTGGGACCGTGCGGAAAAATCAACGCGGCCTCCCTGCCCTCCCCCTCCAGGTACCTATTCCCAGGGGTGAGACCCGTGCCCTTACCACTGGAAACCTGTTGCTGGTCAGGTATAAGGACAAGAGGGATGTCCTTATGCTGTCCACAATTCATGGTAACGGCATCACCCCTGTCCCTGTGCGAGGTACCGCGGCAACGGTCCTCAAGCCCGATTGTATCGTCGCCTACAATCGGTATATGGGAGGAGTTGATCTCTCTGATCAAGTCCTCAAGCCATATAACGCCATGCGCAAAACCTGGGCATGGTACAAAAAAGTTGCGGTCTACTTGGTGCAGGTTGCCATGTACAACTCTTTTGTACTATCCCGAAGCGCTGGCAGCACAGGGACATTCCTCCAGTTCTATGAGGCAGTCCTCAAGGCCCTGATCTTTTCGGACCGGGAAAGAGCAGGCCGGAGTACCTCGAGATCTGTAGGCGCCCGGATCGTCCCTGGCCAACACTTTCCAGGTGTGGTCCCCCATACTGGAAAGAAGGGACGTACCCAAAAAAGGTGCAGAGTGTGTCACAGGAGGGGGATACGGAAGGACACCACTACTCAATGTGACATGTGCCCCGATCATCCGGGCCTCTGCATTATTGGTTGCTTCAGGGAGTATCACACTTCCATAGAGTACTAAATTTATATCCCAATTTAGCACTGACATCAGATAAAAAAAACTGGTTCTCAGACTTGAGACACCCAAAAAAACTAAAATAATTTATTAAAAGTAGACATATTAGGTATCGCCGTGTCGGCAATAATCTCCTCTATAAAAATACCCCATGACCTAACCCCCCAGATTAACACGGTCAAGGAAAAAAAAAATAATGTGCAAAAAAAAGATTTTTTTTTGTCACCTTACATAACAAAAATTTAATAGCAAGCGATCAAAAAGTCATAAAGCCCCCAAAATAGTGCCAATAAAACCGTCTGCTCGTCCCGCAAAAAATGAGCCCCAACATAAGATAATCGGATAAAGAAAAAAAAAAATGACACTTAGACTTTAGAGATCCCCAAAAATTTTTGGGGTATCAAAAAGGATAATATAGTCTAAAACCTAAATAAATGTAAAAAAAATTGACTTATTAGGTATCGCCGCGTCCGTAAGAATCTCCTCTATAAAAATACCCCATGACCCAACCCCCCAGATTAACACGGTCAAAAAGAAAAAAAAAAGTGCAAAAAAAGATTTTTTGGGTCACCAAACATAACAAAAAATTTAATAGCAAGCGATAAAAAAGTCATATAGCCCCCAAAATAGTGCCAATAAAACCGTCCGCTTGTCCCGCAAAAAATGAGCCCCCACATAAGATAATCTGATAAAAAATAAATAAAAAAATGACACTTAGACTTTAGAGATACCAAAAATTTATTTTTGTATTAAAAAGGATAATATAGTCAAAAACCTAAATAATTGTAAAAAAAGTAGACTTATTAGGTATCTCCGCGTCCGTAAGAATCTCCTCTATAAAAATATCCCATGACCTGACCCCTCAAATTAACACGGTTAGAAAAAAAAAAAAAAAAAAAACGGTGCCAAAAACGCAATTTTTGCCACTTTTACATTTCAATCCGTTTTTTCCGGTAACAAAACAAGGGTTAACAACCAAACAAAAGTTAATATTTATTACCCTGATACTGCAGTTTACAGAAATGCCACATTTGTGGTCGTAAACTGCTGTATCAGTAAAAGGGAGGCCGCAAAAGGAAAGGACCGACATGGTTTCTGGAAGGCCGATTTTGATGGCCTTTTTTATTGACACCATGTCCCTTTTGAAGCCCCCCTGATGGCCCCCTAGAGTAAAAACTCCCTAAAAGTGACCCCATCTAAGAAACTACACCCCTCAAGGTATTCAAAACTGATTATACAAACTTTATTAACCCTTTAGGTGTTCCTCAACAGTTAATGGCAAATGGAGATGAAATTTCAGAATTTCAATTTTTGGTAACCTTGCCTCACAAAAATGTAATATGGAGCCACCAAAAATCATATTTACCCTAAAAATAGTCGCCCAAAAAATGCCCCTGCCAAGGAAGTTATCGCGTAGGCGCGGGATCTCGCTGAGGGGGAGAGAAAACAGATGGGCGGGCAGAGGAAGAGGCTGGGCGGGGATAAGAGCCGAAGAGGCAGAGCTGCCTGGGCTCCAACGCGGTGGATGCCGCCCTGGGCACTTGCGAGCCCTCATTTACATATGCATCAAAGTTCGTTTTTGGCAGTTTTAAAAGTCCACAAAAGCATATAAAGGTTACCGTTTTAATCATCTGTGTTGCGGCTACAGCGCTATGGGAACTGTTAAAAAGGGGTAAATGTGCTGACAGACTCCCTTTAAGCATTTAGTCTTCACCTACAGTATTGTCATGTGTCACCTTGTTGGGTGGATCTGCCAAGCCGCTAGTCCAGATGAGCAGGATATTCCGATGTTAACAAGTTATCCCTTATCCACAGGAGAGGAGATAACTATTAGATCGGTGGGGGTTTATCTAACCACAGAAACACACAAGAACTGGGACCCCACACTTCCCCTACCAGATGAATGGAGCGGCAGTTCGAGCATGCACGCTGCTGATCCGTTTATCTGTGTGAAGCTGCCAGAGATAACCGAGCGGTTGTATCTCCAAGATTCCCACAGAAATCGGAAGAGCAGAAGCGTGCATGGTCGAACTGCTGCTCCATTTCAGGGGCCACACGGGATACAGGGTCTCGGTTCATGTGATAAGTTGGAGTCCCACCATTCTAATATTTATCCCTTATTCTGTGGCTAAACATATGTAGCAAAGCTGAGTCGTGGATTTGAGCTGATGTAGCAGAGCTGAGTCGTGGAGTTGGATTGATGTCATCAATGCATGCTAGGTTGTGATGCAATGAGAGGAGACAGGCCCGGCTGGAGAAAAGAGGAAAGGTGCAGCACCCGCTGCTGGATCCAGGACAAGTACATAACAGCTATGTTATCAAGGGGATGTCTTAAAGGCGTAACGGGTAAAATGCAGATGTATTGCATGGTGGGATCTGAAGTACAAGACAATCATATTGCCTACTAAGCCACCATGCAGGTCCTCCCAAAAAATAAATTTTCTTAAAAAGCACCACTCAATAGGATCAACCCTATGAAACTAGGCATACTGCCTAGTAGGGTTGATCCTGCTGATTAAAATGATTCCTGACTTGTGAAAATTTGTTTTAGCGTTCCCGAGACAAAAGACTTTAAGGAGAAGATTTAGCAAACTGGTGTAAAGTAGAACTGGCTCAGTTGCCCATAGCAGCCAATCAAATTCCAAAGGAGCTGCGAAAAAAAATAAAAGGTGGACTCTGATTGGTTGCTATAAGCAACTAAGTCAGTTCTGCTTTACAGCAGTTTGATAAATCTCCCCCTAAGTCTTTATACCAATGAGGGGCTACAGTGCACCGAGGTGCAGGGCCAGCAAGGGAAAGCTGAGGAGAATCGGCTAGGCCCCGCCTCTCAGTGCACTGAAGACCTTATTTGCATATAGAATAAAAGTCGCAACCTATTTTCATGAGTTAGGCAGTATACCTGGTTTTAATAAGGCTGAGCCTTCTGACAGGTGCTCTAAGAAGCGGATTGTCAGATTATTTTATACTGTACGGTGTCAGTATCAATATGTGCCACAAACTTCCAAAAATCGAAAGGCGGCAACACTAGATCATGGATTTTTTCATATCAATAGAAAGAAGTTCCCCCACTGCCTCCAGTAGTGTCCTCCACTGACCCAGTAGGTAGTGCCCCCCACTGCCTCTATAATGTCCCCTACTGTCCCCGGTAGTGCCCCCACTGCTCCCAGTCTTCACTCACATGTAACGGGGCCCGGCACGTCACTGTACTTCATGCCGGGCCCCGTCAGAGTGCCCAATTCACACTGCCCCACAGAATTAGTCACAAATTAAATGGGTTGGCAGAGAGAGGGGCTGGCAGAGGAAGGAGGAGCAAGGTTGCATAGAGTATCATGGGCCTGCCCTCAATGCACTTAACTGCTAATTTGCATATAGATTAAAAGTACCTCTTCTCCAGAATGAAGGAACAGAATTGAAAGGTATCATTACATTCAGCTGAGCTAGCCCTACAAGACATTATGCTTGGTTATTCCCTTTACATTGTATTGCATCCTTTGGGAGTAGCAGAACCTCACAATGTGGCCCTTGGACCATAAAAGGCTGTGCACCTCTTCTATGGCAAGCAATCCGATCCCAGCCCATAGGTCAGGCATGTCCGAGGCCTTCAACACGGGCCCTAATATGTAGATGCGGGCATAACTGGGTAGATTTGGTTTTCTAGTGCTATAGGGACATGTTCTACACCTATGTGGACTATATGAACCCTAAACAAAAGAATCGCTAAAAATGAAATCCCTTTCTCTCACTGACTCATTTCTGGCTCTCCCTCCTAACTTAAATGTCGCAAGTTCTTTCTGACCCACGATAGGAAACAGTGTTGGGTATAGAGCAGGAAGAATTGCGGGATGCGAAATTGTTAGTGGACCTTCTAGAACAGTGGTGGAGAACCTATGGCACCAGTGCCAGAGGCGGCACTCAGAGCCCTCTCTGTGGGCACCCACACTTGGAAAAAGTCTATGGTGTACCAATATGCCTTAGACTTTGCCTGCCATTCATCGGCGCACTATGAACAGCACAGACAGCGCATTAAGGCAGGCTATTATAGTTACCGTATTTTTTGTCCTATAAGACGCACCTAGGAATTAGAGTAGGACAATAGGAAAAAAATATTTTTCATTAGACCTTGGGTCAGACCACCAATCAGACCCCCAATGTTAATCAGACCTCAGCTGACAGCCCCAATCAGAACCCCAATGTTAATAAGACCCCAATAAGAGCAATTCACATAGGGTAGGTAACTGACATTAAAACTTAACATTTAATGTATAAATTGCAAAAAATATGAGCCCAAGATTAAAAGTCTCAATAAAGTACAAAACATTCAGCCTTCCCATACAGGATGTAACCTACAGTCAACCAGGTATACGTGGGAGACTAACAAGCATATCAAAATATACGATATGTCACAAGGATACAACTAGAGAGCACCGGGGTAAATTAGAATAGAGAAGAGGTATTAGAAAGGCAAGGTGCTGGGTCTATAACCCTATATCTCCCTCCATAAATAGCCTCAAACCCTTCTCACTCAATGCCCCTATCTTCCCCTGCTCCAGACAGGACAGTGATTGCCCAGCTTCATCAAGGTATATCAGGAAAGAGAAAGGAGGGAAATATAAACAGCTGTAACAAAGATGTCCCAACGCGTTTCCTTGGCTTGTGCCAAATCATCAGGGGACCAATGACCAATATACCAAATGATGTTACAAGGTTGAAATCAATGATATTATGATCAATATAAAGCGGTGATCAATCGCCTAACAAGACTATTTAACTGTCCGATAAGTTCCAAAGTGTAGGTCGGCCGTAGAACTTCAGCACAGGTCCTGCGTATGGCAGTCCATGAAATGGCCTTCCGCGTGTGGCAGCAGCAATTTGAGCGCCAGACCTGGTCGCTTTTAAATAGCACGCAGTTCCGCTCCTTATCCGCCCCCTTATGTCACATGACCGGTCACGTGTGCAGTCACCTGACACTATATCCCACGTGATCGGAGGAGCGCGTCACTGACAACAAAACACGCCCACTACAGAGGCGTCCCGCGTGATCAAAGAAGCACGTCACTAACACAGAGGCACAGGTAAAGAATAAATAAAAAATAACACTAAGCAACTCAAATGGCTCAAGTGCTGCAAAAAAATTAAATATACTAAATAAATGCAGCATTGTGCAAGATTATGAAGAACAAAGATATACAAAACACGTATGTCAAAGTTTACTCTAAATACATATGCACTATGAGATGTGTACAGATGCATCAGTATGTGCATATTTTATTCTAGGGCACATGATGCACAAAATGCAGAATGAGAAGATATATACCGTATAAATAGAAGGGGCACCACGGTGTATATCCCAGATGGAGGGGTCTCGAAAGGGGGAGAATGGATTAAATGAATCAACCAAATAACAGTTGCTCATTCAGTCCCCTGGGATGAACAGTTTTTAATTCAAAAATCCACCAAGTTTCACGTTGGATTATTTTTCTGTCCCAGTCTCCCCCTCTCTTGAGTGGCTGCACAACCTCGATACCCAGAAATCTGAGTTTAGAAAAATCTTCACCATGTGCCATTTCAATATGTTTAACCAAAGGGGTGTCTTTTTTATGTCTGAGATCACTCAAGTGTTCACCAACTCGCCTCCGCAGTTCCCTAGTGGTCTTTCCAATATTTTAAAGACCACAGCCACAGGTGGCCTTGTAGACAACCCCCTTGGTTTTACAATTTATAAAATGTCTAATGGTGTATTCCTTATAGGTAACCCTGCTGGTAAAAAGTCGTCCCTGAGTAATATAAGTGCCTATGAACCAATCGATCCCGCAAGCTGCGTCCCCTGCGGTATGTAACTTGAGGCCTGTCTGTGATGACCTTACTAATGTCTGGATCTAACTGCAGCATACCCCAATATTTGCTTAAAACCGCTCTCACATCTTTTGCTGCTGTATCAAAAGTACCTATCAAGCAAATTTGGTTGTTCTCAATAGTTTTAGTTTTGGGGTGCATAGTGCCGTCCTATTAGTTTCACGGGCTCTCTTGAACGCTGTCTTTAGCACGGGATTAGGATATCCTTTTTCCAGGAACCTTATCCGCAAGTCATCAGCTTGTTCCTTAAAGTCCCACAATGTGGAACAATTTCTTCTCATTCTGAGGTATTGTCCAACCGGAATGCCCGTTTTAGAGAAGAGGGATGGTGACTTGCCCAATCCAGGAGTGAATTAGTCGCTGTTGGTTTGCGAAATGTTTTTGTTTTAATCTCTACTCCTGTGCCCCTTCAATCTCAATGTCAAGAAAGGGAAGAATGTCCCTCTTGAGGTCAAAGGTAAATCTCATATCTATCTCATTGGTATTTAGGTCCTGCACAAACTCAACGAAGTCATGTTTCTCATCCTTCCAAATCAGAAAGATATCATCTATAAATCTACTTCAAGTCACAACGTTGGTAATGTGTGCACTTGGAGTGTCCCCAAAGATGGTAGTCCTCTCCCACCAGCCCAAGAACAGGTTGGCGTACAATGGGGAACAAGAACTCCCCATCGCTGTGCCTCTGAGCTGGTGGTAGAGGGCACCATCAAAGGTAAAATAGTTAGATGTTAAAGTAAAATCAAGTAACTGTAAAACCAATCGGTTGTGAGCTTGATACTGACAACCCCTCATAGTAGGAAATGTTTCCACAGCTTTTAAACCTAAATCATGCGGTATCGAGGAGTATAGCGCCTCTATGTCTATTGAGGCAAATACCATCTCCTCCTCCACCGTGACCCCTTCAAGACGACCTAGAAGATCACTGGTGTCCCTAATGTATGAAGGTAAAGCTTTGACAAAAGATACTAGAATTTGATCAACATAAATTCCTACATTTTGGCTGAGACTGTTAATGCCCGATACAATTGGACCCCCTTGTGAATTTTAGGCAAACTAAAACGTTTCTACTGTAGGATTTTTTTTATACATAAAGTCAAACTCTTCCTCAGATATTAGGCCGTCCAATTTTGCCGGGCACAAAATGTCTAAAAGTCTTTTTTGATAACAGGTCATGGGGTCAGAGGTAAGTTTTTCATACATGTCCTTATCATTCAACAAATTGAGACACATTTTCTTATATTGCGGTGTCTCCATAATAACAATATTGCCCCCCTTGTCAGAGGGCTTTATTGTTATTTGTTGATCCTGTTCCAGATGCATTAATACCTTAAATTCCTGTTTGGAACAATTAAAGTGTGGCTTCTTCAGTGTCAAGGTTTCCAGTTCTTTTGAAACCTGAGTAATGAAAGCATCTATGCAAGTAGGATCACTTATAGGGGGCATCTTAATACTTCTAATTTTTCAAGTTAGAAAAAGGGACCTTTTCCCTCCAAAGGTCTACTCTCACTTAAACTATAGAGTAGCTGGACATCCTGCAGTATGTCAGGTGAGATCCCTAGCTCTCTACTTCACGCTTGGCTTTTAATGAGAAGTGTTTGTGCCACCTAAGTTTTCTTGCAAAAAAGGTTAATATCTTTAACCCAATTGAAAAGGTTAAAGGTGGAAGTGGGAATGAAGGAGAGGCCTCTGTTAAGATCGCCATTTCAGTTTGATTTATTTGTCTCTTAGATAGATTAATTATCTGCCCGTGTTGTTCTGGGGAGTATTGATGAAGGGGGGTGATTTATGATAGTTGCGATTTCGCAGCTGGTATGGTATACCTGGTTCTAAAAACTTAGTATCACGTCCTCCTTGTGCACCCCTACCTCTCTGGCGTGTCCTACTCCTCCCTCCATATCTCTGTCCCGTTTTCCTTTTCTACCTCAGAAGTCTCCGTGTCTCTAGATGTAATATATGTTTTGTGTGGTTTGTTTTATGATATCCCTCAATCAATAATAGTATAGACACGGTTTTCTTTGAAGTCTTAAAGATCTCTGTTGAATTGGCGATGCTTTCGTTCCTTTAAGTGGAATCAAAATGTATCCAGGGTATTTTTAAGCTGAAGTTCCATTGTTTGAAAATCTGTCTCTTGTCTAAAAAGTTGTGTTGATTCAATCTGTTCCTTTAACTTATTTTCTAAGGTAACGAGATTAGTTTTCTACTCCTCCAGCAGGAGATGCATAAACCTTAAGGAGCTTAGTATAGCTTCCTGCTCCCATTTATTCATTAACATCGTGTTCCTGCATCTCCTAGCGGGGGTGAGGGTAATCCTCAAACCTTTTGGAACAATTTGATATAATTTTCTAAGGGTACTTTCACACTAGCGTTTTTCTTTTCCGGCATAGAGTTCTGTCCTAGGGGCTCTATACCGGAAAAGAACTGATCAGTTTTATCCCCATGCATTCTGAATGGAGAGCAATCCGTTCAGGATGTCTTCGGTTCAGTCTTTTTGACTGATCAGGACGGAGATAAAACCGCAGCATGCTACGGTTTTATCTCCGGCCAAAAAACTGAACACTTGCCTGAATGCCAGATCCGGTATTTTTTCCGTAGGAATGTATTAGTGCCGGATCGCAGCCACAGCACAGCCGCCGACCAGGAAGCGTTGAGTACTGAGCCTTCACCGCTTCCCGGTCTTCCGCTACTCATGAGCGCTTCCATAATGACACTGGGGCATTTTTCCCTTATGGGGCGAAAAATAAGGTCAATGATGAAGTACATAGAAGATATACTATATTGGACTGTAGTATTCAGGTTAAATTGCTGTGTTGGTGCTTTGCAATCAATAATTGGGTTTTGGGTTGCAGTTTGGGCATTCGGTCTCAAAAAATTTCACCATCACTGTTCTAGAAGGGATAAGGGAAAGGGCCATTTACCGATTTACGTCTACCGTCTAGGAAGAATCCGCCCACTAGTGAATACTCACCTCTTGACACATTTTAACAGTTATTATAGACAAACTTGAGGCCTTAAATATGTTAGAAAGAGATTAGACCATTGTCATAAAACCCTCCGATAAGGGGAGCAATGTGGTGGTCTTAGATAACACTAAATATGTGAAAACGTGCATGCCTATTCTTAACGATGAAACATGCTATAAAAAACTGAAACATAACCCTACTGAAAGGTATAGATGTGAATTGGACAAAAGGCGACACAGGAACGCTTTATCAGTAAAGCCGAACACTCGGTCACGCCATCATTTTACAGTCTACCAAAAATTCACAAAGGGATTGCTTCCCTGAGGTGTATACCAATTATATCAGGTATTGGAAGCCTCACAGAGAGGGACTGAGGGAGGAACTCTATGGATGTTCTGAGGCGCCGAAATGATGTTTCCTGTGACAAGGAGACTCTTTTGGCTAGCCTAGATGTGGAGGCTCTATACAGCTCCATCCCGCCCAATAAAGGATGTGAAGCTGTGAGAGCCTTCTTGATGGAAAGTGGATCAGATCTGTCCCTACATACTGAATTTGTAGCGGATTTGCATCAATTCATCTTGAGGCATAATGTTTTTAACTTTGACCGAGACATGTACCACCAGCTCAGGGGAGTGGCGATGGGGAATCCCTGTGCCCCGACATTTACCAATCTCTACCTGGGCTGGTGGGATAAAGAAGTAGTATTTGGAGAAGAGATAGATCAATTGACGTTGTCCATTGTTTTATGGATGAGATTGATTGACGATATTTTTATCCTCTGGAACGGCACAAAACGAGATTTGAGGATATTGTTTTGGCATTGAATAACAACAATTGGGGTTCTTTTCTTCACAAGTGAAATAAATGAGACTCACCTCACCATTTTGGAGTTTTTTATTAATATCAACCAGGAGAGGGGGATAACTAGGATGTTTCGGAAACCTACAGCAACGAACCCCATTACATTGAAACAACTCGTGGACCACATGGGATCACCATATGCCCCAGCCTGAAGAAGGGCACCGAAACGTTGCACTACTATATACCACTGGTGCTGAAACTAATGTAATAAAATAAACATTTTGAAAATACGTCATTTGGTGTGCTGTCTCATACATTCCAAGAGTTATATGCATCTAAGTCTCTAAGGTGGAAAAGACACTGACCTGAGACGTGCACCCACCAAAAGCCTCACAGGACGAGCGCTGTGGTCATTACCCTAGTTACGATTACATTGAAACAAAGGATCCCAAAGGGACAATATTTAAGGGCCCGGAGTAACAGCTCGGACGGGCGGATCTCCAAGGAAGGTTTACACAGAAGGGCTATCCACAGGTCTCCCTAAAAGCAGCCTATCAACATGCAGCGGCATGTAACAGAGATAACTTGCTGCACCCAAAAGAGCGGGAGGTGGAAGATACTAAAAATTCAGATCATTGGAAAATATAATGTAGCGCATAAGGAAGTGTGAGGGATTTTGAAAGATCATTGGGAAATCCTTAAGGCTACTTTCACACTTGCGTTCGGGGCTCCGCTTGTGAGTTCCGTTTAAAAGCTCTGACAAGCGGCCCCGAACGCATCCGTACTGCCCTAATGCATTCTGAGTGGATGCGGATCCGCTCAGAATGCATCAGTCTGGCACCGTTTGTCCTCCGCTCCGCTCAGCAGGCGGACACCCGAACGCTGCTTGCAACGTTCGGGTGTCCGTCAGGCCGTGCGGAGGCAAACGGATCCGTCCAGACTTACAATGTAAGTCAATGGGGACGGATCAGTTTGAAGGTGACACAATATGGCTCAATTTCAAACGGATCCGTCCCCCATTGACTTTCAATGTAAAGTCTGGACGGATCCGTCTGACCAACTTTCACACTTTTTTCTAAACTATAATGCAGACGGATCCGTTCTGAACGGATCCCATCGTCTGCATTATAGGAGCGGATCCGTCTGTGCAGACACCAGACGGATCCGCTCTGAACGCAAGTGTGAAAGTAGCCTAAATCAGATCCAGATGTTGGACACCTTGTCGGTGACTATCCATTGATCACTTGCTGACGGGGAGGCAACCTGAGGGACAGACTGGTTCACTCCCATTAGTGAAACATGGCTCTCTAACAAACCACATGTAAAGCAATAAGAAGAGGAGGGACAGTGACAAGTTCAGCCACTGGACGCTGTTATGCAATAAGATCTTTTTTCAATTGCAAAACTATAGGTGTATGTATATGTGGCCACATGCATATGTAGGAAACAATACGTGGGTAAAAAGAAACAGAAGTTTAGGAGACACAGAGGTGAACACCAATCGAATATTAACAAGAAAGATGATACCCCCATCGCACAGCATGTATGGAAATATCAGGCTGGGAAAAGTAATTGCATCAGTTTCCGGGGCAAAGAGCATGTCAGAATGCCCGCAAGAGGGGGGATATTGATAACTTATTTTTACAGAAGGAAGCCTAATGGACGTTCATGTTGCAGCAGGTTAAACCATTATGACTCAATGATTTCATTTCCTATACATGTTTCATATGATATGGAGGGCTTGTAATGACAGGTTAGGGGGATCCCTGATAGGTCAATTACAGATGCAGTGTAAGAAGGCCCTCTTGTAATATGAATGAGTTATGACAATTAAAGGGGTATTCCCATCAAAGACAATGGGGCATATCGCTAGGATATGCCCCCATTGTCTGATAGGTGCACCAACGCCGAGAACGGAGCAGGAAAAGCGGTGGCTGAAGGCCCCCTAGTTTCCCGGGGTCCGGTCACCGCCAAACACTCTCCCCATAGTGCAAGGGAGTGTACCGCGCTTGTGCGGCTACCGCTCCCATTAATTTCTATGGAGCTGATGGAAATAGCCGAGTCAGTGCTTGGTTATTTTCAGTGGCCCCATAAAAATGAATGGAAGGTGGCTGCGCATGCAGAGCGCCCTCCACCACCTTTCCCTGCTCCATTCTCAGTGTAGGTGTGGGTCCCAGAGATGGGACCTGCACCTATCAGACAATGGGGGCATATCCTAGCGATATGTCCCCATTATCTGAGATGGGAATACTCCTTTAAAGTGAACCTGTCATCTACTTTATGGTATCCATACTAACAGCAACATAAAGTAGCGTCAGGTAAGTGTCACGAGGGTGTCAAGAGCCACGTCTGACTCCGTTATACCCAGGGTCAGGAAGTCGCAGCGGGTGGCTGCGCGCTCTATGTCTAAAGATCATGCTGCTTCTTAATGGTAGCTTTCTGTGTTTGCCTTGCAATCCATTTTGTCTCACTCAGGGATCCGTAGCTTCTCCTCCTCAGCTGTTTCTTGTCTGTCACTCCCAACCTCCTTATATTCTCCTCTCTCACTTCTCTGGTTGCCAGATATAGAGCTTCCTGCCTGGACTTCTATACTGACCCACTGGAGCTGTGTAGCTGTGATTCCTGGTTGTTGTTCCAGAGCGTTACCCTCCGGATCCCTGTTGGGCTTTTGTTGTCCACTGTTGTTCCCCACCTGGGATTATATGTTTTGTCTGTCCTCTCCCTGGTGTTTTCCTTTAGTGTTAGTGGTGCAGACTAGTGTTCCCACCGCCCTATTCACTACCTAGGGCTCATCTTAGGGAAAGCCAGGGTTTTAGGCACGTGATCGGCGTACGGGTGAGAAACCCGTCTAGGGACGTCAGGGCAGTCAGGTGCCAGCCTCAAGGTGAGTTAGGGGTCACCACCTTTCCCTCTCCCTTGGACAGGACCTTCCCTTTTCCCTGCCTTTGCGTCACGTATGTGATCGGCACGCCGGTCGTGATAGTAAGTTGATTTCAGTCTGTGATTTAAAAGTTAAAAGTAAGTGGTTGCTGAGAACCAACATCACAATCATTGCAGACTGGGCCTGGAAAAGAGTCACGGCCACCTGAGAAGAGTCCTGGTTATTCATGAATTCCTGCTCATGACTGACAGTCTTCTACCTAGTTTTTTCCCTTTCTCTCTAGGAAAGAACTGCCAATCATCAGCAGATGGTCGGGGAGAGCAAGAGATTAGGAATAACCAGGACTCTTGTCAGGTAGATTTGACTCTTTTCCAGGCCTGGGCTGCAATGATTATGATGCTGGTTCTCGGCAACCACTGACTTTTAGCTCATAAATGACACACCGCTGAGAACAGCATTTCTGTCACTATTTTATGCTGCCCTCAGTGAGATCAGCATAAAGTTGATGACAGATTCAAAAATAAGTGGTACATTTCCCATATCTGGATTAGATACAGGAAGGAATAGGTCCTAATGTGAATTGAACTTTTTGTACCTGTAAGGTATGTTAGGTAGTCAAAAAGAAGTGACATATTCTACACACCTTCATTATATACATGGCAGCAGAGGTCCTGACATGAATTTAACATTATGGACCCGTCAGTAATGGTACACTGCACTAATATGAAATCTTATTATTGATATGCAAGCTATGCAAGAACTCAAATAGAAGTAGTCCTGATGCAGATTGAACGTTATGGACCTGTCAGATATACTGCATCAATGTGTGATATTATTAATAGGCAAGCTATGTACTAGAGTGTCGTGGAAGATTGAAAACCTTTTATTATATATTGCCCTGCTCAGGGCCGTCTTTACCAAGGGGCAGCTGCCCCGGGCCCAGTTGCTCCTGGGGGGCCCAAGGCAGCTGCCTCTTGAGCCCTGCTAGCGACTGCCACAGGTGTCAAGCTGTCAGCTACACAGGGGGTGCTGCCATGCCATGCCTGCCGGCACTGAGTCCAGGCATCATGATCGTACTGTGTTAAAGTTGTGATCTAGGACCTTAATGACATCATCACCATGTGACCAGTAACCTAGCAATTACTGGTCACATGGCTATGAGGTCATCACAGGTCCTACCAGGAGTGTTACAGAAGTAAACTGTGGAGCTTTTTTGTGTGAAGATTACATCAGAAAAAGGTGACAGGGGCTGTTATGCTAATATACTGTAAACTACTGTATAGTGGGGGCCTGTATACTGTGTGGGGGCCTGTATAGTGATGGGGGGGCCTGTATAGTGGGGGGGGGGCTGTATAGTGTGGGGGGCGGTATATTGTGGAGTGCTATACTGCTGTACTGTATAGTGTGGGGGGCTGTATCGTGTATAGTTTGGGGTGCTGTATATAGTGAGGTGTTGTATACTGTGGGGTGCTGTATACTGTGGGCTGCTATACTGCTCTACTATATACTGTGAGGTACTGTATAGTGTGGGGTGCTAAACTGCATACTGTGTGGTGCTGTATACTATAGGGTGCTATACTGCATACTGTGGGGTGCTGGGGTGCACTGTAACACTAGGGTGAGCCGAGCCCTGGTATCCTTCCTGCAGAGCGGTGCCCACTTCCAGCCTGAGCCCAGCTGCCCAGAGCACTGATCCTGAGCAGCTGGAGTCTTCAGAACTGGAAGTATTTACAGTCATTCACTGTACTCTACCAGATGTGTGGATTTTTTTTGTGTGTGTGTTGTGGTGCAGGGAGTGATTGCCTGCTAAGGTGTGGGAAGGCGGGATCCAGGGGGCCCAAGTAAATTTTTGCCCAGGATCCAATCAATATTAAAGACGGCCCTGGCCCTGCTATTTATCAATATGGATTATCCCCATAATGTTATAAAGTATGCAAACCACCTTTAGATCACTTGTAATGTTGTTTTACCCACTGCAGCCCGTGCTACCTGATGGAGAGGCAGGGAGGGAAGATCAAGGACGCACCTCCGTGGAGATCCTACCAAGACTGCTCAGCCCAGTGGGTGTGGCTTTCCTATTATAACGGGAGGCTCATTTCAAGATGCGGACAGTGCACCGTGTGCTGTCTGTATCCGTAGTTCTGTTCCGCGGCCTTGAAAAAAAGATTTCTTATTCTAGTCCACAATTGTGGACAGGAATAGGCAATTGTGGACAGGAATAGGAATAGGCCATGTGCGGTCCGCAAATTGATGAAATGCTGGTTGTAAATCCAGCGTAGAAACGCGTCGAGTATAGGGTTAGAAAAACTTCACTGGTAGCCTGCTGGGTTCTTGTATGAGATTCTGCAGTGTAGGGACTCATATAGACACTGGTGGCAGCTCTGAAATAAATGCACATAAAGTGGGAGAGCCAAAAAAGAGTCTGAGGGGGCGGAGCTTGCAGAGCATGGTGCAGGAGTGTGAAGCTGTAGCTCCTCACCACACCGCTCGGTTAACAGTATAATAAGTGACTTTCTTCAGCTAATTATGGGCAAATTATCCAAGAAAAGAGGAAGAGAGCTGGAGCTGACTCCCAGACCGAAAAAATCCCAAGGGGATATGAATAAATACTTTAATAAGAAGAATCTCTCTCCGGCTGACAGAGGGAAGATGGTGGCGGCTGAGTCTCGTGCAGCCGTACAGGAAGAGGATTCAGATGGCGGCAGCTCCTGTGCCTTTTCCGACACACAGGGTGAACGAGACCCGCTCTCACTGCAGCCCGGACGCCCGCTGCGTCCTGCTGCGCTTCCTGGTTTCCGGGGTCTCCGTTGTCATGGTGACGGGGGACGCGGTATGCCCGGCCGCACTCCTCCTGCAGGAGCGGTCAGCATTCCCCATCACCATAGGAACCAGGAGGGGCTGAGCGCCAAGCTAGGCACTCGGCGCTCGGTTGCCTGTGATTTCGTCATTTAGGCTGTGTATATTCTGTGCTACTACTTGTTTGACCTCCTGGAATTTGACCTTGTCCGTCTTCTGACCTCCCTTCTGCCTGCTCCCTTAGTACTGACGCTACCTCTCTGATTTGACCTCGGCTCGTTCTCTGATTTGTCTCCTGCCTTTCCCTCTTGTACTGACGTGACCTCCCGGACTGACCTCCCGGCTAGTTGACCCGCCATTGCCTTCTCCATCAGAGGGTACCTCCGTCTTGTTTACTTCCCTGTCCATCCGTCTGCTAACCGCACACGTGTGCCGTTCTCTGCCTTGCTGTCCGGTTCCCTCTCTCTCTCTGTTCTCTCTACTCTGCACTTGCGTAAGTCAGGGACGGCCGCCCAGTTGCGCCCCATCGCCTAGGGCGGGTAGTGCAAGTAGGCAGGGACAGGGTTGAGGGTGGCAGTCTACGAGGTGCACTTCCTTTCCACTTTCCCCTCCGTGACACCCGATGCCGATAACCAAATCCTTCCTGAAAAAATCGCTAGCTCAAGCCTTGTCACCAGTGATGAGAGAATTAGCTGATATCAAAATGGAGGTGTAGCACATGGGGCACAGAGTGGAGGCGCTTGAGGAAGGGCAGGCCTCTGTGGTTCAACACAGTAAAGGTATGCAAAGACAATTGCAAACACTGAGGAATCAGATTAATAATACCTACCCGTACCTAGAAGACCAGGATTACGGGGAATCCCAGAAACGGTACCACCTGAAGCCTTGTCGGATACAGTAAGACAAGTTTTTGCTATCTTGATAGGGCCAGAACGTGCAGCCAATGTCACCATTGAACGGGCACATAGGGCACTCAGACCGAAACCACCTGCAAGTGACCCTTCTATAGACACGGTCTGTGCCCTGCTTAACTATCTGGATACCGCAGCGATCCTTAAAACGGCCAGAGAAAAAGATGAAATATTGCTGGACTCTCGCAAAATTTTGATATTTCAGGACCTAGCAGCTAGCACGCTTGCTAAGCGCAGAGCGCTACGGCCATTAACTGATGTATCAATGGTAGACAGTTGGTGATTCAAAATACGGATGACCTGTACAAGATCTGGGAGGCCTTAGAGATGTCCCCACTGGAAATTTCATCCTGGCTTCCGTCTGCATCAATGGAGGACTTATCTTCCTTGACCTCGCCTCAGGAATGGCAATCTACACCTAGATTCAAGTCTCCTAAGCTAAAATCTACCACTAAAGACTGAGGTCACTCATTTGTCTTATATGGAGCCTGTTACTTACTGAATCTCTACACAATAGTTGTATGCTATGAGTGATTCAGATACTCTATTAACCCTTTCATTACCTTTCCAGTGAGAGAAAGTGATGATGTACAACATTTCCTCTCGTTTCAGGTTTTAAGGCATATTTTTCACTTGTTAGGGGTGGACTTGGAGGCGTGGGCTTCTCTCTATCTCTCTGATTCCCATCCCCAAGTAATATGTAAGTCGTTATAGATGGTTTATGTTTTGACTTAAAATGACCTAGCGGGTGGAGATCCTAATGTCAATTGGGTAACTCCACTATATCCCCCCCTATACTCACAACTGTATCACACACATTATTATGTAGCTTTACGCCACGATGCGTCATTGGGACCTGGGAGTCCCTTTTACTTGTTTATAGTAACCTACACCCATTTTTCTTCTTTAATGAACCCCTTGAACCCAGTAGTTTTTAAATGGCGAAATGACAGACTCACCCAACAGTTGCAGTATGGCTGAGATTACTCTCATATCCCTTAACGTTAATGGCTTGAATATACCACAGAAACGCAGTCAGATTTTCCATACGCTGCGGAGAGAGAGGGCAGACATTGCATTTCTCCAAGAAACCCATTTTAGACATAGACATACACCTAATATGTTGAGTAAATGTTTCCCAACTTGGCATCACGCCATGTATTCTTCTGCTGCCAGAGTAGTGTCTATTGGTATAGGTAAAAATGTCCCATTCATCTTAGGATCTCAATTGGTTGATCCAGAAGGAAGATACATATTCCTTAAGCGGAAAATTTTGAATACCTCAGTAACCTTTGCTAATGTATATGTTCCTAACGTTAAACAGGTCCGATGGCTTCTCAAGACGGTAGAATTACTGAAGAGCTTTACAGAAGGTTTGTTAATTCTGGGAGGTGATCTTAACCTGACAATAGACCATATAATGGATTTCACCTCTACTACTTCGTTGATACCTCAAGCACAGATCCGTAAGTTACAAGTTGCACTGTCAGAACAAAATATCTTGGATGTTTGGAGAATATTCAATCCCAAGGGTAGGGATTACACTTACTATTCCTCTGTTCATAGCTCCTAATTTGCTACCTGCAGTTCGAGGAATATCTATAGGTGTCATCACGGTATCTGACCACGCCCCAGTTACACTAGACCTAATCCTGAGAAATCTCCCTTCTAAACCGTGGTTGTGGTGTTTAAATGACACTCTCATTGAAGACGTGTCTAATAGGTCATTTATACAACAGAAACTCTCAGAGTATCTCTCCTTTAATGATTCCTCTCACACCCCAACACCTATTCTCTGGGAGACTCATAAGTCTGTCATCAGAGGAGAGCTCATAGCTCTTGGTACTAGGGTGAAAAAACAAAGAAATAAAAAAAATGGACTCGCTTTTACAACAAATCTCTACTATAGAAAAAATACACAAAACGATAAAGACAGCAGAGAGACTAGAAACTCTTATGTCCCTTCGCTCCCAACTTAGAGACTTGTTAAACATCAAAACAGCTAAAATTATGCAGTCCTTACGTTTCAAATACTACGCCTATGGAAATGAGGGATCCAAAATCATGTCTAACCTCCTCTGTTCACAGAGGAATAAAACATTCATCCAGGCCATCAAAACCAAAGGAGGTCGGAGACTCGTGACAACCCTGTCCATAGCACAGGAGTTCTGTAATTACTATACCTCCATATATAATTTAGAAAAGGGAAACCAAACACGGGATGTAGACCCTACCTGTTTGGGAACTCAAATAGATAACTTCCTACACTCCATCCAAATCCCCCAATTATCTGAGGAGAACAAAACAAAACTTTTGCGACCCTTCACCAGTGAGGAGGTGAATAAGGTATTGAATACAATTCCCTCTGGTAAAAGCCTCGGACCCGATGGTTTTCCAATAACACACTATAAGAAATGTAGGGATATCTTATCGCCGCTCTTTGTTAGGCTCTGCAATTCTCTATTACAAGGAGGAGTTCTACCCCCACAGATGCAGGCGGCTCATGTAACAATCATTCATAAGGAAGGGAAGGACCCTGAACAATGCAGTAGCTACAGGCCTATATCCCTCCTTAAATGGTGGGCCAAACTGTTGAGCCAACGTATAACGTCCTTGTTGCCTGGTCTTGTTGGGGAGGAGCAAGTTGGATTTGTACCAGGTACAGAGGGCAGACATAATATTAGCAGGGTCCTACACGCTATATATTATGCTAAAAGAAATACGCCTTTAGTTCTCCTTGGAACCGACGCCGAAAAGGCGTTTGATAGGGTGAACTGGCATTTCATGAAGAGAGCACTGGAATCCTTTGGTATACCGAATCAATTTATAGCGGCTATAATCTCACTTTACTCCTCACCCTCGGCTAAAATACTTATTAATGGTACTATGTCTAATGCCTTCTCCATTACCAATGGGACTAGGCAGGGTTGCCCTCTCTCTCCTATGCTTTTTGTATTGACCTTAGAGACACTATTATTGAAATTCAGACAGATATTAGAGCTTTACAGATAGGAAACCACACACACAAAATGGCGGCCTTCGCTTATGATTTACTCTTATTAATCTCCAACCCGCAAGATGCATTGTCAAAAGTAATGGATATCTTTAAGAGTTATTAACACGTTTTTCTAATGTTTTGAGATAGTAATAGGTCCTCTCATCAATTATTTTCTCTCTAGTCAAACTAGGACACTTTTTAAAATATACCTGTCACTACCAGAGCTTTGAGACGTTCTCAAAGCTCTGTGTCTCCACCCCTGTGATGATGTCACTTAGGGTTGGAGGTTTTCTCACTGTTCTGTTTCTCCGCCCCTGTGATGAGGTCTTACTCCCAGCTGTCTCTCCTGCGGTTGATTTCTCTGCCTTTAAATCACCCCTCCTCCTATTGCAGGGCGTGGATTATATTTCTCTTTTCAGTTGTAGCTCTGCCTTGAGTATCTTCACTCCTTTAGCTACTAGTTCTCTGGACCTGTGTTCTGCTGCTGCAAGCACTCCGGATATTGCCAGCGGTCCTTGGATCCGTCTTCTCTACGGCTGCAGCTCCATCAGCTAAGTGTGCAGACTTTGTTATGTACCTGGTGATTTCCTGACTGGATCTGAGGTGGCCCCGGTTCCCTCCATATTCTGTGCAGGGCATCGGAGGCCGTGCCCCTTCCACTATTGTAGGGGTTACAGGGCTCATCAGTCTAAGGTACGCGGGCATGCCTCGTTCCACCATTTGGATCCGGGCATGTGCTTTAGCAGCATAGGGAGAGTGTTGAGGGTCTGACAGGGGTCACCCTTTCTCTTCCCTAGTTTGGGTCCGGTCAGTAGCTCTTTTTACTGTGTATACTCTTGTTACCCTTAAACAGCCGTGACATTATAATCCACCAAAACCGTCCTTGTTGACATGGATCCGCTTTCTGACCTGGTTGACCGCATGCAGGGTCTTTCTTTGGAAGTAGCGGATCTCCGTCAATCTCTGACTCAGCTACAAGCTTTGGGCTCTGCTCCGGCTCATGGAGTCTGTTGCGAGCCAAAGGTCTCACTTCCGGAAACGTTCTCCGGGGGCAGTGAGAATTTTGTTCGCTTCAGAGAGGCATGTAAACTCCATTTTTGTTTGTGTCCCCTCTCCTCTGGTAATGAGGAACAGAGGGTGAGGATTGTCATCTCCCTGCTCAGAGGTAATGCTCAGACTTGGGCTTTTTCGCTGCCATCAGGGGATCCTTCCCTGCGATCCGTGGAGAGGTTTTTTGTGGCCCTGGGGCAGATATATGATGACCCGGATCGTGTTGCTCTGGCAGAATCGAACTTACGTGTTCTATGCCAGAACAAACTGTCTGCGGAGCTTTATTGTTCTGAATTTCGGAGATGGGCAGCTGATTCAGGCTGGAATGATGCTGCACTCCGAAGTCAGTTCTGTCATGGTCTCTCAGAGGGTTTGAAAGATGCCTTTGCTTTCCATGAGAGACCAACATCCTTAGAGTCTGCCATGTCATTGGCGGTACGCCTTGACAGGCGTCTAAGGGAAAGAAACAAGACCTCTCCGTCCAGCCATTGTCAGTCTAGGGGCAATGGTGCGGACTCATTCAGTATGCAGGGGTCTCATCCTGTCTCGCTCCCCTCTGAGGAGGAGCCCATGCAGCTAGGCCGACTTGCCCCTGATAAAAGAGGATTTAGTCCTCAGAATATGGTGTGTTTTTGTTGTGGGGGCATAGGTCATTTGGCAAATGTTTGTCCGTCTAGGACAGTGATGGTGAACCTTTTAGAGACCGAGTGCCAAACTTCAACCAAAAACTCACTTATTTATGGCAAAGTGTCAACACGGCAATTTACCCTGAATACTACAGTCCAATATAGTATATCTTCCATGTACTTTATCATTTAGCTATAATAACCTGCCTACATTCAGTGCGCTGCTTGTGCCGCACATAGTGCGCCCTGCGCTGATGAATGGCGGGTAAAGTCTAAGGCATATTGGTATGCCTTCAACTTTTTTCAGGGTGCGGGTGCTCACAGACAGGGCTCTGAGTGCCGCCTCTGGCACCAGTGCCATAGGTTCGCCACCACTGGTCTAGGAGATTCCTGAACTGTACTAAGAGCGATAATAAGAGAAAAACCTCAAGAGGTGGATCATCAAGTTCTGCTTCATCTGCTACTTTGGGCAAAGTTGATGTGGGAATTGATGCTTTTCCTCTGACCTACAGTTCCCGTTTTCTCCTGTCTGCCAGGGTGGCGCTAGAGAGCAAGGTCATTCCTTGTGAGATTTTTGTCGATAGTGGAGCGGCCGTCAATCTTATTGACACTCAATTTGTAGCTTTGCATGGGTTTCAGGTTTGTACATTAGAAAAGGATATACCTGTTTTTGCTATTGACTCTGCCCCACTCTCGCAGAGATCTCTGAAAGGCATTGTTCACAATATCCGGCTAGCTGTAGGAGACACTCATGTGGAGGAGATATCTTGTTTTGTCCTTAACGGATTGCCTTCTCCTCTAGTTTTGGGGCTACCCTGGCTCACTAGACATAACCCCACTATTGATTGGCAAGGAAGGCAAATAAATGAGTGGAGTGACTTTTGTAGAGAGAATTGTCTCACAGCCACTCTTGCAGAGGTGTCTACTAAAACTCTGCCATCATTTCTCTCTGATTTCTCGGATGTGTTTTCCGAGAGCGGTGTTCAGGAGCTACCTCCTCACCGGGAGTTTGACTGTCCCATTAACCTCATTCCCGGCGCCAAGCTGCCAAAGGCACGCCTCTACAATCTCTCACAACCGGAGAGACTCGCAATGCGAACCTATATCTCTGAGAGTCTCGAGAAGGGGCATATTCGTCCCTCAAAGTCGCCTGTTGCCGCGGGTTTTTTTTTTGTTAAAAAAAAAGATGGCTCTCTGAGACCTTGCTTAGATTTTAGGGAGCTGAACCGTATCACGATTCGCGATCCCTATCCCCTTCCTCTGATCCCGGACCTCTTCAACCAAATTGTTGGGGCCAAGGTGTTTTCCAAATTGGATCTGAGAGGCGCGTACAACCTGGTCAGGGTCAGAGAGGGGGATGAATGGAAAACGGCCTTTAATACCCCTAACGGGCATTTCGAGAATCTCGTTATGCCTTTCGGCCTGATGAATGCTCCGGCCGTCTTTCAGCATTTTGTTAATAGTATTTTCTATCATTTAATGGGGAAATTTGTATTGGTGTATCTTGATGATATTTTGATTTTTTCCCCTGATGTTCAGACTCATCAGGATCATCTTTTTCAGGTCCTGCAGATACTGCAGGAGAATAAACTGTATGCCAAGCTGGAGAAATGTCTTTTTATGGTATCAGAGATTCAATTTCTGGGTTTTCTCCTCTCTGCTTCTGGTTTTCGCATGGATCCGGAGAAGGTCCGTGCTGTGCTGGAGTGGGAGCTTCCTGAAAATCAGAAGGCATTGATGCGCTTTCTGGGTTTTGCTAACTACTACAGAAAGTTCATTTTGAATTATTCCTCTATTGTCAAACCCCTTACTGACATGACAAAAAAGGGGACGGATTTTTCCTCTTGGTCGGAGGAGGCGCTTGCAGCCTTTTCTAAGATTAAAGAGAGTTTTGCGTCTGCTCCCATCTTGGTGCATCCCGATGTTTCCTTACCTTTTATTGTTGAGGTGGATGCTTCCGAGGTGGGTGTGGGTGCGGTTTTGTCCCAGGGCCCCTCTCCTGCCAAATGGCGACCTTGTGCCTTTTTCTCTAGAAAACTCTCCCCGGCAGAGAGAAACTATGATGTGGGAGATAGGGAGTTGTTGGCCATCAAGTTGGCTTTCGAGGAATGGCGCCATTGGTTGGAGGGGGCCAGGCACCCTATCACCGTTTTTACCGACCATAAGAATCTGGCGTACCTGGAGTCGGCCAGGCGTATGAATCCGAGACAGGCCAGATGGTCTCTGTTCTTCTCCAGATTTAATTTTGTTGTTACTTTCCGCCCTGGGATCAAGAATGTGAAGGCTGATGCTCTCTCTCGCTGTTTTCCGGGAGGAGGAAACTCCGAGGACCCGGGTCCCATTTTGGCGGAGGGGGTAGTTGTTTCTGCTCTATATTCCGATTTGGAGGCCGAGGTCCAGGCTGCCCAGTCTGAGGCACCTGCCCGTTGTCCCTCCGGGAAGTTGTTCGTGCCTCCTGAGCTACGTCACAAACTCTTTAAGGAACATCATGATACAGTTCTTGCTGGTCACCCCGGGAGTAGAGCCACGGTAGATCTCATTGCTCGGAGATTTTGGTGGCCGGCTCTTCGTAAGTCTGTGGAGGGTTTTGTGGCGGCTTGTGAGACGTGCGCTCGCGCTAAGGTCCCTCGTTCACGACCTTCAGGTTCCCTTCTCCCGTTACCCATACCTTCCCGTCCTGGGACACACCTGTCCATGGACTTTATCACGGATCTTCCTCGTTCCTCGGGGAAGTCGGTGATCCTGGTGGTTGTGGACCGTTTTAGCAAGATGGCTCATTTCGTTCCTTTCCCTGGTTTACCCAATGCTAAAACGGCGCAAGCTTTTGTCGATCATATTGTTAAATTGCACGGCATTCCCTCTGAGATTGTTTCCGATAGAGGCACGCAGTTTGTGTCCAGGTTCTGGAAGGCTTTCTGTTCTCGCCTGGGGGTTCGGCTGTCCTTCTCTTCTGCTTTTCACCCGCAGTCGAATGGTCAGACTGAGCGCCTCAATCAGAATCTGGAGACATATTTGCGCTGTTTTGTGGCAGAGAACCAGGAGGATTGGTGTTCATTTCTCCCTCTTGCTGAGTTTGCTTTGAACAACCGTCGTCAGGAATCTTCTGATAAGTCACCATTTTTTGGTGCATATGGGTTCCATCCGCAGTTTGGGACATTCTCGGGAGGGGCTCTTTCTGGTTTACCTGAGGAGGAGAGATTTTCCTCGTCTTTGTCTACCATTTGGCAAAAGATTCAGAGTAATCTCAGAAAGATGAGTGAGAAGTATAAGCGTGTGGCTGATAAGAGACGTGTGCCTGGTCCGGACCTGAATGTGGGTGATCTGGTGTGGTTGTCTACAAGAAATATTAAACTGAAGGTTCCCTCCTGGAAATTGGGCCCCAAGTTTATTGGGCCTTATAAAATTTTGTCAGTCATCAATCCTGTTGCCTTCCGCCTTGATCTTCCACGGGTTTGGAAGATACATAATGTTTTTCACAGATCTCTCTTAAAACCATATGTCCAGCCCACGGTACCCTCCTCTTTGCCTCCTCCTCCGATTTTGGTTGATGGCAATCTGGAGTTTGAGGTTTCCAGAATTGTGGACTCTCGCATTGTCCGCGGTTCTCTTCAGTACCTCGTTCATTGGAAGGGTTATGGTCCTGAGGAGAGGATGTGGGTTCCGATGTCGGACATTAAAGCCACTCGCCTTATCAGGGCATTTCATAGGGCTCATCCTGGGAAGGTGGGTCCTGGGTGTCCGGAGTCCACCCGTAGAAGGGGGGGTACTGTCACTACCAGAGCTTTGAGACGTTCTCAAAGCTCTGTGTCTCCACCCCTGTGATGATGTCACTTAGGGTTGGAGGTTTTCTCACTGTTCTGTTTCTCCGCCCCTGTGATGAGGTCTTACTCCCAGCTGTCTCTCCTGCGGTTGATTTCTCTGCCTTTAAATCACCCCTCCTCCTATTGCAGGGCGTGGATTATATTTCTCTTTTCAGTTGTAGCTCTGCCTTGAGTATCTTCAGTCCTTTAGCTACTAGTTCTCTGGACCTGTGTTCTGCTGCTGCAAGCACTCCGGATATTGCCAGCGGTCCTTGGATCCGTCTTCTCTACGGCTGCAGCTCCATCAGCTAAGTGTGCAGACTTTGTTATGTACCTGGTGATTTCCTGACTGGATCTGAGGTGGCCCCGGTTCCCTCCATATTCTGTGCAGGGCATCGGAGGCCGTGCCCCTTCCACTATTGTAGGGGTTACAGGGCTCATCAGTCTAAGGTACGCGGGCATGCCTCGTTCCACCATTTGGATCCGGGCATGTGCTTTAGCAGCATAGGGAGAGTGTTGAGGGTCTGACAGGGGTCACCCTTTCTCTTCCCTAGTTTGGGTCCGGTCAGTAGCTCTTTTTACTGTGTATACTCTTGTTACCCTTAAACAGCCGTGACAATACCTTTTATTATTTATCTTTAAAATATATATGCCCTATGTTGGTGGCTGATACCATACAAAAAGTGCAGACCTCAGGCCGGCTACTTATTTCTACGCATATAGCATCCACCACAATTGTAACATACAAACAATACACAATATGTACAATTAGTAGAATGGAAGGTTGTCGGCTAGTATCCTTATATGAGGAGAGTCTTTCTCTAGTACAGTCCTCCTCTAGCCTTTACCCAGGGACCACCCCTGAAGGTGGGGGTTTCGGTGTCCACATACCCTCCTACTTTCCCTATAACAGCCAATCAGTGATAGCTAAGTGAACATTTAACATACAGTTAAACATGATACTGCCGCAACAGAGATGGTTGTTACTTATAAGTCAGGTAACAATGAAATACACCACAACACAATACCTTCAGGGGTGGTCCCTGGGAAAAGTCTAGAGGAGGACTGTACTAGCGAAAGACTCCCCTCATATAAAGATACTAGCCGATGACCTTCCATTCTACTAATTGTACATATTGCGTATTGTTTGTACGTTACAATTGTGGTGGATGCTATATGCGTAGAAATAGGTAGCCGGCCTGAGGTCTGCACTTTTTGTATGGTATCAGCCACCAACATGGGGCATATTTTAACCCCTTAAGGACGCAGGGCGTATCGGTACGCCCTATTTCCCGAGTCCTTAAGGACTCAGGGCGTACCGGTACGTCCTAACTTTAAATCGGTATTCCGGCGCCGCGGGGGTTAATCGGAACGGGATGCCGGCTGAAATCATTCAGCCGGCATCCCGTAACAACGCAGGGGGGGGTCATTTGACCCCCCCGTATCGGCGATCGCAGAAAACCGCAGGTCAATTCAGACCTGCGGTTTTCTGCGTTTCCGGTCCATTCGGGTGTCCTGTGACCCGATGAACCGGAAAAAGACTGCGATCGGTGGCGTAATTATACACCACCAATCGCAGTCCGAGGATTTGAGGAGGCGGTGCTGGCCCTGGTGCTGAACACTGCTGTCCAGGGTGCTGATTGGTGCAGGGGAGAGAGGCGCGAGATTCAAACTTCCTGCGCTCCTCTCTCCCCTCCTCTTCCTGTTCTGCACGAGCACCCGGCAGCATCGTCCAGCACCAGCTCCTGTGTCCCCCTAATCGCCATCCATCACCCTCCTGCACCCATCGCCACCCAGGTAGGTTAGGGTCAGTGAGGGAGAGGCACCGTTAGGCAGGGAAAGAAGGGAAAAGTTAGAAAAAAAAAAAAACTTTTATTCCTAACTTTTTTGATCCATCTATCAGACCCCAGCCTCCCCCCTGCCACTTGCCCCCCCTACCAGCCCCCCACCACCACCAGCCCCCCACCCCCACCAGCCCCTTCCCCCCCCCCCCCCACTTCACCACCAGCCCCCTTTTTTTTTTTCTGCGTGCACTGACTGGTCGGCACTTTTTAGCGTCCGTCCACTGTTAGCGCCCGCCACCCCACTGTTAGCGCCCCACCACCCCACCGCTGATCAGCCTTGTACCGCTGATCAGCAAGTTTTAACTTTTTTTCCTAACACTTGCCCTTTTTTTCTTGCCTTTTTTAGTACGCGAACACCCGTTGCCCCCACACACACGCACATATAATAAAGTTTGCCACACACGCACACCTACACGCACACACACCCATGGCCCGCCGGGTGTTCTCGGCCGAGGAGGCATATGCCCAGATTGCCTCCGACTCTGAGAGCCCCAGTGAGGATGAGGATGACCCCACATTCCTTTTATCATCCGCATCCTCCTCATCATCATCGGATGACGATGAGCCACCAAGGCGGCGGAGACGCCGCCAGGCGGAGCCAGGGGCCCCACATGCTAGGGATCCTGTGGCCCACCCTAGTACGAGCCGCCCTGGGGTTCGTACTGGTTTCCCGGCCCACCAAATAAGTTCACCGGAGCCCCCTGCCGATGAACTTAGCTGGTGTCCCCCAGTGGACTTTGAGCCTGAGATTCCGGATTTTGCTGGCAATCCTGGAATCCAGATTCCCACAGTGGGGTTTACTGAAATAGACTATTTTAGTTTTTTTTTCAGTAACCCACTGGTGAATCTGATGGTGGAGCAGACGAATCTGTACGCCCAACAGTTCGTCGCTCAAAACCCAGGCTCATTTTTGTCTAGACCCGGTGGCTGGACGCCGGTCAGTGCAGCCGAAATGAGGACATTTTGGGGCCTCGTGCTGCATATGGGTCTAGTCCAAAAACCCAGTGTCAGGCAATACTGGAGTGGGGACGTCCTATACCAGACCCCACTGTACAGTATGGTCATGACACGTCCCCGGTTTGAGGCCATCCGGAAATGTCTGCATTATTCCGATAATGCAGCATGTCCACCCCGAGGTGATCCTGCCTATGACCGGCTGTATAAGATACGGCCGGTCATCGATCACTTTGGGGCCACATTTCAGCAGGCCTACGTACCTGGAAGGGAGGTCGCGGTTGATGAGTCTCTCGTTGCGTTCAAGGGGAGACTCAGTTTCCGCCAATATATTCCCACAAAGCGGGCGAGGTATGGCGTGAAGCTATACAAAATTTGTGAGAGTACCTCAGGGTACACTTACAAATTTCGTGTGTACGAGGGGCGAGATTCCCGTATTCAACCCCCAGAATGTCCCCCCACTCTGGGTGTTAGCGGGAAACTCGTGTGGGACCTTATGTACCCACTGCTGGATAAGGGTTACCACTTGTACGTGGATAACTTTTATACCAGCATTCCCTTGTTCAGGTCCCTTGCCGCCAGATCCACGTTCGCTTGTGGGACCGTGCGGAAAAATCAACGCGGCCTCCCTGCCTACCCCCTCCAGGTACCTATCCCCAGGGGTGAGACCCGTGCACTTACCAGTGGAAACCTGTTGCTGGTCAGGTATAAGGACAAGAGGGATGTCCTTATGCTGTCCACAATCCACGGTAACGGCACCACCCCAGTCTCTGTGCGAGGTACCACGGCAACGGTCCTCAAGCCCGATTGTATCGTCGACTACAATCGGTATATGGGAGGAGTTGATCTCTCTGATCAAGTCCTCACGCCATATAACGCCATGCGCAAAACCCGGGCATGGTACAAAAAAGTTGCGGTCTACTTGGTGCAGGTTGCCATGTACAACTCTTTTGTACTATCCCGAAGCGCTGGCAGCACAGGGACATTCCTCCAGTTCTATGAGGCAGTCCTCAAGGACCTGATCTTTTCGGACCGGGAAAGAGCAGGCCGGAGTACCTCGGGAACTGGAGGCGCCCGGATCGTCCCTGGCCAACACTTTCCAGGTGTGGTCCCCCATACTGGAAAGAAGGGACGAACCCAAAAAAAGTGCAGAGTGTGTCGCAGGAGGGGGATACGGAAGGACACCACCACTCAGTGCGACACGTGCCCCGATCATCCGGGCCTCTGCGTTATCGATTGCTTCAGGGAGTATCACACTTCCATGGAGTACTAAATTTTTATAATCCCCAACAGTCCACTAGAGAACATAAAAAACTATGGCTCTCAGCCTTTGGAGACACGAAAACATTTTTTTTTTCCCCAAAAAATATTAGTTTTAGTGCAGGCATCCTCAAACTGCGGCCCTCCAGATGTTGTAAAACTATAACTCCCAGCATGCCCAGAAAAACCTACAGCCATCAGCAGGGCATGGTGGGAATTGCAGTTTTACAACATCTGGTGGGCCGCAGTTTTAGGATGCCTGCTTAGTGTCTCCAAAGTCTGAGAGCCATACATATTGGGCATCGTCGCGTGCGTAAAAGTCGTCGCTATAAAAATAACTTTTGACCAAACGCCTCGGATGAACGGTGTTAAAAATATAAAAAAAAACGGTGCCAAAACAACAATTTTTGGGCAAAATTTCCATTTGAATCCTTTTTGCCGGTAATAAAGCAAGGGTTAACAGCCAAACAAAACTCAATATTTATTGCCCCGATTCTGTAGTTTGCAGAAACACCCCATATGTGGTCGTAAATGGCTATATAGCCGCACGGCAGGGCATAGAACGAAGGGAACTCCATACGGTTTCTGGAAGGCAGATTTTGATGGACAGTTTTTTTTTTGACACCATGTCCCATTAGAAGCCCCCCCTGATGTAGCCTAGACTAGAAACTCCAAAAAAGTGACCCCATCTAAGAAACTACACCCCTCAAGGTATTCAAAAGTTACTTTACAAACTATGTTAACCCTTTAGGTGTTCCACAAACTAAATAGCGAATGTAGAAACAATTTTAGAATTTTTTTGTTACATTGCCTCAAAAAAGAGTAATATAGAGCAACCAAAAATCATATTTACCCCTAAAATAGTCCCAAAACAACAACCCCCTTATCCCGTAGTTTCCTAGATGGGGTCACTTTTATGGAGTTTCTACTCTAGGGGTGCATCAGGGGGCTTGAAAGGGTACATGGTGTAAGTAAACCAGTCCAGCAAAATCTGCCTTCCAAAAACCGTTCCCCTTCTTCTATGTCCTGCCGTTCGGCCAAACCATAGTTTACGACCACATATGGGGTGTTTCTGCAAACTACAGAATCAGGGCAACTCATTTTGAGTTTTGTTTGGCTGTTAACCCATTTTTTCCAGTAATAAAGTAAGGGTTAAATTGGAAAATTTTCCAAAAAATAGAAATTTCAAAATTGTTTCTCCATCTGCCATTAACTCTTGTGGAACACCTAAAGGGTTAACAAAGTTTGTAAACCCAGTTTTGAATACCTTGAGGGGTGTACTTTCTTAGATGGAGTCACTTTTTTGAAATTTCTATTCTAGGGGTGCAACAGGGGGCTTCAAATGGGACATGGTATAAACAAAACCAGTCCTGCAAAATCTGCCTTCCAAAACCCATATGGTGTTCCCCTCCTTCTATGTGCTCCTGTTCGGCCAAACAGGAGTTTACAACCACATATGGGGTGTTTCTGCAAACTACAGAATCAGGGCAACCCATTTTGAGTTTTGTTTGGCAGTTAACCCTTGTTTTACTCCTGGAAAAAATTGATTATATTGGAAAATTTTCCAAAAAATAGACATTTCAAAATTGTTTCTCCATCTGCCATTAACTCTTGTGAAACACCTAAAGGGTTAACAAAGTTTGTAAACCCAGTTTTGAATACCTTGAGGGGTGTACTTTCTTAGATGGAGTCACTTTTTTGAAATTTCTATTCTAGGGGTGCAACAGGGGGCTTGAAATGGGACATGGTATAAACAAAACCAGTCCTGCAAAATCTGCCTTCCAAAACCCATATGGTGTTCCCCTCCTTCTATGTGCTCCTGTTCGGCCAAACAGTAGTTTACAACCACATATGGGGTGTTTCTGCAAACAACAGAATCAGGGGAACCCATTTTGAGTTTTGTTTGGCAGTTAACCCTTGTGTTACTCCTGGAAAAAATTGATTATATTGGAAAATTTTCCAAAAAATAGACATTTCAAAATTGTTTCTCCATCTGCCATTAACTCTTGTGGAACACCTAAAGGGTTAACAAAGTTTCTAAACCCAGTTTTGAATACCTTGAGGGGTGTACTTTCTTAGATGGAGTCACTTTTTTGAAATTTCTATTCTAGGGGTGCAACAGGGGGCTTGAAATGGGACATGGTATAAACAAAACCAGTCCTGCAAAATCTGCCTTCCAAAACCCATATGGTGTTCCCCTCCTTCTATGTGCTCCCGTTCGGCCAAACAGTAGTTTACGACCACATATGGGGTGTTTCTGCAAACTACAGAATCAGGGCAACCCATTTTGAGTTTTGTTTGGCAGTTAACCCTTGTTTTACTCCTGGAAAAAATTTATTATATTGGAAAATTTTCCAAAAAATAGAAATTTCGAAATTGTTTCTCCATCTGCCATTAACTCTTGTGGAACACCTAAAGGGTTAATAAAGTTTGAAAAAACAGTTTTGAATACCTTGAGGGGTGTAGTTTCTAGAATGGGGTCATTTTTGGGAGGTTGCTATTATCTAAGCCCCACAATATGACTTCAAACCTGAACTGGTCTATAAAAAGTGGGATTTTGAAGATTTCAGAAAAATTTCAAAATTTGCTTCTAAACTTCTAAGCCTTGTAACATCCCCAAAAAAAAAAATATCATTCCCAAAATGCTACAAACATGAAGTAGTCATATGGGGAATGTAAAATCATCACAATTTTTGGGGGTATTACTATGTATTACAGAAGTATAGAAACTGAAACTTTGAAATTTGCTAATTTTTCGAAATTTTTGGTAAAAATTGTATTTTTTTTATGCAAAAAAATTCACTTTTTTGACCCAATTTTAGCAGTGTTATGAAGTACAATATGTGACGAAAAAACAATCTCAGAACGGCCTGGGTAAGTCAAAGCGTTTTAAAGTTATGAGCACTTAAATTGACACTGGTCAGATTTGCAAAAAATGGCCAAGTCCTTAAGGTGAAATAGGGCTGAGTCCTTAAGGGGTTAAAGATAAATAATAAAAGGTATATTTTAAAAAGGGTCCTAGCTTGACTAGAGAGAAAAATATATCTTTAAAGGGAACCTGTCACCGGGATTTTGTGTATAGAGCTGAGGACATGGGTTGCTAGATGGCCGCTAGCACATCCGCAATACCCAGTCCCCATAGCTCTGTGTGCTTTTATTGTTTCAAAAAAGCGATTTGATACATATGCAAATTAACCTGAGATGAGTCCTGTACGTGAAAGGAGTCAGGGACAGGACTCATCTCAGGTTAATTTGCATATGTATCAAATTGGTTTTTTGACACAATAAAAGCACACAAAGCTATGGGGACTAGGTATCGCGGATGTGCTAGCGGCCATCTAGCAACCCCTGTCCTCAGCTCTATACACAAAATCCCGGTGACAGGTTCCCTTTAAGAGGTTTGGTGAAATATCAAACTTTAAAATAAATTTTGAGAAATCGGAGGTGTTAGCAGTATCCATACCATATGCCCAACTGACCAAGATTAAAACATTAACGGCATTCAAATGGCCCCACAAGTCCATCAAATATCTGGGCATAATGGTCCCAGCGAACCCACAGTTACTGTTCCACTTGAATTATACTCCTTTACTGAATAAGATACAATCCTTTCTATCCAAACCCTCATTTCCCATGGTGTCATGGTTGGGAAGGAAAAATATCCTCACCACATATGTCCTACTGCAATTTTTATATTTATTACGCTCCCTCCCTCTTACTCTACCTAACACTTACCTAAATACTCTGAAAAAGATCTTCAGTAGATTCCTTTGGGCTAACAAAAAAGCCAGGTTACCATTTTCACAACTTATATGGAAGAAGAAAATTGGGGGAACTCGCTTCCACAGCTCACCACTTATATGCAGGCCATTCAACTAGAAAGATGGCTTACACTTGTTCATCCTATTTCTAAGACCTTTTCTGCAGATATGGAAAATGAAATGTTAGGAACAGATAAAGAATATCTACTTTGGACCAAGGCATCTCTACCTAATAGGCAGGCCCTCCCTAGTGATCTAACCAGAAGTACTATAACTGCATGTTCCAAATCTGCTGCGTTGAGAATGAGTAGAAACCAATGGTCCCCTTTGACTCCTCTTAATATTTTACCACAACTCTTAACGGAGAAGTCGATCGAAGTCACTCCCATATGGAGATCTGTCTCGGCACTCAGAGTAGGCGATTTAGCAAAAATCTCAAACCTCCTCTAATTACTATTAATCTCTCATGGGGGAACCATGGAAGAGAGAAAATATCTTGCAGAAATGGGACTTCGAAATAACATGTAATAAATTCATGAACACCAAATCCTCCCCACTACCCGAAGCCTCTTGATTAGAAGTCTATATGCTTTTGCCCTCACTCCCACCAAAATGTCTATCCACAATATATAGGCTTCTATCACTAAACAATACTACACAATATCCTGTATATATTAAGGAGTGGGAAAGGGAGCTGAATATCATACTAAGCAAAGATGAGACTAAATTTATATTGTCTCACTCTCACGTCTTCTCCAGATGCATGAGAGTCCAGGAGAACTCTTACAAGATACTTTCCAGGTGGTACCGAACGCCGGAATTCCTGCATAAGGTTCGCCTGTTGCCCACAGATCAATGTTGGCTCTGCAATATAAGCACTGGTTCTTTCTCACACCTATGGTGGTCGTGCTCAGCACTACATCACTTTTAGAGGGATGTAGAGGACACCATCAACAAAATTTGCTTCACCAAATTAAAATGATCTGCCCCTTTAGTTCTCCTTTGGAAGCCGGAGGGAGATTTCAGACCAAGTAAAACTAACCTAACCACTCATATGATTACTGCAGCCAAACTCCTCATACCCTTGAAATGGTGAAACACAGATCCTCCAACCATCGCAATGTGGTATGGCAAAATGAATAATCTATGTCGCATGGAAGAATTGGAGGGATGGGAAAATAAAAATAGAGAGTCTGGGGCGTGTCCGGACACCGCTGGAGATGGCCGCTTGAAAGACCAGCTCCTGCCCGCACCGCAACTATCCGGCTTGCAGCGCTCCAGTAACGGCCCATATGGGGAAAAAAATCGGCACCCAGGAGAACCCCTCTCCCTCCTCGGTCCCCCTCACCTGCCAGGACCCTTGAGCAGTGCTGGGATCGAGCGTCTGGATCGGCGTTCCCGCCACGCAACACCAGGGCACAGAGGGCCTCCCGTCATTCCTCCCTTCCTCTACCCGATTGCCGCGCTTCGGACAGTGAGCGCAGATCGGCGCAGAGAACATCTGCTGGCTCTCCCCAGGGGATCGGAGCCTCACCTGTGGCCCCTCCGTGTGGAGTATCGGCTCTGGAGCTTTCCCCTGCTGCCTTGGAGTATCTGCCATCCGCTGCTAGAAGCATGGACCCTGTCATGGTGGCTCCTGGATTCGTCCCTCGTGGAGAGGCAGTGCACACAGGTACCGGGACTCCTATTAGGGTTCGGGATACTACCACTGTGGCCCCCACACCTAGCCTTACTGGGGCCCCTCTGAACCCTGGCCTGGCAAGTCTCCTCCATCCCCCCTGTAGCAGCTCTCCACTGCCCTCTGACATATGGGCCAGGTCACCAAGCCCTCCGCCACTCACTGTTATGGGCCCACCAGCCCCATCTGAACCCCCACAACCTTGGGCGAGTTACTTTAGCCGTTTGCCTACAAAGGAGGACTTTCGGGCTCTTATCTCTGAAGTTACAGAAGCCTTCAGGGCTGAGATTGCAGCAGTTTGCACTGATATCAAACACATGGTGGACAGGGTGGACTCTCTAGAAAATGCCCACGATGACACCAGGCAGTACGTTTCTGCTCTTCATGAATCCATCACTGCCCAAACAGCTGTGTTTAGGGGCATGGGACGGCATCTGGAGGACCTGGATAACCGGGGTCGTCAAAATAATATCCGGGTACGCGGCCTTCCGGAAGCATCTGGAGAAGAAGACCTCTTTGCCACACTGGAAGCCATATTTAGTATGATCTTGGGGTACCCACCCTCGCATAGGATCAAGCTGGACAGGGCGCACGAGGCGCTCAAGCCCAAGGGCTCTGCGGCTCATCCCAGGGACGTAATCTGTTGTGTCCATGACTTCGCCCTTAAAGAAACCATCATGGCTAAAGCGCGATCCCTGCGCAACTTTGATTTTAACGGCGCTCCTGTACAGTTGTTTCCTGACCTATCCTGGTTTACGCTCCTGAAAAGGAGACACCTTCCACCTGTTCTTGCGTCACTCAGAAACTGCCAGATTGCCTATCGCTGGGGATTCCCATTTGCCCTGGTAGCCCGTTATCAGGGAAGAACAGAGACTCTCCGTTCTTTCACCGATCTCCACCCATTTTGCAAATCACTGGGAATTCCTGTACCTGACATCCCTGATTGGGAATTTGAGTCCCCAGCGCACTTGGTCATCTGTAACCAGGAAAAGAAGGCCCGGCTCAAGTGCATCCTCTTCTCCGCGGTCTCCTCTGTCACCGGGGCAACGTCCGCCTGCCTGACCGCTCCTGGCCTGGAGAAATTGGCCATCCTGAGCCTTGTTCTTAACACCTTCAGGTTCACAGGGACGTTGGACTCTGATGGATCATCATATGGGTCGTCTATTAGTATTGTTTAGCCAGTTGCTGACTACATTTTTGCTCCCTTACGGTGCGGGCTCTCCGTAGGGCCCTTATAGTTGCTTGTTTATTTTATACGTTTTCTGTGATTTGCTCTTTGGCTGGCCTCAACTCGCTGGTCTCCGACACTTTTTAGTGTGACACCACTGACGCAAACGGAGTCCTTTGGTGAGCTGTAGCTGTATATAGGCCCGTTATCATCACATACCCTCATGGTGCGGTGCATAACTTTCAATGTCAAGGGGCTCAACTTGACAAGTGAAAACTCTTGCTCCTGGAACTGAAATACCTTAAAGCGGACGTTGTGTTCCTACAGGAAACACACTTTGATGGCGACTCCTCCTTCCATTTTGCCTCTCACTTGTACCCTATTGCTTACTCGGCTACTCATTGCCGTCGGAGGGCGGGGGTCACCATCTTGATATCTGCGAAGTGTCCCCTCAGAATCGAATCCTCAATTCTGGCCCCCCAGAGGCGTTATATTGTTCTCCGTGTTCACTTGGCAGATAAACCCATTACTTTATGTAACATTTATGCCCCAAATACTTTGCAGATCCGCTTTCTCAGCGGAATCTTCCGCAAGGTTTTTGTTGAGGGAGCGGACTCTCCAGAACCTTTGGTGCTTCTGGGCGGGGACTTTAATGCAGTTTTTTCTGAATCTATGGATCGCTTAGCTCTACCGGGCAGGCCGATGCACGCGACACAGCAGCGCTTAGATAGGGACTTTTGTAAATTGGTGCGGAAATATTCCCTGTATGACCTTTGGTGTCTCACCTACCCCACTGACAGGTCCTTCTCCTTTTACTCTGCCCCACACAGCTCCCACACCCGTATCGATTATTTCTTTGGTACAATCTCGACCCTCAGGTTACTGGAGGGGGCAGACATGGGCCAAATCACCTGGTCTGATCACGCCCCAGTGCTGGTTGACATTAGTAGTGGGTCGGGTCATGTTCGCCAATGCCACTGGAGTGTCACAACTGAGGATGGGGGAAACCCTCAGCCGTGCGATGGTACACGTATGTGTAAGCTGCTTGGCCAGGACAACAGAATTAGGGAGCAGGTCACCTCCTACAGCGTCCCTAACGCTGACCCTGACTCCTAGCTGTATGAGCCAACCCAGATGTTAGGAGGACTCATACTCAGGAACCTCGGGTCCCTACTAGCCCTCAGCAGATCCCTGAGCTAGGAGCTGGGTAGGACAACCTGTTCCTCCTAGACACGGAGGAACAGGAGTCTAAACTAGCCAAACTGCAAGGAAGGGGAAACATAAACAGCCTATGGATATGGCAGGTAAGTGAAACCACTTCCACACCTACCTGCCACAGACACACTGACTGGATCCCATGCTCACATGCTGTTGTCCACATCAAACATAAAAGGACACAGCACACACACATAAACACACAGGAACCCAGTTCCATAGCTGCAGTAAGATAAGACATCACAAGAGGATAAAATAAAGATCACGCATAACTTTTTATGACCACAAGGGTGGCCCTCACTGGCAGATGGTATAAGACCCGGAGGATGACTCCAGCTTACCACAAGGCTGGAGTACCCCTCAGCTTCAGGTCTCAGCTGAGGCTAAATAGCCCAAGTAGCCACACCCACACTGGAAAGGGAATTAACCCTTCCAACACTAGACAGGGTAGTGAAGCCACTTAAAGGGGAAGTGCACACACAAACATAAACCCTGTGTACACCAAACAGGGAAAGTGCACACATATAACACAAGTTGCCAGGTGCAACCGCATGCACTTGACAGCAAGCTGCCTAGCAACAGCTCAGGCTGCTATACTGCCAAATACAATATGTTGCCAGCGGCAACCACAGGTGAGGCAACATACTTCAGCCCTCACCTGTGATTGACAACAAGACCAGACCGCAGGCAACTGCATGAGGTTCCAGGAGTCACGGCCATGACCATGGTCGTGACATGGAGACTTAATTACTCCCTTCTGAAGCAGCCCATCACTAAGGAGGAACTTCGCGAACATCTGAAGTCCTACTTCGATCTGAATGAGGGGTCAATAGGGGATGTCTGTCCACTGTGGGAGGCCCATAAGGCGGTCATGAGGGGGCATTGTATTGCAATAAGCTCTAAACTAAAGAAGGACTCGGTTGCTCTGGTCAGGACCCTTACCTCCCGTTTGCGAACCCTAGTGGACAAGATGGCTGCTTATCCCTCGTGCTGCACACTGAGATGAAACGTCGACACTAGAGCCTAACTGAAGAGTCTAGCTTTAGGTCGTGTCAACAAGATACTGCTTTACACACAACAGCGTTACTATGCCTGGGGGAACAAACCACACACTTTACTGGCCAGACAACTTAGGAACCGCACTCCCCAAGCGGGTCCGAGTGCTATTAAGGAGGTGGATGGAACGATTCACTATGACCCCAGAGTGATAGCAGAGAGGTTCTCGGCCTACTACACTGCCCTATACAACCTACCCTCTGACCTCCCCTCCGATGAGGGACTTAGAGACAGTGCACTTCAGTCTTACTTAACCTCCTGTCACCTTCCTACCCTGCCAGCTTCCGATCTCTCCACCCTTAACAGTCCGGTTACTCCTGAAGAGATAGGGGAAGTGGTTGACCGCCTGCCTCAAGGTAAATCACCAGGACCTGACGGCTTTTCGTATAAATATTATAAGACTTTCAAGACCAAACTAACCCCTCACTTAGTGACCTTTTTTAATCATTTCCTAGCTGGCAAGGCAGTACCTGCACCGATGTCTCACTCTTACCTCACAATGATCCCGAAACCCGGGAAAGACCGCCACGACTGCCAAAATTACAGGCCCATTGCCCTGCTTAACTCAGACCTTAAGATCTATACCAAGGTACTGGCCTCCCGACTAAATGTTTTTCCCCCCTCCCTGATCCATAAAGACCAGGTAGGATTTGTGCCAGGCCGCCAGGGAGCTGATAACACACGTAGAAGCATTGACTTGATAGATGTTGTGTCTCGCTCGGGGGAGGAGGCGCTACTTCTTAGTTTAGACGCCGAAAAGGCGTTTGACTGTTTAAGCTGGCCATTCCTCTTTGCTACTCTGCAAGCATACGGTCTTTCTGGCCCCTTCGTTCGCGCCATACGTAGCCTATACTCCTCCCCCACAGCGACAATCAAACTCTCCCATGCCCAGTCTCGACCCATACACATTGCCAATGGGACGAGACAAGGGTGCCCCTTGTCTCCTCTATTTTTTGCTATGTGTATCGAACCCCTGGCGGCCAAAATCAGAGCCTGCCCAGACATCAGAGGTGTTCAAGTTAGGGACAAGGAGTTCAAGCTATCTCTATACGCGGACGACATCCTTCTTACCCTTACCAAACTTCATGTTTCCCTACCAAACCTCCACTCCATTCTACAGGAATTTGGTCAGCTCTCGGGGTATAGGGTCAACACCCATAAAACTGAGGCCCTCCCTCTTAATGTTCCTCAGGCGGCCCTAAACTCTCTTAAGATGAACTTCCCTTTCCAATGGAAGAGGGATTCCTTGAGATACTTAGGTGTTGATCTTACGCCCCGATATGGGGACCTCTATAAAGCCAACTTCCCACGCATATATGCGGAAATCAGGGGTCGCCTGGATAAGTGGCACGCTCTCCCGCTGTCTCTCCTGGGAAGCATTGCCGCGACTAAAATGACGATCTTGCCCAAACTTCTGTACCTCTTTGAGACTCTTCCGATTGCAGTTCCCCTCAAGGATCTGAGATCCACCCAATCCCAGCTCCTTAGATTCATATGGGCGGGGAGACGTCATAGAATCCCAAGGTCAGTCCTCCTATCGAGTAAACACCAAGGTGGGCTAGGAGTACCGGACCTGTCTAAATATTATTGGGCAGCCCAACTAAGCTACGTCACGGCCTGGGCTTCTCTGCACCCATACTCTGTCTGGATGCAGATAGAAAGACTCTGGCTGGTTCTGATACATCCCAACTCTATGCTATGGTCAGGATCCCATGGCGCCCTGCCAGTTAGGGATCTTTTAGGGCCTATGGCCTGCACTATATCCATATGGCAGTTATGTAGCGGTCGGTTCCCTCTGGTTTCTACCCACTCCGCCATGACCTCCTTTCTGTATCACCCTAAGCTCCCCACTAGTCTTACCGCGCCCACGACGAGACCATGGTTTCAGCGAGGGGTGTTCAGGTTTGCAGACATTGTGGACCCCTTCACTAGGGACCTTTTGCCGTTTCCAACCCTCCAGACCAAATAGACAAAATACTGTATGATTCCCCTCCTCCTCCAATTACTTTTATATCCAAATAATTCACTTTGCCCAGTCCATTTTTTCGGGGGGTTACAGTCTCCCTCCCGACTGCCTTTGAACGCCTTTGTAGGGAAGGGGTACATGCGAAGGGTCTAATTTCTGAGATCTACTCCATATTGCTGACCCCCTTTCCTGAGCGTGTCCAGAGACACTCCTACATGGTACGGTGGGAGGAATACTTGGGGAAGACCTTACCGGACACACTTTGGCACCTTATATGGAGGAGGGCAGCCAAATCCTCAATGTCGGTGCTACACCAGGAGAACCAATATAACATTTTGATGTACTGTTATCACACTCCTGACCTCCTCCATAGAATGAACCCAGTAGTTCCGAGAGAGTGCTGGAGGTGCAGGTTACATAGGGGTACATTGCCCCATATCTTCTGGGACTGTCCCAAGATACGCTCCTACTGGAGTAGGCACCCTTCTGAGTGATATTTTTGCAGTGGAAATCCAGCCTGACCCTCTGTCCTTCCTGCTTAATGTGGTTCCTCGTCAGATTAAAAAACACTCACTTAAGTTATTACTAATGATACTTACGGCAGCCCGTTATCTAATACCCCGATGTTGGAAAAGCCTTGAACCAACCACTGATTTGTATGCTAAGGTGACGGAGGGCCGAACACTGGAATACTCCAGAGCTATGTTTAAGGACAAAATTGCACTCTTCAATGCCATATGGGTAGGGCCGGTGCTACCATAAGGCAGAACAAGCGGCTGCCTTAGGGCGCACCCTGGGGGAGGGCGTAAAAATTAACCATCCTTTTTAAAAAAAAAAAAAATTATCACTTACTTGTGAGTTGCACCGCAGCGCCGCTGGCCCCCCGCCCCAGCCTGCGTGCGCCGTGTGGCCCCGGCCCTCACTCACAGAGCGGCACGGCAGCACGGCAACAAGGTCATGGGGTCAGGCCAGGGGTGTGTGACTGGCGGCTGCCTGTGTCTGTGAGTCTGACTCACAAACAGCCAGATTGCCGTAGCAGCAGGACAGGTGGGTAGGTGATCACTGATGAGCGCTCTAGCGCCAGAGTGCACGGCATAAATGTGTTTAAAAAAAATTATTACACAAACAACAATCATAAATGGAGGGGGGAGATGATGTCCGTGACATGATGGGAGGGGGGACAATGTCTGTAGTCTGTGACATGGGGATGGGGCCGGGGCCATGGGAGGGACTGAAATGTGACACAATTGGGGGTAATAATGTGATCATGATGTGACACGAAGAGGGTGATGTGACATGGTTTGGAGGGGGAGAAATGTGACATGGAGGGCTGGTGTGACATGGGTAATTTGACATGGAGGGGGATAAATGTGACATTGAGGGGGTGAGATGTGACATGGAGGGGGAGAAATGTGACATGGGGGTAATGTGAGAGGGGATTATGTAAAAGGAAGGGGGAAAAATGTGACATGGAGGGGGGAAATGTGATATGGAGGGCTTATGGCTGACATGGGGGCATTATGGCTTACATGGGGGCATAATGGCTTACATGGGGGGCTGATGGCTGATATAGGGGTCTGATCTGAGGTCTGATTAGCATTGGGGGTCTGATTGCTGGTCTGACCTGAGGTTTTATGGAAAATATTTTTTCTTATTATCCTCCTCTAAAACCTAGGTGTGTCTTAGAGTGCGAAAAATACGGTCCTCAAACCAGTGATTGTCTGAAGCAGAGAAAAGATACCAGGACCACACAGAGGAGAAGCCAGCTGCTGCAGACGCGACCAGGGCCAGGTGAGCTGCGAGGGGGGCACCAAAATGTAGCTTCGCTTGTGTTAACAAAAATCCTTGCACCGGCCCTGCATATGGGATCCCTGGGACGATTACTGGGATACGAGACATCCTTAGAGACCTTGCGAGACTTATGTGTCTCCCCCTCCCTCCTCCCCATTGTGTCTTTGTCTTTGTTGTTTGTCTTGTCTCTTTGTTATTAGTTTCACGAAGCATGTCTTTTTAAGAGGCATTGGGCTCTTGGGTCCTTGGGTGCCCTCCCTACTGTCTGAGGCCTTCCTGTTCTGAGATATACTGCTCAATGGTCCTATACTGGACTGATTATAGACAGACATAGTTTATTCTTTTTCTGTGCACTTTATTGCCAAATTATTGCTCGACATTTCTCCTTCTATCATTGAATGCTATTAGTGCTCAGTTACTGTGAATACGATGCTTTACATGTTTTACCTCTTACTTTGTACTAATGTGCATGAATGTGTTGTGGATATGCTTTGTCATTTCTTTATTCTTTAATAAATATACAATTATAAAAAAAAAATAGAGAGTCTTTTCTTAAAATCTGGAGTCCCTGGCTGAACCATATTAAAGAGAAGCATATACATTCGTTATATGGTAGCCCTATCCCCTAAATTGGTAGACGCTTCCTTGGTCTGTGTTCGGTAGGTGAGAGTTGTAGTTGTTACAACATCTGCTGTAGGTTCATTGATGAGTGAACTCTGTCCTCCTTGCCCACTCTGACAGGTGATACGAATGCCTCACTCTCGTGCTTAACGTTTGTCGATAAACTCTATCTCGCCTTTCTAGATAGTAGTCTAATTTGCCTTTACTTCATATACTTCATCATATTCCTCATTCATCTGGGTTCGCACCTTTCCCTTCCCTATCCATTATTGTTATATGAATCGGTCTGCTCTGAGAGTACACAGTTCTCCTTCAGTCTGTGAAGTAGGGTAATTACCCCAGTAATGACAAAAGATTTTAGTCAACATACAGTAGTAGAACTGTATTGACCTTATGTGAGACCGGGTAGATTCATATTTATACAATATATTGGTTTGTGCTGTTTTGGTGTTCTACGGTATCGATAAACTGACACTGTTATTATACGCTTTGTTGTACACCTCTGTTTATGATCAATATGTGCAATTTTCTTATAATAAAAAGAGATTACACACACAAAAAAGAGTCCGTGAGAGAAGGGATTTAAACTGGTTGGGAGCACTACAGGTGCCGTATGCCAGGTGGGCGAGACAGAGATGCACATGTGTTCCCGACAGTAACTTCCACCTGTAGACCTTACCTACCCGATTATGTTTTCTGGCTCTATAGGAGCGCTACAGGCTGATTGAGTCTTCTACTTTATCCTATTATGGCTCTGCTACAGTGTTACAGATTGACTGAGCTGATGTTACAGGAGCACTGGAGTGTCTGAGGTAGGTCCCCGTAAGATACTCCTTACTCTTTGCACCCAGCCTGAAAAGAAACTACAATGTGGATAGCCACAGTTTTTAATGAGATTCAAAATAAAGTGTCAATTTTAATTTTTATTCTTTCATTTTAATTTTGATTTAATTTTTAGTCTTTTGTTCGGGCAGTTAATCCTTATTCCATCCATGTTCACATACCTAGATATTTTGTTTATCATGTAGAGAAAGTTAATACAAGGCACTTACTAATGTATTGTGATTGTCCATATTGCCTCCTTTGCTGGCTGGATTCATTTTTCCATGGATTGCAGGGTAGCCGTAACCATGGAAACAAGCAGTGTATAATGTGATGGGAAAATTAATCCAGTCAGCGAAGGAAGCTATATGGATAATAACAATACATTAGTAAGTGCCTTGTATTAACTGTGTCTACATGATAAATGCTATTTGCTGAAGTGAGACAACCCCTTTAATCAGCTCTACATGAACCCTATACAAATAATTAGTGATCATTAGCATTATTATTATTCTATTCATTTCTACTTGTTGCTGTCCTGACCTGCAGGAATTATGTCCCACCTACACTCCCCAGCTGTCAGCAGCAGTGCAATAGCTGCTTTTATATAAGCAGAAGTCCAGATTTAGCGAGTCCTAAATATGACCCTTCCGGATTTCATAAATCTTGGTACAGAACGTCCCCCTGATTAGAGAAGGAGGTGTACAGTGACATGGCCACCAACTCTATATATGGCAACCCGATGCCAGCCGGCCTACCAGTCACCTCAGACACCCCGGCTGCCTGTGAGAGGCTCCTGTAGGCAGGATTACATTGCTGTTTACAGGAAAGCAGCTCATGAGCTCTGATGCCTTACAAGCAAGTGAAACATTGCACAAACACATGATATTCTCCATACAGCCCTCAAGCTAAAGATCAGTGATATATGGGGTTATTACTGCAAGCATATAACTGTATGTGGACACTTGCCAGGGTACATAGACTAGAGGCAAAGGAGGACGCACTCCATGATAACCAAATTCTTTTATGACCATGAATGGTTAATCAGTGGCAGCAATTCAAGATCCTTCTCAGAAATTGTCCCCATCTGCACCTTGTAATATAATATGGATAAATTATTATTAGTGTGCACTGGTATCACTGTAAGAACAATTATTACTTTATTTCATGAAAGCTTTGATTCATTTAGGGATTCGACAATTCCAAAAATATGAAAAAAATAAAAATCAGACATCATATAGTATATGACAATCTCTTTCTGACCAAGCTACATCTAGCCCTGTATCCCACATGGATCCAGAGCTCCCCCTAATCCGTGGTCTAATTGCTCTGCTAGATTTATTTCAAGGTGGCAGCTTAGGGGTGTGTCCTTTCTTGGGGGTTCTTTGGTTCTTTCCTACTGCAGCTCTTTACCTGTAACTGTCACATTTTCTAACAGTAGATAGGACTGGTGACCGTTGAGGGAAAGAACTGAGCATGTGCGACCACCTCAGTGATGTTACTGAGGTGGTTACAGAAATAAAAGAAAGAATATAATGTAGGTAGCACCAACAGATAGAATTTATTGAATGACACAGCAGCTATACTACATTTATAAATATATGCAAATGCAGCAACCCATAGAAGGACAGCAGAAAAGAGTATAGGAGTGATAGGAGCAGGAATGATGCGTGATGGTCGTAGTACTCACTCACTTTGTAGCTCCCCTGGGCCGTGCAGTGACGGGAAGTACACACCTGTTCTCTTTGGGGCACACCCTGGTTCTTAAGGTCCACTGCTTGGTGAAAGGTGAGGTGCCCTTGATGTTGAGGGTTACAGTGAGGTGTAAGGCCGAGTACTTTGGTAAAACTGTAGATGTCGGTGCAGTGTAATGGTGCAAGGGATAATGGAGTCAGGTTAACAGCAGAATGGTTCTTTACTGAATAATTACCATATTTTTCTGACTATAAGACACACCTTTTCCTCCCAAAAGCAGGGATAAAATGGCAGTGCGTCTTATAGTGTGAATGTGAGTGACTGCTTCCATTAAGGAAGGTCTCAGCACAGTGCTAGGCCAGCAGAAGACCAGGGAGGGGTGACTGTCAGCACAGTCTAGAGCAAGAGAAGTAAGTAAAAATGTTTTGTCTGATGGAGCTTGGGGTCTGATGTGAGGTCTAAAGAGAAATGGGGGTATGATTGGGGTCTGATCTGAGGAGGAATGGAGGTCTGATATACAGGTCTGGTGGGGGTCTGATCTGAGGTCTTCTGGAGCTTGGGGGTCTGATCTGAGGTCTAGGGAGGAATGAGGGTCTAATGGGGGTCTTATTTGAGGTCTGATGGAGCTTGAGGGTCTGATGTGAGGTCTAGGGAGGATTGAGGGTCTGATACAGAGGTCTGATACAGAGGTCTGAAGTAGCTTGGGGGTCTGATCTGAGATCTGATGGAGCTTGGGGGTCTGATCTAAAGTCTGAGGAGTATTGATGGTCTGATAGGGGTCTGATCTGAGGTCTAAGAAGGAATAGGGGTCTGATACAGAGGTCTGATGGAGCTTGGGAGTCTAATCTGAGGTCTAATGGAGCTTTGGTGGTGGGATGGTGGTCTGATCTGAGGTCTGATGGAGCTTGGGAGTCTAATCTGAGGTCTATTGGAGCTTGGGGGTCTAATCTGAGGTCTGAGGAGGAATGAGGGTCTGATGGGGGCCTTATCTGAGGTCTCATGGAGCTTGAGGGTCTGATCTGAGATCTAGGGAGGAATGAGGGTCTGATACAGAGGTCTGAAGTAGCTTGGGGGTCTGATCTGAGATCTGATGGAGCTTGGGGGTCTGATCTAAAGTCTGAGGAGTATTGATGGTCTGATGGGGGTCTGATCTGAGGTCTAAGAAGGAATAGGGGTCTGATACAGAGATCTGATGGAGCTTGGGTGGTGGGATGGTGGTCTGATCTGAGGTCTGATGGAGCTTGGGAGTCTGATCTGAGGTTTGATGAAAAATATGTTTTTTCTTATTTTCCTCCTCTATATCCTAGGTGCGTCTTATTGTCCGGTGTGTCTTACATACGGTAAGTTCAAGCACATCAGTTACAGTTCTCAGCATGCAATAGACTGGCAGGTGTTAATAGGTCAAAATGTTCTTTTAAAGCAGTTCTCACACTGCACAGTGCGCCCTCCCCGGTATTAAAATCATTGGTGGGCAGTGTGCCCCCCCTCCCCGGTATTAAAATCATTGGTGGGCAGTTCAACCTTCCCCCATCCCGGTATTAAAATCATTGGTGGGCAGTGCGCCCTCCCCCTCCCCTCCCCGGTATTAAAATCATTGGTGGGCAGTTCAACCTTCCCCCATCCCGGTATTAAAATCATTGGTGGGCAGTGCGCCCTCCCCCCCCCTCCCCGGTATTAAAATCATTGGTGGGCAGTGCGTCCGCCCCCCCTCCCCAGTATTAAAATCATTGGTGGGCAGTGCGTCCTCCCCCCCTATCATTGGTGGCAGCGGTAGTTCCGATCGGAGTCCCAGCAGTGTAATGCTGGGACTCCGATCGGTTACCATGGCAGCCAGGACGCTACTGTCTGCCATGGTCAGTTAGTCAGCAGCTTACATGCGCTGTGGCCGCCCGGCGCTCCTTCTTCTTGTAACTCACAGGTCTGTGCAGCACATTGCTTATGACTATGGCAGACAGGACTTCAGTAGCGTCCTGGCTGCCATGGTAACCGATCGGAGCCCCAGCATTACACTGCTGGGACTTCGATCGGAACTGCCGCTGCCACCAATTATTAGGGGGGAGGGCGCACTGCCCACCAATGATTTTAATACTGGGGGGAGGGCGCACTGCCCACCAATGATTTTATCACTGGGAAGGGCGGGGAGAGGGCGCACTGCCCACCAATGATTTTAATACCGGGGGGGGGGGGGTGCACACTTCCCACCAATGATGCAGCGTCCCCATCACCATGGGAACGCCTCGGATTTAGAATATACCACCGGATCTGAGTTTTCTCCAATCCGATGGTATATTTTAACTTCAAGCGTTACCTACAGAGGATCAGGAAGCGGTGAGTACAAAGCCTTCACTGCTTCCTGGTCGTTTTGCCAGGCATTAAAGACAGGCGGCCCTGAAAGGGAACGGTGTTCCTGCTATGAAAAAAGTGCAGGAACGTTGTTCCCACACGTTCACGCAGGACTCGAGCCCTGCCTTTATGTTGGAAGAAATTTTAGGCCAAATTACCCATGCCCTGAGTTTTTGGATAATCATCTTGTTAGCATTAGTACTCTGTAATTTATTATCATTCTACCCTTGCTGTAATAGAAATAAGTTCTCCATGCACTGACTTTTTGGTGAACCTGTGATATGCATGTGTTATACACAGTAGCCAATTTAAGCAGGCAGAGCTGCAGGGGGAGGAGGTGTGTTTCAGACTACCCCAGACTTTGCGTAGGCACTGTAGTTAACTATAGTCTCTAATGGATCTGAGCTAAAAAGCAGCAAAGGATGAAAATAAATATCAGGTAATCATCCCCTGTAGCTACTGACTCCCATATAAGTGTTGAGCTGTCACTTTAATTTCAAATTGCTGCTTGGGATAATTTCCCAAAATTGATGGCTGCGGCCCGTTTAAACACCAGATCGGCATGGATGCTGAGAGTCGGACCCCTGCAGATCTGATATTGATGGCCTATCCTGAGGACAGTGGTGTACCTCTAATAGGGCACACCACGCAGCTGCTATGGGGCTCCTGGGGGAAGGGGGCCCGCAGTGGAGGATAGGCCCAGCCCACTAATTACACTTGTATGGCTACCTGAGAATGTAAGAAGTGCAGAAGGACCTTTGGTGATTTCATCAACCATGTGACCAGTGCAGGAAGCCAAGGAATAGCAGAGCAGCAGAAGTCTGAAGGACCTTTGGTGATGTCAGCATAAGGGGCATTGCTAGGGTCTCAAAAGATCCGGGGCCCAAGCACCAATGCATATGGCCCAATTCTCTAAGTTGAACAACCGCATACCCCCACCACCCTGCAAACACTAGCACTGAAGACATTTTGCTGTACTTGATACTGGACACTTCTCTCAGCCGCCTCGTATCTGCAGAGTGTGACAAACAGACATCTTAGCTTCCTTACTTTTCTGTACCCCCAAATACTATCCTGAAGAAAAATCAGTGCCATACAGATAATCTTCCCCATAGCAACAGTACTCTTCATAGTCCCACCAATAGTAATTCCCTCCTAGAATGCTCTCATTAGTAATACTGCCCCCTACTGGACCCAACAGTGATAATGCTCCACAAGAGTGTCCTCATTAGTAATACTGCCCCCTACTTGACCCAACAGTGATAGTGCTCCACAAGAGTGCCTCCATTAGTAGAAGAGCCCTCCAGTATCAATATTGCCCTTACAGAGCCCCCAGTAGAAATAAGGCCCCCCCTATTGTTCCCCCAGTGGTAATAAAGCTCTCTACAGACCTTCAGTAGTAATAAGGCCCCCCTATAGTGCTCTTAATAGAAATAATGCGGATCTATAAGTCACTCCTATAGAGCCCCCAGTAGTAATAAGAAAGCTTAATGTCCCCTGGATTTAAAATGCCCCCACAGTGCCCCCAGTATTTATATCGCCCCCTACTGTTATAATGCTCGCCCTGAAGTGCCCCCAGTATTTATAATACCACCTGCAGTGCCCCCTGTAGTTATATTCCTCCATTTAGAGTCCTCAGAAATTATAATTCCTCAGCACCTCCGCCATACAGTCCCATGTAAATAAAATCCCCCCTCCCCAGCCACCTCCAACATGCAGTCCCATGTAAATAACATTACCCCTTAACATTTAACCCCATGTAAATAATATCACTCCCTCCCACAGCTTTAACATGCAGTCCCATATAAATAACATTACCCCTCAACATACAGTCCCATGTAAATAACATCACTCCACCTCACTGTCCCATTTAAATAACTTCCCTCCCTTCAGCCCTAACATACAGTCCCAGTTAAATAACTACAACTCCCAACATTGCTCTGCCTCTCACACTGAGTACTCTTCACATACCTCTCCTCATGTACAGACCTCACCTCAGCCTCTTCCCAGGACTTCTCTTCACTGCTGAGCAGTGCTCTCCTGCACTGGTCACATGAGGGTGACATCATCCCAGGTCCTTTTCAGCTACTGCATTTAGAACTGATTACATGACCTGTGAGGTCATCACAGGTCCTTCAGCTCTTGCAGTGTATACGTTTCAATTGTATTGCCGTCCTGAGGGCGGCAATACAGTTATATCTAACAGGCAGGAAGGACATTCGGGGCCTGGGACAAAACCTCAGGGGCCCAGACCCTGAATGCTTTGACCTAGCAACTCCCCTGGTCAGCATCATGTGACCAGTGCAGAGGACTTGTGAAAGACCTGTGGGATGTCGCTGTGAGGGGGCGGAGCTTCTGTGTGGTGCCTGGAAGAGAGGTTGTAGTTCTGTCCTAATATATCCCTCTCCATTTAATTTCAACGTATTCCCTAGTACAGTCTGGTAATTCTGGGAGTTGTAGTTCTTCTGGCCTATTGTATCCCTCTCTATGTAATTTCAACTTATGCCCTAGTACAGTTTTGTAATGCTGGTAGTTGTAGTTCTTTCCTCTTGTACCTCCTCTCTGTAATATATACTGATGCCCCATAATAGGTCTGGCCATGCTGGGGGTTATAGTTATTTCCTTGAACCTAGTACAACTGGATGATGCCCTATAATAATCTGGACATGCTGAGAGTTGTAGTTCTTTCTTCTTAGTCTGGGTTCACCTCACCGTTTAGTTTTCCATTTTGTGTGGAGAACTTTTTTCCGTCTCAAATAACAAATCTCAGACAGAAATGGCATAAACAGATGCCAAATGTGCAGAACTGATGCTTGAAATACAGGATCTATTTTCCTTTATTTTTCTGTTCTTCTCACCGATCAGACGTACGGAAAACTAAACAGTGATGTGAACCCGGCCTTATACTCTCTGTGTGTAATATCCACTTGTATCCGATAATAACAACCGGGACATGCTGGGAGTTGTAGTTCTCTCCATTTTACCTCTCCCTGTGTTGCTCCCTAATTTTCAATAATAACAATCTGGTGATGATGAGACATGTAGTTCCCTTGTCAGTATTGTGACTTTCTGCAGCTTCTGAGGTCTGTATTAGGCTTTGTTCACATCTGTGCTGGTGATGTTCGCTGTCTGCTGTCATAGGAGCAAATCAACGAAAATCACCGTAGTTCTGGATCTGGCACTTCACGGACAACAACACCTGACGGATCCCTCTGACCATGATGAGATCTGATGGGTTCCATCTTCCAGGCTATAAAATTGTGCCCAGCATTTATTACCTGATCTGCGAATGAGGCCCCAACACAGATGTGATTAAAGGCTTATATGTTCTAGCATCATCTTATGATGTTCTGCAGCAGCTGAGGTGTGTATTAGGAGGTTCTGCAGCAGCTGAGGTGTGTTAGGAGGTTCTGCAGCAGCTGAGGTGTGTACTAGGAGTTTCTGCAGAAGTTGAGGTGTATTATGAGGTTCTGCAGCAGCTGAGGTGTGTATTAGGAGGTTTTGCAGCAGCTGAGGTGTGTATTAGGAGGTTCTGCAGCAGCTGAAGTGTGTATTAGGGGGTTCTGCAGCAGCCGATTTGTGTACTATGAGGTTCTCTAGCAGCTGAGGTGTGTATTATGATGTTCTGCAGCAGCTGAGGTGTGTTTAGGAGGTTCTCCAGCAGCTGAGGTGTGTATTAGGAGGTTCTGCAGAAGCTAAGGTGTGTATTAGCAGGTTCTGCAGCAGCTGATGTGTGTACTATGAAGTTCTGCAGCAGCTGAGGTGTGTATTATAAGGTTCTGCAGCAGCTGAGGTGTGTACTATGATGTTCTTCAGCAGCTGAGGTGTGTATTAGGAGGTTCTGCAGCAGCTGTTGTGTGTATTATGAGGTTCTGCATCAGCTGAGGTGTGTACTATGATGTTCTGCAGCAGCTGAGGTGTGTATTAGGAGGTTTTGCAGAAGCTGATGTGTGTATTAGGAGGGTCTGTAGCAGCTAAGGTGTGTATTAGGAGGTCCTGCAGCAGCTGAGGTGTGTATTAGGAGGTTCTGCAGCAGCTAAGGTGTGTATTAGGAGGTCCTGCAGCAGCTGAGGTGTGTATTAGGATTCTGCTGCAGCTAAGGTGTGTACTATGATGTTCTGCAGCAGCTGAGGTGTGTATTAGGAGGTTCTGCAGCAGCTAAGGTGTGTATTAGGAGGTCCTGCAGCAGCTGAGGTGTGTATTAGGATTCTGCTGCAGCTGAGGTGTGTATTAGGAGGTTCTGCAGCAGTCAGAGAAACATCAGTTGTGACTGGATAAAATCCTTTAGTTTTCTGTGTCTGCACTTTGTAAAATGTCCCTGTCCTGTTCCTCTGCTGGCACTCTCGCACTGTGACCTGACTGACCAGATCCAGTAGCGTCTCCAGTCCAGCTCTGTGAAGATCTGCCCCAGGCCCTGACCGTGCTCATCCAGCAGCACAAACAATAAGTCAGCATTAAGGGAGGACGTGAAGAAGCAGAAGCAGGTACAGTCCATGGGGAAAGGCTAAGGCCTCTTTCACACGGGCGTCATGTTTTTTGCCCGGATAAGAGGCGGGTGCGTTGCGGGAAAATGCGCGATTTTTCTGCGCGAGTGCAAAACATTGTCATGCGTTTTGCACTCGCGTGAGAAAAATCGCGCATGTTTGGTACCCAGACCCGAACTTCTTCACAGAAGTTCGGGCTTGGGATTGATGTTCTGAAGATTGTATTATTTTCCCTTATAACATGGTTATAAGGGAAAATAATAGCATTCTGACTACAGAATGCTTTGTATAATAGTGCTGGAAGGGTTAAAAATAATAAAAAAGTTAACTCACCTTCTCCTCTTGTTCGCGCAGATGCCACTCTGTTCTTTAGCTGTGGACTGAATGACCTGAGGTGACGTCAGATCACATGCTCCAATCACATGGTCCATCACCATGGTGATGGAGCATGTGATCTGACGTCATCAAAGGTCCTTTAGCCACAGCTAAAGAACAGACCGGCATCTGCGCTAACAAGAGGAGAAGGTGAGTTAACTTTTTTATTATTTTTAACCCCTCCAGCACTATTATACAAAGCATTCTGTATTCAGAATGCTATTATTTTCCCTTATAACCATGTTATAAGGGAAAATAATACAGTGAATAGACTGTCACCTAGAACCCATGCGTGAAAATCGCACCGCATCCGCACTTGCTTGCGGATGCATGCGATTTTCACGCAACCCCATTCATTTCTATAGGGCCTGCGTTACGTGAAAAACGCACAAAGAGGAGCATGCTGCGATTTTCACGCAACGCACAAGTGATGCGTGAAAATCACCGCTCGTGTGCACAGTCTCATAGAAATGAATGGGTCAGGATTCAGTGCGGGTGCAATGCGTTCACCGCACGCATCGCACCCGCACGGAAAACTCGCCCGTGTGAAAGGGGCCTAACACACTACAGTTGCAAGAAAAAGTATGTAAACCCTTTAGAATGATATGGATTTCTGCACAAATTGGTCATAAAATGTGATCTGATCTTCATCTAAGTCACAACAATAGACAATCACAGTCTGCTTAACCACTTCAGCCCCGCTAGGTGAAACCCCCTTCATGACCAGAGCACTTTTTACACTTCGGCACTACACTCCTTTCACCGTTTATCGCTCGGTCATGCAACTTACCATACAAATGAATTTTACCTCCTTTTCTTCTCACTAATAGAGCTTTCATTTGGTGGTATTTCATTGCTGCTGGCATTTTTACTTTTTTTGTTATTAATCAAAATGTAACGATTTTTTTGCAAAAAAATGATATTTTTCACTTTCAGCTGTAAAATTTTGCAAAAAAAACGACATCCATATATAAATTTTTCGCCAAATTTATTGTTCTACATGTCTTTGATAAAAAAAAAATGTTTGGGCAAAAAAAAAATGGTTTGGGTAAAAGTTATAGCATTTACAAACTATGGTACAAAAATGTGAATTTCCGCTTTTTGAAACAGCTCTGACTTTCTGAGCACCTGTCATGATTCCTGAGGTTCTACAATGCCCAGACAGTAGAAAACCCCCACAAATGACCCCATTTCGGAAAGTAGACACCCTAAGGTATTCGCTGATGGGCATAGTGAGTTCATAGAACTTTTTATTTTTTGTCACAAGTTAGCGGAAAATGATGATGATTTTTATTTATTTATTTTTTCTTACAAAGTCTCATATTCCACTAACTTGCGAAAAAAAAAAAAACATTCTAGGAACTCGCCATGCCCCTCACGGAATACCTTGGGGTGTCTTCTTTCCAAAATGGGGTCACTTGTGGGGTAGTTATACTGCCCTGGCAATTTAGGGGCCCTAATGTGTGAGAAGAACTTTGCAATCAAAATGTGTAAAAAATGACCGGTGAAATCCAAAAGGTGCACTTTGGAATATGTGCCCCTTTGCCCACCTTGGCAGCAAAAAAGTGTGACACATCTGGTATCGCCATACTCAGGAGAAGTTGGGGAATGTGTTTTGGGGTGTCATTTTACATATACCCATGCTGGGTGAGAAAAATATCTTGGTCAAATGCCAACTTTGTATAAAAAAATGGGAAAAGTTGTCTTTTGCCAAGATATTTCTCTCACCCAGCATGGGTATATGTAAAATGACACCCCAAAACACATTCCCCAACTTCTCCTGAGTACGGCGATACCAGATGTGTCACACTTTTTTGCTGCCAAGGTGGGCAAAGGGGCACATATTCCAAAGTGCACCTTTCAGATTTTGCAGGCCATTTTTTACACATTTTGATTGCAAGGTACTTCTCACACATTTGGGCCCCTAAATTGCCAGGGCAGTATAACTACGCCACAAGTGACCCCATTTTGGAAAGAAGACACCCCAAGGTATTCCGTGAGGGGCATGGCGAGTTCCTAGAATTTTTTATTTTTTGTCGCAAGTTAGTGGAATATGAGACTTTGTAAGGAAAAAAGAAAAAAAAAGAAAAATCATCATTTTCCGCTAACTTGTGACAAAAAATAAAAAATTCTAGGAACTCGCCATGCCCATCACGGAATACCTTGGGGTGTCTTCTTTCCAAAATGGGGTCACTTGTGGCGTAGTTATACTGCCCTGGCAATTTAGGGGCCCAAATGTGTAAGAAGTACCTTGCAATCAAAATGTGTAAAAAATGGCCTGCAAAATCCGAAAGGTGCACTTTGGAATATGTGCCCCTTTGCCCACCTTGGCATCAAAAAAGTGTCACACATCTGGTATCGCCGTACTCAGGAGAAGTTGGGGAATGTGTTTTGGGGTGTCATTTTACATATACCCATGCTGGGTGAGAGAAATATCTTGGCAAAAGACAACTTTTCCCATTTTTTTATACAAAGTTGGCATTTGACCAAGATATTTTTCTCACCCAGCATGGGTATATGTAAAATGACACCCCAAAACACATTCCCCAACTTCTCCTGAGTACGGCGATACCAGATGTGTCACACTTTTTTGCTGCCAAGGTGGGCAAAGGGGCACATATTCCAAAGTGCACCTTTCGGATTTTGCAGGGCATTTTTTTACACATTTTGATTGCAAAGTTCTTCTCACACATTTGGGCCCCTAAATTGCCAGGGCAGTATAACTACGCCACAAGTGACCCCATTTTGGAAAGAAGACACCCCAAGGTATTCCGTGAGGGGCATGGCGAGTTCCTAGAATTTTTTATTTTTTGTCGCAAGTTAGTGGAATATGAGACTTTGTAAGGAAAAAAGAAAAAAAAAGAAAAATCATCATTTTCCGCTAACTTGTGACAAAAAATAAAAAATTCTAGGAACTCGCCATGCCCATCACGGAATACCTTGGGGTGTCTTCTTTCCAAAATGGGGTCACTTGTGGCGTAGTTATACTGCCCTGGCAATTTAGGGGCCCAAATGTGTGAGAAGTACCTTGCAATCAAAATGTGTAAAAAATGGCCTGCAAAATCCGAAAGGTGCACTTTGGAATATGTGCCCCTTTGCCCACCTTGGCATCAAAAAAGTGTCACACATCTGGTATCGCCGTACTCAGGAGAAGTTGGGGAATGTGTTTTGGGGTGTCATTTTACATATACCCATGCTGGGTGAGAGAAATATCTTGGCAAAAGACAACTTTTCCCATTTTTTTATACAAAGTTGGCATTTGACCAAGATATTTTTCTCACCCAGCATGGGTATATGTAAAATGACACCCCAAAACACATTCCCCAACTTCTCCTGAGTACGGCGATACCAGATGTGTGACACTTTTTTGCAGCCTAGATGCGCAAAGGGGCCCAAATTCCTTCTAGGAGGGCATTTTTAGACATTTGGATCCCAGACTTCTTCTCACACTTTCGGGCCCCTAAAAAGCCAGGGCAGTATAAATACCCCACATGTGACCCCACTTTGGAAAGAAGACACCCCAAGGTATTCAATGAGGGGCATGGCGAGTTCCTAGAATTTTTATTTTTTTTGCATAAGTTAGCGGATATTGATTTTTTTTTGTTTTTTTCTCACAAAGTCTCACTTTCCGCTAACTTAGGACAAAAATTTCAATCTTTCATGGACTCAATATGCCCCTCACGGAATACCTTGGGGTGTCTTCTTTCCGAAATGGGGTCACATGTGGGGTATTTATACTGCCCTGGCTTTTTAGGGGCCCTAAAGCGTGAGAAGAAGTCTGGAATATAAATGTCTAAAAATGTTTACGCATTTGGATTCCGTGAGGGGTATGGTGCGTCCATGTGAGATTTTATTTTTTGACACAAGTTAGTGGAATATGAGACTTTGTAAGAAAAAACAAAAACAAAAACAAACAAAAAATTTCCGCTAACTTGTGCCAAAAAAAATGTCTGAATGGAGCCTTACCGGGGGGTGATCAATGACAGGGGGGTGATCAATGACAGGGGGGTGATCACCCATATAGACTCCCTGATCACCCCCTGTCTTTGATCACCCCCCCTGTAAGGCTCCATTCAGACATCCGCATGATTTTTTACGGATCCATGGATACATGTATCGGATCCACAGAACGCATGCGGACGTCTGAATGGAGCTTTACAGGGGGGTTATCAATGACAGGGGGTGATCAGGGTAATCAGGGTGATCACCCCCCTGTCACTGATCACCCCCCCTGTAAGGCTCCATTCAGACATCCGCATGATTTTTTACGGATCCATGGATACATGTATCGGATCCACAGAACGCATGCGGACGTCTGAATGGAGCCTTACAGGGGGGTTATCAATGACAGGGGGTGATCAGGGTAATCAGGGTGATCACCCCCCTGTCACTGATCACCCCCCCTGTAAGGCTCCATTCAGACATCCGCATGATTTTTTACGGATCCATGGATACATGTATCGGATCCACAGAACGCATGCGGACGTCTGAATGGAGCCTTACAGGGGGGTTATCAATGACAGGGGGTGATCAGGGTAATCAGGGTGATCACCCCCCTGTCACTGATCACCCCCCCTGTAAGGCTCCATTCAGACATCCGCATGATTTTTTACGGATCCATGGATACATGTATCGGATCCACAGAACGCATGCGGACGTCTGAATGGAGCCTTACAGGGGGGTTATCAATGACAGGGGGTGATCAGGGTAATCAGGGTGATCACCCCCCTGTCACTGATCACCCCCCCCCTGTAAGGCTCCATTCAGACATCCGCATGATTTTTTACGGATCCATGGATACATGTATCGGATCCACAGAACGCATGCGGACGTCTGAATGGAGCCTTACAGGGGGGTTATCAATGACAGGGGGTGATCAGGGTAATCAGGGTGATCACCCCCCTGTCACTGATCACCCCCCCTGTAAGGCTCCATTCAGACATCCGCATGATTTTTTACGGATCCATGGATACATGTATCGGATCCACAGAACACATGCGGACGTCTGAATGGAGCCTTACAGGGGGGTTATCAATGACAGGGGTTGATCAGGGTAATCAGGGTGATCACCCCCCTGTCACTGATCACCCCCCCTGTAAGGCTCCATTCAGACATCCGCATGATTTTTTACGGATCCATGGATACATGTATCGGATCCACAGAACGCATGCGGACGTCTGAATGGAGCCTTACAGGGGGGTTATCAATGACAGGGGGTGATCAGGGTAATCAGGGTGATCACCCCCCTGTCACTGATCACCCCCCCTGTAAGGCTCCATTCAGACATCCGCATGATTTTTTACGGATCCATGGATACATGTATCGGATCCACAGAACGCATGCGGACGTCTGAATGGAGCCTTACAGGGGGGTTATCAATGACAGGGGGTGATCAGGGTAATCAGGGTGATCACCCCCCTGTCACTGATCACCCCCCCTGTAAGGCTCCATTCAGACATCCGCATGATTTTTTACGGATCCATGGATACATGTATCGGATCCACAGAACGCATGCGGATGTCTGAATGGAGCCTTACAGGGGGGGTTATCAATGACAGGGGTTGATCAGGGTAATCAGGGTGATCACCCCCCTGTCACTGATCACCCCCCCTGTAAGGCTCCATTCAGACATCCGCATGATTTTTTACGGATCCATGGATACATGTATCGGATCCACAGAACGCATGTGGACGTCTGAATGGAGCCTTACAGGGGGGTTATCAATGACAGGGGGTGATCAGGGTAATCAGGGTGATGACCCCCCTGTCACTGATCACCCCCCCTGTAAGGCTCCATTCAGACGTCCGCATGTGTTTTGCGGATCCGATCCATGTATCCATGGATCCGTAAAAATCATGCGGACGTCTGAATGGAGCCTTACAGGGGAGTGATCAATGACAGGGGGGTGATCAATGACAGGGGGTGATCAGGGAGTGTATATGGGTGATCACCCGCCTGTCATTGATCACCCCCCCTGTAAGGCTCCATTCAGACGTCCGTATGCTTTTTGCGGATCCGATCCATGTATCCGTGGATCCGTAAAAATCATACGGATGTCGGAACGGAGCCTGACAGGGGGGTGATCAATGACAGGGCGGTGATCAATGACAGGGGGGTGATCAGGGAGTTTATATGGGGTGATCATGGGTGATCAGGGGTTTATAAGGGGTTAATAAGTGACGGGGGGGGGGGTGTAGTGTAGTGTGGTGTTTGGTGCGACTGTACTGACCTACCTGAGTCCTCTGGTGGTCGATCCTAACAAAAGGGACCACCAGAGGACCAGGTAGGAGGTATATTAGACGCTGTTATGAAAACAGCGTCTAATATACCTGTTAGGGGTTAAAAAATTCGGATCTCCAGCCTGCCAGCGAGCGATCGCTGCTGGCAGGCTGGAGATCCACTCGCTTACCTTCCGTTCCTGTGAGCGCGCGCGCCTGTGTGCGCGCGTTCACAGGAAATCTCGCGTCTCGCGAGATGACGCATATATGCGTGACTGTGCGCCAGCCTGCCACCTCCGGAACGCACATGTGCGTTAGGCGGTCCGGAGGTGGTTAAACTAATAACACACAAAGAATTAAATGTTACCATGTTTTTATTGAACACACCAAGTAAACATTCACAGTGCAGGTGGAAAAAGTATGTGAACCATTGGATTTAATAACTGGTTGAACCTCCTTTGGCAGCAATACCTTTAACCAATCCTCCCATGAAATCCATTCTTGTTTAGTGTTTTACATATCGTAGATTCGCTAACAGGGATGTTGGCATATGCCTGAGACTTTTGTAAGTCTTTAGCTGACACTCTAGGATTCTTCTTCACCTCATTGAGCAGTCTGCGCTGTGCTCTTGCAGTCATCTTTACAGGACGGCCACTCCTAGGGTGAGTAGCAGCAGTGCTGAACTTTCTCCATTTATAGACAATTTGTCTTACCGTGGACTGATGAACAGAAAGGCTTTTGGAGATACTTTTATAACCCTTTTCAATTTTATGCAAGTCAACAATTCTTAATCGTAGGTCTTCTGAGAGCTCTTTTGTGCGAGGCATTATTCGCATCAGGCAATGCTTCTTGTGAAAAGCAAACCCAGAACTGATGTGTGTTTTTTATAGGGCAGGGCAGATGTAACCAACACCTCCAATCTCATCTCATTGATTGGACTCCAGTTGGCTGACACCTCACTCCAATTAGCTCTTGGAGATGTCATTAGTCTAGGGGTTCACATACTTTTTCCACCTGCACTGTGAATGTTTACATGGTGTGTTCAATAAAAACATGGTAACATTTAATTATTTGTGTGTTATTAGTTTAAGCAGACTGTGATTGTCTATTGTTGTGACTTAGATGAAGATCAGATCACATTTTATGACCAATTTGTGCAGAAATCCATATCATTCCAAAGGGTTCACATACTTTTTCTTGCAACTGTATATAAAAAGCAGCAGCAACAGCAGGCATAGTTCATCGGGTAAGGCCAGGTAATCACTTGCCATCAGATTTTGGCATTCTGTTCCAGCCACCAGCAGAATTCCAGAATCGCCAGATCCAGCATATGCTAAACACTGCTGGCACCTGCCGGATCCCATTCACAATGATGGGGGCATTCAAGATTGTTTTGCCCATTGTTTTGCCAGAATCTGCAACTGAGGCTTCTGCTAGAACCCATGCAGTAGATGTGCATGTACCCTAAGGGGTGCGATGGGTCACTCACAAGGGGGCCCAATTCAGATGCTTGCCATGGGGCCCAGTGATTTCTATGTATGCCAGTGCCTGAGGATAGACTATAAATATTCCAAATCCAGACAACCCCATAAATCTGTAGGTCATGGGTCCATCTGCTATCTCTGAGCCCCTATAGCTGCAGCCCTGGATATTTCTGTGCATTTATACTAGACGGTTATCATTATCAACGTTCAGAAACTAATTGTGATAGTATTTGCCCTGTGTCAGTGGACTTTTAACCACAGCTGCATTTGTCATCAAAGGGAAAGGGGCAGTGGGTAAAGGTTATGAGGCCCCAAAACCCTTTAGTCCAGAACCTACAAGACTATTAATCTCTATTTCATGGTATAGTTCTTTCCTAGAGAGTACAAACTTTAATAGCAAGGCTGCAGATTCAACTATGAGGAAGGTACAGTTACGGGAATGTTTTTTCTAGGAACAGAAGACATGTCAGAGCTGATGAATGTCTCAGCATGACAAGTTAGAACATGCCTCGCTGTCTAATGGAGGAGCACAGCTCTTAACAATATAGACAGTCGTGTTACAGACAGACAGGTCATTAATCAATATGACAGCTCTTTTGCTTAAGACGATAGATCATATTTCAAAACAAGCTCCTTCCATGTGTGTCATGTATTGCCATGGACTGTGGAGTTTTATTAACCAGGTAGAGACACATCATTACATAGTTAATAAGGCATAAGTCCATGAATTTCAACCAAGGGATGGGTGGAGATATGAAACTTAGAAAAGAGGAGTAAGTCCCAGTGTTCTACACATTTTTATAAGCATTAATGTTATTTAATTTTAAAGCGTACCTGAGTTTAAAAAAAGTTTGCATAATGGCTGTGCTTCTTTGTACAGCCATAACTGTGAAGGAACAGTTATGTTTGGGCTTCCCTAATGTTTGTTTCAGCCGTATTTTCCCTGTTTTACCTGCACCGCTAGATGCATTTCACTCATAAGCAGGAGGCGTATCCCTTCCGTCAGCACTATAATGCTGTGATGTCCTTTCCCTTACTTCCAGAGCTCATAGAGCAAATAAGAGGTGTCTCATGCTGGAAGCCCGGGCAGATCTCCGGGACGTCTTGCAAACAGGACACATGCAAGATACAGACCAGGGACCAATAGAGTACTTTATTACAAATGTAATAAGGAACATGACAGTAGCATACGCAGGTTGTGCAATAGGGGTATCACTACCACAGAACCAAGTGCACCGGCAGACCAGAGACAAAACCCAGAGGGCGTAGAGCTAGTGAGCCACGTTCTTCACAGAGCCCCTGGTGGTGGGGATGAACTGCGCCGAGGGCTCACTGGTCACACCTCCAGGAAGGTCCCCATACACTTGGCCCCTACCTGCAGAGAATCACGCTGGTGCAAGCACCAGCGGAAACAGACAACAGCACTGGAACCCAAACAAACTCAGGACATGGATCAGACAACAAGACAAACGGGAACCAGCACAGAAGCAGGTGCCTGGCTGGACCCCAAGTGGAATGAAAGCATAGCAGTCTCAGGCAGAGCTGCACACAGACTAGAGATCCTCCCTCCGGAGAACCCAGGGACCCTGTCACGAAGGCAGGACAAACATAGGAACAGAAGCAGTAAGGCACTGCAGGACAGGCAAGGAACAGTCTAGATCAGAAGCAGTTTAGCACTGCCAGGCTATCAGACGCAGTTATAGCACTGCTAGGCTAGACATGGAACAGAGTGGATCCAGACAGAGAACAGGTACAGAAGAACAGGCAAGGCTATTGTCATGGAACCATGAACCAGACGTACAACAAGAGATAAGTGGAAATAAAAAGGCTTTATTGAAAATCAAGCCGTAAGCAAAAGTCCAAACGGATGGCTAAACCGAAGCAGGGTCTTGCGTAGACAGAGGTCAGGAACCAGAAGGGTGGTCAGACGAAGCCTGGATCAGGAACCAGCAGGGTAGTCAGACGAAGCCAGGATCAGGAACCAACGGGGTAGTCAGACAAGGCCAGGATCAGGAACCAGAAGCAGCAGCAGTCTTAGAAGCCTGTGAACACAGGAGGACCAAGCAAGGAACTGAAGCCACAGACCTCCTATATATATGAGCTGGGCATCCAGCTCCTCCCAGTGGGAAGGAGAAGCCGCAGGGTGGGAGGCTACAAGAAACCCAGAAACCAAGATGGCCGCCAGCACATGTCAAACGAAGGAGAACAGTAAGAAGGTAAGACCATGACAGCTATAACATCAACAACACCAACATCATTATACCAGGCGACATCACACAGTTAGGTGTCACAGATGTGGTGTGAGTAGAAAACTCCACACTGAGCACAGGAGGAAAGGGGATAGGAACTAGGGTAAAGGAGAAGGTCCCCTCCTAGAAGAACCCTAATCCAAGTCCTGACTAACTGTCAGTATGACCTCGATGGTAGGAAAGTTCATACACAGGAACCTAGAGCCCTTACACACACTGTAGGGCCCTGGTATAGTGACAGGACTTGAGACAACCTATTCCTCCACCAGAAAGATGAACAGGAGTCTCCCTCAGGCCTAGATACAAAAGACAGGGAAATACAACAAACAAAATACAAATAGGGAAGACGACACTTAACTTCAGGTGGAGCAAAGGCAGCACCAGGAGATACAACAACCAGCTAGCCCAGAGTCCAGAAACTGAAGCTATAAACCGCACCCCCAAAAGGGGTAAGCAGTAATAAATAGGGGAAGTTAACTGACCAAACCAACAACACCTGCCAGAGGTGTGGTCATTACCAAAACAACACAGACACAAATGATCCACAAGGAACCATTCAGATTAACCGACGTGTTGCCAGTCTCTCTGATCTCCTGTCACCTGTCACGGGAGTGTCCGTGACAGAAGGGCAGATGGTAAAAAACCCTGGGTCAGCAGCAAGGGGCTACACCCAGCAAGACACAAGAGACTGACCCAAAACCCCACAGCTCACAGGTACATATAGCTGCATAATGAGGGCACCTGATAAGACACACCCAGGAACAGATCAGAGAATGTTAACCCCATCAGAACCAGGATGACCAGAACCATAGAACAAACCATACATGCCACAGTTCACACACAAGGCCGCAGCCAGCACGCATCGCAGAACCAGCATACATGGGAACACCAACAGCCAGTACACAAAGCGCATGCAGCAAGCCTGCATGGCACCGGTGACAGGAACCACAGAAATGCAGATGCGGGAAGCCACAACACAGGCCACAGTTCACACACACACCGCAGCCAGCACGCAGTCTCAAGCAACCAGCATACACAGGTGTCAGCCTGCAGCCAGTACGCGAGAGACCCTGCAGCCAGCCTACACGGCAACTGTGACAAGAACTGCACAGAGATGCAGATACGGGGAGTGCAAACATTCACAGGCAGCAGTTCACACAAGACACCGCAGCCAGCATGCATCCCCAAGCAACCAGCTTACACAGGAGGCAGCCTGCAGCCAGTACGCGAGAGAACCTGCAGCCAGCCTACACAGCCACAACTGTCACAGTGACCGTGACAAGGGGGAGATTACACTTACAGAAAGGCAGGAGGCTCCTTTGAATTCAGAAACAGTGTAGAAGCAGTTGTTTTATCTTAGCTAGCTCTGACAAGTCCCTGCTGCCATCTTCTGAGTCTCTGTTACCAGGGAAGGATTAGGGAAGGACTATTCCACAGATTTACAGTTCTCACTAGGGATGAGCGAATCAACTTCGGATGAAACATCCGAAGTCGATTCGCATAAAACTTTGTTCTAATACTGTACGGAGCAGGAGCGCCGTACAGTATTAGAATGTATTGGCTCCGATGAGCCGAAGTTATTGCTTTGGGAAGTAGGGTTGTTGCGGGTATCGAAATTTCGATACCCAATCGATACTTTTGTCCCGGTATCGATACGATACCGGGATTTCCGTTTTTTCGATACTGGGCTGCGCTTCTGCGCATTCTAGTATCTCTGAACATGAGCGCGCTGCTATCGGCGCGCTCATGTTCTCTCAGCAGCACGGGGAGAAGGAAGCTGTCCTCCCTCCCCCCTGTGCTGCTGCCGCTGCCACCAATGAGAAGAGAGGGGCGGAGGAGGGGCGGCAATGAGAAGAGAGGGGCGGAGGAGGGGTGGGCGCACCGTGCCACCAATGAGAAGAGAGGGGCGGAGGAGGGGCGGGCGCACTGCGCCACCAATGATAGGATTATTTCCCACACAGAGCGGCGCCCAGCGATGTCCCAGCACTCACCATTAGTCCTGGGCGCCGCTCCGTTCGCCCGCAGTGCCCCATTACTGTCTCCTCTCCTGCTCCACATGCTGCTGATTACTATCGGAGCGATGGGAGGAGACATCGGCTTCACTAGTGGGCGTTCCTTCTCCCTGTGCTGTAGCGCTGGCCAGCGCTACAGCCAGGAGAAGGAACGCCCACTAGTGAAGCTGATGTCTCCTCCCATCGCTCCGATAGTATTCAGCAGCATGTGGAGCAGGAGAGGAGACAGTAATGGAGCACTGCAGGCGAACGGAGCGGCGCCCAGGACTAATGGTGAGTGCTGAGACATCGCTGGGCGCCGCTCTGTGTGGGAAATAATCCTATCATTGGTGGCGCAGTGCGCCCGCCCCTCCTCCGCCCCTCTCTTCTCATTGGTGGCACGGTGCGCCCACCCCTCCTCCGCCCCTCTCTTCTCATTGCCGCCCCTCCTCCGCCCCTCTCTTCTCATTGGTGGCAGCGGCAGCAGCACAGGGGGGAGGGAGGACAGCTTCCTTCTCCCCGTGCTGCTGAGAGAACATGAGCGCGCCGATAGCAGCGCGCTCATGTTCAGAGATACTAGACTGCGCAGAAGCGCAGCCCAGTATCGAAAAAACGGAAATCCCGGTATCGTATCGATACGGGGACAAAAGTATCGATTGGGTATCGAAATTTCGATACCCGCAACAACCCTACTTCCCAAAGCAATAACTTCGGCTCATCGGAGCCAATACATTCTAATACTGTACGGCGCTCCTGCTCCGTACAGTATTAGAACAAAGTTTATGCGAATCGACTTCGGATGTTTCATCCGAAGTTGATTCGCTCATCCCTAGTGAGAACTGTAAATCTGTGGAATAGTCCTTCCCTAATCCTTCCCTGGTAACAGAGACTCAGAAGATGGCAGCAGGGCTTGTCAGAGCTAGCTAAGATAAAACAACTGCTTCTACACTGTTTCTGAATTCAAAGGAGCCTCCTGCCTTTCTGTAAGTGTAATCTCCCCCTTGTCACGGTCACTGTGACAGTTGTGGCTGTGTAGGCTGGCTGCAGGTTCTCTCGCGTACTGGCTGCAGGCTGCCTCCTGTGTAAGCTGGTTGCTTGGGGATGCATGCTGGCTGCGGTGTCTGTGTGAACTGCTGCCTGTGAATGTTTGCACTCCCCGTATCTGCATCGTCTGTGCAGGTTCTTGTCACAGTTGCCGTGTAGGCTGGCTGCAGGGTCTCTCGCGTACTGGCGCAGGCTGACACCTGTGTATGCTGGTTGCTTGAGACTGCGTGCTGGCTGCGGTGTGTGTGTGAACTGTGGCCTGTGTTGTGGCTTCCCGCATCTGCATTTCTGTGGTTCCTGTCACCGGTGCCATGCAGGCTTGCTGCATGCGCTTTGTGTACTGGCTGTTGGTGTTCCCATGTATGCTGGTTCTGCGATGCGTGCTGGCTGCGGCCTTGGTGTGTGAACTGTGGCATGTATGGTTTGTCTATGGTTCTGGTCATCCTGGTTCTGATGGGGTTAACATTCTCTGATCTGTTCCTGGTGTGTCTTATCAGGTGCCCTCATTATGCAGCTATATGTACCTGTGAGCTGTGGGTTTTGGTCAGTCTCTGTGTCTTGCTGGGTGTAGCCCCTTGCTGCTGACCCAGGGTTTTTTACCATCTGCCCTTCTGTCACGGACACTCCCGTGACAGGTGACAGTGAGATCAGAGAGACTGGCAACACGTCGGTTAATCTGAATGGTTCCTTGTGGATCATTTGTGTCTGTGTTGTTTTGGTAATGACCACACCCTGGCAGTGTTGTTGGTTTGGTCAGTTAACTTCCCCTATTTATTACTGCTTACCCCTTTTGGGGTGCGGTTTATAGCTTCAGTTTCTGGACTCTGGGCTAGCTGGTTGTTGTATCTCCTGGTGCTGCCTTTGCTCCACCTGAAGGTTAAGGTGTCGTCTTCCCTATTGTATTTTGTTTGTTGTATTTCCCGGTCTTTTGTAATCTAGGCCTGAGGGAGACTCCTGTATCTTTCTGGTGGAGGATAGGTTGTCTCAAGTCCTGTCACTATACCAGGGCCCTACAGTGTGTGTAAGGGCTCTAGGTTCCTGTGTATTAACTTTCCTACCATCGAGGTCATAACTGACAGTTAGTCAGGACTTGGATAGGTTCTTCTAGAGGGGACCTTCTCCTTTACCCTAGTTCCTATCCACTTTCCTCCTGTGCTCAGTGTGGAGTTTTCTACTCACACCACATCTGGACACCTAACTGTGTGATGTCGCCTGGTATAATGATGTTGGTGTTGTTGATGTTATAGCTGTCATGGTCTTACCTTCTTACTGTTCTCCTTCGTTTGACATGTGCTGGCGGCCATCTTGGTTTCTGGGTTTCTTGTAGCCTCCCACCCTGCGGCTTCTCCTTCCCACTGGGAGGAGCTGGATGCCCAGCTCATATATATAGGAGGTCTGTGGCTTCAGTTCCTTGCTTGGTCCTCCTGTGTTCACAGGCTTCTAAGACTGCTGCTGCTTCTGGTTCCTGATCCTGGCCTTGTCTGACTACCCCGTTGGTTCCTGATCCTGGCTTCGTCTGACTACCCTGCTGGTTCCTGATCCAGGCTTCGTCTGACCACCCTTCTGGTTCCTGACCTCTGTCTACGCAAGACCCTGCTTCGGTTTAGCCATCCGTTTGGACTTTTGCTTACGGCTTGATTTTCAATAAAGCCTTTTTATTTCCACTTATCTCTTGTTGTACGTCTGGTTCATGGTTCCATGACAATAGCCTTGCCTGTTCTTCTGTACCTGTTCTCTGTCTGGATCCACTCTGTTCCATGTCTAGCCTAGCAGTGCTATAACTGCGTCTGATAGCCTGGCAGTGCTAAACTGCTTCTGATCTAGACTGTTCCTTGCCTGTCCTGCAGTGCCTTACTGCTTCTGTTCCTATGTTTGTCCTGCCTTCGTGACAGGGTCCCTGGGTTCTCCGGAGGAGGATCTCTAGTCTGTGTGCAGCTCTGCCTGAGACTGCTATGCTTTCATTCCACTTGGGGTCCAGCCAGGCACCTGCTTCTGTGCTGGTTCCCGTTTGTCTTGTTGTCTGATCCATGTCCTGAGTTTGTTTGGGTTCCAGTGCTGTTGTCTGTTTCCCGCTGGTGCTTGCCACCAGCGTGGATTCTCTGCAGGTAGGGGCCAAGTGTATGGGACCTTCCTGGAGGTGTGACCAGTGAGCCCTCGGCGCAGTTCATCCCCACCACCAGGGGCTCTGTGAAGAACGTGGCTCACTAGCTCTACGCCCTCTGGGTTTTGTCTCTGGTCTGCCGGTGCACTTGGTTCTGTGGTAGTGATACCCCTATTGCACAACCTGCGTATGCTACGGTCATGTTCCTTATTACATTTGTAATAAAGTACTCTATTGGTCCCTGGTCTGTATCTTGCATGTGTCCTGTTTGCAAGACGTCCCGGAGATCTGCCCGGGCTTCCAGCATGAGACACCTCTTATTTGCTCTATGAGCTCTGGAAGTAAGGGAAAGGACATCACAGCATTATAGTGCTGACGGAAGGGATACGCCTCCTGCTTATGAGTGAAATGCATCTAGCGGTGCAGGTAAAACAGGGAAAATACGGCTGAAACAAACATTAGGGAAGCCCAAACATACTGTTCCTTCACAGTTTATGGCTGTACAAAGAAGCACAGCCATTATGCAAACTTTTTTTAAACTCAGGTACGCTTTAAAATTAAATAACATTAATGCTTATAAAAATGTGTAGAACACTGGGACTTACTCCTCTTTTCTAAGTTTCATATCTCCACCCATCCCTTGGTTGAAATTCATGGACTTATGCCTTATTAACTATGTAATGATGTGTCTCTACCTGGTTAATAAAACTCCACAGTCCATGGCAATACATGACACACATGGAAGGAGCTTGTTTTGAAATATGATCTATCGTCTTAAGCAAAGAGCTGTCATATTGATTAATGACCTGTCTGTCTGTAACACGACTGTCTATATTGTTAAGAGCTGTGCTCCTCCATTAGACAGCGAGGCATGTTCTAACTTGTCATGCTGAGACATTCATCAGCTCTGACATGTCTTCTGTTCCTAGAAAAAACATTCCCGTAACTGTACCTTCCTCATAGTTGAATCTGCAGCCTTGCTATTAAAGTTTGTACTCTCTAGGAAAGAACTATACCATGAAATAGAGATTAATAGTCTTGTAGGTTCTGGACTAAAGGGTTTTGGGGCCTCATAACCTTTACCCACTGCCCCTTTCCCTTTGATGACAAATGCAGCTGTGGTTAAAAGTCCACTGACACAGGGCAAATACTATCACAATTAGTTTCTGAACGTTGATAATGATAACCGTCTAGTATAAATGCACAGAAATATCCAGGGCTGCAGCTATAGGGGCTCAGAGATAGCAGATGGACCCATGACCTACAGATTTATGGGTTGTCTGGATTTGGAATATTTATAGTCTATCCTCAGGCACTGGCATACATAGAAATCACTGGGCCCCATGGCAAGCATCTGAATTGGGCCCCCTTGTGAGTGACCCATCGCACCCCTTAGGGTACATGCACATCTACTGCATGGGTTCTAGCAGAAGCCTCAGTTGCAGATTCTGGCAAAACAATGGGCAAAACAATCTTGAATGCCCCCATCATTGTGAATGGGATCCGGCAGGTGCCAGCAGTGTTTAGCATATGCTGGATCTGGCGATTCTGGAATTCTGCTGGTGGCTGGAACAGAATGCCAAAATCTGATGGCAAGTGATTACCTGGCCTTACCCGATGAACTATGCCTGCTGTTGCTGCTGCTTTTTATATACAGTTGCAAGAAAAAGTATGTGAACCCTTTGGAATGATATGGATTTCTGCACAAATTGGTCATAAAATGTGATCTGATCTTCATCTAAGTCACAACAATAGACAATCACAGTCTGCTTAAACTAATAACACACAAATAATTAAATGTTACCATGTTTTTATTGAACACACCATGTAACATTCACAGTGCAGGTGGAAAAAGTATGTGAACCCCTAGACTAATGACATCTCCAAGAGCTAATTGGAGTGAGGTGTCAGCCAACTGGAGTCCAATCAATGAGATGAGATTGGAGGTGTTGGTTACATCTGCCCTGCCCTATAAAAAACACACATCAGTTCTGGGTTTGCTTTTCACAAGAAGCATTGCCTGATGCGAATAATGCCTCGCACAAAAGAGCTCTCAGAAGACCTACGATTAAGAATTGTTGACTTGCATAAAATTGAAAAGGGTTATAAAAGTATCTCCAAAAGCCTTTCTGTTCATCAGTCCACGGTAAGACAAATTGTCTATAAATGGAGAAAGTCAGCACTGCTGCTACTCACCCTAGGAGTGGCCGTCCTGTAAAGATGACTGCAAGAGCACAGCGCAGACTGCTCAATGAGGTGAAGAAGAATCCTAGAGTGTCAGCTAAAGACTTACAAAAGTCTCAGGCATATGCCAACATCCCTGTTAGCGAATCTACGATATGTAAAACACTAACAAGAATGGATTCATGGGAGGATTGGTTAAAGGTATTGCTGCCAAAGGAGGTTCAACCAGTTATTAAATCCAATGGTTCACATACTTTTTCCACCTGCACTGTGAATGTTTACATGGTGTGTTCAATAAAAACATGGTAACATTAAATTCTTTGTGTGTTATTAGTTTAACCACCTCCGGACCGCCTAACGCACATGTGCGTTCCGGAGGTGGCAGGCTGGCGCACAGTCACGCATATATGCGTCATCTGCGCGCGCTCACAGGAACGGAAGGTAAGCGAGTGGATCTCCAGCCTGCCAGCGGCGATCGCTCGCTGGCAGGCTGGAGATCCGAATTTTTTAACCCCTAACAGGTATATTAGACGCTGTTTTCATAACAGCGTCTAATATACCTCCTACCTGGTCCTCTGGTGGTCCCTTTTGTTAGGATCGACCACCAGAGGACTCAGGTAGGTCAGTACAGTCGCACCAAACACCACACTACACTACACCCCCCCCCCCGTCACTTATTAACCCCTTATAAACCCCTGATCACCCATGATCACCCCATATAAACTCCCTGATCACCCCCCTGTCATTGATCACCGCCCTGTCATTGATCACCCCCCTGTCAGGCTCCGTTCAGACATCCGTATGATTTTTACGGATCCACGGATACATGGATCGGATCCGCAAAAAGCATACGGACGTCTGAATGGAGCCTTACAGGGGGGTGATCAATGACAGGCGGGTGATCACCCATATACACTCCCTGATCACCCCCTGTCATTGATCACCCCCCTGTCATTGATCACTCCCCTGTAAGGCTCCATTCAGACGTCCGCATGATTTTTACGGATCCATGGATACATGGATCGGATCCGCAAAACACATGCGGACGTCTGAATGGAGCCTTACAGGGGGGTGATCAGTGACAGGGGGGTGATCACCCTGATTACCCTGATCACCCCCTGTCATTGATAACCCCCCTGTAAGGCTCCATTCAGACGTCCGCATGCGTTCTGTGGATCCGATCCATGTATCCATGGATCCGTAAAAAATCATGCGGATGTCTGAATGGAGCCTTACAGGGGGGGTGATCAGTGACAGGGGGGTGATCACCCTGATTACCCTGATCACCCCCTGTCATTGATAACCCCCCTGTAAGGCTCCATTCAGACGTCCGCATGCGTTCTGTGGATCCGATACATGTATCCATGGATCCGTAAAAAATCATGCGGATGTCTGAATGGAGCCTTACAGGGGGGGTGATCAGTGACAGGGGGGTGATCACCCTGATTACCCTGATCACCCCCTGTCATTGATAACCCCCCTGTAAGGCTCCATTCAGACGTCCGCATGCGTTCTGTGGATCCGATACATGTATCCATGGATCCGTAAAAAATCATGCGGATGTCTGAATGGAGCCTTACAGGGGGGGTGATCAGTGACAGGGGGGTGATCACCCTGATTACCCTGATCACCCCCTGTCATTGATAACCCCCCTGTAAGGCTCCATTCAGACGTCCGCATGCGTTCTGTGGATCCGATACATGTATCCATGGATCCGTAAAAAATCATGCGGATGTCTGAATGGAGCCTTACAGGGGGGGTGATCAGTGACAGGGGGGTGATCACCCTGATTACCCTGATCACCCCTGTCATTGATAACCCCCCTGTAAGGCTCCATTCAGACGTCCGCATGCGTTCTGTGGATCCGATACATGTATCCATGGATCCGTAAAAAATCATGCGGATGTCTGAATGGAGCCTTACAGGGGGGGTGATCAGTGACAGGGGGGTGATCACCCTGATTACCCTGATCACCCCCTGTCATTGATAACCCCCCTGTAAGGCTCCATTCAGACGTCCGCATGCGTTCTGTGGATCCGATACATGTATCCATGGATCCGTAAAAAATCATGCGGATGTCTGAATGGAGCCTTACAGGGGGGGGTGATCAGTGACAGGGGGGTGATCACCCTGATTACCCTGATCACCCCCTGTCATTGATAACCCCCCTGTAAGGCTCCATTCAGACGTCCGCATGCGTTCTGTGGATCCGATACATGTATCCATGGATCCGTAAAAAATCATGCGGATGTCTGAATGGAGCCTTACAGGGGGGGTGATCAGTGACAGGGGGGTGATCACCCTGATTACCCTGATCACCCCCTGTCATTGATAACCCCCCTGTAAGGCTCCATTCAGACGTCCGCATGCGTTCTGTGGATCCGATACATGTATCCATGGATCCGTAAAAAATCATGCGGATGTCTGAATGGAGCCTTACAGGGGGGGTGATCAGTGACAGGGGGGTGATCACCCTGATTACCCTGATCACCCCCTGTCATTGATAACCCCCCTGTAAGGCTCCATTCAGACGTCCGCATGCGTTCTGTGGATCCGATACATGTATCCATGGATCCGTAAAAAATCATGCGGATGTCTGAATGGAGCCTTACAGGGGGGGTGATCAGTGACAGGGGGGTGATCACCCTGATTACCCTGATCACCCCCTGTCATTGATAACCCCCCTGTAAGGCTCCATTCAGACGTCCGCATGCGTTCTGTGGATCCGATCCATGTATCCATGGATCCGTAAAAAATCATGCGGATGTCTGAATGGAGCCTTACAGGGGGGTGATCAATGACAGGGGGGTGATCAGGGAGTCTATATGGGTGATCACCCCCCCTGTCATTGATCACCCCCCTGTCATTGATCACCCCCCCCCCCCTGTAAGGCTCCATTCAGACATTTTTTTTGGCACAAGTTAGCGGAAATTTTTGTTGTTTTGTTTTTGTTTTTTCTTACAAAGTCTCATATTCCACTAACTTGTGTCAAAAAATAAAATCTCACATGAACTCACCATACCCCTCACGGAATCCAAATGCGTAAACATTTTTAGACATTTATATTCCAGACTTCTTCTCACGCTTTAGGGCCCCTAAAAAGCCAGGGCAGTATAAATACCCCACATGTGACCCCATTTCGGAAAGAAGACACCCCAAGGTATTCCGTGAGGGGCATATTGAGTCCATGAAAGATTGAAATTTTTGTCCTAAGTTAGCGGAAAGTGAGACTTTGTGAGAAAAAAACAAAAAAAAAATCAATATCCGCTAACTTATGCAAAAAAAAAAAAAATTCTAGGAACTCGCCATGCCCCTCATTGAATACCTTGGGGTGTCTTCTTTCCAAAGTGGGGTCACATGTGGGGTATTTATACTGCCCTGGCTTTTTAGGGGCCCGAAAGTGTGAGAAGAAGTCTGGGATCCAAATGTCTAAAAATGCCCTCCTAAAAGGAATTTGGGCCCCTTTGCGCATCTAGGCTGCAAAAAAGTGTCACACATCTGGTATCGCCGTACTCAGGAGAAGTTGGGGAATGTGTTTTGGGGTGTCATTTTACATATACCCATGCTGGGTGAGAAAAATATCTTGGTCAAATGCCAACTTTGTATAAAAAAATGGGAAAAGTTGTCTTTTGCCAAGATATTTCTCTCACCCAGCATGGGTATATGTAAAATGACACCCCAAAACACATTCCCCAACTTCTCCTGAGTACGGCGATACCAGATGTGTGACACTTTTTTGCAGCCAAGGTGGGCAAAGGGGCACATATTCCAAAGTGCACCTTTCAGGATTTTGCAGGCCATTTTTTACACATTTTGATTGCAAGGTACTTCTCACACATTTGGGCCCCTAAATTGCCAGGGCAGTATAACTACGCCACAAGTGACCCCATTTTGGAAAGAAGACACCCCAAGGTATTCCGTGAGGGGCATGGCGAGTTCCTAGAATTTTTTATTTTTGTCACAAGTTAGCGGAAAATGATGATTTTTCTTTTTTTCTTTTTTCCTTACAAAGTCTCATATTCCACTAACTTGCGACAAAAAATAAAAAATTCTAGGAACTCGCCATGCCCCTCACGGAATACCTTGGGGTGTCTTCTTTCCAAAATGGGGTCACTTGTGGCGTAGTTATACTGCCCTGGCAATTTAGGGGCCCAAATGTGTGAGAAGTAACTTTGCAATCAAAATGTGTAAAAAATGCCTGCAAAATCCGAAAGGTGCACTTTGGAATATGTGCCCCTTTGCCCACCTTGGCATCAAAAAAGTGTCACACATCTGGTATCGCCGTACTCAGGAGAAGTTGGGGAATGTGTTTTGGGGTGTCATTTTACATATACCCATGCTGGGTGAGAGAAATATCTTGGCAAAGACAACTTTTCCCATTTTTTTATACAAAGTTGGCATTTGACCAAGATATTTTTCTCCCCCAGCATGGGTATATGTAAAATGACACCCCAAAACACATTCCCCAACTTCTCCTGAGTACGGCGATACCAGATGTGTCACACTTTTTTGCTGCCAAGGTGGGCAAAGGGGCACATATTCCAAAGTGCACCTTTCGGATTTTGCAGGGCATTTTTTACACATTTTGATTGCAAAGTTCTTCTCACACATTTGGGCCCCTAAATTGCCAGGGCAGTATAACTACGCCACAAGTGACCCCATTTTGGAAAGAAGACACCCCAAGGTATTCCGTGAGGGGCATGGCGAGTTCCTAGAATTTTTTATTTTTTGTCGCAAGTTAGTGGAATATGAGACTTTGTAAGGAAAAAAGAAAAAAAAAGAAAAATCATCATTTTCCGCTAACTTGTGACAAAAAATAAAAAATTCTAGGAACTCGCCATGCCCATCACGGAATACCTTGGGGTGTCTTCTTTCCAAAATGGGGTCACTTGTGGCGTAGTTATACTGCCCTGGCAATTTAGGGGCCCAAATGTGTGAGAAGTACCTTGCAATCAAAATGTGTAAAAAATGGCCTGCAAAATCCGAAAGGTGCACTTTGGAATATGTGCCCCTTTGCCCACCTTGGCATGCAAAAAAGTGTCACACATCTGGTATCGCCGTACTCAGGAGAAGTTGGGGAATGTGTTTTGGGGTGTCATTTTACATATACCCATGCTGGGTGAGAGAAATATCTTGGCAAAAGACAACTTTTCCCATTTTTTTATACAAAGTTGGCATTTGACCAAGATATTTTTCTCACCCAGCATGGGTATATGTAAAATGACACCCCAAAACACATTCCCCAACTTCTCCTGAGTACGGCGATACCAGATGTGTGACACTTTTTTGCAGCCTAGATGCGCAAAGGGGCCCAAATTCCTTCTAGGAGGGCATTTTTAGACATTTGGATCCCAGACTTCTTCTCACACTTTCGGGCCCCTAAAAAGCCAGGGCAGTATAAATACCCCACATGTGACCCCACTTTGGAAAGAAGACACCCCAAGGTATTCAATGAGGGGCATGGCGAGTTCCTAGAATTTTTATTTTTTTTGCATAAGTTAGCGGATATTGATTTTTTTTTGTTTTTTTCTCACAAAGTCTCACTTTCCGCTAACTTAGGACAAAAATTTCAATCTTTCATGGACTCAATATGCCCCTCACGGAATACCTTGGGGTGTCTTCTTTCCGAAATGGGGTCACATGTGGGGTATTTATACTGCCCTGGCTTTTTAGGGGCCCTAAAGCGTGAGAAGAAGTCTGGAATATAAATGTCTAAAAATGTTTACGCATTTGGATTCCGTGAGGGGTATGGTGCGTCCATGTGAGATTTTATTTTTTGACACAAGTTAGTGGAATATGAGACTTTGTAAGAAAAAACAAAAACAAAAACAAACAAAAATTTCCGCTAACTTGTGCCAAAAAAAATGTCTGAATGGAGCCTTACCGGGGGGTGATCAATGACAGGGGGGTGATCAATGACAGGGGGGTGATCACCCATATAGACTCCCTGATCACCCCCTGTCATTGATCACCCCCCCTGTAAGGCTCCATTCAGACATCCGCATGATTTTTTACGGATCCATGGATACATGTATCGGATCCACAGAACGCATGCGGACGTCTGAATGGAGCTTTACAGGGGGGTTATCAATGACAGGGGGTGATCAGGGTAATCAGGGTGATCACCCCCCTGTCACTGATCACCCCCCCTGTAAGGCTCCATTCAGACATCCGCATGATTTTTTACGGATCCATGGATACATGTATCGGATCCACAGAACGCATGCGGACGTCTGAATGGAGCCTTACAGGGGGGTTATCAATGACAGGGGGTGATCAGGGTAATCAGGGTGATCACCCCCCTGTCACTGATCACCCCCCCTGTAAGGCTCCATTCAGACATCCGCATGATTTTTTACGGATCCATGGATACATGTATCGGATCCACAGAACGCATGCGGACGTCTGAATGGAGCCTTACAGGGGGGTTATCAATGACAGGGGGTGATCAGGGTAATCAGGGTGATCACCCCCCTGTCACTGATCACCCCCCCTGTAAGGCTCCATTCAGACATCCGCATGATTTTTTACGGATCCATGGATACATGTATCGGATCCACAGAACGCATGCGGACGTCTGAATGGAGCCTTACAGGGGGGTTATCAATGACAGGGGGTGATCAGGGTAATCAGGGTGATCACCCCCCTGTCACTGATCACCCCCCCCCTGTAAGGCTCCATTCAGACATCCGCATGATTTTTTACGGATCCATGGATACATGTATCGGATCCACAGAACGCATGCGGACGTCTGAATGGAGCCTTACAGGGGGGTTATCAATGACAGGGGGTGATCAGGGTAATCAGGGTGATCACCCCCCTGTCACTGATCACCCCCCCTGTAAGGCTCCATTCAGACATCCGCATGATTTTTTACGGATCCATGGATACATGTATCGGATCCACAGAACACATGCGGACGTCTGAATGGAGCCTTACAGGGGGGTTATCAATGACAGGGGTTGATCAGGGTAATCAGGGTGATCACCCCCCTGTCACTGATCACCCCCCCTGTAAGGCTCCATTCAGACATCCGCATGATTTTTTACGGATCCATGGATACATGTATCGGATCCACAGAACGCATGCGGACGTCTGAATGGAGCCTTACAGGGGGGTTATCAATGACAGGGGGTGATCAGGGTAATCAGGGTGATCACCCCCCTGTCACTGATCACCCCCCCTGTAAGGCTCCATTCAGACATCCGCATGATTTTTTACGGATCCATGGATACATGTATCGGATCCACAGAACGCATGCGGACGTCTGAATGGAGCCTTACAGGGGGGTTATCAATGACAGGGGGTGATCAGGGTAATCAGGGTGATCACCCCCCTGTCACTGATCACCCCCCCTGTAAGGCTCCATTCAGACATCCGCATGATTTTTTACGGATCCATGGATACATGTATCGGATCCACAGAACGCATGCGGATGTCTGAATGGAGCCTTACAGGGGGGGTTATCAATGACAGGGGTTGATCAGGGTAATCAGGGTGATCACCCCCCTGTCACTGATCACCCCCCCTGTAAGGCTCCATTCAGACATCCGCATGATTTTTTACGGATCCATGGATACATGTATCGGATCCACAGAACGCATGTGGACGTCTGAATGGAGCCTTACAGGGGGGTTATCAATGACAGGGGGTGATCAGGGTAATCAGGGTGATGACCCCCCTGTCACTGATCACCCCCCCTGTAAGGCTCCATTCAGACGTCCGCATGTGTTTTGCGGATCCGATCCATGTATCCATGGATCCGTAAAAATCATGCGGACGTCTGAATGGAGCCTTACAGGGGAGTGATCAATGACAGGGGGGTGATCAATGACAGGGGGTGATCAGGGAGTGTATATGGGTGATCACCCGCCTGTCATTGATCACCCCCCTGTAAGGCTCCATTCAGACGTCCGTATGCTTTTTGCGGATCCGATCCATGTATCCGTGGATCCGTAAAAATCATACGGATGTCTGAACGGAGCCTGACAGGGGGGTGATCAATGACAGGGCGGTGATCAATGACAGGGGGGTGATCAGGGAGTTTATATGGGGTGATCATGGGTGATCAGGGGTTTATAAGGGGTTAATAAGTGACGGGGGGGGGGGTGTAGTGTAGTGTGGTGTTTGGTGCGACTGTACTGACCTACCTGAGTCCTCTGGTGGTCGATCCTAACAAAAGGGACCACCAGAGGACCAGGTAGGAGGTATATTAGACGCTGTTATGAAAACAGCGTCTAATATACCTGTTAGGGGTTAAAAAATTCGGATCTCCAGCCTGCCAGCGAGCGATCGCTGCTGGCAGGCTGGAGATCCACTCGCTTACCTTCCGTTCCTGTGAGCGCGCGCGCCTGTGTGCGCGCGTTCACAGGAAATCTCGCGTCTCGCGAGATGACGCATATATGCGTGACTGTGCGCCAGCCTGCCACCTCCGGAACGCACATGTGCGTTAGGCGGTCCGGAGGTGGTTAAACTAATAACACACAAAGAATTAAATGTTACCATGTTTTTATTGAACACACCAAGTAAACATTCACAGTGCAGGTGGAAAAAGTATGTGAACCATTGGATTTAATAACTGGTTGAACCTCCTTTGGCAGCAATACCTTTAACCAATCCTCCCATGAAATCCATTCTTGTTTAGTGTTTTACATATCGTAGATTCGCTAACAGGGATGTTGGCATATGCCTGAGACTTTTGTAAGTCTTTAGCTGACACTCTAGGATTCTTCTTCACCTCATTGAGCAGTCTGCGCTGTGCTCTTGCAGTCATCTTTACAGGACGGCCACTCCTAGGGTGAGTAGCAGCAGTGCTGAACTTTCTCCATTTATAGACAATTTGTCTTACCGTGGACTGATGAACAGAAAGGCTTTTGGAGATACTTTTATAACCCTTTTCAATTTTATGCAAGTCAACAATTCTTAATCGTAGGTCTTCTGAGAGCTCTTTTGTGCGAGGCATTATTCGCATCAGGCAATGCTTCTTGTGAAAAGCAAACCCAGAACTGATGTGTGTTTTTTATAGGGCAGGGCAGATGTAACCAACACCTCCAATCTCATCTCATTGATTGGACTCCAGTTGGCTGACACCTCACTCCAATTAGCTCTTGGAGATGTCATTAGTCTAGGGGTTCACATACTTTTTCCACCTGCACTGTGAATGTTTACATGGTGTGTTCAATAAAAACATGGTAACATTTAATTATTTGTGTGTTATTAGTTTAAGCAGACTGTGATTGTCTATTGTTGTGACTTAGATGAAGATCAGATCACATTTTATGACCAATTTGTGCAGAAATCCATATCATTCCAAAGGGTTCACATACTTTTTCTTGCAACTGTATATAAAAAGCAGCAGCAACAGCAGGCATAGTTCATCGGGTAAGGCCAGGTAATCACTTGCCATCAGATTTTGGCATTCTGTTCCAGCCACCAGCAGAATTCCAGAATCGCCAGATCCAGCATATGCTAAACACTGCTGGCACCTGCCGGATCCCATTCACAATGATGGGGGCATTCAAGATTGTTTTGCCCATTGTTTTGCCAGAATCTGCAACTGAGGCTTCTGCTAGAACCCATGCAGTAGATGTGCATGTACCCTAAGGGGTGCGATGGGTCACTCACAAGGGGGCCCAATTCAGATGCTTGCCATGGGGCCCAGTGATTTCTATGTATGCCAGTGCCTGAGGATAGACTATAAATATTCCAAATCCAGACAACCCCATAAATCTGTAGGTCATGGGTCCATCTGCTATCTCTGAGCCCCTATAGCTGCAGCCCTGGATATTTCTGTGCATTTATACTAGACGGTTATCATTATCAACGTTCAGAAACTAATTGTGATAGTATTTGCCCTGTGTCAGTGGACTTTTAACCACAGCTGCATTTGTCATCAAAGGGAAAGGGGCAGTGGGTAAAGGTTATGAGGCCCCAAAACCCTTTAGTCCAGAACCTACAAGACTATTAATCTCTATTTCATGGTATAGTTCTTTCCTAGAGAGTACAAACTTTAATAGCAAGGCTGCAGATTCAACTATGAGGAAGGTACAGTTACGGGAATGTTTTTTCTAGGAACAGAAGACATGTCAGAGCTGATGAATGTCTCAGCATGACAAGTTAGAACATGCCTCGCTGTCTAATGGAGGAGCACAGCTCTTAACAATATAGACAGTCGTGTTACAGACAGACAGGTCATTAATCAATATGACAGCTCTTTTGCTTAAGACGATAGATCATATTTCAAAACAAGCTCCTTCCATGTGTGTCATGTATTGCCATGGACTGTGGAGTTTTATTAACCAGGTAGAGACACATCATTACATAGTTAATAAGGCATAAGTCCATGAATTTCAACCAAGGGATGGGTGGAGATATGAAACTTAGAAAAGAGGAGTAAGTCCCAGTGTTCTACACATTTTTATAAGCATTAATGTTATTTAATTTTAAAGCGTACCTGAGTTTAAAAAAAGTTTGCATAATGGCTGTGCTTCTTTGTACAGCCATAACTGTGAAGGAACAGTTATGTTTGGGCTTCCCTAATGTTTGTTTCAGCCGTATTTTCCCTGTTTTACCTGCACCGCTAGATGCATTTCACTCATAAGCAGGAGGCGTATCCCTTCCGTCAGCACTATAATGCTGTGATGTCCTTTCCCTTACTTCCAGAGCTCATAGAGCAAATAAGAGGTGTCTCATGCTGGAAGCCCGGGCAGATCTCCGGGACGTCTTGCAAACAGGACACATGCAAGATACAGACCAGGGACCAATAGAGTACTTTATTACAAATGTAATAAGGAACATGACAGTAGCATACGCAGGTTGTGCAATAGGGGTATCACTACCACAGAACCAAGTGCACCGGCAGACCAGAGACAAAACCCAGAGGGCGTAGAGCTAGTGAGCCACGTTCTTCACAGAGCCCCTGGTGGTGGGGATGAACTGCGCCGAGGGCTCACTGGTCACACCTCCAGGAAGGTCCCCATACACTTGGCCCCTACCTGCAGAGAATCACGCTGGTGCAAGCACCAGCGGAAACAGACAACAGCACTGGAACCCAAACAAACTCAGGACATGGATCAGACAACAAGACAAACGGGAACCAGCACAGAAGCAGGTGCCTGGCTGGACCCCAAGTGGAATGAAAGCATAGCAGTCTCAGGCAGAGCTGCACACAGACTAGAGATCCTCCCTCCGGAGAACCCAGGGACCCTGTCACGAAGGCAGGACAAACATAGGAACAGAAGCAGTAAGGCACTGCAGGACAGGCAAGGAACAGTCTAGATCAGAAGCAGTTTAGCACTGCCAGGCTATCAGACGCAGTTATAGCACTGCTAGGCTAGACATGGAACAGAGTGGATCCAGACAGAGAACAGGTACAGAAGAACAGGCAAGGCTATTGTCATGGAACCATGAACCAGACGTACAACAAGAGATAAGTGGAAATAAAAAGGCTTTATTGAAAATCAAGCCGTAAGCAAAAGTCCAAACGGATGGCTAAACCGAAGCAGGGTCTTGCGTAGACAGAGGTCAGGAACCAGAAGGGTGGTCAGACGAAGCCTGGATCAGGAACCAGCAGGGTAGTCAGACGAAGCCAGGATCAGGAACCAACGGGGTAGTCAGACAAGGCCAGGATCAGGAACCAGAAGCAGCAGCAGTCTTAGAAGCCTGTGAACACAGGAGGACCAAGCAAGGAACTGAAGCCACAGACCTCCTATATATATGAGCTGGGCATCCAGCTCCTCCCAGTGGGAAGGAGAAGCCGCAGGGTGGGAGGCTACAAGAAACCCAGAAACCAAGATGGCCGCCAGCACATGTCAAACGAAGGAGAACAGTAAGAAGGTAAGACCATGACAGCTATAACATCAACAACACCAACATCATTATACCAGGCGACATCACACAGTTAGGTGTCACAGATGTGGTGTGAGTAGAAAACTCCACACTGAGCACAGGAGGAAAGGGGATAGGAACTAGGGTAAAGGAGAAGGTCCCCTCCTAGAAGAACCCTAATCCAAGTCCTGACTAACTGTCAGTATGACCTCGATGGTAGGAAAGTTCATACACAGGAACCTAGAGCCCTTACACACACTGTAGGGCCCTGGTATAGTGACAGGACTTGAGACAACCTATTCCTCCACCAGAAAGATGAACAGGAGTCTCCCTCAGGCCTAGATACAAAAGACAGGGAAATACAACAAACAAAATACAAATAGGGAAGACGACACTTAACTTCAGGTGGAGCAAAGGCAGCACCAGGAGATACAACAACCAGCTAGCCCAGAGTCCAGAAACTGAAGCTATAAACCGCACCCCCAAAAGGGGTAAGCAGTAATAAATAGGGGAAGTTAACTGACCAAACCAACAACACCTGCCAGAGGTGTGGTCATTACCAAAACAACACAGACACAAATGATCCACAAGGAACCATTCAGATTAACCGACGTGTTGCCAGTCTCTCTGATCTCCTGTCACCTGTCACGGGAGTGTCCGTGACAGAAGGGCAGATGGTAAAAAACCCTGGGTCAGCAGCAAGGGGCTACACCCAGCAAGACACAAGAGACTGACCCAAAACCCCACAGCTCACAGGTACATATAGCTGCATAATGAGGGCACCTGATAAGACACACCCAGGAACAGATCAGAGAATGTTAACCCCATCAGAACCAGGATGACCAGAACCATAGAACAAACCATACATGCCACAGTTCACACACAAGGCCGCAGCCAGCACGCATCGCAGAACCAGCATACATGGGAACACCAACAGCCAGTACACAAAGCGCATGCAGCAAGCCTGCATGGCACCGGTGACAGGAACCACAGAAATGCAGATGCGGGAAGCCACAACACAGGCCACAGTTCACACACACACCGCAGCCAGCACGCAGTCTCAAGCAACCAGCATACACAGGTGTCAGCCTGCAGCCAGTACGCGAGAGACCCTGCAGCCAGCCTACACGGCAACTGTGACAAGAACTGCACAGAGATGCAGATACGGGGAGTGCAAACATTCACAGGCAGCAGTTCACACAAGACACCGCAGCCAGCATGCATCCCCAAGCAACCAGCTTACACAGGAGGCAGCCTGCAGCCAGTACGCGAGAGAACCTGCAGCCAGCCTACACAGCCACAACTGTCACAGTGACCGTGACAAGGGGGAGATTACACTTACAGAAAGGCAGGAGGCTCCTTTGAATTCAGAAACAGTGTAGAAGCAGTTGTTTTATCTTAGCTAGCTCTGACAAGTCCCTGCTGCCATCTTCTGAGTCTCTGTTACCAGGGAAGGATTAGGGAAGGACTATTCCACAGATTTACAGTTCTCACTAGGGATGAGCGAATCAACTTCGGATGAAACATCCGAAGTCGATTCGCATAAAACTTTGTTCTAATACTGTACGGAGCAGGAGCGCCGTACAGTATTAGAATGTATTGGCTCCGATGAGCCGAAGTTATTGCTTTGGGAAGTAGGGTTGTTGCGGGTATCGAAATTTCGATACCCAATCGATACTTTTGTCCCGGTATCGATACGATACCGGGATTTCCGTTTTTTCGATACTGGGCTGCGCTTCTGCGCATTCTAGTATCTCTGAACATGAGCGCGCTGCTATCGGCGCGCTCATGTTCTCTCAGCAGCACGGGGAGAAGGAAGCTGTCCTCCCTCCCCCCTGTGCTGCTGCCGCTGCCACCAATGAGAAGAGAGGGGCGGAGGAGGGGCGGCAATGAGAAGAGAGGGGCGGAGGAGGGGTGGGCGCACCGTGCCACCAATGAGAAGAGAGGGGCGGAGGAGGGGCGGGCGCACTGCGCCACCAATGATAGGATTATTTCCCACACAGAGCGGCGCCCAGCGATGTCCCAGCACTCACCATTAGTCCTGGGCGCCGCTCCGTTCGCCCGCAGTGCCCCATTACTGTCTCCTCTCCTGCTCCACATGCTGCTGATTACTATCGGAGCGATGGGAGGAGACATCGGCTTCACTAGTGGGCGTTCCTTCTCCCTGTGCTGCGATTGGACAGCGCTACAGCCAGGAAGAAGGAACGCCCACTAGTGAAGCTGATGTCTCCTCCCATCGCTCCGATAGTATTCAGCAGCATGTGGAGCAGGAGAGGAGACAGTAATGGAGCACTGCAGGCGAACGGAGCGGCGCCCAGGACTAATGGTGAGTGCTGAGACATCGCTGGGCGCCGCTCTGTGTGGCCTGATAGTGAAAGTCTGGACTCATATACAGTAGTCAGTCTTTAACACATACAGGAGGCGGGTGCCGGCAGCAAAATCGCGTTGCCGGCACCCTGCCCCTGACAGGGAGCTGCGATCAGCGGCAGTTAACTGCCGCTGATCTGCCAGTACCCGCCTCCTGTATAAAGGGGTAATTATCATTGGTGGTGCAGTGTGCCCCCCCCCCCCATCCCATTAAAATCATTGGTGGCACAGTGCGCCGGCCCCTCTCAACCCCCCAGTATTAAAATCATTGGTGGCAGTGGCCACAGGGACCTCTCCCCTCCCCCTCATTGGTGGTGCAGTGGCAGCTTCTGATCGGAGCCCCAGCTGTGTAAGCCTGGGGCTCCGATCAGTTACCATGGCAGCCAGGACGCTACAGAAGCCCTGGTTGCCATGGTAACATCCCTGATTCTGTGTGCACAAAGCACAGAGCAGCAGGGACAGTGTGGAGTCCTATTCACCCTGATAGAGATCTATCAGGCTGAATAGGAAAAGGGATGAAAGATCCCAAGTTCTAGCCCCTAAGGGGGGAAATAGTTATTAAATAAAAAGTGTAAAAAAAATAAACACTAAAATATGAAGTATAACTCACCCCCTTTTCCCAATTTCACATATAAAATATATAAATAATAAACATATTACATCGCCACGTCAGAAAAGTCAAAACTATTAAAATATAAAAAAAAAATCTAGGTGGTGAATGCCGGAACAGAAAAAATAAAATAAAAACTGCGCGATTCACCATTTTTAAAAATGAGGAATGCACGTGGCTTTTTTTGTTAATTTTTTTTCGCGTGGCATCGAATGGTATCGAGTATCGCAATACTTTTTCATGGTATCGAAACCGAATCAAAAATTTGGTATCGCAACAACTCTATTGGGAAGTCTCACGAGACTTTGCGCAATAACAAAAAAAATGAACTTGTACTGTTAAAAACCATTTCCCGAACTCAGCTTCGGTTCCAAGGTACCCCTTGGATCAAGCTAGCAAAGGAAGCAATATGGGTAATGACAATACATTAGTATGTAGGTATTAACTTTGTCTTCATGATAAATGCCACTTACTGAAGTGACAAAACCCCTTTAATCTGTCAGGTTGTGTAGGCCACATCCCCTACACAGCAGTAGGCACAGTTCATGGGGGAAGGGGGGGGGGTATGGAAGTGGTACGCTAAATAATAAGCAGCAGCAGGCGGTAGGGTTGTAGGTAGTACACTAAATAATAAGTGGCAGCCGACACTGTTCATAGGAGGGTATGGCAGTGGTACACTATATAATAAGCGGCAGTAGGCACAGTTCATGGGGGTATATGAGTGGAACACTGTATAATAGACAGCAGGCACAGTTCATAGGGTGTAGGGTGGTGGTAGACTATATAATAAGTGGAAGGCACAGTTCATAGGGGGAGTATGGCAGTGGAACACTATATAATAAGCGGCAGCAGGCACAGTTCATGGAGGGTAGAGTGATGGTGCACTATATAATAGGTGACAGACACAGTTCGTAGGGGGTACGGCATTGGCACACTATATAATAAGGGGCAGCAGGTACACTTCATGGATAGGTAATAGGGTTGTACACTATATAATAAGCCGCAGCAGGCACAGTTCTTGGGGGTTATGGTGGTGGTAAACTATATAAGTGGCAGCAGTACAGTTCAGGGGGGCGAGGGTATGCTGTTTTTTTTATTGTGTCATGTCCCATCCACAGTTTCCTGGGCCCCAGAAAGGCTTCCAGCCTCAGCCCAGTGTACTGTTTCTGTGTAGAGCTTGTTGTCACTGTGGCAGAGCAGCTGGGCAGGTCTTCACAGCGCTGGAGCCTGGAGTTTCTCTGGTGATGCTGGTCCCTGGGCAGGTCAAAGACAGGGCTGCAATAAAGTCCCGCGGGTGGCAGTGGTGGAACAGCTAAGTAAATTTTATAGCACTGTTAATGCTAATTGGCTAGCCAAGAGCCCAGCAAAGAGACAGAGTGCTTATCGGATTAGGGCGAGGATGTAGCCACCAATGCTCTGGGTAAGAGGGAGAGGGCCCACCTGCCCGTACAAACACAGGGAAAGCAGTCAGTGGGGTTCTGGAAGGCAGGGTCCAAGCACCAGGCAAGGACTGGGGATCCTTTGTATTTGTAATTAGAGGTGGGGCCTTTTGTCCTTGGCTGGGCTCCCTACCCCCACAGTCCCCATAGCAGCTGCATGGTCTGTCTCCATTGGTGGGTACGCCACTGTTCACAGGTGGTTGAGAACTATCAAGGCTGTTCTAGAAATACAGTAAGGTACTGCACATTTATAGGAATAAGACTTTATTGCTTGTGAAAAGGGTATATTGCTTCGGTGCCACCACACTTTGAAATGGACTGACCATCGGATCTAAGATCTGAATCCCACAGCCTGGGAATGGCAGAAAGCGTTAAAGGGGTTGTCTCACTTCAGCAAATGGTATTTATGTAGACAAAGTGTATACAAGGCACTTACTAATGTATTGTGATTGTCCATATTGCCGTCTTTGCTGGCTGGATTCATTTTTCCATTACATTATACACTGTTCATACTGTATCTGCTCATATCCAGGGGTTACGACCAGTCCAGCAGTGGTGGTAGTGCTTGCACACTATAGAAAAAAGTGCCAACCCCATGGGAGCGCACATAAGCAAGCATGCATGCGCAGCAGCTCCCATTCCAGCCACCTTGTACACTGCCTGTCCAAAAATAAAGTCGCCACCTGGATTTAACTAAGCAAATAGTTATGAGCCTCCTATTGGATAATTACTGTATGAGTGATACTCTTTCAGCTGGCAACAAGTTATTTAACCCCAACCGGTGCAATGAGTTGCTTCTCATTTCTTAAACAACCATTTCGAAAGACACATCTCGTGGTCGTGGAAAAGATGTTAGTCTGTTTGAGAAGGGTCAAATCATTGGGATGCATCAAGCAGAGAAAACATCTAAGGAGATTGCAGAAACTACTAAAATTTGGTTAAGAACTGTCCAACGCATTATTAAAAACTGGAAGCATAGTGGGGACCCATCGTATTCGAGGAAGATATATGGCAGGGAAAAAATCCTGAATGATTGTGATCGGCGATCACTTAAACGTTTGGTGAAATCAAATCGAAGAAAAACAACAGTAGAACTCAGAGCTATGTTTAATAGTGAAAGTAAGAGCACTTCCACACGCACAATGCGAAGGGAACTCAAGGGATTGGGACTGAACAGCTGTGTAGCAGTAAGAAAACCACTAATCAGTGAGGCAAACCAGAAAAAAAGGCTTCAATTTTCTAGGGAGCATAACGATTGGACTCTGGAGCAATGGAAGAAGGTCATGTGGTCTGATGAGTTCAGATTTACCCTGTTCCAGAGTGATGGGCGCATCAGGGTAAGAAGAGAGGCAGATGAAGTGATGGACCCATTATGCCTAGTGCCTACTGTACAAGCCTGTGGGGGCAGTGCTATGATCTGGGGTTGCTGCAGTTGGTCAGGTCTAGGTTCAGCAACAGTATGTGCTCCAAAAATGAGGTCAGCTGACTACCTGAACATACTGAATGACCAGGTTATTCCATCAATTGAATTTTTCTTCCCTGATGGTACGGGCATATCCCAAGATGACAATGCCAGGATCCATCGGGCTCAAATTGTGAAAGAGTGGTTCAGGGAGCATGAGACATCATTTTTACACATGGATTGGCCACCTCAGAGTCCAGACCTTAACCCCATTGGGAATCTTTTTTTTTTTTGGGACAGGCGACTTTTTTTTGGGACAGGCAGTGTACAGTCGTGGCCAAAAGTTTTGAGAATTACATAAATATTGGAAATTGAAAAACTTGCTGCTTAAGTTTTTATAATAGCAATTTGCATATACTCCAGAATGTTATGAAGAGTGATCAGATGAATTGCATAGTCCTTCTTTGCCATGAAAATTAACTTAATCCCAAAAAAAACTTTCCACTGCATTTCATTGCTGTAATTAAAGGACCTGCTGAGATCATTTCAGTAATCGTCTTGTTAACTCAGGTGAGAATGTTGACGAGCACAAGGCTGGAGATCATTATGTCAGGCAGACTTGACCTGTTAAAAGGAGGGTGATGCTTGAAATCATTGTTCTTCCATTGTTAACCATGGTGACCTGCAAAGAAACGTGTGCAGCCATCATTGCGTTGCATAAAAATGGCTTCACAGGCAAGGATATTGAGGCTACTAAGATTGCACCTCAATCAACAATTTATAGGATCATCAAGAACTTCAAGGAAAGAGGTTCAATTCTTGTTAAGAAGGCTTCAGGGCATCCAAGAAAGTCCAGCAAGCACCAGGATCGTCTCCTAAAGAGGATTCAGCTGGGGGATCGGAGTGCCACCAGTGCAGAGCTTGCTCAGGAATGGCAGCAGGCAGGTGTGAGCGCATCTGCACGCACAGTGAGGCGAAGACTTTTGGAAGATGGCCTGGTGTCAAGAAGGGCAGCAAAGAAGCCACTTCTCTCCAAAAAAAACATCAGGGACAGATTGATCTTCTGCAGAAAATATGGTGAATGGACTGCTGAGGACTGGGGCAAAGTCATATTCTCCGATGAAGACTCTTTCCGATTTTGGTGGTAAAAGCAGAATTGCATTATGGATTCCGTTACCACTCCCCTGCATAACGGAAATTGGACGGATCCGTTTTGCAGCCTATAGACTTCTATTATGACTGAATGAATAACGGAATGCCTCTAAAGGCATTCCGTTATGCATTCCGTCATAGAATTGCGTTAGGATCCGTGGTAACAGAATCCATAAAGCAATTCTGCTTTTACCACCAAACGAAGTGTGAACGAATTTCAAAATATGAAATTCGCTTATCTCTAATTGTAACCATCAGGCAGCGGCCCCAGTACCAGAGTGTGCCTCAAGGGGAAAAAGGTTTTCACCACTCAGTTCACTGCATGTCCCAAAGGGAACGTTGGAGTAAGGACGGCCTTTGTGAACCACTATTCCTATCCATGCCACAACTACTACTCCCCTCCTCCCGGCTCTCCCCCTGAGGTTTGCTGCAGCAGACCAACCATCAAGATTCAAGCCCATGTGAAGGTGGCCTGGAAGAGATGTTGACCAATCCATTACAATAGTGGAACAGATTTATTAATCTGGTGTTAAATGTAGGCAGCTTTTATTTAAATTTTCACCAGTTACTGGCGGGCTTACTTATCTAAGATTTTTTATGCCAAATTTGTTGCTCAATTTTGGTGCACGTTTTGACATAGAACACCACACCCTTATCACTAAGCCAACAAGTTTATTGGATTACTCTTAAATAATAATAGTGTTACACATCAGAGGGTTCAGGTGCAAACAAATAAAAATCAGACATTACATAGCAACAAACAAAAAAGAGGGCTCTGCTCACAAGAGCTTACAATCTATGAGGAGGGTGTCACAAAAGCTAAGAAGTGCTTGTTTTTTACTATGGTCCAGCTGTTTTCAAAATCCATCTTGTGAACATAATTTAAAGGGGAAATATCAGGTTTAGGTAGGATAGTAGATAAGGAAACACAAGTAGTTCAGCTTTTGAAAGATTCCGTTACAGGTTGAGAGAAGACATGATGTTTGAGACAGCGGACAGTCATTGGATATCTGTAGGGTGTGGTAGATAGTGTTTGATGATGGATCAGCCTCTGAAGAATGAAATTTAAGGGGCAAATATGAAGGAGAGTTAGATCAGGGCATGTGATAGGCCACCCTAAAAAGATTTGTTTTTAGAGAGTGCTTAAAACTGTGGATGTTGGGAATTAACCTAATTATCTGGGGTAGAGCATTCCAGAGAGCTGGTGCAGCATGAGAGAAGTCTTGGAGACAGGAAGTTCAGATTATGGTGGACATTAGTCGTAAATCATTTGCAGAGCAGAGAGTACAGGTAAGATGGTAGGCAGAGGCTGTGGAGATATAGGAGTGTAGCACTGTGGAGAGCTTTGTGGGTGAGAGTAGAAGTTTGAATTGATTTCTATCGTGTGTAGGCCACCAGTGCAATGACTGGCACAGGGCAAAGGCATTGGAGTAGTGGTTAGACAGATAGATGAACCTGGCTGCTGCATTCAGTATAGATTGGAGAGGGGAGAGTCTGGTGAGGGAGAGACCAATTAACAGTGTGCAACAGTAATCGGGACAGGAATGAATCAGGGGAACAATGAGAGTTTTTGTTGTTTCCACTGTAAGAAGAGGTCGGATTCTAGAGATGTTTCTGAGGTGCAGGCGGCATGAGCGGGCAAACGATTGAATATAGGGGGTGAAGGAAGTGAGAAAGGTTAGGTTAGGAAGCAGATTCTCTTCTACTTTCTCTGTGCAGTGAATGGAGCTAGTCTCCACCCACCACGTCTGAGAGAAGTGCAAACTAGACATTAAGCAGACACAGGGGAAAATTGCTAAAAATTACAGATGCAAGTCATATAAAGGGCAGAGATAGTATTATCTCTTATGCACACACTCTACTAATAATTAATGCAAAGTTTGCTGAAAGGTTAGGTATGCTTTAAGGCCAATAGATTAGGGCATACCGAGTAGGGTCTGGTGGTCTACAGTGTCAAATGCTGCAGAGAGATCCAAAAGAATGAGTAGATGCACCAAAATGTGCTAGAATTTGGGTGCATTTTATGACAAGATCTAGATGCAAACACATTAATAAATCTGCCCTGTTCTTTTTGCCCTACACAGCACATCGGATTGACACTGTATCTGATTATAGGGTGCTTGTACTTTCTGCAGGTAGCAGTACTAGACATATTTTATTAGGCTGCAAACATAATCAGGGTTCCATTTTAATGATGTGCGGCAATGGCAGCATAGGAAATATTATCCCGGTGTCTGAGATAAATTACATTTTATTCGTCTCAGTAGAGATGTTGACGAAGCATACCGTTCAATTAATGTCTGTCTTATGAATGTGATATCAGAATGAAATATTATCTCCTGGCTCACAGATCATGGGACATGGGTGCATGGGGTAATGTTCACCTTGTATCTCTCATTTCAGATATTTTTATGCCTTTATATACATAAACCATTTTCAGGCCTCTAAACCTGACTGTATAATCAATGAGTGAAGTTATAAACAGGGGAGAGACCCCACTTATAGTATATAGGAAGAGGAGCTCTGGAGCACAGTATTTTGTAAAGAATGTTTCCACCTGCCTGTTATGGCTACAGCCCAGCTGGAAATTAATACTGGAGGCAGTTATTACATCTTTATAATGATATTTGCATATGTCCTATAACTGTCTCCGGGGGGAGCTTATCACATATAATTTATACAGCTTCCATTTACTACTATAGGTATTAGGTTAAAAGGGTTTTCCAGCATTTTCTAACTGCTGACCTACCGTCAGGATAGGTCCTCACCAGTATCTGATCAGTGGGGGTCTCACACCAGGGACCCCCACCGATCAGTTGTTTTTCACCTGTGAGCGCCGTCACCTTCTCACAGCTTATCAAGCACAGCGCCGTACATTGTATAGTGGCTGTGCTTGGTATCGTGCTCAGCCCCATTGACTTGAATGGGGCTAAGCTGCTCCTAGGCCACATGACCAATGAACGCGTTGTCACTGGCCTAGGAGAAGCTGTGAGAAGACTGCAGCACTCACAGGAGCCCTGGTGCCTTCTCAAACAGCTGATTGGAGGGGGTCCTGGGTATCAGACCCCCACCAATCAGATACTGATGACCCATCCAGAGGATAGGTCATCAGTATAAAAATCTCAGAAAACCCCTTTAATCTGTATGCGGTGAGCTCCCCCTAGTGATGAGTGTAGGCAACCAGACATGTATAAATACATTGACAGCTGGGTGTTACTGTCCAAACTGACAGTATCAGCCTATGCAGGGACACACACCTTTTCTAAGGAGAATAGTGACATCCAGTTCTCAATTTATTCATATATTTGCAGGAGGGATAAGAGAGGAACTCCCAATGCAGAGAAGATGCTTGAAAACTGTTGTAGTAAATACTTTTACAAGTATATACCAAAGCAGACATGTCAGGAGCAGAAAGAGGACCTCTTTAACAATAATAACACTAGTGATGGACGAACATCAAATGTTCACGAACCGCAAGTTCGCGGCGGGCCCCATTCACTTTAATGGCAGGCGAACCTGAAAAACCTTCAGGTCATATTTGCAGCCACCAAAAACTTAGTAGAAGTGCACAAATAGTCCCACAACATGGACAGTGACATACCAGAGGGGGATCAATGACAAAAATTCCAACAAAATATGTATCTTAATCAGGGGACATTGTTATGCGTCTTAAAGTGGAATTCTCTTAAATGTGCCCTGTTGGAGCATCGAAAATTTTTATTGTAGGCCACAGGAGTACGGGCCTTAAAAATTAGGCATTCACCTGACATAAAAGAAATTCTGATTATATGGCTCGAGGAGGTACATTATGCGGTCACTGAATAACAGTTTTACTGTAGCCCACTTTTTTGGGGGGGGCAACCGCAAACAAATGCTGCACTACCCAAATGCACTATATAGAAAGTATATAATTGGTATATCACACCCCTGCCTCAATCACTTTTTTTTTGGGGGGGGGGGGGGGGGGCAACTGGTATATCACACCGGTAGAAATTATTTGTTCCAATAGTGTTTGGCACTCTGTGTGGCTGCGGTATCGCAGCAGAACCGCACACAACTGCTGCACAATACAAAGGCACTATAATATACTTTCTATGTTAGAAAGTATATTATAAGTATATTACACCCTCTGTGTATCACACCTATCGATAGCACACCTATACCAGTCCTTCAAAGGCCTTTTGTGGCCCTATTAGCTAGCGTTTGGTGTCCCTAACAGTCTGACCCTGCTCCACACAACAACCTCTCCCTACACTGGCAAAAGACTGAATGTAAAATGGCGGCGAGATCAGGTTTATTTATAAGGTAGAGGGTGCGTCCATGTGCTGAAACGTCTCAATTGGCTGTCCTGTACCACCTGATGGATGTGTCATGGGTCAAAGTTCTTCACAATGTAAAAGAATATGGCTCCGGCAGACTTCGCTATATGTTCGCTCGTTCGGCGAACCGTGAACGAGCAAAGTTTGCAGCGAAACGACCGCAAGGCCATCTCTAAATAACCCTATGCTGGCATTGTGTATAGGAGACGCTCTGCTGACAGTATTGTTTATTGAGGGTACTCTGCTTTTTTCCAGTTTAATATGTCTTTGTGAACTACAGAGCTCTTTAGAGATTGAGGCATGTTATTGATATCTATGTACAGTTCTGTTATGACTGATAGCTGCAACAACTCAAACAAGGTATTCGAGGAAGACAGACAATAGACAAAGCCCCAGGTTATAACGGGAAAATCCCCCGGCTACTGGAGGAGTCACAGCTCTGGGGGAAATCCCACCATGCCAACTGAACTTGGAAGACGGAAAGTACCTTGCACATGACTGGACACACACTGTCCTGTTTACATGTTGATGATAGATGGGCATGTATCCTCTTACATCGGACTATTTTAGTCTGGTCTGCACATGCAAGGAATTAAAAGGGAACGTTTCTATATTTTAGGAGCTGCAACTCAAAGAAGATGTAAAATCTGGGAGGAAAGATATACTGTAAAAAACGAAAATCATATGCTACATGACAATCTCTAACAAAGCTAGAACCAGCCCTGTACCTCACATGAATCCAGAGATCTCCCAATTCATTCCTCTGCTAGATTTATATCAAACCGACAGTTCAAGGGGAGTGTCTTCTGCAGCTCAGGAGGCGTGTTAATGCTCTGCCTATCATAACTCAGGAGGCAGTTGGAGGATGAAACTGAGCATGTGCGACCATTGCAGTGAGCAGGTCAAAGAAATAAGACAGAAAACAAAGAGCAGGTGGACTATACAGATACATTTTACTGAATAACTAAACTCTAAAAGCTAAATTTTTAATTACATGCAGTTATAAAAGGATATTTTTTCGTGGGACAACCTATTGAAGTGAATATAAAATATAATGTATACAAAGCTGGATTTCCCTATAGGCACACTAGGCCTGTGCCTATGGACCTGGGGTATGTGCTCGGCTGATGGGAATATTTGCATAGAAAACATTGAATGTTTTGTATTCGTAAGGGCTGGGGACCTCTACTGGACTTGTTGGGACTATTGCTTCTTATGTGCATCCCAAGAACCAAGGCACAATGCGCTTTATTATTGTTTGCTATGATATTCCATGGTTAATAAAATTCAGTCATCATATAGTAAATGACAGTCTCTTTCTAACCAAGCTAGAACCATTCAGTGCTCCAATTGTTCTGTTAGGTTTATTTCAATCTGGAAATTCAGGGTGTGTGTTCTTCCTGCAGCAGCTGGCGGAGGTTGAAGGCTGAAACTAAATATGTGTGTCCACCTTAGTGAAGTGGATAGAAAAATTAAAAAAAGAACAAACAGCAGGTGGCGCTATACAGATAGATTTTACTGAATAACTCAGTGGCTATACTAAATGTTTAATTGCATGTAATTACAAAGGTATTCCTATCCAGGTGATGGCTTTAAAACCATAGAACCAAGCTGTATTCATGCACTGAGCTTGGTTCTGGTGCTGTATCTATGTACTGAGCTTGGTTCTGGTGCTGTATCTATGTACTGAGCTTGGTTCTGGTGCTGTATCTATGTACTGAGCTTGGTTCTGGTGCTGTATCTATGTACTGAGCTTGGTTCTGGTGCTCTATCTATGTATAAAGCTTGGTTTTAGTGTTGTATTAATGTACTGAGCTTGGCTTTGGTGCTGTATCTATGTACTGAGCTTGGTTCTGGTGCTGTATCTATGTACTGAGCTTGGTTCTGGTGCTCTATCTATGTATAAAGCTTGGTTTTAGTGTTGTATTAATGTACTGAGCTTGGCTCTGGTGCTGTATCTATGTACTGAGCTTGGTTCTGGTGCTGTATCTATGTATAGAGCTTGGTTTTAGTGTTGTATTAATGTACTGAGCTTGGCTCTGGTGCTGTATCTATGTACTGAGCTTGGTTCTGGTGCTGTATCTATGTATAGAGCTTGGTTTTAGTGTTGTATTAATGTACTGCTGTATTTATGTACTATGATTAGTTCCTATGTTGTACTTATGTCATTTATATTATATACTGTATGTATACCCCCTTTTAGATGTAAAACACCCTGGAATTATATTAATAATAATTATCTTGGTACTTGAACTGTATCTGATAATATATCTCTATGTTAAGCAGTAAACTTGTACACAAGCAATCAGTTGGCGCCCATATTAAAGTTGTCTATGATGAGCAGTAATTTTAAATTAGCTTTTCTTTGTTCTGCAAGGACTATCCCATCTCTATAAAAGCTTTTCAGAAAAGCATGTCATCACTTTACTGCATGTGTCCAGGATTCTCATATGTCTTTGCAGTCTGTTCATATTTCTCCTAATGTGTCTTCATTTTTAATATCCAGGCCTCTCATGTCTCCAGACTGCTAACTTGTACATATTGTCCCTTTCTGTTCCCGGGCTACCAGTGTGTTCTATCTGCTCAGATAATTCATATGCATAGAAAATCTTTGAATTAGTAATGACCGACATTGCACCTTTAAAACAAACGCACATTTTATACAATTCTACAGATTACAAGCAGTGCAGGGAGTAACCACAAACTATTTGCCTCCGAGGGATAGTTTTTAGGCAACCGTGGGCAGGTCTGGCAGGGTGTTCCTGGTATTCAGTGGTTAGTACTTAGGGGTGGATTGGCCATAGACTCTACAGGGAAATGCTCCCCTGCCCCTTGCCACAAAGCAGGGAAGGTGGGCCCCAAGCTGAACTCTTGCACCAGGGCCCTTGAGCCTTTAGCTACCCCAATCCTGATCCAGTAGATGTTTATGAAACTGATCTTCTTAAAGAAGCACCCCCACAAAATGTTTTATTCTCAGATCTCTTAGAAAGGTACATGATGTAAACTGTAGTGCAGGTTATTTTCTTACGAGTGACTGTATTTGTGAGTTATAACCTCCCTTCTGATGCTCAGCTGTCATGTGATCAGCACTCTGATTTCCAACTGTCAGTTACTTCTCTATTTATTCCTATCATACTGACATTGAGGCTTCCATAGGAATACATCGAGAAACTGGCTTCCTGTCCACACATAAGATGCTGTGTTATTTGGAAAGTCAGAGCGCTGGTCATATGACACAGCTGAGAATCAGAAGGGAGGGGATAACTCACAAATACAGTCACTGGTAAGAAGATTACCTTTAAGGCTGTTTACATCATGTACCTAACAGGTCAGAGATTAAAACATTTTTGTGGGAGTGCTACTTTGAGGTTACGTGAGGTAATGTTTATTTTTTCTAAAAAAATTGTAACATAATAGAAATGACAAAACTAATATTCACCATTGATCAGGGGCGTAACTATAGGGGAAGCAGAGGAAGAAGCTGCTTTGGGGCCCTGAACCAGAAGGGGGCCCATCCAGGAAGAGGAGGACTAAAAGATTTTGTCAGGGCGCCCTCAACAGTATTACACAATGATATACAGTGACAGTATAGACAGTGTAGAAAATGGATGGAACAGCTGCCGGACCTGGTCTGAGAGAGCGATCTTTACTAGCTAGAGGAATGGGGGCGGCATGAAAGGAAGGGGTTGCGAAAATATTACTGGGGGAGGGGGCCCCATTAAAAAATTTGCTGTGGGGCCCAGTCATTTCTAGCTACGCCACTGTTGAGAGGTGTAGCCTCCCTATGATAACACCAAGTAGCAAAAATACTGAAACAAGAAGTAGTTATGGTGAGTTAGTAGAATACACAGACGGCTTGGAGCATGGGAGCATCCTTACCCCTGTGCTGCGGGTGGTGCATGGAAGGACCTTATCAGTTGCTTTTCCTGCACTACATGATGGAACATGTGCACTGCAGCTACTCCTTGTTGCAAAATTAAACACAGGCGTGTGCACACCAGCTATATTCTCGATTGTTTTCTATTTTCTCCATATCCCCAGCAGGTATGATGATATGCAACATTTGGGGGGAGGGGTTGGGGTTGAGACCTTTCTTCTGGGCTCACCAGTATATTAAAATGGCTCTGCCGATCAGCTCTCCTAATATATATGCTTTAATCAGGGGGTGCACCCAGATATCAAACCCAGATTTGCAGTGCGTGTGTGTAAGTAATCACCAGGCAATGCAGAAAGCAAAACACACCACACATTTCTGATGAATTTACTTTTTTTTTTTTTATAAGAAGAAATTTTAATAAAGAAAATCTGATTTAAAATGTCGCTCTCCACCTCACCCATTTTATTCGACTTCTATGCTGGAAAATGAGGAACAGGTGCTTTGTAAATATGGAGCTCATTCTGAACACCATATTTCTCATTGTATATATTCACCAGACAACTTTTCCTTACAGATCTAAACCACTGCTTCCGTTCAGCCACCACTAGGGGGAGTTTATTGCATAGGAATTTATGCAGTTATCTTTGAGTGCAGTGGAAGCTGTAATCATTGCTTTGCACTGAGCTTCCCTTAGTGGTTAGGCTGCAAGAAAATTCAGTATATTCATTTCAGGAAGAGAAGTGATCCACTTCTATTAAAGGTACGCCACAAGCTTTAATAAATGCTTGTGTTCCACATGAAATAACAATTTTGGAGCTTCTCTTATTTGCGAGTTATCTATACATTTCCAACAGGAACAACAAAGGGACAATACAGACTTCTAACGAAAAAGAAGCCTGAAAATTGTTATTTTTCCGATGGAATACAATTATTACTTACAGACATGTCAGGAGAGCCGAGTAGTCGTCTTTTAAACTGTAAGGCCCCTTTCACATGACTGAGTTTTCCGCGTGGGTGCAATGCGATGAGCGTTTTTTTTTCACACATCAGTTCTGCGTTGCGTAAAAAAAACGCAGCATGTTCTATATTCTGCGTTTTTCACACAGCCCTGGCCCCATAGAAGTGAATGGGGCTTCAGTGAAAAACGCATTGCATCCGCAAGCCAGTGCTGATGGTTGCTAAGAGATGTTGTTTGTAAACCTTCAGTTTTTTATCACGCGCATGAAAAACGCATCAAAACGCATTGCACTCCCATGGAAAACACTGAACAACTGAACACAATTGCAGACAAAATTGATTGAACTTGCTTGCAAAATGGTGCGAGTTTCCCTGAACGCACCCTGAACGCATCTGGACCTAATCCGTCACGCTCGTGTGAAAGAGGCTTAAGGAGCAAAAACTGGACTGTGAGGCCATAAGGCCTCTTTCACACGGGCGTCGCGTGTGAGGGCCGGACAAGATGTGGGTGCGTAGCGGGAAAAAGCTTGATTTTTCCGCGTGAGTGCAAAGCATTTTAATGCATTTTGCACGGGCGTGAGAAAAATCGTCATGTTTGGTACCCAGACCCAAACCCGGACTTCTTCACAGAAGTTCGGGTTTGGGATCGGTGTTCTGTAGATTTTATTATTTTCCCTTATAACATGGTTATAAGGGAAAATAATAACATTCTTAATACAGAATGCTTAGTAAAATGTCCATTGAGGGGTTAACAATAATAAACAAATTTAACTCACCCCATCCACTTGATCGCGTAGCTGATCTCCTCTTCTTTCTACTTTCTTTAGGACCTGGCTAAAGGACCTTTGATGACATCACTGCGCTCATCACATGGTCCATCAACATGGTGATGGACTATTTGATGTGCGCAGTGATGTCATCAAAAAAAGAAAGAAGACATGCCAGGTTGAGCGTTCAAGTGGATTAAGGTGAGTTTATTAATTGTTTTTTTATTTTTTAACCCCTCCATCACTATTTTACTAAGCATTCTGTATTAAGAATGCTATTATTTTCCCTTATAACTATGTTATAAGGGAAAATAATAAAGTTTGGGTCCACATCCCAATCGTCTCCTAACAACCATGCGTGAAAATCACATCCGCACTTGATTTTCACGCAGCCCCATTCACTTCTATGGGGCCTGCGTTGCGTGAAAAACGCACAATATAGAGCTTGTTGTGATTTTCACATAACGCACAAGTGATGCGTGAAAATCACTGCTCATGTGCACAGCCCCATAGAAATGAACGGGTCCGGATTCAGTGAGGGTGCAATGCGTTCACCTCACGCATCGCATCCGCGCGGAATTCTCACCCGTGTGAAAGGGGCCTAAATGTTTCCACTCAGATTTCAAATTGCTGTGAACTTTGAGGGAAATGTACCATTCCCTACGCCTTTTTTTGGTGTTTAAAAGTCGCAAAACCCCATTTTTGCTGTTTTTTAAATGCCATTTAAAATTTTAGTAGCAACCGGCATATCTACGCCGCCCTTGCCAGTTTCCCAAAAGGGGCCATGGCAAGGGTGGGGTTTGGGCGGGTTGGCATTATATAAGTAATGACTGAAATCTATGGCAGCTTCGAGCTGGAGTAGATTTCAGTCTGGAGCACAGACTGCTGGAGGAGGCCTGCTCCTCATCATAAAATAAATGCTTCGGCAGCCCTCTGAAGATTGGTGTAGCACACGTGGATCTTGATAAATCAGGACCTTTGTGCTTATTCTTTTCTGCATGTCTTCACCATTAGAGAATTGTACAGAGTTGTAATTTGGAGTGCTCATTCATGCGCCTACATAGTGTCGGAGAATTGCGAATTTTACAGCACCTCTGTTGCAGCAGTAATTTAATGTACGGTATGGGGAAATCATGCAAGAAAGAGAAAGAAAAAAGTACAAAGACAAATACAGCAATAATAGCATCTAAATACCCTGTAAAACAATGTTACACTGACACCTAGTGGAATCTAGAGAAATTACTTATATCCAATAGAAAAAAGCAGCATGTTCACATCCTCAGTGAAAGTTTCCGGCAGAGAACAGCCTGCGGGAATCCACCGGATCCCACATTGCCGGATTCATTAGTTCACCACCAGATCCCCATTGACTGTGATGAGGTCTGGCAGTGCTTCGGCCGCGTGCAGCGGTTTCTTTCTGTCCATCTGACAGCCAGCATTTATGCCGGATCATCTCTGACGGAGATGTGAACGCATAATTAGGATACCGGCACATGGGTCTAAGCGGTCTTTCAGACATTCTGCACAAATTTCCATGCATTTTTCTGTGTGTTTTTGTGTGTTTTCCATATTTGATGCGGATTTGCCGCTGATCTCTTGCATTGAAAATAATGAAATCCGCACAAAAGAACCACACAAACAATTGACATGCTGCAGATAACAAATCCTCAACAACAAAAAAGCAAATAGTTTGCTGGTACTGTATTACACTGCGGTTTTTCTGCACGGGAATCCGTGTGTAATTGTCAATATGTGCAGGTGGCCTTTAAGGGCTATTCCCATCTGAGACACTGGGGGCATATCGCTAGGATATGCCCCCATTGTCTGATAGGTGCGGGTCCCACCTCTGGGACCTGCACCTACACTGAGAACTTAGTGGGGAAGGTGGTGGCCAGAGGACCACCGGGGTTTTCCGGGGTCTGGCCACCACCAAGAGCTCTCCCCGTAATAGTGAATTGGAGCGCACCGCGCTTACGCAGCCACCGCTCCCATTCATTTCTATGGGACCAAAGGAAATAGCCGAGCCAGTGCTCAGCTATTTTCGGCGGTCCCATAAAATGAATGAAGGGCGGCTGCACATGCGCTGTGAGCCCTTCACCCCTTTCGGGTCTTCGTTCTCAGTGTAGGTGCAGGTCCCAGAGGTGGGACCCGCACCTATTAGACAATGGGGGTATATCCTAGCAACATGCCCCCATTGTCTGAGATGGGAATACCCCTTTAAGATCCAGGGTACAAAGATATTTAAAAGTAAAGAATTTTCAGCACTCCACCGAAATCCAATCCCAGCAAATGGCTTATTCACCCATGCAGAGTCACTTAAGAAATGTACCTTTCATGAGAAGAAATTACCGGAAGAGAAGTTAAAGTCGGATTCATTTTTTAAACCCCTGCTATATGATTTGTGGTTGGACTGAGGATCCTATAGATATTTCCATCAGTATTCAGGGAGTGGACAGTCGCATCAATTTCTGCAACAAATCTGACATGTGTGAATAGGAGGGAACAGAGCAAGGATGCCCTTACGTTTACATGCCTATGGTTAGTGTATAGACTAGTGTGCTTATTTAGTATGTAAATCACATGGTGCAGTTGTATTTATTGGTTCAGTAAATCACATTTATGTATTTTATTTATGACGTTGCCATATAATCACATATGCCGACATCCCCAGAATACGACGGTAGACTGGGGGGGGGGATGTGCGATGTATACAGAGATGGCATGGCGTCAGTGAGGAACAAGATACTTGATTATCGATTATTCAGAACTTAGGATCTGAGAGTGGTGCCCCTGGGCTCGAAGCGTACCTGCACCTGTACTTCTAAAAACTTTTGATATATCATAGTGACATATAAAAGGTTTCAGTTGGCGAGGGTCTGAGTGCTCAGAATGTTCACCAATCAAAACCGTTGATATGTCAAGGGTCTTTTAAAAGTACAGGTGCACTTTACAAGGTTATCCCATGAATAATGTAAAAAACTTAAAATTATACATCACATAGTACATGACAATCTCTTTCTAACAAAGCTAGAACCAGCCCTGTACCTCACATGGATCCAGAGATCTCCCGGTTCATTGCTCCAATTGCTCTGCTGCATTTATTTTAAGATGTCAGATTAGGTGACCTTTCACACGGGGTGTGTCCTTTCTGCTGCACCTCTGGGCAGGAAGGATGGAACTAAGACTACATGCACACGACCATTGTGTGTTTTGCGGTCCGCAAATCGCGGATCTGTAAAACACAGCTGGCGTCCGTGTGCGTTCCGCAATTTGCAGAACGTCACGGACAGCCTTTAATATAACTGCCTATTCTTGTCCGCAAAGCGCGGACAAGAATAGGACAGGTTATATTTTATGCGGACCACGGAATGGAGCAACAAATGTGGACAGCGCACGGAGTGCTGTCCGCATCTTTTGCGGCCCCATTGAAGTAAATGGGTCCACATCCGAGCCGCCAAAACTGCGGCTCGGATGCGGACCAAAACAAAGGTTGTGTGCATGAAGCCTAAGCATGTTTTTCCGTCTCAGTAAGGCCTCATGCACACAAACGTATTATATTTCTGTTTCCGTTTGGTTTTTGCGGTTTCCGTTTGCGGTCTATATGCGGAACCATTCATTTCAATGGTTTCGCAAAAAAAACAGAAGGTACTCCGTGTACATTCCGTTTTTCCGTATATCTGCTCCGCTAAAAGATAGAACTTGTCCTATTATTGTCCGCATAACAGACAAGGATAGTACTGTTCTATTAGGGGTCAACTGTTCCGCAAAATACGGAATGCACACGGGCGTTATCCGTATTTTTTGTAGACCGCAAAATACATAGGGTCGTGTGCAAGAGGAATTAACAGGACAGAGAAATTAGAAGAGCAAACAGCAGGTGGCGCTATACAGACAGATTTAATTGAATAACTCAGTGGCTATAATTAATTTTTAATTACATACAATTACAAAAGTATTCAGATCCAGGTGCTGGTTTGAAAAATGTAGAATATTTTTTGTGGGGCAACCCCTTTAGGCCTCTTTCACACGGGTGTCATTTTTTTGGCCCGGATAAGAGGCGGGTGCGTTGCGGGAAAATGCAATGATTTTTCCACGCGAGTGCAAAACATTGTAATGCGTTTTGCACTCGCGTAAGAAAAATTGCGCATGTTTGGTACCCAAACCCGAACTTCTTCACAGAAGTTCGGGCTTGGGATTGATGTTCTGAAGATTGTATTATTTTCCCTTATAACATGGTTATAAGGGAAAATAATAGCATTCTGAATACAGAATGCATAGTACAATAGTGCTGGAGGGGTTAAAAAAAAAAAAAAAAAAAAAAAAAAAAAAAGAAGTTAACTCACCTTCTCCTCTTGATCGCGTAGTTCCCGGTCTCTTTACTTCTTGAATGAGCTGTGGGCTGAATAACCTGTGGTGACGTCAGATCACATGCTCCAATCACATGGTCCATCACCGTGGTGATGGAGCATGTAATCTGACGTCACCACAGGTCCTTTAGCCCACAGCTCATTCAAGAAGTAAAGAGACCGGGAACTACGCGATCAAGAGGAGAAGGTGAGTTAACTTTTTTTTTAACCCCTCCAGCCCTATTATACTATGCATTCTGTATTCAGAATGCTATTATTTTCCCTTATAACCATGTTATAAGGGAAAATAATATAGTGAATAGACTGTCACCTAGCAACCATGCGTGAAAATCGCACCGCATCCGCACTTGCTTGCGGATGCTATGCGATTTTCACGCACCCCATTCACTTCTATGGGGCCTGCGTCGCGTGAAAATCGCACAATATAGAGCATGCTGCGATTTTCACTCAACGCATAAGTGATGCGTGAAAATCACCGCTCATGTGCACAGCCCCATAGAAATGAATGGGTCAGGATTCAGTGCGGGTGCAATACGTTCACCGCACGCATCGCACCCGCACGGAAAACTCGTCCGTGTGAAAGGGGCCTTAAAGAGGTTTCTGCAAAAACGTGAGTCAAAGAGGAACGGTGATAAAATACTAAAAGAACCATTAGTGTTCGGCTTCACAGTGACACTGGTCGCGGGACACCTGTCGCGGCCAGGATCGCAGAGTAGCAGTGACCCCATAGAAATATAAGCAGTGTTAGATCGTGCTGCGATCACATTTCTTTGTTTCAATATTTACAGGTATGACAGTACTCCCCCTTCTACAGGTGACCTCCGGACTTCCAGGACCGACCTTATAAGGATGAGCTCTGTGGAATGCTTTCACCAGACGACTAGCATTAACATCGCAAAAACACAAATGCAATCGCACTCTGCAACCAGCACTCTGCCCTGCATTTATGCTGGATGTTGAATAAGGCATTGGTGTACATTTTGGCCAAAGCGTAATAAGCCACTCACCACGTCAAGGTCGCCTTAATGAGTGGTCCCTAACACTAGTTCCTACCTTTTATGGGCCATGACAGCCACACAAAGTCCAGGGAGCGCAGGTACAGCATGCACGCCAAGCACACTCTGCTTTTAACCCCGTCCGGTGCCATTACAGCTTTCATCGGATCCAGGGATGCGAGTACCAACATGCATGCTGAGCCCACTATATACTTCTCCTGGAGCCTAATGGCTACTGGTAGGTGCTATATAAGCAGACTCAGTTTTATACTGACTTTAAAACCAGCCTCCAGGGCAGACTAACTGGTCAGGTGTGCATGGCTGCTTGGAGATCGCCACGCCTCCAATATATACTACAAAGAAAAAATATGGGGGATACAGCACACACAACCCCTAGCAGGTGCAGATTGCTATGACGAAATACAGATACAAACGCAAAAACACAAAATGCAATCGCACTCTGCAACCAGCACTCTGCCCTGCCTTTATGCTGGATGTTGAATAAGGCATTGGTGTACATTTTGGCCAAAGCGTAATAAGCCACTCACCACGTCAAGGTCGCCTTAATGAGTGGTCCCTAACACTAGTTCCTACCTTTTATGGGCCATGACAGCCACACAAAGTCCAGGGAGCGCAGGTACAGCATGCACGCCAAGCACACTCTGCTTTTAACCCCGTCCGGTGCTATTACAGCTTTCATCGGATCCAGGGATGCAAGTACCAACATGCATGCTGAGCCCACCATATACTTCTCCTGGAGCCAAATGGCTACTGGTAGGTGCTATATAAGCAGACTCAGTTTTATACTGACTTTAAAACCAGCCTCCAGGGCATACAAACTGGTCAGGTGTGCATGGCTGCTTGGAGATCGCCACGCCTCCAATATATACTACAAAGAAAAAATATGGGGGATACAGCCCGCGATCCCTGGACTTTGTGTGGCTGTCATGGCCCATAAAACGTAGGAACTAGTGTTAGGGACCACTCATTAAGGCGACCTTGACGTGGTGAGTGGCTTATTACGCTTTGGCCAAAATGTACACCAATGCCTTATTCAACATCCAGCATAAAGGCAGGGAAGAGTGCTGGTTGCAGTGTGCGATTGCATTTTGTGTTTTTGCGTTTGTATCTGTATTTCGCCATAGCAATCTGCACCTGCTAGGGGTTGTGCGGGCTGAATCCCCCATATTTTTTCTTTGTAGTATATTTTTGGAGGCGTGGCGATCTCCAAGCAGCCATGCACACCTGACCAGTTGGTATGCCCTGGAGGCTGGTTTTAAAGTCAGTATAAAACTGAGTCTGCTTATATAGCACCTACCAGTAGCCATTAGTCTCCAGGAGAAGTATATAGTGGGCTCAGCATGCATGTTGGTACCTGCATCCCTGGATCCAATGAAAGCTGTAATGGCACCGGACGGGGTTAAAAGCAGAGTGTGCTTGGCGTGCATGCTGTACCTGCGCTCCCTGGACTTTGTGTGGCTGTCATGGCCCATAAAAGGTAGGAACTAGTGTTAGGGACCACTCATAAAGGCGACCTTGACGTGGTGAGTGGCTTATTACGCTTTGGCCAAAATGTACACCAATGCCTTATTCAACATCCAGCATAAAGGCAGGGCAGAGTGCTGGTTGCAGTGTGCGATTGCATCTTGTGTTTTTGCGTTTGTATCTGTATTTCGCCATAGCAATCTGCACCTGCTAGGGGTTGTGCGGGCTGAATCCCCCATATTTTTTATTTGTAGCATTAACATCGGTCGCTGGAACCCACATCCTCTCCTCTGGTCCGTACCCTCTCCAATGAACGAGATACTGGAGGGATATCCGGAGAACTCGGGAGTCCACAATCCTACTGATCTGAAATTCTAAATTGCCGTCCACCATCACAGATTCAACACATTTCTTTAACAACAATTTATGAAATAGGTTATGGATTTTCAATGCCTGAGGAAGTTCAAGACGGAAGGCTACAGGGTTAACAATGGCAGTGATCTTATATGGACCAATAAATCTTGGGCCCAACTTCCAAGAAGGTACCTTAAGTTTAATGTTTCTTGTAGAGAACCACACAGAATCACCCACTCTCAGGTCCGGACCAATCATACGTTTCCTGTCAGCTGCACGCTGTTGTGGAAATTTTATTATTCGGACATTTTATCTTAGGATGTGTGTGTGTGATTTATAGATTGTCATCATGTCTCTCAGTGGTAATGGTAGATTATTGTATACATGTGTTCAAGGATGGGGTGTGTCCATTGTCTGCACAGCCACATTGACTGCCCCTCCCTGTCCTTTGATATGTCATCACTTCCTGTATCCTTGTCTTGGGCCAGCCCCTTTTACACCTTTTGTTTAGTCAATAAAAGGACGGACTGGGCAAGGAGGAGGGGGGAGATGCTCAGGAGAATTCAATCAAGATGGTAGCATTTGGGTGGTTCTCTGGCTACAGATGATGGAGGATGGAGTTGCCTTTTCCTTACACAAACTTTGATGCGAGCTGATTACAACTATTAATATTTTGTCTACAACAACGCTTATACCTGTTACCCATCTTTTTCAGGTTATTTTGGATTTTCTGCCATATAGAAGACAAAGAAGAGGAAAATCGTTCCTCCTCAGGAATGCCAGAAAATGTACCAAACTGTGGATGGAACCCATATGCCCAAAAAAACAGCGACTTATCAGTGGATTCCTGTCAACGGTTATTTATAGCAAACTCAGCTAACGATAAAAATGAAGACCACTCTTCCTGATTCTCTGAAACAAAACATCTCAAGTACGTCTCCAGATTCTGATTAGTGCGCTCCATCTGTCCGTTCGACTGAGGATAAAAAGCCGAAGAGAAGGACAATTGTACCCCCAAACGAATACAGAACGCTTTCCAGAATCTGGAAACAAACTGAGTCCCTCTATCAGACACCACATCAGTGAGAATGCCATGTAGTTTCACGATGTTGTCGGAAAAAAAAATGTGGAAGAGTTTTAGCATTGGGTAGACTAGGTCAGTGATAGGCAAACTGCGGCTCTCCAGCTGTTGCAGAACTACAACTCCCAGCATGCAAAGACTGCCTACAGCTTTCAGCCTACAGCAGGGCATGGTGGGAGTTGTAGTTTTGCAACAGCTGGAGAGCCGCAGTTTGCCTATCACTGGACTAGGTAATGCAATAAAGTGCGCCATTTTACTAAAATGATCGACAACCACCAAAATCACGTTTTTCCAGAAGAATTCGGTAAATCCGTGATAAAATCCATGGAAAAATGGGTCCAAGATCTGGACGGGATAGGCAAAGGAAGCAGAGATCCGGAAGGCTGAGTATGTGTCACCTTAGCACGTGCACAGGTACCACAGGCTGACATATAGTCCTCAACACACTTACGCAGCCCCGGCCACCAGAATCTGCGAGAGATGAGATCGACAGTCGATATCCTCCCACGGTGCCCAGCAAGCACTGTACAGTGATGTTCCTCGAACACCTTGTGACGTAATTCGAAGGGAACAAACAATTTCTCCGCAGGACAAGAGTCCGGAGCATCCTCCTGTGCCTCCAACATACTGGCTTAGAGATTAGGATAAAGAGCGGATGTGACTACCCCTTCAGATAAAATGGGACTAGGGTCATTAGACTCAACCAACCCCCCCACCCACCCCCCACCCCCAGGAAAGCTACGCGACAAAGCATCAGCCTTGACGTTCTTAACCACAGGGCGGTGAGTGACGATGAAGTTAAATCTGGTGAAAAACAATAACCATCTGGCCTCATTCGCTTAGCCAACTACAGGTACGATTCTTGTGATCTGTAATTACCGTAATAGGATGAATTGCTCCTTCCAATCAATGCCGCAATTCTTTGAATGCCAACTTAATGGCCAGCAATTCTCTATTGCCCACATCATAATTCCTTTCAGCAGTCAAGAGTTTTTTACATTTACTGGGTGAAGGACCCTGCGACAAGATTGCTCCTACCCCTACCTCGGACGCGTCAACCTCAACAATAAATGTCTGAGACACATCCGGTTGCACCAGAATAGGGGCCGAAGTGAAACATTCTTTCACAGCAGAAAAGGCCTGTTATGCCGCATCAGACCAGATAGAAATATCAGCACCCTTCCTAGTCATGTCTGTTAAAGGTTTAACCACCGATGAATAGTTCAAGATAAATGTACGGTAGTAGTTAGTAAACCCCAAAAACCGCTTTCAGATTTTCGGGTCGATCCCAGTCCAACACGGCACGGACCTTCTCGGGATCCATACAAAAACCTGAGGATGAGAGCAGGTATAGTAAGCAACCGGGTGGGGGGAATAAAAAACACAACAAGAGGAACACTTAACTTCTGAGGATGATGGATGAACAGGACCACACTCCAGCTCTTCCAAAACCAAATGAAGCTATTCAGACCAAGGAGTGATGGGTAAAGTCAGACTAAATAGGGGGAGGTAAAGGTCACATTATCCACACCTGAACAGGAGGTGTGGACATAGCAGCAACACACAGATAAAGTGAAACCAAAAGAGGCTGTCAGACCACTCATGTGCTGATAATCTTTCAGACCTTCTAAGACCTGTCACAGGTGTGACATGCGTCTTATGAAAAATAATATAAAATACATGTAGGTTGGCCCAGAAATTAAAATAGTTAGATAGGCCTTTTGCTAAAATGGAAAAATTGGTTTCCTGAGGAAGTGGGGGGGGGGTTAAACACTCATATAAACACAAATATAATGTCACGGGGTAGTGTCACGGGTATAAAGATAGAGCGGAGGTGCACCCCCTGAGCTGCCACCCGGTCCCCTGTCCCTGCCTACTAGCACCACCAGCCCTAGGTGACGGGCGCAACTGGGCGACAGTCCCTGACCTGAGTAAGTGCAAGCAGAGAGATAGAGACAGCAGGGAAGTGGACAGTCAATGAGAGGTAGCACTCGAGCGGACAGAGAGGTGGAACAAGCAAGGTACCACCAAAAACGGAAGGGCGAGGCGGGTCAACTAGCCGGGGTCAGTCCAGAAGGTCACGTCAGTACGAGGGAGGAGACAGAGACAGATCCGAGAGCGGGCTGAGGTCAAAATCCGGGAGGTCACGTCAGAACAAGAGAAGAGGCAAAGACAAAATCCAAAAGCAAGCCGAGGTCAAAATCTGAGAGGTAGCGTCAAGGTTCAGGGAGCAGGCAGAAAAGGTGTCAGGAAGCAGATCAAGGGTCAAATCCAAAGGTAAGCTTAATAACAATAATAATACACAGCCTAAGGGACCAAAATCACAGGCAACCTGTAGCCAGCAGGTTGCCTGTATTTATAGTGGGGAGTGAGGGTCATGTGATGTGGCCAGCGTCACATGATCGACAGACAGAAAAGTCGAGCACCGAGTGATCAGCTCGGTGCTCAAGGCAGACCTTGGAGCAGGGAGCCTCCCAGCTAGCAAAAGCCGCCCTGGGAACAAGGCCAAACACAGATCCTCGCTCCCGAAGCTAAGCAGCAGGTCTGCGGCTGATGGGAGACTGAGTGCGCCTTCGGTGACCCGTTACATATAAGTTAGGTGTCACAAGGTCACTAGACAGGCTTGTCATTTGTCACTAATAATATAACTTAGCCTTTCTCTCCAACTGTGCTGTGCAGTGTGGTCCTAGGGGAGATGCAGCCAGAAGAATAGTGCTGTCAGAGTAACAGGTTAACTGGACAAGGGATGCTGTAAACAATGTGGATTCAATATGTCTAAACTTCTTTGTACCAGTTCTATTTTCGTGATAGACAACTCCAAATTTCATGTGCAGATACCGATATGTCAGATAACATACTGCCTACCCGCAGTTGACACTAGGGGGAGCATTTGAGCTAGAATATTGTCTTATTAGGGCAAGTTCACACTGAGTTTTTTTGGCGCTGATTTTGCAGCATTTCTGCCTTAAAATCAGCTCCAAAAAATACCTCAAAAGAGCCTCCTATTCAGTTAAATAGGAAGCAACACGTGCTTTTTTTTTTTTTTTACACGTAAAAAATAAGCAGCATGCCCTATCTTGGGGCAGAATCAGAGCTATATCTCCCATTAAAACAGCTCCATGTAAGTCCATGAGTTTTTGGTGCACTTCCTGCGCATTTTTTGGTGCAGATCCGTGTCAAAAACCTCAACCTGAAAATGCAGCTTTGTATTGAAGTGAACACCTATTGGTTAAAAAAAAGATGTGTCAAAAAATGCATCATGCTAAAAAAAAAAATGCGGATTCCGTGCTGATTTTTTAAGCGTGTTTTTTTTTAAAATCTGGCATGTGGACTGAACCTTACAGTCCAAAGTATAAAAGTTTGCAGTAAACCCCTAAGCTCCCCCTGTTGGCAGCTGCAGATAGCAAGAATGTCATCTTAAAGGAGTTATCAGATTTTTTGTCTTAAATTCCCCAGCCCCAGACAGCAGGACCTGTGTAGAGAAACATATTTACCTGTTCTCCGCCACTCGGTTGCTCCCTCACTCTAGACCTCATCAGTGAAGTGTCACCAAGCGGCACATGTCTCATTAGTTGACATGCCCTTTGGGGACATGTCATTACTGAGGCCATTCATTGGCTGCAGCAGTGTATGTGAACCTGTCCACGTGAATATTGACAGACATGGACTGAAGGTGCAGGACAGACAGCCAAGGAGCAAGGGAGCCTGAACCGAGCAGCGAGGAGCAGATATGTGTCTCTTCACAGGTCCTGCTGCAGGGGGGACAATTAAAAAAACAAAAAACTATAATGAAGTACATATATGTGAGTAGTGTACAGAGTATGTTCCGGAGTTAAACTCACTACATACATGGTGGGTGCTGGATGTTTTACAACTGAAACCTGCATGTTGTGGCAGAGATCAGTGGTAACTCTAATCCGGGCAGTTTAACCCCTCAGATGCTGCAGTCAATAGTGACCACAGCATATGAGTGGTTAGACAGACGGTCAGGTGCTGAGCAGTTGACATGGCAGCCTGGGACCTTGTGAAAGCCCCCAGGCCTGCAATATTAGGACTCCTATTACATTCTGCCTCTGGCAAAGTATAATTAGATGCTAGGATCATCACAATACACTGCAATACTAAGTATTGCAGTGTATTGTACAAGTGATCACAGGTTCAGGTCCCAAAAGGGGACCGAAGCGTAGAAGGATGTTTACAAATTAAACAGTATAAAAAATAATAATATTACAAATAAAAACAACTTCCCCATTTATCATATAATAAATAAATAAAACATAATTGGTATTGCCATATAAAAAAATGTTCAAACTATTATAATGTTATTTATCCTGCACAGTCAACACCATATAAAATGCCAGATTTGCTTTTCTTTTTTTTTTGTCACAACGCCTCCTGAAGAAATAAAAAATAAATAAAAAAGTCATATGCCCCCTCAAATAGTACTAATAAAAAGCACAACTCCCCCTGCAAAAAAAATATACAAGCCTTCATATAGCTCTGCCAAGGCCTAACTAACTGGGACAAAGTCCTCAAAAATAAAATTACAGCCACAAAATGGGATATTTTTAAAAGCAAGACACAAACACAGAAATATAGTGGCAAATCTGGGGGAGCTGCTCAACCCTTAACACTGTAGCGTGTTTCTCATTGGGGGAGCAGCCCCACCGCATGTGGACCGCAGCAAACGACTATCCCCAGCAAAAAAATGCATACGGTGGAGGATGTCGGCGCAGTCCACATGCACCACAAGGGCATCCTACACAAAACGGAGCATTGTGCGGATGAAAATATAATCATATAAATCACAGAAAAAATGCACCAAACGGATATGCCGTCTTGGCAAAGTAACTAAGTCTTCTTACTATTTTGTTGCGGGCGGCCGCCGGGCAACTAACAGCGCTAAAAGTGCACAGACTATTGGAAAGAGTGAGGAGGGGGCGGGGCCCGCGGCCGCTCTGAGCTCCGCTCTGCTGCCTGGCCTGCCTGTCTCTTTAAGAGAACAGACCAGTGGCTGCTGGAGCGTGCCGCAGCTGCCGCACAGGCACGTCTTCACTTTTGACGTTGCCCCTGAGCTCCGCCCCCAGGGCCCCGGAGAGAAGAAGGAGCGAGCCTGAGCGCCAGCCAGCAGCCACAGCAGACTCTGCCAGGGAAGGCCCACAACACAGCCTGAGCCAAGTTCCAACAGAAGTTACAGGTATTTGGTACAAAGATAACAACTGGATAGATCCCATCTGCCACTGGCCCCTGATGGAGTGGGAGAAATGTGGCGGGGGGGGGGGGGGGCGACAGAAGGAGAGATGTGCTGCTGCCAGTGGCCCATGGAGGGGAGAAATGTGCCATGGGGGGGGGGCTCATAGAGGACAGGGGGACAGTGTGTTTTCCTGCTACTACATCAAACCCCCCCCCCCCCCAAGGATTTTGGGGGCCATTAAGGGTTGGACTTTAACTCCTTGCTGCTGATGTTGAGTGTGCACATAGCCACCAATCATATTACACCCCCCCCAGCACATCAGTTACCTGCATCATCCAACCCCTAATGCCCCCCAAAATGCCCGTGGGGGGGTGGTATTACAGGCAGGAGGGGCGATGTGTATGCAGGCCCTTGCCCTACACTCGCTCAGCTATGCTCACATACATATCGTGCCAGACAGGCAGGAGCCGTGTGGTGATCATATTTATTGTATGTATGTGTGTGTGTGTGACTGTCCGTTCCTGTGTGTGTGACTGTCCCTGGGTGTGTGTGTCCGTCCCTGTGTGTGTCTCACCATCACCATGCCCACAGTGTTCCATCTGTGGTTTTACATAGGACTGCAGGTAACACTACCACATTATCAGCACAAGTATTATTTGTTACAAAGATTTTTTTCCTCTTTGTGTATGTTTATGTGACCAGGGGTAAGGGGGGGGGGGGGGGGGCGGGCGCCACAAGGTTAGCTCGCACAGGGCGCCTGAACACCTTAGGCCGGTCCTGTGCAGTACAGGGTATATTATATGCAGTCTGTACAGATATATAGTTTATACAGTAGTGTAATATGTGAGGTACGAGGTATAATAGATGCAGTGTGTACAGATATATTGTATATATAGCAGGTACTGACATGTGAAGTATGAGGTATAAATTACAGCTCGTACCTCACATATCATCTATTATACCTCGTACCTAACATATCAGTACACTGCTGTATATACTATATATCTATACATACTGCATTTATTATACCTCGTAACTCACATATCAGTACACTGCAATATATACTATATATCTGTACATATTGCATCTATAATACTGTGTAATATATGCAGTGTGTGTATATATACTGTATATATATGTGTATATATATACACTCACCTAAAGAATTATTAGGAACACCATACTGGACTCCCTTTTGCCTTCAGAACTGCCTTAATTCTACGTGGCATTGATTCAACAAGGTGCTGATAGCATTCTTTAGAAATGTTGGCCCATATTGATAGGATAGCATCTTGCAGTTGATGGAGATTTGAGGGATGCACATCCAGGGCATGGAGCTCCCGTTCCACCACATCCCAAAGATGCTCTATTGGGTTGAGATCTGGTGACTGTGGGGGCCATTTTAGTACCGTGAACTCATTGTCATGTTCAAGAAACCAATTTGAAATGATTCGAGCTTTGTGACATGGTGCATTATCCTGCTGGAAGTAGCCATCAGAGGATGGGTACATGGTGGTCATGAAGGGATGGACATGGTCAGAAACAATGCTCAGGTAGCCCATGGCATTTAAACGATGGCCAATTGGCACTAAGGGGCCTAAAGTGTGCCCAGAAAACATCCCCCACACCATTACACCACCACCACCACCACCAGCCTGCACAGTGGTAACAAGGCATGATGGATACATTTTCTCATTCTGTTTACGCCAAATTTGGACTCTACCATTTGAATGTCTCAACAGAAATCGAGACTCATCAGACCTGGCAACATTTTTCCAGTCTTCAACAGTCCAATTTTGGTAAGCTCGTGCAAATTTGTAGCCTCTTTTTCCTATTTGTAGTGGAGATGAGTGGTACCCGGTGGGGTCTTCTGCTGTTGTAGCCCACCTTTCTTTCCCATTCTGACATTCAGTTTGGAGTTCAGAAGATTGACCAGGACCACAACCCTACATGCATTGAAGCAACTGCCATGTGATTGGTTGACTAGATAATCGCATTAATGAGAAATAGAACAGGTGTTTCTAATAATTCTTTAGGTGAGTGTATATATATATATACAGTACAGACAAGTTTGGACACACCTTCTCATTCAAAGAGTTTTCTTTATTTTCATGACTATGAAAATTGTAAATTCACACTGAAGGCATCAAAACTATGAATTAACACATATGGAATTATATACATAACAAAAAAGTGTGAAACAACTGAAAATATGTCATATTCTAGGTTCTTCAAAGTAGCCACATTTTGCTTTGATTACTGCTTTGCACACTATTGGCATTCTCTTGATGAGCTTCAAGAGGTAGTTACCTGAAATGGTTTTCACTTCACAGGTGTGCGCTTTCAGGTTTAATAAGTGGGATTTCTTGCCTTATAAATGGGGTTGGGACCATCAGTTGCGTTGTGAAGAAGTCCGGTGGATACACAGCTTATAGTCCTACTGAATAGACTGTTAGAATTTGTATTATGGCAAGAAAAAAGCAGCTAAATAAAGAAAAACGAGTGGCCATCATTACTTTAAGAAATGAAGGTCAGTCAGTCCGAAAAATTGGGAAAACTTTGAAAGTGTCCTCAAGTGCAGTCACAAAAACCATCAAGAGCTACAAAGAAACTGTCTCAGGAAGACCAAGAGTCACCTCTGCTGCTGAGGATAAGTTCATCGGAGTCACCAGCCTGAGAAATCGCAGGTTACCAGCAGCTCAGATTAGAGACCAGGTCAATGCCACACAGAGTTCTAGCAGCAGACACATCTCCAGAACAACTGTTAAGAGGAGACTGTGTGAATCAGGCCTTCATGGTAGAATATCTGCTAGGAAACCTCTGCTAAGGACAGGCAACAAGCAGAAGAGACTTGTTTGGGCTAAAGAACACAAGGAATGGACATTAGACCAGTGCAAATCTGTGCTTTGGTCTGATGAGTCCAAATTTGAGATCTTTGGTTCCAACCACCGTGTCTTTGTGCAACGCAGAAAAGGTGAACGGATGTACTCTACATGCCTGGTTCCCACCGTGAAGCATGGAGGAGGAGGTGTGATGGTGTGGGGGTGCTTCGCTGGTTACACTGTTGGGGATTTATTCAAAATTGAAGGCATACTGAACCAGCATGGCTACCACAGCATCTTGCAGCGGCATGCTTTTCCATCCGATTTGCGTTTAGTTGGACCATCATTTATTTTTCAACAGGACAATGATCCCAAACTCACCTCCAGGCTGTGTAAGGGCTATTTGACCATGAAGGAGAGTGATGGGGTGCTGTGCCAGATGACCTGGCCTCCACAGTCACCGGACCTGAACCCAATCGTGATGGTTTGGGGTGAGCTGGATCGCAGAGTGAAGGCAAAAGGGCCAACAAGTGCTAAGCATCTCTGGGAACGCCTTCAAGACTGTTGGAAGACAGCTCATCAAGAGTGTGCAAAGCAGTAATCAAAGCAAAAGGTGGCTACTTTGAAGAACCTAGAATATGACATATTTTCAGTTGTTTCACACTTTTTTGTTATGTATATAATTCCACATGTGTTAGTTTCATAGTCATGAAAATAAAGAAAACTCTTTGAATGAGAAGGTGTGTCCAAACTTTTGATCTGTACTGTATATATATATATATATATATATATATATACAGAGCAGTGTATCGATGTGAGGCATACAAGGTATAATACTGTAGATGCATTGTTTATAGAAACATATATATATATATATATATATATATACAGAGCAGTGTATCGATGTGAGGCATACAAGGTATAATACTGTAGATGCATTGTTTATAGAAATTTGTGGTCAGTTACAGTTGCAAGAAAAAGTATGTGAACCCTTTGGAATGATATGGATTTCTGCACAAATTGGTCATAAAATGTGATCTGATTTTCATCTAAGTCACAACAATAGACAATCACAGTCTGCTTAAACTAATAACACACAAAGAGTTAAATGTTAATATTGTAAGGGATCACCTCCTTTTTGGGGGTCATTCTCACAGATACGACTTTAGGACACCAGGTTTCAGGTCCAAACCGTGCATTTATTGCGCACACTCCAACCAATACAGGTTATCATGAAGTCGCAGCTTCACCTAACACATGTGACATTCACATAAAATAATAAACACTTGCCCGGCTAGGCTCTAACTAACACAGAGTTTCCTGACTCACCTAAGTCCTTGTTCACACCCTGTGAACACATGCGGCTTTCTCAGCCAATGTCCCACAGCCTCCTGGCTGTACAGAGCACAGTGCGCCCACTGCCTCCAGTCCAGTGTCTCAGCACACATGGGGAATAGTGGTCTCTCAGCCCTCCTGGCTTGGACCACACAGAGCCTCCAGGCCTCTGTCCACAGGCACACTCTCCCCTTGCTGACACCCTGGGAGGTGCTTTGTGCCAGCCTGATTACTTCCAGCTGGTCTCATCTGTGGTGGAATAGGGGTGTGGACCAAACTATCCACCCCTTCCTTGCCTCTAACCTGCGTGAGACCTGTCACTGTCTCACACCATGTTTTTATTGAACACACCATGTAAACATTCACAGTGCAGGTGGAAAAAGTATGTGAACCCTTGGATTTAATAACTGGTTGAACCTCCTTTGGCAGCAATAACTTCAACCAAACGTTTCCTGTAGTTGCAGATCAGACATGCACAACGGTCAGGAGTAATTCTTGACCATTCCACGTTACAGAACTGTTTCAGTTCAGCAATATTTTTGGGATGTCTGGTGTGAATCGCTTTCTTAAGGTCATGCCACAGCATCTCAATCAGGTTGAGGTCAGGACTCTGACTGGGCCACTCCAGAAGGCGTATTTTCTTCTGTTTAAGCCATTCTGTTGTTGATTTACGTCTATGCTTTGGGTCGTTGTCCTGTTGCAACACCCATCTTCTGTTGAGCTTCAGCTGGTGGACAGATGGCCTTAAGTTCTCCTGAAAAATGTCTTAATAAACTTGGGAATTCATTTTTCCTTTGATGATAGCAATCTGTCCAGGCCCTGACGCAGCAAAGCAGCCCCAAATCATGATGCCCCACCACCATACTTCACAGTTGGGATGAGGTTTTGATGTTGGTGTGCTGTGCCTCTTTTTCTCCACACATAGGGCCAGATATATCATTACTCTGACAGCTCACTCCACTTTCACATATGGCTAAAGTCAGTTTTAGCCAAGTCAGATTTATGAACGGCCCTTTAAGACTGTAATAAATGTGGTTTGACGGTAGCAGTTTATCCGTCAGTAAGCAGCTTTACAAAAGTCGCACATCTTTACGAAAAAGTCGCACGTCTTTACGAAAAAGTCGCATGTTCTATTAAAAAGTCTCATAAGATAAGCATGGTCCTCACTGGAGTGAAATTGCGCAATTTTTTGCGACTTTTTAAATAGTCTCAATAGTAAATCTGTCTAGAGATTAATTTACATAAGAAAACACGCCCACTTTCAGAAAACTGGCGAGCATAGTGCAGAGCAGAAAAAAGTCGCAAATTTTTGCGCAGTTTTAGTGATTGCTCAAAAATTCGCGACTTTTCCACTCCATTATTCTGACTTGAGCTAATGATAAATCTGGCCCATAGTGTTGTGTGTTTTTTCCAAACAACTCAACTTTGGTTTCATCTGTCCACAGAATATTTTGCCAGTACTGCTGTGGAACATTCAGGTGCTCTTGTGCAAACTGTAAACGTGCAGCAATGGTTTTTTTTTGGACAGCAGTGGCTTCCTCTGTGGTATCCTCCCATGAAATCCATTCTTGTTTAGTGTTTTACGTATCGTAGATTCGCTAACAGGGATGTTAGCATATGCCAGAGACTTTTGTAAGTCTTTAGCTGACACGCTAGGATTCTTCTTCACCTCATTGAGCAGTCTGCGCTGTGCTCTTGCAGTCATCTTTACAGGACGGCCACTCATAGGGAGAGTAGCAGCAGTGCTGAACTTTCTCCATTTATAGACAATTTGTCTTACCGTGGACTGATGAACAGCAAGCCTTTTGGAGATACTTTTATAACCCTTTCCAGCTTTATGCAAGTCAACAATTCTTAATTGTAGGTCTTCTGAGAGCTCTTTTGTTCAAGACATCATTCACATCAGGCAATGCTTCTTGTGAAAAGCAAATCCAGAACTGGTGTGTGTTTTTTATAGGGCAGGGCAGCTGTAACCAACATCTCCAATCTTATCTCATTGATTGGACTCCAGTTGGCTGACACTTCACTCCAATTAGCTCTTGGAGATGTCATTAGTCTAGGGGTTCACATACTTTTTCCACCTGCACTGTGAATGTTTACATGGTGTGTTCAATAAAAACATGGTAACATTTAATTCTTTGTGTGTTATTAGTTTAAGCAGACTGTGATTGTCTATTGTTGTGACTTAGATGAAGATCAGATCACATTTTATGACCAATTTCACATACTTTTTCTTGCAACTGTATGCATTATGGTCACTGTGTGTGAGGTACATGAGGCAGTGGTCACTGTAACTGTCTGAAGTATTATACATGAGTGTGCAATCAGTAAAAACAGGGCATGGGGGGGGGGGGGATGACAAGAAGTGGAGGACCTCCTCTTACCACTCCATTCCAGTCTGTATGGATCAATGCAGAGCTGATTGTGAACTTCTAATACTTGCTGTTAGGGGTTAAAGGACCTATGATGATGTCATCACAGGTCCTGGCAGATGTACCTTTCAAACCTAGGAACAACACCATTTTTGGTGCAGTTCCTTTGCTAGATCCTGCAGGACCAGTGATGCTGAAGATGATGTCATCACAGGTCCTGGCAGATGTACTGTTCTAACTTGGGAACTACACTTTACACGGTAAAATTCCCTTACAGGACCTGTGATGACATCATCAAAGGTCCCTTTAGCTTTAGAAAGATAGACAGGAGCAATTAGGGGGTGGGGCCTCAACTCCACTGTGGGCCCCTCTTCCTCATGGGCCCCATAGCAGCTGAGTGGTCTGCCTATATGGTAGGTACGCCACTGGTGTCCCCCTAATAAAGTGTCCCACAAAAGCCTATCACTGGACATGCCCCTCCCACAAGTGTGTCACCAGCAGATCCCCCCCCATAACAGTGCCTCACAGCAGATCCCGTCATAACAGTGCGCCACAGCAGATCCCATCATAACAGTGAGTCACAGCAGATTCCCCCCCATAACAGTGCACCACAGCAAATTCCCCCCATAACAGTACGTCACAGCAGATTTCCCCCATAACAGTACGTCACAGCAGATTTCCCCCATAACAGTGCGTCACAGCAGATTCTCCCCCATAACAGTGCGTCACAGCAGATTCCCACCCATAACAGTACATCACAGCAGATTCCCTCATAACAGTGCGTCACAGTAGATTCCGCTCATAACAGTACATCACAGCAGATCCCCCCATATCAGTGCATCATAGCAGATCCCATCATAACAGTGCGCCACAGCAGATCCCCTCATAACAGTGCGTCACAACAGATTCTCCCCATAACAGTATGTCACAGCAGATCCTCCCATAATATTGTCATCAGAAGATCCCCATAACAGGTTGTCAACAGCAGATCCCCCATAATGTGTAAACATTATTTTAACACACCTTTGGTTCAAATATTTTTTTTTCTTATTTTCCTCCTCTAAAACCTAGGTGCGTCTTATAGGGTGAAAAATACGGTATATAAATGATAAAAGTATAAATCTGAAGGTGTCGTCCCTTTACAGAGTAATGAGGGGGGAGTTGCAGAGAGCGATGAGGAGAAAGCAAAGCTATTAAATATTTTTTCTCCACTGAATTCACTGAAGAAAATAAACTGCCAGATGAAATGAGGAATGTAAAAGTAAATTCCCCATTAAAAGTGCCCTGTCTGACCCAGGAAGAAATACAGCGGCGTCTGAAAAAGATTAAGTGTACTTTCACACTAGCAACGGAACTGCCTGCCTGATCCGGCAAACCGTATACAAACTGAAATAACGGATCTGTCTCATCCAGTATCATCTGGAATAATCGATCCGGTATTACCTTTTTTTCAAAAATAAAAAGTGAAACCCGATCCTCCTATGTACCGGCGCATGCGCAGACCGGAAAACCGGATGCGGTGATGCAGCAATTTCCAGAACACTTGGTACCAGATCTGGCATTAATACATCTTTATGGAAATTAATGCCGGTTCTCGCAAGTGCGTTATTGTTCTGGGATTTTGTCCTGAAAAAATACTGCAGCAAGCTACTGTATTTTGTCCGGTCAAATACAGTGCAAGGGACGGAACGGAAGACATCCTGATGCATACTGAACTGATTGCTTTCCATTCAGAATGCATTAGGACAAAACTGATACGTTTTTTTTTCCAGTATCGAGACCCGTTACCGGATTTCAAACCGGAAAAGAATAATGCTAGTGTGAAAGTACCCTAAAATAGACAAATCGCCAGGACCAGATGGCATACACCCCCGTATCCTAAGAGAATTAAAGGGTAACGTTTTCATAAAAAAAATTTTTTAGCATATGTTACTGCTGCAGCAAGATTATGCATAAAGCAATTTTTGGTTTCTTCACATACCACTGTTTTCCTTGAGTTTTTCCCTTAGTTATGGCTGTTTAAACATTTACAATATGAGGACCGTCTCAAGATGGCTCCCCTGCCAGTTTTCTGAGGCCAAAATTGCTTTACCTCACTTCCCATGCATACACACTTGCTGTAGCCAGCAGCTCCCTGCCAGCCAATCAGATTGGATTACTGAGAGACACGCCTCCTTACTCTGAAGCCTAATGCATGCATGCAGTGTGAAGGACCGCCCCTCTGTCTTCTGTTTACATTAAGTTGGCAGACAGACAAACCCTAGTAACTGTCTTTAAAGGGAGCAGTGGAAAGGGACAGAGGACATTAGTGAAAGCTGTTATTGTAGGGCAATTACAGATCTTTTGACAATCATTGACAGACTAACTCAGGTATACATGCCTAGCTCTAATAAACTAGCAAATAAAATAAAAAATCACAGTTACCCTTTAAAGGCTATGGACACGTTTGTGCACTAAAAATCAATAACCCCATATCTTACTGTAATGCAGCACATAATAAAATTGCACTTGTTTGTTTACTGGTATCAGCTTTGCTCCACATGCCCTCAGAAATGCTCTGATATGAGTTTTGCTCAGTGCCATAGGCGTGTGCATGGGGTGTGCCTGGGCACACCCTAATCAAGCCTCAAAATTGAGGTTCTGTCACCTCCGGCAGCTGCCTCTTGAGCCCCACTGGCCAGCAAATACTAATGAAGCACTTCCATTTTGGAAGCGCTCATTAATACCGGAGGACCAGGAAGCAGTGAACGCTCTGCACTTACCGCTTCCTGGTCCTCGGCTGTGCAGGGCTGCGCACAGTGTGAGGCGCTTTGTGACGTCACGCTGTGCGCACAAGTTCAGAGCGCACAGCTGAGAGCCAACATCAGGAGGAAGAAAATCGCGGGCGGTGAGGAGCGGCAACATCCAGGAGCAGAGAGGTGTTTTTTTATTTTATAAAAAATGAGGCTGCTAGGGCCATAATGGGGGCTAATGAGAGGCATAATGGAGGCTAATGAAAGGCATATTAGGGGCTAATGAGAGGCATAATGGGGGCTTATGAGAGGCATAATGGGGGCTTATGAGAGGCATAATGGGGCTAATGAGGCATATGGGGGCTATTAAGAGGCATAATGGGGGCTAATTAGACATAATGGGGGCTAATGAGAGGCATAAGGGCTAATAATGGGGGATAATGGCATAAAGGCTATATATACAGTATATATGTACATACATACACACGTGTGCGCGGTATGTGTGTTTGTGCTTTAGGGTGCACACTCTAATGCAATAGGCTGCGCACGCCTATGCTCAGTGCAGTCACCTCCTGTGAGAATCTGTGGGCGTTCCTGTTGTTTCACATGCACCAGCACAGCTCTTCTGCTCCACCCCCACATCCTGTTACATAGCACAGCTAGCAGCCACTTGTATTCTACAACCTGTAATCAGCAGATCTATTTCTCACTTTCCATTCTGTAGAAAGTCCATTATTTGTAGATAGCAATAGATATTTCTGCTGACATTAGTGCAGTGATCTACAGTCATGGCCAAAAGTTTTGAGAATGACATAAATATTAGTTTTCACAAAGTTTGCTGCTTTTAGATCTTTGTTTCAGTTGTTTCTCTGATGTAGTGAAATATAATTACACGCACTTCATACGTTTCAAAGGCTTTTATCGACAAGGAGGACGAGGTCCATATGGAGTAGGAGGTTGAGGAGGCAGTGGATGTGGCAGTGTAGGTGGAAGCGGCGGTGGAGGAGGAGGAGGTAGCCTACACTGGTTTTTAGGAAATATAACCTGTGATAACCCCCTCAAGCCGTGCTAAACACACGTTCAGACCCATCAGTCAGTACGTGTAGGCGTGTGCACACATAATGCTCCAACATGTCGCACGTCCCCAGTCCCTGTCATCCATACTGTCAGTAACCTGTTTTTGGCAAATCATTAGGCCTCATGCACACGACCGTTTTTTTTTTAAGGTCCGCAAAAACGGAGTCCGTAAGTCCGTGATCCGTGTCCGTTTTTTCTTCCGTGGGTCTTCCTTGATTTTTGGAGGATCCACGGACATGAAGGAAAGTAAAAAAAAAAAATCGTTTTGGTGTCCGGTATTAAATTTATTGGTGGCCAGTGCGGCCCCTCCCGGCCCCCCTCCCTCCCTCTATTGTATTAATTTCATTGGTGGCCAGTGCGGCCCCCCCTCCCTCCCTCTATTGTATTAATTTCATTGGTGGCCAGTGTGCGGCCTACCCCCTCGATCATTGGTGGCAGCGGAGAGTTCCGATCGGAGTCCCAGTTTAATCGCTGGGGCTCCGATCGGTAACCATGGCAACCACGACGCTACTGCAGTCCTGGTTGCCATGGTTACTTAGCAATATTAGAAGCATCATACTTACCTGCTGCGCTGTCTGTGACCGGCCGGGAGCTCCTCCTACTGGTAAGTGACAGGTCTGTGCGGCGCATTGCTTAATGATCTGTCACTTACCAGTGGGAGGAGCTCCCGGCCGGTCACAGACAGCGCAGCAGGTAAGTATGATGCTTCTAATATTGCTAAGTAACCATGGCAACCAGGACTGCAGTAGCGCCCTGGTTGTCATGGTTACCAATCAGAGCCCCAGCGATTAAACTGGGACTCCGATCGGAACTCTATGCTGCCACCAATGATTGGGGGGGAGGCCGCACACTGGCCACCAATGAAATTAATACAATAGAGGGAGGGGGGGCCGCACTGGCCACCAATGAAATTAATACAATAGAGGGAGGGAGGGGGGGCAAGGGGGGGCCGCACACTGGCCACCAATGAAATTAATACAGTAGAGGGAGGGAGGGAGCGGGGGCCGCACTGGCCACCAATGAAATTAAAACTGGGGAGGGAGGGGGGTCCTGCTGCCTGGCAGCCCCTGATCTCTTACAGGGGGCTATGATAAGCACAATTAACCCCTCAGGTGCGGCACCTGAGGGGTTAATTGTGCTGATCACAGCCCCCTGTAAGAGATCGGGTGTTGCCAGGCAGCAGGGGGCAGTCATGTACACAGTTCGTAGGATATTATAACTAGAAGCGTCCCCATCACTATGGGAACGCCTCTGTGTTAGAATATACTGTCGGATATGAGTTTTCACAAAGTGAAAACTCAGCTCTGAAAAAGCTTTTATGCAGACGGATCTTCCGTCTGTATGAAAGTAACCTACGGCCACGGATCACGGATGCCGATCTTGTGTGCATCCGTGTTTTTTCACGGACCCATTGACTTGAATGGGTCCGTGAACTGTTGTCCGTCCAAAAAATAGGACAGGTCATATTTTTTGGACGGACAGGAAACACGGATCACGGCTGCTGATGAACAACGGTGCATTTTCCGAGTTTTCAACTGACCCATTGAAAGTCAATGGGTCCGCAGAAAATCACGGAAAACGGAACAACGGCAACGGATGCACACAACGGTCATGTGCATGAGGCCTTAGGGTTAGTTAGGGAGTTATCAGGGTTAGAGCTCTTGTTTTAGGATAGGTTAGACGTTTATTGGAAAATAAATAATAATATTAGGGACGTCCGTACTTTTCTATCTGTGACCAGTCCTTGTCACTGAATTTGCCAGCAGTGACAAATGTCTTTCACCAGTGACATAAAGCTCCACTGCTTTTGGAACATTTTTCTTTTTCAATTTTTTTCTGAATAAAAAGAATAAAAAATATTGGGGACGTCCATACTTGTCCCCGACTATAAATACTCTGTTTCAAACCCCTCGATACCTCCGAACCTCTATCCTTTATCTGTGACCAGTCCTTGTCACTGAATTTGCCACCAGTGACATAAAGCTCCACTGCTTTTGGAGCACTTTTCTTTTTCTATTTTTTTCTGAATAACAAAAAAATATTTCAATTTTAAAAAATAAATATATATATATATATATATATATAAAAAAAAGAAAAACAACAGGCGGCACCACCCTTCAGATATAACGTAAAAAATGGGTGCAAAATCCAGGTACCGCAGCAGGTGCTTACCCAGTAATAGAGGTACAAAAATTGGACTGCACTCCAAGCAATTCTTTGAAGAAATCTGTGTTTATTCACCCATCAATGGCAAAGCGACGTTTCGGCTCCAACTGAGCCTTTCTCAATATATATATATAGTAAAGGAAACCACTGGCAGCACCACCCTAAAAAGGTATAGGGGAAAAAAAACGGGTGCAATATCCAAGTACGGTAACAGGTGCTTACCCACTCAAGGAGAAAGGCTCATGTTTGAGCCGAAACGTCGCTCTTTGCCACCTTATGGATGAATAAAAACACACTATTTTATTGAAGAATTGCTTTGGAGTGCAGTCCGATTTTCTTGCTATATATATATATATATATATATATATATATAACCAAAAAACAGAACACCTCCAGAGACAAATCGCAGGTGCAAGCTACCTGGCAATAATACAGTAAACAAATAAAGTAGCAGCACACCACTGAATGCACTAAGACTGAGTGAACAGGTGAATGTGTGAACAGGGTCAAATACATGACGCCAATACTTGCTAATAAGCAGTGAAGAAGCTCTTAGCGCATATTATTGATCAAAAATATGTCGGGCCCACCTACCAGACGACAAGGTAGCTTCTTATCAGATGGGACCTACTCTAACACGGAGTGTCCAGCTCCATTGTTACTCTGATTAAAAACACCAAGGGGTGGGAGATGGGCAGGGAGCGCTAAGTTCCAAAGAGGATGCCTAGTCTGGTAGGTGGGCCCAATGAAGAAATTCGTGGCACACCACAGTAGTTTTGATGCAATTTAATTATAGGTTGATGTTTTACATCATTTCATATATTCATATATTCACATATATAATTGATACATCCGGATAGAGGCAAATCAAACTTGCATAGCATGTCCCAACGTTTCGGCCATATGTCTGGCCTTTGTCAAGGGATCTATAAGAAATTGTATAAATTGGAATCATTTGTAAGTTCATATGAATGAAATGAGGATCATGAAAGAAATTGTAGAAAAATCAATTAAGGGTCCAGTATATGTCAAAGCAAGAATAAAGCAACTTAAAGGGGAAACAATTCCAAGAGTATCATCATTACAGCAAGACACAGTGAGGCATTGACGGACAGCATATAAGGGGTAGCAATGGTGGCGTCATATATCAGCATGATAATTATAAGTCAGTGGAACACTTGAATATATACCTACATAAGTGGAGTCTTATTATATAAATCAGGAAGTCTGGCTATAAGTCCCCTGATATGGTGTCCATAGATGCCTATTTGTAATGTACAAGCCTGTTAAACAGTCTGTAGAGGAAGAGGGAAGAGACCAGTAATTACCTGAAGTGGTTAGCTGTGAAGAATTCGACCGGATGTGAACGCTGTGTGGGGCGCGCTGGGCTTTATAAAGGAGGCTAGAGTGTACTGTCTAGATGGTGGCTGCGTGCGTCCGTGATGACGTCATGCCGTTGGCGCATGCGCAATGGTCAATGTTAGTCACATAAGGGCGTATATGTTGCCCTTACTGTAGATATCATAAGATGGAACCTGCGATGAATAGTTAGCTCTACTGTAGTGTGTGGCTATGCAAAGGGCACTATGGTCCACTATTGTTATATGATCTAATTGATATGTATAGTTATGAAGGCCGCAAGTATCACACAGAAAGAGATCACATAGATGAGGACATCGCATTAATGGATTGTAAATCACATCATATTATGGATAACATCTTATTATGGATAACATTATATCATGGATAACAATTATTTATGATAGTCACAGATGTTGATATATAGTAATGTTAATATATACTATTAATATCTAATAATTACTAGGTTATGTGGATGAGGGGGAAAAAAGGAAGGGGATGAATGGGGTAAAGGGAGGGAGGGAAAAAGGGAAAGGGGAAAGGACAAGGAAAGGGGGGGAAGGGAGGTAGGGGAGGGGGGTTGGGGGATTGGGGGGGTTTCTCACCCATATGGTCTAGATCTATATTCCAATTCTATCGAATCTGTGAGGAGAAACATATAATAATCATTGTTAATAAACTAGACAAATAAGATACAACAATAATAACATAGAGTCCATTATATATTAAAGAAGAAATCGCATTCCCGATTTAATCCTTTGGGGCTCAGTGTGTCCAGGCGATGGATCCAGTATGATTCCCGTTGTTTGAGCAATAGTATCTGGTTTCCACCCCTACGTGGGGTTTTAATATGTTCTAATACCTGGAATCTCAAAGATGAGATCTGGTGGTTCCTTTCCTTGAAATGGGCAGGGATTGGTAAAAGTAGGCATGTTGCTGAAAAAGAGGATGTTGGTATACATATGTCTCCTCAAAATGGGTCATGTAGGCATTTGCGTACGGGGGGGGGCCACATTCGCCCCCATCGCGGTACCACGTTTCTGCATGTAGAACGTGTCGCCAAAAAGAAAAAAATTCTCAAATAGTACTGTGGAGAGAAGGGCTAGACAAAATGCTTGTTGTTGGCCAGTGAGTATAGATTGTGTTTGGAGTAAATTGGCTGTTGCTTCAATGCCCTTCTGGTGTTCTATGGATGTATATAAGCTATTTACATCCATGGTTATTAGTATAGTGTTCACTGTGGGTGTGCTCTGACTTAATTTGGTGATGAAATCCTGGGTGTCTAGTAAAAAAGAGCGTGATTTCTTAATGAGGGGGGTCAACATTTCAGCAACATGCTCGTGTGTGGTTACGCTTCATAGACGATATTTTTTGTCTATGGAGCGGACCCACATCTAGTGCAGAAGCCTTTCAACAGTACCTTAACAACATATATCCTGAATTAAGCTTCACCATGCAAATTGATAATAATCAAATTAGTTTCCTGGACACCCTAGTACTTAAAGATGAAGGTGGAAACATAACCTTTGATTTATACAATAAACCGACTGATAGAAATAGCCTCCTACTATATTCCAGCAACCACCCAAAAGCCACCAAGAAATCACTACCACGCTCCCAATTCACTCGGGTAGAACGCATTGTCAGCGATTCCTCCATAAAGGCAAAGAGACTAGACGAAATGACTAAGAAATTTGCCGAGAGAGGTTACCCCGATCATTTCTTTACACAGAAACCAAAACCCTCAGATACGACTAACTCACAGCCACAATCCTCTAGACGTATACCTAGTATACTCACATACCATCCTCTAACACCAAAAATACAACATATACTTAAACGGCACTGGCATATACTGACACAAGCCTATCCAGGGATAACAGAGTTTCAAACTCCGCCATTAACCTGTTACAAACGCACTAAAAACATAAGGGATGGATTGGTCCGAGCAGACATTGGACCTCAGACAAAACTTCCACGCCAGAGGTTTCTAGGTCCCCCACAAACGGGCACTTTTCCCTGCCTCCATTGCGCACAGTGCTCAAGTGTGATTAAAGGGAACACAGTGACACACCCACATTCGGGCAAACGCTACACAATCAATGACTTTTTTACATGCGATTCCACGAATGTGGTTTATCTTATCAAATGCCCTTGCGGACTATGTTATGTGGGTGAAACCACCCAGCATATCAGAGATAGGATATCGAAACACAAATCCACCATAAGAACCAACCAACTACTTTTACCAATCCCTGCCCATTTCAAGGAAAGGAACCACCAGATCTCATCTTTGAGATTCCAGGTATTAGAACATATTAAAACCCCACGTAGGGGTGGAAACCAGATACTATTGCTCAAACAACGGGAATCATACTGGATCCATCGCCTGGACACACTGAGCCCCAAAGGATTAAATCGGGAATGCGATTTCTTCTTTAATATATAATGGACTCTATGTTATTATTGTTGTATCTTATTTGTCTAGTTTATTAACAATGATTATTATATGTTTCTCCTCACAGATTCGATAGAATTGGAATATAGATCTAGACCATATGGGTGAGATACCCCCCCAATCCCCTCCCCCCAACCCCCCTCCCCTACCTCCCTTCCCCCCCTTTCCTTGTCCTTTCCCCTTTCCCTTTTTCCCTCCCTCCCTTTAACCCATTCATCCCCTTTCCTTTTTTCCCCCTCATCCACATAACCTAGTAATTATTAGATATTAATAGTATATATTATCATTACTATATATCATCATCTGTGACTATCATAAATAATTGTTATCCATGATATAATGTTATCCATAATAAGATGTTATCCATAATATGATGTGATTTACAATCCATTAATGCGATGTCCTCATCTATGTGATCTCTTTCTGTGTGATACTTGCGGCCTTCATAACTATACATATCAATTAGATCATATAACAATAGTGAACCATAGTGCCCTTTGCATAGCCACACACTACAGTAGAGCTAACTATTCATCGCAGGTTCCATCTTATGATATCTACAGTAAGGGCAACATATACGCCCTTATGTGACTAACATTGACCATTGCGCATGCGCCAACGGCATGACGTCATCACGGACGCACGCAGCCACCATCTAGACAGTACACTCTAGCCTCCTTTATAAAGCCCAGCGCGCCCCACACAGCGTTCACATCCGGTCGAATTCTTCACAGCTAACCACTTCAGGTAATTACTGGTCTCTTCCCTCTTCCTCTACAGACTGTTTAACAGGCTTGTACATTACAAATAGGCATCTATGGACACCATATCAGGGGACTTATAGCCAGACTTCCTGATTTATATAATAAGACTCCACTTATGTAGGTATATATTCAAGTGTTCCACTGACTTATAATTATCATGCTGATATATGACGCCACCATTGCTACCCCTTATATGCTGTCCGTCAATGCCTCACTGTGTCTTGCTGTAATGATGATACTCTTGGAATTGTTTCCCCTTTAAGTTGCTTTATTCTTGCTTTGACATATACTGGACCCTTAATTGATTTTTCTACAATTTCTTTCATGATCCTCATTTCATTCATATGAACTTACAAATGATTCCAATTTATACAATTTCTTATAGATCCCTTGACAAAGGCCAGACATATGGCCAAAACGTTGGGACATGCTATGCAAGTTTGATTTGCCTCTATCCGGATGTATCAATTATATATGTGAATATATGAATATATGAAATGATGTAAAACATCAACCTATAATTAAATTGCATCAAAACTACTGTGGTGTGCCACGAATTTCTTCATTGTACTACGTGACGATCCTTCGTCCTCCGTGGGCACCCATTACCCAATAGGGTGTGCGGATCTCATCATCCTCTATGGAAGGTGGGCCCGACATATTTTTGATCAATAATATGCGCTAAGAGCTTCTTCACTGCTTATTAGCAAGTATTGGCGTCATGTATTTGACCCTGTTCACACATTCACCTGTTCACTCAGTCTTAGTGCATTCAGTGGTGTGCTGCTACTTTATTTGTTTACTATATATATATATATATATATATATATATATATATATATATATATATATATATATATATATACATTTTACAAAATGTCTCAACTGGTGTACAGCGCCGAGGAGGCTTATGCCATGCTAGCCTCAGAGTCTGACAGTGGAGAAGAAGAATCTTTTCTTGTGTATAGCTCTTCTGATTCATCAGTTGACGAACCCTCTCACAGACGCAGTAGAGTTAGCAGCGCATCAGCTTCTACAAATGACCCCAGCTGGACTTCTGCTAATAACTTTGTACCTCAGGACTTTACGGCCACTACAGGCATTCATGTGAACACTGCAGCATTCACGGAAGCTGATTTTTTCCACCTTTTTTTTTCTGATGAATTGATAGACATGATGGTGGAGCAAACTAATCTTTATGCCAATCAATTTTTAGCCGCCCACCCCAACTCATACTATGCAAGACCCCTTCAGTGGACTCCCACGACCCCTTTGGAGATGAAAATTTTTGGGGGTCTAATACTTAATATGGGGATAATTAAAAAAACATCACTACGGTCATATTGGAGTAATGACCTTTTACATCACACGCCAATATACCGCACCATTATGTCCAGGACCCGATTCGAAAGTCTCCTGAAATTTCTACATTATAACAATAATGCAGATTGTCCACCCCCTAATGATCCTAGATACGATCGTTTATACAAAATTCGGCCCATTATAGATCATTATAATCTTAAGTTTGCCCAGGTCTACACCCCCCAAAAGCATCTGTCCATTGATGAATCCATTGTGCACTTCAAGGGCAGACTGCATTTTCGCCAATACCTGCCCAACAAACGGGCCGGATATGGCATCAAACTCTACAAACTATGTGAAAGCCAAAGTGGCTATACACATAAATTTAGAGTTTACGAGGGAAAAGATTCAAAAATTGAACCCCCAGAGTGCCCCCTTCTTCTTGGAATAGCAGGAAAAATAGTATGGGACTTGATTCACCCCCTGCTAGGTCAAGGGTACAACTTGTACCTTGACAACTTCTACACAAGTGTCCCACTACTGAAATGCCTGTTTTCCAGAGACACTGTTGCATGCGGAACTATCATACGAAACCAAAAACATCTGCCTAAAAATTTTATAGACCAAAGAATAAGAGTGAGGGAAAGCAGGGCAGTTTGCAATGATAACATGATGCTTGTTAAGTACAAAGACAAGCGTGACGTCTTTGTACTTACTACCATACATGCTGACAGATCAACCCCTGTTCCAGTTCGTGGATCCACAGAATCAGTCCCCAAACCTGTGTGCATCCAGGACTATAATAAGGGCTCTTTCACACTTGCGCTGTCCGGATCCGGCGTGTACTCCACTTGCCGGAATTACACGCCGCATTCGGAAAAACGTAAGTGAACTGAAAGCATTTGAAGATGGATCCGTCTTCAAAATGCGTTTAGTGTTACTATGGCAGCCAGGACGCTATTAAAGTCCTGGTTGCCATAGTAGTAGTGGGGAGCGGGGGAGCGGCATACTTACAGTCCGTGCGGCTCCCGGGGCGCTCCAGAATGACGTCAGAGCGCCCCATGCGCATGGATGACGTGCCATGCGATCACGTCATCCATGCACGTGGGGCGCCCTGACGTCACTCTGGAGCGCCCTGGGAGCCGCACGGACGGTAAGTATGCTTCTCCCCCGCTCCCCACTACACTTTACCATGGCTGCCAGGACTTTAGCGTCTTGGCAGCCATAGTAACCATTCAGAAAAAGCTAAGCGTCGGATCCGGCAATGCGCCGAAACGACGTTTATCTTAAGGCCGGATCCGGATCAATGCCTTTCAATGGGCATTAATTCCGGATCCGGCCTTGCGGCAAGTCTTCAGGATTTTTGACCGGAGCAAAAAGCGCAGCATGCTGCGGTATTTTCTCCGGCCAAAAAATGTTCCGGTCCGGAACTGAAGACATCCTGATGCATCCTGAACGGATTTCTCTCCATTCAGAATGCATTAGGATAAAACTGATCAGGATTCTTCCGGCATAGAGCCCCGACGACGGAACTCTATGCCAGAAGAAAAGAACGCAGGTGTGAAAGAGTCCTGAGTTTATGGGAGGGGTGGATCTGTCAGACCAGGTACTGCAACCATACACTGCCCTCCGCAAAACTCTGTATAAACAATTGGCATTGCACCTGACACAAATTGCCCTCTATAATGCTTTTGTAATATACAGAAGTGCAGGAAACAGAGGAAAATTCCTGGACTTTCAAGAAAAAGTAATAAAGAACTTTTTATTTGGGGAACAGGAAGGGGAAGGGAGCAGGGCCACAGGAAGTGAGAGCAGAGTATTACGAGGACAGCATTTCCCTGGGGTAGTTCCCCCCACAGAGACACGGAGAAGGCAACAAAAAAGGTGTCGGGTATGCTCCAGAAATGGAATCAGGAAAGACACAATTCATAATTGTGAGACGTGCCCCTCAAATTCGGGTCTTTGCATAAAAGATTGTTTTAGAATCTACCACACCTCTGTTGACTTTTAACTAAACCCCCTTTGATCATTTTATAAAACACCCCTTTGAAACTGTATGCTGGTAAAAAGTCTAATTTCCCGTTTTCCACATTTCAATTGGCATTCTAAAAAAAACATAACAAAGCTAAAAATTCTCAATACACCCCTAGATGAATACCTTGACGGGTGTTGTTTTACAAAAGGGGACTAGAACTTTGTATGTTCTGGTAGCTCAGTGCCTCTGCAATGTGATGACATATAATATACAACATATTTCTTTGATATAATTTGACACCCTTGTTTCTTTTAGCTGCTATATTTGGCGACTATGTCCTACCATATAAAGCTTATATACACTTACCTAAAGAATTATTAGGAACACCATACTAATACGGTGTTGGACCCCCTTTTGCCTTCAGAACTGCCTTAATTCTACGTGGCATTGATTCAACAAGGTGCTGATAGCATTCTTTAGAAATGTTGGCCCATATTGATAGGATAGCATCTTGCAGTTGATGGAGATTTGAGGGATGCACATCCAGGGCACGAAGCTTCCGTTCCACCACATCCCAAAGATGCTCTATTGGGTTGAGATCTGGTGACTGTGGGGGCCATTTTAGTACAGTGAACTCATTGTCATGTTCGAGAAACCAATTTAAAATGATTCGAGCTTTGTGACATGGTGCATTATCCTGCTGGAAGTAGCCATCAGAGGATGGGTACATGGTGGTCATGAAGGGATGGACATGGTCAGAAACAATGCTCAGGTAGCCCGTGACATTTAAACGATGGTCAATTGGCACTAAGGGGCCTAAAGTGTGCCCAGAAAACATCCACCACACCATTACACCACCACCACCAGCCTGCACAGTGGTAACAAGGCATGATGGATACATGTTCTAATTCTGTTTACGCCAAATTCGGACTCTACCATTTGAATGTCTCAACAGAAATCGAGACTCATCAGACCTGGCAACATTTTTCCAGTCTTCAACAGTCCAATTTTGGTGAGCTTGTGCAAATTGAACCCTCTTTTTTCTATTTGTAGTGGAGATGAGTGGTACCCGGTGGGGTCTTCTGCTGTTGTAGCCCACCTTTCTTTCCCATTCTGACATTCAGTTTGGAGTTCAGGAGATTGTCTTGACCAGGACCACAACCCTACATGCATTGAAGCAACTGCCGTGTGATTGGTTGACTAGATAATCGCATTAATGAGAAATAGAATAGGTGTTCCTAATAATTCTTTAGGTGAGTGTATATATAAAATTTGTAGGATACCGAATACATCAGGTGTTGCTTATCAGTACGCAGGTAATTTTGAAAAGAGTGGTCTCGGATTCAGATATAGATCCAATTTTAAAAACTGCTTCTTTATTGGAACATCAAATAGACAGGATAGACAGCCAGTTGATACACAGAATCAACGTTGACGCGTTTCGGGTACTGACAGGGTCCGGTACCCGAAACGCGTCAACGTTGATTCTGTGTATCAAGTGGCTGTCTATCCTGTCTATTTAATGTTCCAATAAAGAAGCAGTTTTTAAAATTGGATCTATATCTGAATCCAAGACCACTCTTTTCAAAATTACCTGCAGCCTGCAACGGGGACACACCCCCAGGGTTTTCGGAATCGGGAGTATGTATGACCGGGAAGATGAGCTGGACTAAGTGTGTTGCTTATCAGTACACTGAAGTTTACAGTGTGCCCATACAGCAGTTTACGGCCACATATGAAGTGTTGCCATATTCAGGAGAGAATGGGTAACAAATTGTGGGTTTAATTTACTCTGTTACCCCTTGTGAAAATAAATAATTTGGGCCTAAAGAGACATTTTCTTGTAAAAAAATTAAAATTTTCGTTTTCACAGCCAAATATTTCTAAATTCTATGAATTTCTTGTTGGGTCAAAGTGCTCGCTACATGCCTTGAAAAATTTCTTGGGGGGTGTAGTTTCCAAAATGGGTTCACTTCTTGGGGTTTTCCACTGTGGGGGTACCTCAGGGTGTCTTCAAATGTGACATGGCACCTAAAAATTATTCCAGCGAAATCTGCCCTCCAAAAGCCATATGGCGGTCCTTTCCTTCTGCGCCCTGCCGTGTTACCATACAGCAGTTTACAACCACATATGGGGTGTTTCTGTAAACTACAGAATCAGGGTAATAAATATTGAGTTTGGTTTGGCTGTTAACCCTTGCTTTGTTACTGGAAAAAATTGACTAAAATGGAAAATCTGCCAAAAAAGTGAAATTCAGAAATTTCATCTCCGTTTTCCATTAATTCTTGTGGAACACCTAAAGGGTTAACAAAATTTGTGTAATTTGTAAAATGGGGTCATTTTTGGGTGGTTTCTATTATGCAAGCCTCACAAAGTGACTTCAGACTTGAACTGGTCCTTAAAAAGTGGGTTTTGGAAATTTTCTGAAAAATTTCAAGATTTGCTTCTAAACTAGGAAGCTAGGAAGCCTTGTAACGTCCCCAAAAAATAAAATGGCATTCCCAAAAATGATCCAAACATGAAGTAGACATATGGGGAATGTAAAGTAATAACTATTTTTGGAGGCATTACTATGTATTATAGAAGTAGAGAAATTGAAACTTGGAAATTTGCAAATTTTTCAAAATTTTGGGTAAATTTTGTATTTTTTTTTATAAAAAAAAGAATTTTTTCGACTCCATTTTACCAGTGTCATGAAGTACAATATGTGACGAGAAAACAATCTCAGAATGGCTTGAATAAGTAAAAGCGTTTTAAAGTTATTACCACACAAATTGACACATGTCAGATTTGCTAAAATCAGTCCGGTCCTTAAGGTGAAAAATGGCCCGCTCCTTAAAGGGAACCTGTCACCGGGATTTTGGGTATAGAGCTGGGGACATGGGTTGCTAGATGGCCGCTAGCACATCTGCAATACCCAGTCTCCATAGCTCTGTGTGCTTTTGTTGTGTAAATAAAACTATTTGATACATATGCAAATTAACCTGAGATGAGTCCTGTATGTGAGAGGAGTCAGGGACAGGACTCATCTCAGGTTAATTTGCATATGTATCAAATCGGTTTTTTTTACACAATAAAAGCACACAGAGCTATAGGAACTGGGTATTGCGGATGTGCTAGCGGCCATCTAGCAACCCATGTCCTCAGCTTTATACACAAAATCCCGGTGACAAGTTCCCTTTAAGGGGTTAAGCATTGAATGAAAGGAGGGTGCGCGCCAATTAAAGAAGAATTTTAGAAATTGAATTCCCTGTCACCTATGCAGAGCAGGGGTTTGTATACAGTAAAATTGGTAAAATGTCACCTGACAATGTAACATTTTTTTAAATTTATGTCCCTGTCACCTATGCAGAGCAGGGGTTTAATCACGGCAAAAATTGTCAAATGTCACCCAAGAATGTAACAGATAAGTTAGTGAAATGTTTTTACCTGTCTACCAGGTATAGCAGGGGTATATCACAACCAAAAATTGGTGAATTTCACCCGAAAATGTAACAGAATGCATGTATTGAAGTATTTCAAGCGTGTCTTTCACACTGCAAAGGCACCAGATGTAGGATATTGCAAAAAATGGGTGTTTTTTTAAAACCCAGATTATTATTGCAGTATTTCTAGCTTGTATGTCACACTAACAAATACAGCATAGACTGCAAAATTAAGTATTTTGGCCAAAATGGGTGTTTTTTTAATAACAGAATAGAACACCAGTATCTAACGTGTGTATCTCACACTGACAGATGCAGCAAAGGCTGCAAATTTAGTTTTTTTCCCCAAAAAATAACTTATATAGAGGCTGGGTCACATGCTGCACTGGCCAATCACAGCCATTCCATTAGTAGGCATGGCTGTAATGGCTTCTAAGGGCAAAGAGTCAAACTCTTGTTGATTGGCTGTTCTGCAGCCTTTCAAAAAGCGCAATAAAATAGCCGAAAATTACTGAAAAGTTCGGGATCGGGTCCGGGGTCCAAAAATCCTAAAGTTCGGTACGAACCCAAACTTTACAGTTCGGGTTCGCTCAACCCTACTAGATGGGTCGTTGATCCAGGGAGTTATTCTGATTGCCTGATTAGAGTCAGGAAGGAATTTTTTTTCCCCTAAATTGAGGGAAATTGGCTTCTACCTCACAGTTTTTTTTTTGCCTTCCTCTGGATCAACTTGCAGGATAACAGGCTGAACTGGATGGACAGATGTCTTTTTCAGCCTTATAAACTATGTTACTTTATGGATGTCAGAATGTGGCAGCATAATGCAATTTTTAATGCATTAAAATTCCCATTCACTGGTCAGACCACACATGGAGTACTGTGTACAGTTCTGGGCTCCTGTAAACAAGGCAGACATAGCAGAGCTGGAGAGGGTTCAGAGGAGGGCAACTAAAGTAATAACTGGAATGGGTGAACTACAGTACCCAGAAACTATCAAAATTAGGGTTATTTGCAGCCAGCCAGATCCCCAGGGGGGACACGTGAGGTGCACAGTGGGCTGATGAGGGGCCAAATAATAACACAGTTCATCGGTTTAGTCACGGTTAGCAGAAAGCCTCCCTGGGCCGGCAGCACAGTGTTGAGGAAGACAGCACGAAATCCTCCGAGGCATACTCTGGGTAGGGAAGCACCAGCCTAGATGGAGGTCGAGGTGCCCTTGATGGCAGTGGTGTTTATGGTGCTTGTGGTTGCAGGGTCCCTTGGTGTTATTTGTCGTGACGCCTGTACCGTTAATGGTGGTACAACCAGTTGTAGTAATATTGAAGAATAAAGTAGACAGTGGTAGGATACAACTCACAACTTTTACTGAGGTTGGTTCCAGTTGCAGCATATACATCCAGACAGAATACAGTCTTTTGCAATTTAGAGGAATTCTGTTGATCCACTGTTAATAGGTTTGGCTGGGTTTTGTTTCAGGCTGTGGTTCTGAATAAGTATTTCTGGTAGGTGACTTTGCTTTTGGTACCTTGTAAACCAGAGTTATTTGGTGAGGTTGCCTGTGGCTATAGTATCCTTCACCGGGATTCCCAAAGGTCTTTGATGCCTGGATAGTGGCTTTTATCCTTTGGTTTTTAGTCTCTCTTTTCTTTGTCCCTTTCTGGACTAGACTTTTACCTGAGCAGAAGTGCTAGATCTGCACTCTCTCAAACTTAACAACCGACTACCCTTTCACTAATCTATCTCACTAGGCCTGACTTAAGTATTTATATGAACTTAAGTGCTATCCTCATCTAGTGGTGGGATGTATAAATTACACTAGACCAGCCTATGAACATGGAGGGATGTAATACAAAATTACATGCAATATGGTAATGCCGTTTTACAGTAATTTTGCAGTTCCCACGTGTCCTGAGTGGGACACTGCATATTCACTTTAGAAAAAAAGACGACTGAGGGAAGATGTAATAACTATGTACAGTCAGGTCCATAAATATTGGGAAATTGACACAATTCTAACATTTTTGGCTCTATACACCACCACAATCGATTTGACATGAAACAAACAAGATGTGCTTTAACTGCAGACTGTCAGCTTTAATTTGAGGGTATTTAGTGAAGCAAGCCATCATTAGGCTTAACAAAAAAAAAAACAACATCAGAGAGATAGCAAAAACATTAGGCGTGGCCAAAACAACTGTTTGGAACATTCTTAAAAAGAAGGAACGCACCGGTGAGCTCAGCAACACCAAAAGACCCAGAAGACCACGGAAAACAACTGTGGTGGATGACCAAAGAGTTCTTTCCCTGGTGAAGAAAACACCCTTCACAACAGTTGGCCAGATCAAGAACACACTCCAGGAGGTAGGTGTAAGTGTGTCAAAGTTAAAAATCAAGAGAAGACTTCACCAGAGTAAATACAAAGGGTTCACCACAAGATGTAAACCATTGGTGAACCTCAAAAACAGGAAGGCCAGATTAGAGTTTGCCAAACAACATCTAAAAAAGCCTTCACAGTTCTGGAATAACATTCTATGGACAGATAAGACCAAGATCGACTTGTACCAGAGTGATGGGAAGAGAAGAGTATGGAGAAGGAAAGGAACCGCTCATGATCCTAAGCATACCACCTCATCAGTGAAGCATGGTGGTGGTAGTGTCATGGCGTCGGCATGTATGGCTGCCAATGGAACTGGTTCTCTTGTATTTATTGATGATGTGACTGCTGACAAACGCAGCAGGATGAATTCTGAAGTGTTTCGGGCAATATTATCTGCTCATATTCAGCCAAATGCTTCAGAACTCATTGGACGGCGCTTCATAGTGCAGATGGACAAGGAACCAAAGTCTGCTGCAAAAGCAACCAAAGAGTGGAATAAGTGGAATGTTATGCAATGGCCAAGTCAATCACCTGACCTTAATCCGATTGAGCATGCATTTCACTTGCTGAAGACAAAACTGAAGGGAAAATGCCCCAGGAACAAGCAGGAACTGAAGACAGTTGCAGTAGAGGCCTGGCAGAGCGTTCTAGACTTCAGGCTGTAATTGACTGCAAGGGATTTGCAACCAAGTATTAAAAAGTGAAAGTTTAATTTATGAATATTATGTCCCATTACTTTGGTCCCCAAATTAAAGCTGACACTCAGCCGTTAAAGCACATAGTTTGTTTCATTTCAAATCCATTGTGGTGGTGTATAGAGCCCAAAATTTTAGAATTGTGTCAATGTCCCAATATTTATGGACCTGACTGTATAAATATATCTCTCTCTCATCATCTATTTATCCCCAGGACTGTGACGGGGGGGACATCCTCTGTGTCTGGAGGAAAGAAGGAAGGGTGTCAGAATGTGGCAGCATAATGCAATTTTTAAAGAATTAAAATTCCCATTCACTGGAACTAAAGGACCTAGGCCAACCACTGAAAAACACCTGCATAGCATTACCCCTTCTCCACCAGACTTTACAGTTGGCACAATGAAATCAGGCAGGTAAAGTTCTCCTGAAATTCACCAAACCTAGACTCCTCCATCAGACAGAAAAGTGTGGTCCATCCCTTCACATGACACGTTTCCTCTGCTCAAGAGTCCTGTGACAGCATGCTTTACACCACTCCTCTTGGCATTGTGCTTGGTGATATAAGGCTTGCATGCAGCTGAAACCTATGCTATAAAGCTCCTGGAGCACAGTTTTTGTGCTGATGTTTCTGTCAGAGAAGGTTTGTAGCTCTGCAGTTTTTTTTCGGGAAATTTATCATTCGCCTACACCTTTTTTTGTGTAAACAATGACTAAAACAGCCTGGAACACAGACTGCTGGCAGCACACGACCGTATGTTTTTTTCAGTATTTTGCGGTCCACAAAATACAGATCCGCAAAAAATACAGATGACGTCCGTGTGCATTCCGTTTTTTGTGTAATGGAACAGCTGGCCCCTGATAGAATAGTACTATCCTTGTCCGTTATGCAGACAATAATAGGACATGTTCTATCTTTGAACAGAACGGAATGCATACGGAGTACCTTCCGTTTTTTTGCGGATCCATTGAAATGAATGGTTCCATATACGGACCGTATACAAAACGCAAAAAACGGAACGTAAATAGAAAAAAAAATTTGTGTGCAAGAGCCCTAAGACTAGCGTAGCACACATCCATCTGGATAAATCAGGGCCATTGAGTCAGCAAAGCATTGGTGACTTTTATAGAGGTGCTGGATTTTATACACTTGTGACAATAGGACTTAATGAAACACCTGAATTCAATGCTTAAAACAGACACTACGATCAACATTTTTTTTTTTATCACACATTAACATCCTTTATGTGAATATTCTATTATTATTAATATTTTTTTTTTATACAAAACAAATGGATGTTTTTCTGAATATAGTTAGGTCCAGAAATATTTGGTCAGTGACACAATCTTCATTGGCGCTGAAGGCCACCACATTGGATTTGAAATGAAACAGCTGAGATGCAACTGAAGTGTAGACTTTCAGGTTTGAAGAAAAATATCCTGTGAAACATTTAGGAATTGTAACCATTTTTCTACAAAACCTCCTCATTTCAGGGGCTCAAAAGGGGACACATTAACATTTCCATAAATAAAACGTTCATTTTTAATACTTTGTATTGAATCCTTTGCAGGCAATGACTGTCTGAAGTCTGAAACCCATGGACATTACCAAACTCTGGGTTTTCTCCTTTGTGATGCTTCGCCAGGCCTTTACTGTACGTGTCTTCATTTGTTAGTTGTTGGTAGGTCTTTTTTCCTTGTTTTATAATAAGCAAGTGAAATGCATGCTCGATCGCATTGAGATCTGGTGATTGACTCAGCTATTGCAGAATATTCCACTTTTTTATCTTTAAAAACACCTGGGTTGCTTTTGCTGTATGTTTTGGGTCATTATCCATCTACTGTGAAGCGCCGTCAATTAACCTTGCTGCATTTGGTTGAATCTGAGCAGAAAGTCTATCCCAGTACACTTCAGAATTTATCTGACTGCTTCTGTCTTCAGTCACATCATCAATAAACAGTAGTGACCCAGTGCCATTGGAAGCTATGCATGCCCAAGGTGCCTCCACCATGTTTTACAGAGGATGTGGTGTGCTTTGGATCATGAGCCGTTCAAAGACTTCTCCATACTTTCTTCTTCCAATCATTCAGATACAAGTTGATCTTAGTTCCATCTGTCGAAAGTTCTGTTCCAAAACTGGGCTGGCTTCTTTAGATGTTTTTTGGCAAAGTCTAAAGTCTCATTCACACGTCCGTGCCTAAATCAGTAAAAAGGTGCTCAGTGATGAGCTATAAAGCTTCCTGTGAAGGATCGGTGTGTGGTCCATTTGTCTGTTTTTTGCTGTCCGCGTGTAATCCGTGTTTCATTGATACTGCACAGCTGAAAAATAATTTTCAAAGCATCTCTTCCTAATGATCCCTGAAACATGGATGGCATCTGTGTTGCATCCATGGTTTTCACAGACTCATAGACTATAATGGTTGCAATGGATCTGTGAACACGGACAAAAAGAGCATGCATCCGTGCTAAAAACACACGAACCATGCTAAAAAACGAATGTGTAAACTCACACATCAAAATGAATAGATAAGTGTGCAGTTCGTGGAGAACACTTACAGTACACGTACGTGGAACACTGATGTTTGAATGAGGTATAATCTGGCATTCTATTTTTGAGGGTGATTAATAGTTTGTACCTTATGATAAACCCTCTGTATTTGCTTCATGAACTCTTCTCGATTCCTAGATACTGATACACCTACTTCCTGGAGAGTGTTCTTCACTTGGGTGGATGTTGTGAAGGTTTTTTTTTCACCATGGAAAGGATTCTGCGATCAGCCACCATTGTCTTTCATGGACGTCCAGGCCTTTTTGAGTTCCCGAGCTCACCTGTGCGCTTTCTAACCAGAATGTACCAAACTGTTAATTTGGCCACTCCTAACATTTCCTCTATCTCTCTGATAGATTTATACTTTCTTTCAGCCTAATGATGGTCTGTTTCACTTTCACTGGGAGCTCCTTTGACTGCATGTTGTGGGTTCGCAGCAACAGCTTCCAAATACAAATGCCACACCTGGAATCAACTCCAGACCTTTTACCTGCTTAATTGATGATGGATTAACGAGGGAATAGCCCATGCAGCTAGTTAAATAGTTTTCGAGATAATTGTCCAATTACCTTTAGTCCCGTGAAAAAGAGGCTAAAAAGAGTCCTAAACCCTTCCTTAACCCCTTAAGGACACGGCCATATTTCACCTTAAGGACCAGGCCATTTTTTGCAAATCTGACCAGGGTCACTTTATGTGGTGATAACTTTAAAACGCTTTTACTTATCCAGGCCATTCTGAGATTGTTTTTTTGTCACATATTGTACTTCATGACACTGGTAAAATGGAGTAAAAAAAAAAACCATTTTTATTTATAAAAATAAATAAAATTTACCAAAAATTAGCACATTTTTAAGTTTCAATTTCTCTACTTCTATAATACATAGTAATACCTACAAAAATAGTTATTACTTTACATTCCCCATATGTCTACTTCATGTTTGGATCATTTTGGGAATGACATTTTATTTTTTGGGGATGTTACAAGGCTTAGAATTTTAACTTTTCAAAAACCCACTTTTTAACCTCTTAAGGACACAGGACGTACAGGTACGCCCTGATGTCCTGGTACTTAAAGACACAGTCCTGTGTATTTCCGATCACCGCCACGTGGCAGGGGCGTGATCGGAACAAGGTGCCTGCTCAAATCATTGAGCAGGCACCTTGGGTCAATGCGTGGGGGGGTCCCAAGATCCCGTATTGGGATTGCATTGTAAAAGGGATTAGACCCCCAGAAGTTGAAGTCCCAAAGTGGGACAAAAAATAATGTGAAAAAAAAGTTGAAAAAAATAAATTCCCATCCCCAAAAAATTTTACGTTTCAAGTAAAAAACAAAATAAAAAAAAACATAATTATCCCCAAATAAAGTAAAACAAAATTGGTATCGACCGGCTCTATAAACATATCACATAATCTAATCCCTCAGAGAAACACCGTAAAAAATAAAAACAATGCTAAATAAACAATTTTTGTCACCTTACATCACAAAAAGTACAACAGCAAGCGATCAAAAAGGCGTATGCCAATCAATCTAACTGTCACCTCATCCCACAAAAAATGAGCCCCTACCTAAGACAATCACCCAAAAAAAAATATGGCTCAGAATATGGAGACACTAAAACATATTTTTTTTGTTTTAAAAAAGATATTATTGTGTAAAACTTAAGTAAATAAAAAAAATGTATACATATTAGGTATCGCCGTATCCGTAATAACCTGCTCTATAAAAATATCACATGACCTAACCCCTCAGGTGAATACCGTAAAAAAAAGGTGTAAAAAAAGTTATTTTTTGTCACCGTACGTCACAAAAAGTGTAATCGTAAGCGATCAAAAAGTCATACGCACCCAAAAATAGTGCCAATCAAACCGTCATCTCAATACGCAAAATTTATACCCTACCCAAGATAATCGCCTAAAAACTGAAAAAACTATTGCTCTCAAACTATGGAAACACTAAAACATGATTTTTTTTGTTTGAAAAATGAAATCATTGTGTAAAATTTACATAAATAAATAAAAGTATACATATTAGGTATCGCCGTGTCCATAATAACATGCTCTATAAAAATATTACATGACCTAACCGCTCAGGTAAATACCGTAAAAAAAATGAAAATAAAGCCGTAAGAAAAGCCATTTTTTGTCACCTTACATCACAAAAAGAGTAATAGCAAGCGATCAAAAAGTCATAAGCACCCCAAAATAGTGCCAATCAAACCGTCATCTCATCCCGCAAAAATAATACCCTAATCAAGATAATCGCCCAAAAACTGAAAAAACTATGGCTCTCAGACTATGGAAACACTAAAACATGTTTTTTTTGGGTTTAAAAATGAAATCATTGTGTAAAACTTACAAAAATTAAAAAAAATAGTATACATATTAGGTATCGCCACGTCCGTGACATTCTGCTCTATAAAAATACCACATGATCTAACCTGTCAGATGAATATTGTAAATAAAATAAAAAACGGTGCCAAAACAGCTATTTCTTGTTACCTTGCCTCACAAAAAGTGTAATATAGAGCAACCAAAAATACTATGTACCCTAAACTAGTACCAACAAAATTGCTACCCTATCCCGTAGTTTCTAAAATGGGGTCACTTTTTTGGAGTTTCTACTCTAGGAGTGCATCAGGGGGGCTTCAAATGGGACATGGTGTCAAAAAACCAGTCCAGCAAAATCTGCCTTCCAAAAACCGTATGGCATTTCTTTCCTTCTGTTCCCTGCCGTGTGCCCGTACAGCAGTTTACGACCACATATGGGGTGTTTCTGTAAACTACAGAATCAGGGCCATAAATATTGAGTTTTGTTTGGCTGTTAACCATTGCTTTGTAACTGGAAAAAAATTATTAAAATGTAAAATCTGCCAAAAAAGTGAAGTTTTGAAATTGTATCTCTATATTCCATTAATTCTTGTGGAACACCTAAAGGGTTAACAAAGTTTATAAAATCAGTTTTGAATACCTTGAGGGGTGTAGTTTCTAAAATGGGGTCACTTTTTGGGAGTTTCTACTCTAGGAGTGCATCAGGGGGGCTTCAAATGGGACATGGTGTCAAAAAACCAGTCCAGCAAAATCTGCCTTCCAAAAACCGTATGGCATTCCTTTCCTTCTGCACCCTGCCATGTGCCCGTACAGCAGTTTACAACCACATATGGGGTGTTTCTGTAAACTACAGAATCACAGCCATAAATATTGAGTTTTGTTTGGCTGTTAACCCTTGCTTTGTAACTGGAAAAAAAATATTAAACTGGAAAATTTGCCCAAAAATGGAAATTTTGAAATTTCATCTCTATTTCTATTCATTCTTGTGAAACACCTAAAGGGTTAACAAAGTTTGTAAAATCAGTTTGCGATGTAATGGCTTTTTTACAGTTTTTTGTTTACGGTATTCACCTGAGGGGTTAGGTCATGTGATATTTTTATAGAGCATGTTATTACGGATGCGGCAAAACCTAATATGTATACTTGCATTGCATTGTCCCAGGGTGCCTTCTCAATGATTTGAGCAGGCACCCAGTTCCGATCACCGCCCGCCGCGCGGCGGTGATCGGAACTACACATGACGTACCGGTACGTCCTTTGTCCTTAAGTACTGGGACATCATGCCGTACCGGTACGTCATATGTCCCCAACATGTTAAATTAGGATGTGAATACCTTCAAATTAAAGCCAAGAGTCTGCACTCTAAGCCTAGTTTCATTATATAACTGTATCTTGAATATTTTGCAGTGAGCTGTTGCATTGTATGTCTTGTTTAACAGTCTTGTTCTCAGCCATAGCAACGTGCTCCTGCGCTTTGGGATGTGCTGACTGACCCTCTTTTTTCTTTGCAGTTTGTACTAGAGGTGTGGCTGCCTCCCCAGCCGTGCACTCCTGATTAGCTCGTCTGCCCCATAGGCTGATTTTAACTAGTGTGAGTATATAGCTTGGCCTGCTCCCCCTCACTCACAGAAGCCATCTGGCACCAGGAGAGAGATAGTGTGTGGACTCTCATTGCAGTCCTTGGTGGCCATTTGGCGCTGTGAGTGGTGTGGAGTGGGCCTGGCATGCAAGTTGGTACCTACACTTGCTGAATTATATGATAGCCGTTATGGCACATAACAGATAGAATTTAGTGTTAGGAACCCGTCTAACTAGAGATTGCCTTGACATGCAGCAGACGGGCTAAAAAAAATTTGTACAAAATGATTTGCCAAGCAACTCTAACTTATTAGTATAGCATTTGCAACTGTGACGCAAATTTGTACTTTATTTGGTTTGCAGTGAGCTGTTGCATTGTATGTCTTGTTTAACAGTCTTGTTCTCAGCCATAGCAACGTGCTCCTGCGCTTTGGGATGTGCTGACTGACCCCCTTTTTCCTTTGCAGTTTGTATCTTGAATATGTTTTGGTAAACATCTAAAATGCCAAACTGTAATTTCCAAAGCCACTCCATGTATTCTACTTTCTGTCCTGGCTCTTTAATGGGGTTAAGCAGGTTTTTAGATATTGAATCCCTATCCTCAGGATAGGTCATCAATATTAGTTCAGCGCACTCAGCTATTTTCAAAACTCCCATAGCAATGAATAGAGAGCAGGCCACACATGCACATGTGCTCTCCTTCACTTCAACGGCCCTATTCTAGAGATACGAGCTTGAGAGGTCCTAAGGATATGCCATCAATGTCCCAGATGGGCCAAATCCTTTAAACAGTCAGACTGTCACGATACTAGTGGAATACTGCTAGAATCCAATGGCAGGGACAAGGCCTGAACACAGGAAGCACCGGAGTCTTGAACAGGAGGTAGCAGGATAGAAAGATGAAGCAGTGCCGGGCAGGTGAAGCCCTTACCAGTAGCAGCGATGCAGGATTGAAGGAAGAAGCACAGCCAGGCAGGTCCAGCCATTACCAGTAGCAACGATGAGGATTGAAGGATGAAGCAGAGCCGAGGTCAGAGGAGCAATGGGTCAGGGCAGGCAGCACAGGAACGTAGTCAGGCAATCCGGGTCGGCAACAGGAGGTAGCAGGGTAAACAACAAGGAGGAGGAACAAACTGGAGAGCAAGTTCCAAGCGAGAGGACTGCAAAAGCAGGATCTCAAACACAATACTCAAGCAATTAGTAACAGGCTTGAGAGGTTTAAATGTGAAACAGGAAGTAAGATGGCACCCAGCTGAGACACAATCCACCATCTTGACTGAGGGAAAACTTGATGGCAAGACAATCTGAACTAAAATAGCAGGATGACCTGACTCGGTCTCCCAGGATGTTTTTGATGAAGCTGTTTGATCAGTCGGGGAGCATTAGCGTTTCTCACAGGTTCCCAAGAATTCTCTTCTGACCCATAACCCTGGCACTTAATGAGGTATTGTAGGTGGTTCCTGAAAATTCTTGAGTCCAAGATTTTTTCTACAACAAACTGTTCTTGCCCATTTATCTCCACTGCATCGGGAGGAGGAGGGACATGTTTCGGAAAAGGGTTGGGCATGGGAGGCTTTAATAGAGACACATGAAAAACAGAATGAATCTTCATAGATCATGGGAGTTTCAGCCAAACAGCTACTGGACTAATTATCCCGATAATCTTATAAGGCCCAACAAACCTCTGTCCTAGTTTTGCTGAAGGAACCTTAAGTTTCAAATTTCTGGTGGAAAGCCATGCTTTATACCCCACTTTAAAGATAGGTGCTGGTCTACGAAATGTATCTGTCGCCTTCTTGCAATTTTCTTTAGACCCTCTCTAATGTTCCTTTTAGTAGTTCTAAATTTGGGGGTAATGCAGAGGTCCTTTCCGCGACTGCTGTAATAGGTCAAACAGCGGGGAATTCGGGAAGAATATTTAGATGATACCCCAAATTTGCAAAGAAAGGAATTTGCTTAGTTGAGGCATTTTAGGAGTTATTGCAAGAGAAGTCAGCTACAGGAAGCAGATTGACCCAATCATCTTGTAAATAGCCAATATAGCATCTAAGATACTGTTCCAGAGTCTGATTTGTGCGTTCAGTTTGTCCATTAGATTGTGGGTGAAAGGTGGTCGATAGATTAATATCAATCTCAAGTACTGTGCAAAAACTACACCAAAATTTTGATGTAAACTGCACCCCACGATCCGAGATAACTTCATCAGGAACTCCATGAAAACGAAACACATTCTGAACTACAAGGTCAGCAGTATCTTTAGCAGAGGGTAGGCCGGTACATGGAATGAAATGTGCAGCCTTGGTGAGCCAGTCAACTACTACCAAAATTGTGTTTTTTCCTTTAGACTTAGGTAGATCTACGATAAAGTCCATGGAAATAGAACCCCAGGGACGAGAGGGGACCGACAAAGGCTGTAATAACCCCATGGGTGAAGAACCTGGGGTCTTGCATCTAGCACAAACGTCACATGACATGACACATTTCTTTACATCCTGTTGATAATTGGGCCACCAAAAGAAACAGGATACAAATTCCTGTGTCTTCTGCACTCCTTTGTGACCCGCGATCTTGGAATCATGGACAAATTTTTGAATTTTCAGTCTTATTGTTTCGGGTATATATAGCTGCTGCCCATGGGTCCACACATTGTTATTAAGCAACTCCAACATTAAACAAATCGCAGCCAATAATGTGTGATAAGGCAACAACAAACACCAAGAGCACACATATTCAAAATTTCTAATTTTATTATATACCATGAATACACTATAGACACAATAAAACCCATAAGGGACAGATTATGCAGGAGAAAATATGGAAACAATGTGTGTGTCCCCCCCCCCTGATTACACTGAACTGGTGAGGACACAAAGGCAATAACATCAAATTATAACCATCATGGTTAAGTAACAAACACTGCCCGAATCCTACACCCACCCAGCATCCATCAATAACACTCCATCTCTGAGGGCACAATGCCTAACTGTGTAGTAGAGATAAGTGCCTGCACCCCCAACCGGGAGTGCTAACAACAAGTCCCCAACACAATATTACTCTTGAGCAGCCTAATAACATACACATACATGGACACAACTGTGGGTATACCAACCAGCGATCAGGAGACACACCACCCTGAAATACGTTTCGCCGTCGCTTCCTCTTGGGGGCTTCTCTTGTTCTTAAGCACCAAAAGCACATCATCAGGTGGTCAAGATAGCAAGGCATCTTTTATCTCTTCAAGCAATTCCTTATTATGGATTACTCCCATAAAATTAGACTCAGGAACAATGGTCTTTGGCGGAATCGTAGAAGTAGAATCTTTGGAAAAGATTCTAGATAGAGCATCTGCCTTGCTGTTACGGGAACTGGGCCTGTACAAGATTACGAAGTTGAATTGATTGAGGAAGAGACTCCAACGACCTTGGCGAGGGGATAGACAATTGGCAGATCTAACAAATTCCAAGTTACGTTGATCAGTCAGAACTATTATTTGCTGTGAGGTTCCTTGAAGATAATATCTCCATTCCTTAAAAGCCACAATGATAGCTAACAGTTCTTTATTCCCCACATCATAATTCTTCTCAGAATCGGATAAACGTTGGGAGAAAAAAGCGCACGGATGCAATAAACCCTTGTCTCCGTTCTCTGAGACAGAATAGCCCCTACAGCACAGTCTGAAGCATCAACTTCCACAATAAAGGCGAGTTCTGGGTCGGGATGAACTAATAAAGGGGCTGTAGTGAACTTGGACTTTAGGAGACAAAGGGATTCCTGTGCTTGGGAAGACCAGACAAAAGCATTTTTTTTCTTAGTCAACTGTGTAGTAGGAGTAATTATTTATGAGAAATTCTTAATGAAGAGTCTATAAAAACTGGCAAAACCTATGAAACGCTGAACATCTTTTATGCTCCTGGGGGTAGGCCAGTCTACTATTGCTTTAATCTTGCTAGAGTCCATGTGTAGACAATGAGGTAAAATTATATAGCCAAGGAATTAGATCCCAGTCTAGTAAAATTCACATTTTTCAATCATAATGTAAAGTTGATTCTTTCTTAGACGTTCCAAAATAAGTCTCACATGTCTCTGATGTTCTTCCATATGGTTAGAGAAGATCAAGATATTGTCCAAAAAGATGACTACGAACTGGTCCAGAAGATCTCTGAAGATATCATTAACAAGATGCTGAAAAGTGGCCGGGGCATTGCAAAGACCAAAAGGCATAACAAGATATTTGAAATGTCCGTAACGTGACCTAATAGCTGTTTTCCATTCATCTCCAAATCTGATACAGACCAAGTTATACCGTATTTTTAACCCCCATAAGACGCACTTTTTCTCCCCCCAAAATGGGAGGGAAATGCCCCTGCGTCTTATGGGGCGAATGCTGACAGTTTTACATCGCAGCCTGCGTTGTACGAGCGAGCGGGGAGGGACTGGGAGGAGGAGCGGGGGAATGGCAATAGAGGCGGAGCGGTGAAGTCACTGTACTATAGCCCTGCTGCTCCAGTGCTGCACTATTCAAATATAAAATGTCTTATTCAATCAAAAGTGATTAAACATGCCCCCCCACGTTTAATATTACTGTACATCCTAAATGCTTCTGTAGAACGCAGGCAGGCAAGCCGGGCGGGCGGCAGCGTAACTCCCTGATGTCACGTGCCTGCGCCGCCTACTTTATGAATGAAGCAGGCGGCGCAGGCAAGTGACGTCAGTGAGTGACACGCCGGCCGCCCGGCCTGCCTGCGTTCTACAGAAGGTGTTAGGATGTACGGTAATATTAGGAGTTGGGGGGGGGGCATGTTTAATCACTTTTAATTGAATAAGACATTTTATATTTATATACTGGAGCGGCGGAGGGGGGATCTGTGCATGAAGTTTTATGGGTAACATCCTTGGATGGCACAGTTAAGGGGTGGGGGGGGGGGGGGGTCTGTGGATGGCACTGTTATGGGCTGGTGGGGGTCTGTGGATGGCACTGCTATGGGGTGGGGGGTCTGTGGATGGCACATATATAACAGTGCCACCCACAGATCCCCCATAACAGTGCCACCCACAAATCCCCCATAACAGTGCCACCCACAGATCCCCCCTCTAACAGTGCCACCCACAGATCCCCCCTGTAACAGTGCAAGCCACAGATCCCCCCATAACAGTGTCCGTCACAGATCCCCTCATAACAGTGTCCGTCACAGATCCCCCCATAACAGTGTCCGTCATCCACAGATCCCCCCATAACAGTGTCCGTCATCCACAGATCCCCCCATAACAGTGTCCGTCATCCACAGATCCCCACCATAACAGTGTCCGTCATCCACAGATCCCCCCCATAACAGTGTCCGTCATCCACAGATCCCCCCCATATGAGTGTCAGTCATGCACAGATCCCCCCATAACAGTGCGTCATCCACAGATCCCCCCCATAACAGTGCGTCATCCACAGATCCCCCCATAACAGTGTCCTTCACAGATCCCCAGTAATAGTGCCATCCACAGATCCCCAGTAATAGTGCAAACCACAGACCACCATTAGTTCCAAACCCACCAAAAGCACACCTTTTGGTTAAAAATATTTTTTTTCTCATTTTCCTCCCCAAAAACCTAGGTGCGTCTTATGGGCCGGTGCCTCTTATCGGGCGAAAAATACGGTAGGCGCCTCACGGATCTAACTTGGTAAAAAAAATTGCATGTCGCACTCTCTCCAAAAGCTCGGGGATCATCGGTAGAGGATAACGTTTTTTCATTGTAATTTTGTTAAGTTCTCGGTAATCAATGCAAGGTCTTAGAGAACCGTCCTTCTTCTTAACAAAGAATATGAGAGCCCCTGCCGGTGAGAAAGATGGGCGGATAAACCCCTTAGCCCGATTTTCTTCTATGTAGTCCTTTAGGGCTTTTAGGTCAGGGCCTGCAAAAAGGGTAGATGTCGGTGTGGGGGGAGCTTGTCTGTTGCAAACGTCTGCAAATTTGTTGTATACAGAGGGTAACTCTATTATCTTATTATCTTGAGCTGGATTTTCTGAACCTTGTTCAGACTGAGCTGTTGAGAGAACATCCTCCGCTGGGAAGCTCATTTCTTTGCAACTTTGCTTGCAACCAGGGTAGGCCTAGAATAACAGGGAAATGTGGAGAAGAGATCAATAGAAACAATAGGACTTCACGGTGATGGGGTGTTATAATGATTTCAAGTGGTTCCGGCTCTTGATCCACTGGCCCTGAGCTCAGTGGCGATCCATCTACTGTCTCCATTACCACGGGTGAGAGTTTGTTCAGAAATTTAACCCCATGCCTTTGAGCAAAAGGTCAATGAAATTGCCACTAGCCCTGGAGTCCACCATAGCAGAGGTGGATATCCACTGAGAGTTAATCAGGAACTTAATGGGAAGGAAGCAATGGGAGTCTTTATTCTCTTTCTTAATATAAGGGGCCATCAATGAAATGGAATGGATAAGTGCTTTCTCAGATAATTCTGTTTCAGAAGCAATTAATTCTTTATCTGAAAAGTCAGGATCTGTAATAGCTGCCACCAACCTCCGTGGACGGCTAGGGCAGTTGATAAGGAAGTGGTCAGACTTTCCACAGTAAAAGCATAGACTTTCCCGGAGCCTGTGCTCGCTTCGATCAGCGCTTTCGCGTCTTAGTATGGAATCTACTTGCATTGGCTCACTTCCTGATTCTTTGTAAATTTTCCCTTGGTTTCCTTGAAAATGGAGACAGGGAATGAGGGGGGCTGCTTAGTATCATAATTCAAGGTAGCCCATCTCTCTGGTCATTGTTCAGACAGTAGGGTATCGATACGAATGCAATTGTTAATAAAGGCATCCAAACGTAAAGGGGCCTATCGCACGGGCAAGTTCATCTTTTAATGCGCTGCATAGTCCTTTCCTAAAAAAAAAGACATTTTCGCTGTGTCGTTCCAATCGGTGTTGACAGCCCACCTCTAGAACTCCATTGCATACTCTGTGACAGGGCGTCTGCCCTGGCACAATGCTAGTAATGCTGCTTCAGCTGTAGCACCGTGATTGGGATTATTAAACATTTGACTCATGGCATCGATAAAGTCCTCTAAGTGATTTAACCGGGCGTCAATCAATCAACAGACTAGCCCAGGCAATGGCTTAATGTGTCAGCAGCAAAATAATACATAGGACTTTAGATCTATCAGTAGGAAACTGAGTTGAATTTGCATCAAAGTATAGCCTACATTGATTAAGGAATCCCCGGAATTTGTTGCGGTCTCCGCCAAATCTGAATGGTGGTAACTTAGGGGTCATTGCAGGCACGGTAGCGAGTGGTACAGAAACTTGATTCTCCAAGTGGACTATCCGGTCGGATAATGTCTGCACGGTACCACGTAGCTCGTGAATAGTTTGTCCAAAAATTTGGATGTTGTGAAAAGTCTGTCCTTCAAAGGCGTCATATTTATTTTTTAAAGTCTGCATCTCGGTGCGCATAATAGCCATAGCAGTCTGCAGTTCCTTAATGCGAACCTCTGAACTCCCAGTCCCGGCGGACTCCATTGTAGGCTTGAGTATTCTGTCACGATACTAGTGGAATATGAGGTCAGACGAGCAATGGGTCAGGGCAGGTGGCACAGGAACATAGTCAGGCAATCCGGGTCGACAACAGGAGGTAGCAGGGTAAACATAGCAGGATGATTCCTGACACAGACTCTCTTCCCAGCCCCTCCTCCATGCACTATTGCCAGCTGTTGCATGTAGCCTCATGTCGTCTTTCACCAGTCCCTCCAGGAAGACATAGCAGGAGGCAAAAGTAACGGTGCGGCCGATCACATTGGATCTTTTATTCGGCACCTAAAATCACTGTTTTCCGGTGGCACATTGCCCTTTCTAAGCACAGGATGTGCCGCGGACAATATGCAAAGTGAACGGGGATGAACGATCATAGCAGTGATCATCGGTCCTTATTTTACTGTGCATTGGGCTGTGTGAAAGGTGCTTTAAACGAGCTCTAACCGACTTGTATATCATTGCTGGCCCAGCATCAGGCCATGCTAGTTAGCGGTTGGTCAACCTCTGTCAACATACAAATCCCATTGAGGAGTTGTCCTTGCACAAGACATGCCATAAATGTCTGCTTGCTGGAGGTATTATCTCTGGGATCCCCACTTGTTGGGAGGATGGAGGCTTCCAGTCTACAGTTCAGCAATATAAGGTGGCTGTATTGTAAAGATCAAGTGGAAAGGTGGCATTAGGTCTATTTGGAGTAATGGTGCCCACACACATTAGGCCTCATGTGCACGACCAAAGTTTTGGTTCACTTCTGATACACATTTTTTTAGAGATCCATTCATTTCTATAGGTCCGCATCTGTGTGTCCATTCCACACATTATGTGGAATGGAAACATGGATGCGGCTGGTATCAGTATTTTGCGGATCACAAAAGGCATACGGTCATGTGAATGTAGCTACAGACTAACGTCAGACAAACCTGCACGTTTTAGCCAAATCGTATTGCATATTATGGGGGAACAATTCATCGCCGAATCAGAAAATGACCTAGTGTTTAACCCCATAGTGCTATTTGACGTGTATACTTGTCATGGAGCAGTGTTACTTACTGCTCCGTGACGAGTATACACGTCATGGCTAGAATATGTCACCATGTTTTACTATATGGTGACAAAGCTGTGATGATAGCTGTCACAGACAGCTGATTATCACAGCTAGCCGGCCTGGGACCTGTAAGAGCATACCCAGGTTGGCGATCCCTTTGATTGGTCCATGAAGTCTCCTGGACCAATCACCGCTAGTTTTCTTAGTAGCACAGTGTCTTCAGGGAGGTGGGCTGTAATGGAGACTGCAGCGGCGGTCCGACAGCCACATTCTATTATAGAGACTTTGATGGTCCCTCCAATGGACTGATCACAGCTGGAAGACATCAGGGATCTCTGCTGTCACGGCGCTCTGACAGCCATCCCAGACGCTGATGTGGATGCGAACCTGTCACCATGTAGGTGACACAGACCACTACCAATCACAGTTTACCAACTCAGGGCCAATCAAGATTATCCTAGGTTGGCCCATCAGGGGACAGGAGTGAGGGTAGGTGACTTCACACCCTCTGATCACCACAGTTCTGTCAGAGAGGTGATCAGAGAGGCGTTATTGTCACTCAGAACTCCTGCCACAGTTGCACCAATCACTATACACACCCCATTACTTTCAAGTGAACCCCTTCCTGCTCCCATATTATGTTTTTTCAGAGCAAATATTTTTTTCACCCATTTTAAATATATATATATATTTAGTGCTGTTTAATTTTATAATTTTCTTAGTGGCCCTTTATTCTCCCCATCATCATCCTGACTGGCTAGCGTCCAACAGTCCCTGACCCAGTGAGCCCCAGTACACCCAGTGCTCCTACCAGTCGCACAAAGCACTACATTTTCTCTCCTACCAATCAACATCTGCACAGGCCAACGGCCCCCAGTCACTGACACAGTTTTAGAGTTAATTTAGTAGGTACACCCAGCACCCCTATCAGTTGCATCAAGAACTACATATTCTATTCCCCTACTTAATTTTTTTCTAAGATTTTTTTTTTTGGGTACAGAAAAAATATTTTGGTGTGTACTGTTACCGTTATTTTAGTTGTTATGCCCAGCACCCCTATCAGGGTCGCAACAAGAACGACATATTTTCTAGAGGGCCTCCCCTTCACCCCCCTTCCCATTGACATCCACATTGGCTAATGGCCATCAGTCACTGACCCAGTGAACCCTAACCCACTCCTATATAAAATCGTTTTTAGTTACAGTTTTTCTGTTATTTTCTTGGGTACACGCAGACCTATTGCCAGAGTTGCACCAAGCAATACATATTGTTAGTGGGCTTTTTTCTGTCATAGACACCAACAACCACCACCAGTCACTGACCTAGTGAGCCCAATCCCGCTCCTATATTTTTGGGAGCAAATTTGCTTTATATATTAATATATAATATAATTGATGAAGGTAATGAATAGGATGCACAGGTGTGTTGATCCTCCAAAAAAGGGTGCTCACAGTCACACAGTGTCACCACACTGTTAAATCGAACAAACAAAAGTTAGGAAAAATGGACTGGGCACACCTAGGATATGGGATCAGTCACTTTATTAGTACAGTAAAAATAGCGTTTTTGGACGATATAAAAGAGATATAAAGAAGACAATGTATTAAAACTTATAATACCACCTTAAATAAATGACATAATATTAGACATATAATTAATAATAGCAGTTATACGTATTGAATTGTATAAAAAATATCTGAATGGCAGCAAAGGTTATTAAATAAAGTAACAAAATTCATAAAATGTAATAAAAATTCAATAAAAATTCCTTTGAATGGAATGAAAGCAGCACTTCTGTATCCACTTGCAATAGATGGTATAATGCCTTGGGTGATGCACAGTTTTAAAATGAACCCAATTGTTCTTTGAGAGAGGGGTATTATTAATACGTTTCTGTAATGATAAGTTCCTCCTCACCAAAGTGTTGCTGATATTAGAGTCCTTAAATCGGACTTTTCTGAGCAGTCAGTAAAGTTATTAATTAACTGTAAGGGGCGGCGTCCCGCTTACGGTCAGTGTAGCAACTATACTGATATTGCCGACTTTTAGTTTTGAAACAGTCTTACCGGTATAGTTGGTCTCCGGTCTTATTATGTTCGGCGGTTTCTTCAGTCCAAAGGAAGCTTGCCCAGGTCCCCTCCTACAGTCCGGAGGATGGCGTGTCCACAGTGTTCAGCGTTTGCTCCCCGTGGGATCGCTTGTTAGAACGAGGACGCCGTCTCACTTTCACCTTTCAGGCTTTCGCTTCTCACTTGGTCTCCGCGATATTCGTTAATGAATATATTGATGTGGTGCACTCACATATGTTCGGGGGTCCGATCAGACGCGTTTCGGGGTTAGAGTATCCCCTTCTTCAGTGGTAACCGGACCTCCCCGAACCTAGTCTCTTTTATAACTGAAAAGGGATTGGCAACAAGACCCGACGTGGATTCTATTCTGGAAGTCAATTTATTTATTCATCTTGTGTATCTGACTTTATCCTTTATAGTTGAGTAAGCCATCTAGGCAATCCGTTACATTAGTTCTTTCCCATATAAATTACGTTCGATCTGTGCTTGTACTATCGATACGAAAAACGCAGTTTTTGACTTTATGGCATTATTGCGGTTATGTTGCGTTATGCCAATCTTTATAGGAAACCAAATATTTCATATTCGGCGTTTAATCCTTCCGGAATCATGGTTTCCATTTCGAATATTCTTTGTGTTTCCATCCTCGACATCCTACTGATGTGATTCCCCTTCCTCCAACTTTTAGGTATTTTATCGATCGCTGCGAATTTTAAACCAGATGGGTCACTATTATGGGTGTTTTTAAAATGTTGTGAGAGTGAATGGGTTTCTACTCCTTTTTTAATGTTCGAAACATGTTCCGCTAGACGTTTTTTTAGAGTTCTTTTGGTTCTGCCTATATATTGCCTTTTACAAGGGAATTCTATAATATATATTACACTTTCTGAACTACATGTTAAAAATTCTTTTATGATGTGTTTGTGTCCGTTAGTTGTAGAAATTATTTCTTTGGTCTGTCTCCCAAAAGAAGTTAGTTTACAAATGCCACATTGGCCACATCTAAAGAAACCTTTTAAGTCCATCCATCTACATAGTGATGAATTCTGGTGTGATATATCTTCTTTAACTGTCGGTGCTATCTTATTCCCCAGATTTGGTGCTTTAGTAAAAATAATCAGGGGTTTAGGAGGGATTATGGTACCAATCGTTTTTTCTTTTTTTATAACATCCCAATGTTTGTGTATGATGTTTCTTATCTTTTTATGGTCTCCACTGTAAGGTAGTATTAATTTAATTAGGTTTTCTCCCTGTTCTTTACTGGTCTTCTGTTTTTCTTTGAAGATTTCTGTTCTTTCCATATTTCTCACTTTATTTAAAGCTACGTCTAAAATCTCTTCTGGGTATTTTTTTATTAAAAATTCTGTTTTCATTTTGTCGGCCTCCAACTCAAATTTTTCGGTGGTTGTACAGTTACGTCTTAGGCGTCGAAACTGACCTTTTGGGGACATTTGAAAGCCAACTTGGTATATGGCAGCTGTTAAATAAAATATAACTGTTACGAGTTGAGGGCTTGATATATGTACAGGTTTTTATTTTATTTTCTTCAACATAAATATTTAAGTCTAAAAATTCTATGTGTTCTTTACTGGTTGTTCCTGAAAATTTGAGGTTTTGATTATTTTGATTAATAGACTTTAAAAATATGTCCAGCTGTTCTCGTCCCGATCGCCAAATAAAAAATACATCGTCGATGTATCGCTGCCAGAGCACCAGGCTCGTCCCCAGTATGGGGGCCACATTCTGGTCTTCCCATTCCGCCATAAATAAGTTTGCGTAACTGGGGGCGAACCTGGTGCCCATGGCAGTTCCTCGAGTCTGTAAGTAAAATTCGTCATTAAAATAGAAATAATTATGAGTTAAAATAAGGGCAATGCCTTCTATTAAAAATTCAATTTGTTGATTTGTCAATAAACCTTCTAATATTAGTTGTTTTTTCACAGCTTCTTTGCCTTGGTCATGGTCAATGACCGTATACAAGGACTGAACGTCCAATGATCCCATTATCCAATGTTCCTCAAATACCATATTTTCTATCTTTTTTATTATTTGAGTCGTATCTTTTACGTATGATGGGACCTTCTTGTTGCCAATCCCTTTTCAGTTATAAAAGAGACTAGGTTCGGGGAGGTCCGGTTACCACTGAAGAAGGGGATACTCTAACCCCGAAACGCGTCTGGTCGGACCCCCGAACATATGTGAGTGCACCACATCAATATATTCATTAACGAATATCGCAGAGACCAAGTGAGAAGCGAAAGCCTGAAAGGTGAAAGTGAGACGGCGTCCTCGTTCTAACAAGCGATCCCACGTGGAGCAAACGCTGAACACTGTAGACACGCCATCCTCCGGACTGTAGGAGGGGACCTGGGCAAGCTTCCTTTGGACTGAAGAAACCGCCGAACATAATAAGACCGGAGACCAACTATACCGGTAAGACTGTTTCAAAACTAAAAGTCGGCAATATCAGTATAGTTGCTACACTGACCGTAAGCGGGACGCCGCCAGGCCAGGAATACTATTCATATTAGCCGCATTACAGAACAATTACAGATTGCTTATAGACCCCTTACAGTTAATTAATAACTTTACTGACTGCTCAGAAAAGTCTGATTTAAGGACTCTAATATCAGCAACACTTTGGTGAGGAGGAACTTATCATTACAGAAACGTATTAATAATACCCCTCTCTCAAAGAACAATTGGGTTCATTTTAAAACTGTGCATCACCCAAGGCATTATACCATCTATTGCAAGTGGATACAGAAGTGCTGCTTTCATTCCATTCAAAGGAATTTTTATTGAATTTATTAAAAAATTTATTAAACAAAAATACAATTTTATCTTCTACAGTTACTGGACCGTTACATTGTTTACTAAAATTCAAATATGGCGCATCGCAGGTGGTTTACTGCAGAGCAGGCGTACGCCATGACTTGTTCAGACACTGAGTCTGCAAGTGAATGTAAAATGAATTTTATTGCATCATCATCATCTTCAAATGAATCCGATGAACCCACAAGAAGGCGCCAAAGGGTTGATGATCAGTCATTAACCCAATCAAGTGCACCTATTTGGGCACACCCAGATAACTATGTGGCCCGGGTACTTGACTTTACTGCTGATGCAGGTATACATGTTAATACGACTGAGATGGTCATTTTTTCAAGCTTTTCTTTACTGATAATTTTATTTATTTTTTAAATTCTTTATTATTTTTCCCTCCAACAAGACATACAAACATTCAGAGGATGGGGAAAACCCTCAGCCGTGCGATGCCAGAAGATGTAAATGGCTGCTCGGCCAGGACGACAGAATTAGGGAGCAGGTCACCTCCTAACACATCCCTAATCCGTCCCTAACTCCTAGCTGCATGGGCCGACCTTGAAGGTAGGAGGGCCCATGCTCAGGAACCTCGGATCCCTACTCACCCTCCGACCGGTCCCTGAACTAGGAGTAGGGTAAGACAACCTGTTCCTTCTGGACACGGAGGAACAGGGGTCTCACTGGCCAAGCTGCCAGGAATGGGGGAACAAATACAACATACAGATATGACAGGCGAACTAAAGTAGTTCCAAACGTACCTGTCACAGCCACGCTGACTGGAACCCATGCATGACTACTAATGTCCACAAAACACTAAGGGACACAGCACACATATCACACAGGTAACCAGGACATCCATAGTTGCAATAAACAGATAACAAAGGAAAACATCAGGTAATCATCAAGATAAAACCTATGACCACAAGGGTGGCCCCCACTGGCAGGTGATACACAGGAGGTTGCTCCAGCTAACCATGGCTGAAGCACCCCTCAGACAAATGCTATGCACAGAGGCTTTATAGGCCCAAGTAGCCACACCCAACAAACACACCCAGTGTTCACACACACAGAAGGTAATTAACCCTTCAGACATAAGGCAAGGGAAGACGGCCATTTAAAGGGGAATACACACATAAACCACACACTTCACCTGTTGCCGCGGGCAACGGCATGTGTGGCAATCATGTCCTGGGGATCAGCCATAGGGCTGGGACACTGTCACCACATGCACTCAACACCACACGTTGCCACGGACAACCAAATGAAGGAAAGTGTCACACAACATACCATGGGCCATGACATTGTGTGCCCCTACAGCAGTTTATAACCACATATGGGGTGTTTCTGTAAACTACAGAATCAGGGTAATAAATATCGAGTTTTATTTTGCTGTTAACCCTTGATGTTACAGAAAAAATGGATTAAAATGATAAAACTGCCCAAAAAAAGTGATATTTTTAAATTTCCCTTCCATTTTGCTTTATATCTTGTGGAACACCTAAAGGGTTAACAAGGTTTGTAAAATCAGTTTTGAATAACTTGAGGGGTGTAGTTTCTAAAATGGTGTCATTTATAGATGGTTTCAACTATGTAAGCCCCACAAAGTCACTTCAGAACTTAACTGGTCCTTAAAAAGTGGGTTTTTGAAATTTTCTTTAAAATGTTAAGAATTGCTTCTAACATTTTTACAAAATAATGCCAACATAAAGTAGACATATGGGGAATGTTAAGTAATAAATATTTTATGAGGCATCACTTTCTGTTTTAAAAGCAGAGAAATGAACAGTTTCAAAAATTGCACATTTTTCCCAATTTTTTGTAAATTTAGTATTTTTTCCATAAATAAAGGTGAAATATATTGACTCAAATTTATGACTGTCATGAAGTACAATATGTCATCAGAAAACAATCTCAGAATGTCTTGGATAAGCAAAATCGTTTCTAACTTATTACCACGTAAAGTTACACATGTCAGATTTGCAAAAATGGCCTGGTTCTTAAAGGGGTTGTCTCATCATAGACTGCTGGGACCTGCACCTATAAGACAATGGGGGGCATATCCTAGCGATATTCTCCCATTGTCCATGATGAGACAACCCCTTTAAGGTGAAAAATACCTATGTACTGAAGGGGTTAAATCACGTTTATGTTAAACTTATTTTAAAGAATTATTGATTATTTTAATTTTCCATGTCACTATCTATAAACAAAACAAAAACCATAAAATCCTGCAGTTTTCGCACTGGCCACCAGTCTAATAATATATGCTACTTCTTGGTCTGTACAGGTCACTAGCGATATGCCCCCATTGTCTGAGATGAGACAACCCCTTTCATAAAGGGGTACTCCCATCTGGGCATTTATAATATATCCAATGCATACTTTATAAATGTGTGATAGGAGCAGGTTCCACCTTTGGGATCCACTCCGATCTCAAGAACAGGGCCTTGTTGCCCCCCACTGGTAACGAAGAGGAAGCCGAGTACGTGCAGCTCTCTCCATTCACTGCTATGAGACTTCTGAAAATAGCTGAACGCACTTAGCTATTTTGGAAGTCCCATGTTAGTGGCCAGTGGGGTCCTATTCTTAGGAACGAGTAACTGAAGCAGGAGCTGCACCTACTGGACATTTATAATATATCCTGTGGATATGCTATAAATGTCCCAGATGGGAATACCCTTTAAGATCACATACTAGCAGTGGTAGTCTTGACCAGCACGCAAACTACTCAATTGTGTGCGGCCCCCTGACAAGTCAGAGAACGCCACAATCATCTTGTCTCAGGGAGTTGATGGTGGGATACGGGAGCCTATTACTCCTGTCCCCGCTGTTTACTCTCATAGGTCTCAGGCCTGAAGCCTATGAAGCAGTACAATGGTGCAGGAGGTCACAACCTTCTGCAGCAGCTGTTTGGTGATGTCATTATGTTGTCACATCCTCCTGCGCCCCAGCACCTCAGGCCCACAGGATAGGGAGTGGAGTGCGAGTGAGGTGAGTACTTTTTTCCCCCCGGTACTACTGGGGTCCTTGGGGCATTAAAATACCAGGGAATTGGCTGGAGAACATAATACAAGGGGCACTACTGGGGGCCAGTAGAGGGGGGCATTATAAATACAGGGGGCACTGCTGGAGAACATTTTAATAATACAGGGGGCATTACTGGGGGTGGTGGAGGTGGGGACATTATAATAATACAGGGGGCACATTATAATAATACAAGGGGCACTACTAGGGGTATTACAGAGGGGGATTTGTAAATATGGGGGCACTGCTGAGGGGCAATTATAATAATACTGTGGGCATTAAATATTGGTGACACTACAGGTACTGGGGGCACTAAAGGGGGGACCTTTATAAATACTGGAGGCACTACTGGGGCCATTATAAATAACGGAGGACGATGAAAAAGTGAGAAACCTAACATGCCTGTGTGGCAAGGGTTGAATGAAGTTATCATGGCGGCCTGGGCTGAACGTAGAAAATGAAATAAGACAACTTATGTATGTAATGTCCAATTCACATGTGCCTTTAGCAGTAGGGTTTGCGGGGGAGGGTCGGGTGCCATTTCAGTTTTCACCTCAGCCAGCAGAAAAGCTAGAATCGATCCAAGCCACAGCTTTCAACTCTATATAAGGACGCAGATACAGTTGTGGGCCTTACGAACCTTTTTATCCAACGATGCTCTGCTAGCGGGTAGTCCAGGAAGGATGACAAGGCTGATATCTGCACCTTGATCGTGCTAGGGCGTAGCCCTAGGTCAAAGCCCCTCTGTAGGAAGTCAAGAATCTGCGCGATGGAAGGAGTTGATCTGGACGGATGTGTATCAGCCAGCCAGGAATTAAATCTGCTCCAGATTTTCCTATAAATAGCATTTGTCACTGGTTTCCTACTTTTTTGTAATGTGGAAATCAGAGCATGTGACAAGCCCTGCCTGCTCAGCATTCTCCTTTCAGGATCCAGGCTTTCAGATTCCATTTCTCTAGATTCGGGTGGAGAAGGGACCCCTGAGTGAGAAGGTCTGGCCTCAGAGGGAGTGATATTGGTTCTTCTACCCTTAGCCTGTCTAACAGGGGATATCAGCTCCTCTTCGGCCAGGCTGGACCTATGAAAATGAACTTCTCCGAGCTTTCGCTGATCTTCCTCAAGGTGGCCGGGATAAGCGGGATTGGCGGGAAGACATATGCTAGATCCATGTCCCATGGTTTTGACATGGCATCTATCCCCAGAGGATCTCCGCTGGGATCTAGGGAAAAGAACTGAGACGCCTGGGTGTTTTCTTTGGAGGCTAGAAGGTCCATCTGGGGGTACCCCCATTTCCTGCAGATCTGATGAAAGACTTGCCTGTTCAGCATCCATTCTCCCGGATGGAATCTTCTTCTGCTCAGGTAGTCTGCTGAAACGTTGTCCTTCCTTCTGATATGGAGGGCTGAGATAGATAGGATATTTCCTTGTGCCCAAAGAAAGATTTTTTCTGCGACCTCCTGAAGACCTGGGTTCTGAGTTCCCCCTTGATGCCTTATATAGCAGACTGTAGTTATATTGTCTGATAGAATTTGAACGTGATTCCCTCTTAAGAGAAGTTCTGCTGCTTGGAGAGACTTTAGTACTGCCATTAATTCCCTTACGTTTGAGGAACGCTGACTCTCTGCAGGGACAATGAACCCTGAAAGAAATGATCTTCTATGTGTGAACCCCAACCGGACATGCTGGCATCGGTTACCACAGTCAAACAAGGTCTTCTCAACCAGTGAACCCCTCTCTGCAGGTTGGCGGGAGTTATCCACCAGTTCAAGGACTCTTTTATGGACATTGGAATCCTGATCTTCCTGTCTAGAGACCTCTGGTCCTTGTCCCACTTGGTGAGAACTAGACCCTGTAGTGGCCTCGAGTGGATCTGGGACCACTGGACCATCTGTATACAGGATGTCATCAAGCCTAGTATCCGCATAGCCTCTCTGATGGAGCAGAGGTTTCTTCTTTGGAAGGAGGATACTTCTTCTATAAATGCGTCGCGTTTTGATTCTGGAAGAAAGGACATCTGTCTCTGGGAGTCCAGAAGGGTGCCTAGAAAGATCTTCCTTTCGCTCATGCAGAGATCTGATTTCTCTAGGTTGATTATCCAGCCTAAATCTTGTAGAACCCGTAACGTCGTCTGCAGATGGTTCCGTAGAAGGACCTCTGAGGATGCTGTCAGGAGGAAGTCGTCTAAGTACGGGACTATTGTTATTCCCTGTTGTCTCAGGAAAGCCATTATCTCTACTATTAGTTTCGTAAAGATGCGTGGAGCACTTGAAATCCCGAATGGAAGACATTGGAACTGGAAGTGATGAACTATGCCGTCTAACGTCACCGCGAACCTGAGGAACTGATGATGGCTTGGATGTATGGGGACATGATAGTAGGCATCTTTGAGATCGATGGTGCACATCAATGCCCCTGCTAGAATCAGTGGAACCGTTGAACGTATTGACTCTATCTTGAACCTGAAATATTGAATCTATCTGTTCAGGAACTTCAGGTTTATGATAGTTCTTAGTGACCCATCTGTTTTTTTTTTTACCCAGAACTGTTTGGAGTAGTGGCCTCTGCCCTGTTGGGGTCTTGGAACAGGAACTATTGCTTCCATTGCGCAAAGTTTCTCCAAGTCCTGAACCATCTGGTTCTTTAGTGACAGAGACTGGGGAGTGGTAACACAGAATCTCTGAGGGGGAGGACGATAGAACTCTATTTTGTACCCCTCTCGTACAGTCTGAAGTACCCAGGGGTTCTGAGTTACTAGAGATCATTGATGACTGAAGAACCGAAGTCTCCCCCCCACTGGTCTGGCGTCATTTATTCTGGTAAGAGGAGGTGTTGGGTTTGAGAAGGAACCCCCTCCCCTTCCCACCTTTGGGGTAGCTCCACCTGCCCGACTTGCCTTTCCCTCTACCTGAAAAATTCTGTGTCTGTCCCTGGCCTGAATCCTTCCGAAAGGACTGAGTCTTCTTAGATCTCTCCTCCGGTGTCAGAACCTCCCAGGGAGCCAGTAGTGGGATGAGGAACCCACTGGCAGTAAGCAGCTGACAGCCCAGAATGCGGTACAAGTTTAGGGATAATCCAAGAGGGGTAGTCAATGTCCAATCCGGGTCGAGGCAGGCAGCGAAGGTTCAAGGCGGAAGACAGTCCAGGGATCAGTAGCCGGGAAGGATACAAAGAAACAACAGGCAATAGAAGGATCTGCAGGGAAGCTAGGTGTTCACCATAAGGTGGAATAACTCAGCAATGAACCAGAGCTCAGGCCAGGTCTTTATAGCCAGGGAAGGTAGGAACCACCCTCCCCAGGAACCAATGGCAGGCGAGGAAGGTGTGTACTGGGAATCTCCCTCAGCAAGGCTCACACCTGACAGCCGGATAATGCAGGAACTCTATGCACCCGGAAATGTGCGAGCAGCCTGTGTACTGCGCACACGCCGTGCACCCGCACCTCGGGCACCAGGTGTTCTACCGAGCTGAAGGGGAACCCGTGCCCTGCGCCGTGCCCGTGGTCCCAGAGTAGGGGTAACACCCCCTGCTTCCTGACATCCGGAAAGCCTTTCTTCTTGTCCGTGGCACTCTTAAGGATTGTATCTAGGACTGGGCCAAACACATGTGAACCTGAGAAAGGGATCGAACAGAGCTTATTCTTTGAAGCTACATCCCCTGACCAACTTCTTAGCCAAAGGGCCCTTCTAGCAGTATTCGCCAGGGTGCTGTTTCTAGCTGAAATTCTAATGGATTCGGCCGAAGCGTCCGCAAGATAGGCCGTAGCCATCTAAAGAAGGGGAATGGATTCTAAGATGTCCTCCCTTGGGGTTTTTAGTCTAAGGTGGTTCTCTAGCTGATTCAGCCATAACCCCATAGACCTGGCTACCGAGGTGGCAGTAATATTGACATTAATAAGAGCAGACGAACACTCCCAGGCCTTCTTAAGTAGACCCTCCGTCTTCCTATCCATAGGGTCCTTTAAATTTGAGGAATCCTTAAAGGGGATGGAGGTCTTCTTTGTGACCTTAGCCACCTGAATGTCTATCTTGGGAACTTCATCCCATAGTTTAGTATCCTCAGGATTAAATATCAGCCGATTTTTAAATTCCCTAGGCATAACTAATTTCTTTTCGGCCTCCCTCCATTCCTCCAGAATTATCTCCTTCAGATGGGAATTTACTGGGAATAGCCCCCCAAACATCTCGTCCTGAACAGATATGGGAGGGCTAGCTTCCTCTACTTGCATGGTATCTCTAACCGCATGGAGGAGGGCGTCTAGGTCTTCAGTAGAAAATAAAAATCTTTTAGGGTGGTCTGAAGAACTAGAAGCAGAGATTGTGTCTTCCTCAATCTCTCCGTCCGAGACTTCCTGATTATCAGAATCAGAGTCCTCCTTCTTTTTGGAGGAGGGGAGTCAGGTTGAGAAGGAGGTGGCGGAGGGTTTAGAGAAAAAACCGTAGCCTGTACTTCTTCACGAACTATATTCCTAAGTTCTGTGAGAAAGGACGGCTGCTCCTCCTTCATTAACCTGGCAATGCAATCGGCACATAACTGCTTCTTGTAAGATATATGCATCCTTTCCCCGCAAGTCGCACATTTTCTCGGTTTCCTTTTGGGATCTTGGAGAGCCGACTGCCCTGAACTTTTTTTATCCTAGGAAAAAATCTGAGAAACCGTGCTCAATGACTGGGGAGAGTACACCAAGGTATACAGGATAAGGACACTTACATAGGCTGCAGCAGAGGGGTCAGACACAATCTCGGATTTGGCTGACGCCTTGGGCTCCATGGTGGCTAAGCAAACAGCAGCTCGAAACTTCCCCACTAGGGCTTACCTCCACCTCTGCTGCCGCGCTGCTCCGTTCTTATAAGGGGGACTCAACCCCCCAGGGGGAGGGAGTCAACCCCTGAGCGCGAGACCGGGCTTCCAGGTCTCCAGCGCTTGTGCTGGGCACCGCCATCTTGTTTCCGGCTGACCCGGAAGTGACGTCATGGCCGCGTCACGAGATGTGCGCCGCCGCCGTCAGGAGCGCGCCGCTGAGCCCAGAGCTCCCGGAGGAGAAGCGGCATCAGCGTCCCGCCTGCCGCCGTCCAAGGCAGGCCGGGACAAGCTAGAGAACCCCCGAAGGGGGAGCTAGCGGGGCCGTACGGGATGCTGCCCGACCTGGCCTGAGAGGGGAGTGCAGGACCCCCGACCCGACCTGGCCCCCGGTGCCTAGGTAAGCACCCCGACTTCTAAGAGAAATCCTGCTTCACTTGCCCATCCCTATAGGGACAGGAAGACACTGGAGATCGGAGGGAAGGGGGGGGGGGGGGCTTTTAACCTGTCTCACTTCCTGTCCCTACAGAGATTGGATTGGACATCCTCCCATGTGCTGTCATGGGGGACGTCCTGGAAAAGCAACTTTAGCGGCGTCAGACTATTTAGAAAAATCAGTCCCCTTCCTAGTCATGTCAGTAAGTGGTTTTACAATAACTCAATAATTTTTCATGAATTTTCTATAGAAATTTGCGAAGCCCAAGATGCGTTGCAGTGCTTTGAGGTTCTCAGGAAGATCCCAATCTAAAATTGCCTGGACCTTCCTAGGATCCATATGGAAACCTGAAGCAGATAATAAATAACCTAGGAATTGTATTTCCTGAACAGCGAAGACACACTTTTCAATTTTAGCATATAATTTATTAGTCCGTAGGACCTGCAGTACTTGTCTGACATGCACCTCATGTGTTTTCAGATCAGACGAATAAATTAAAATATCATCTAGGTATATTACCACAAACCTGCCGATAAGATGACTAAAAATGTTACGAAATGTTGGAAGACAGCAGGAGCATTGGTCAGACCGAAAGGCATAACTAGATTTTCATAATGCCCCTCAGGGGTGTTAAAAGCTGTCTTCCACTCATCCCCCTCCTTGATACGAATCAGATTGTAGGCCCCCCTAAGATCAAGTTTGGAGAACCACCTAGCACCCGCAATCTGATTAAACAGGTCAGGAATGAGAGGAAGAGGGTATGGGTCTCGGATGGTTATCCGGTTTAATTCGCGAAAATCTAGGCAAGGACGCAGGCCCCCCATCTTTCTTTTTAAATGAAGAAAAACCCTGCAGCCACGGGTGAAGAGGAGGGTCTGATGTGTCCTTAGCCAAGCTCTCGGAGATATAATCTTTCATGGCTTGTCTCTCCGGACCCGAAAGATTATATAACCTGGACTTGGGTAATTTTGCGCCGGGAATAAGGTTAACCGGGCAATCATAAGGACAGTGAGGTGGTAACTTCTGACAACCCTTTTCAGAAAACACGTCCTCAAAGTCTGAAACAAATGTAGGTAAGGTAGCTATGGAGGCGACTAAGCAATTGCTATTTAAGCAATTTTCTCTGCAATGCTCACTCCACTCCAATATCTCCCTGGCCTGCCAATCCACCACTGGATTGTGCGCTACCAACCAGGGAAGGCCCAGCACCACCGGAGTGGGAAGCCCCTCCAGAACATAACATGAAAGCATCTCGTTATGGTGGTCCCCTACCCGAAGGTGTAAATTATGGACAATGTGGGTGAGGTTTCTCTGAGACAGAGGAGCAGAATCAATAGCGAAAATGGGAATAGGTCTCTGTAGCGTACAGAGAGACAAACCCATAGTGTGGGCAAAATGGGCATCAATCAAATTTACCCCTGCTCCACTGTCTAAAAAGAAAGAAATAGTCTCTGTCTTATCACCAAAAACAATAACCACTAGCAACACAAATTGTGATGTACGTATGGAAGAAACATATACCTCCCGGCTGATATCCTCCACACAGCCTGGGGTTAGTAGTTTTCCAACGGTCTTTTGTTTTTGAGGAAAGAAGGACAGACGTTAATGAAATGACCCCTCTCCCCACAGAAAAAACAAACCCTACGGCGAACCTCCGGAGGATGGACCTGACGAGTAGTTCCTCCTAGCTGCATAGTCTCGTCTAAGTCCGTACAGACTAACTGCTGCTTGGGAGGGGTTACCAATTGCTCAGGGTCTTTCAATCTGTCCCTAAGACGTCTATCTATTCGGATAGAAAGGGACATAACCGCATCAAGGGAAAAGGGGGTCTCATACAGCGCAAGCTTAACCCTTTCGGATAACCCAGAGCAGAAATGACTCCTGAGAGCCGGGTCGTTCCATTGGGTATCCGTAGCCCACCTACGGAAGTCAGAGCAATACTCCTCTACCGGCCGCTCTCCCTGTAGGAGTCTCCGTAATCTTGATTCAGCCAGTGCGACTCGGTCAGGGTCGTCATATATGAGACCCAAGGCCCCAAAAAATTCATCCACTGACCGGAGAGCCTGGGAATCAGTGGGTAAAGAGAACGCCCAGGACTGCGGGTCCCCCTGCAGCAGGGAAATAACAACCCCCACCCGCTGATCTTCATTACCAGAGGAGTAAGGGCGCAGCTTCAAATATAATTTACAATAGAAAATGCCTATTCTTCTCCGTCAAGAAAAAAATAGGACATACTCTATCTTTATTTGGGGGGGCCGCGGAACTGAACTACGGATGCGGACAGTACACGGCGTGCTGCCCGCATCTTTTGCGGCCCCATTGAAATGAATTGGTCCACGCCTGTTACACAATTCATACGGTTGTGTGAATGTAACCTTTTAAGCTGTGTTCACACAAACCGTTTATCTTGTCCTGTAAAATATCGAACATTTACGTCCACTTTAACTTTCGTCTGGAAATAAATAGCACCAATTTGAACACAGCCGTCCACACGCCACGCTAAGCCGACACCATGCCACTGCGCATGCGCCTTCTTGACTTCACCTCAGAAAGCGCTCAAGACCCAAGAGTTTTTTTTTTTTTTAGTTCTGGCCAATAGCAGGACGCGTTACGTGGAGATCTCGGCCGGCCGGGCAGTCTCTGACTTTAACCAATCAGCATCGAGTTTACATCCTGTACTGAGTCCCCCTGGAGAGAGGAGGGACACAAACTGCTGGAGTCTGCAAGATGGCGGCGGAGTGTTAGAGGTGCCGCCGATTCTTCGCCGTTTGTTGAAGTCAGCTCGTTGTTTTTTTTTTTGTCGCAGAGAGACGTGAAGGAAGGAGGCGGGAGACGCTTTTCATGATAAGTCATCGTTCTTTCTACAGTGAAGGAGCGGGGAGCGCAGCTCCGCCTAGCACCGGAGGCAGCAGACATTTTCTTTTCGACTCGTATTAATTTCATACACGGACCGGGATTCGTTGGCGGGGCCCCCGGGCTCTCACCGCCATGACGTCCATACACTTCGTGGTACATCCGCTGCCTGGCACCGAGGACCAGCTCAATGACCGGTAATGAATCCATCACGAGGGGGGGGAGGGGTGTCTGCCATAGGCCCAGGCCTGAGGCCCTGTCCTCCTCACATCTGCCATCCTGTCCACAGTACCTAGGGGGAAAACGTGACAGAGAGGCAGCTGGGGGCCAGCACATGGTGCCTCAGCCTGGGCCAGCACATGATGCCTCAGCCTGGCGCCAGCACATGGTGCCCCAGCCTGGCGCCAGCACGTGGTGCCCCAGCCTGGCGCCAGCACGTGATGCCCCAGCCTGGCGCCAGCACGTGGTGCCCCAGCCTGGCGCCAGCACGTGATGCCCCAGCCTGGCGCCAGCACGTGATGCCCAAGCCTGGCGCCAGCACGTGATGCCCCAGCCTGGCGCCAGCACGTGATGCCCCAGCCTGGCGCCAGCACGTGATGCCCCAGCCTGGCGCCAGCACGTGATGCCCCAGCCTGGCGCCAGCACGTGATGCCCCAGCCTGGCGCCAGCACGTGATGCCCCAGCCTGGCGCCAGCACGTGATGCCCCAGCCTGGCGCCAGCACGTGGTGCCCCAGCCTGGCGCCAGCACGTGGTGCCCCAGCCTGGCGCCAGCACGTGGTGCCCCAGCCTGGCGCCAGCACGTGGTGCCCCAGCCTGGCGCCAGCACGTGGTGCCCCAGCCTGGCGCCAGCACGTGGTGCCCCAGCCTGGCGCCAGCACGTGGTGCCCCAGCCTGGCGCCAGCACGTGGTGCCCCAGCCTGGCGCCAGCACGTGGTGCCCCAGCCTGGCGCCAGCACGTGGTGCCCCAGCCTGGCGCCAGCACGCTGATTTCAGTCCATCACGTGTCGGTGTCGTTTTTACCGGTGGTGGTTTATAGTCCAGGATGTTATAATGGTGGTGTCCCTGCCTTTTCCTGATATGTTGGAAACATAATTACTCTAATTGCAAGTTTTCCTACATCCACAGTGTAGGGGATGACGATTAGATGGATAGGGGTCCTACCATTGGGACACTCCCATCTCAAAAGCGAGTGAGCCCTGTACTCTGATATCTCCGCACTGCCTAGAGATGAACAGATTACGTCAGATAAGATACTAGGGCACAGCGTAAACTGCATTCTCTTACTACATGGCCTCGGGCACCTTTGGATGGTCGGACATTTATGTAATGTGTACGGCCATCGTGTTCTTTCTGCCATGCGGTATTGTGGCTGATACGTTGGCACTGGCTTACATAATTTGTGGCATCTACAGAATCCCGCTGTTGTCTGTCTGTGACTGTTCCCTTTGTCAGTCGTGCAGTTTGCATGTACAGAAGTCGCACCCTGTGATCATCTTTCTCCAGCCACTATTTGCCCCAGTTCCTTCTAAGACATTGGAAAATATTTATCATTAGGCAAAGTCCATTTTGCCAGAGTTTGCTTTGTATACAGGAGTTTCCTACTTGCGGTACCTGCTCCGTGTCGGCTCCTTCATTTTCCGGTCCCCGGACTGTCTATATCCGGCGCTGCCTGGACATCGTCACATGCTCTGCTGCAGGCAATAAATGGCTTCAGCAGTGACTTGGCCACAAGCAGCACATAACCGCTGAAGCCAGTCATTGGCTGCAGTGGAGCATGCGACCGTTCCCATGCAGCACCGGATGTAAGCAGACCGGCAGGGAGCAGGTAAGTATGAAACTTGTGTTTATGGAGGCAGGCAGGGACTTTAGATAAAAAAATGATTATTCTTGGAGATCCCCTTTAGGCTCGGGCTACACCGCCATGTTTTTTTAATGGCCGTCTATGGTGTCGCACTGCTATGTGAGAGTTGCACAAAAATCCAATTTGGATGAATATTTTGGCAATATTTTAGACTTGGAGGACCTGTCCCCTCTCCAGACGTGTAATAGGGATTCTGGAGCAGCTATTCTTATGACACTCTGTTGTTCCGTTCCTCTGTTATTTCTACTAGAAGTTAGGGGTGGGCGATATTGGCGATATGATATGTGCCATGATATGGATTTTGTGTATATCACCGCCCCGCAATAAGACCATGGAGCGGAAGTGAATGATTGCGCAGAAGCTTCTGGCTCAGCGCTCCTTGGCCTCCCGACTCCGCACCGCGCTGTACTGGGCAGGGCCGGCGTGCACACAGCGTCAGACCGCTTTGCTGGCGCTGTATGTGACGTCAGTCAGGTCCCGCCCAGTGCTTGAAGAAGACGCCACATCTGCGGACTCCATTAGCCGGCCACCGCCGAGCACTCTGCAGGAAGGGTCAGTATAATAACAGCAACTTTTGTTGGGGATGGGGACTCTTGCTGGAGGATCGGGGTTGGAGGGGGAGTGGATCAGGAAAGGATCTTTTTGCAAAGGCTGGCGAGAACCTGATCATCTTCTGATGGCACTGAGACCGGCCGCTCTGTCTGAATATATAGCAGGGGGGGACACATGGAGTCTGATGATGGCAAATGCTGGGGGACACATGTCTGATGATATTCAGACATGTGTCCCCCAGTGAGCCAGTGCCATCCGATCAGCGCCCCATGGCATTTGCCATCATCATACAGTCTGATAGATTATGGCAAATGCCATGGGGCTGATGGCACTGGCTCTGAGGAACATGTCTGGCAAATGCCATGGGGCTTGGGCTGATGACAATGGCTCTGAGGGACAATCATGTATGATAATGGCAAATGCCATGGGGCTGATGGCACTGGCTCTGGGCCAAGTTTTGTAATTTGTATTTTTTTTTGTATACATACAGAAGAAAATAATATATTGCAATATATATCGCACATGCTTCAAATTATATCACAATATAGATTTTAGGCCATATCTCCCACCCCTCCTAGAAGTTTATGAATGTTCAGCAGCTTTCAGTAACGGTCCAGACGGCCTTGCAATGTCTGACACCAACAGCTCTGATTGGACAGTCACACCCGCTACTGGTAACACCCAGCAGTACCTTTACTGCAGACAGCTGACAATTTATTTGTAAACTTCTAGCAGGAATAATAAAGGAATGGCTCAACGTAGTCATAAGAATAGATGATCCAGAATTGTCATTACATGAGGAATGCAAGTAGTTGCTAAAACTGACATGTCAGGAGCGGGGACAGGACCGATTTAAGTCTAAAGTTCGTCATGCACATTTAGCAGCTGTTGGCCGGACAGCTTTCTCTACCGCCTCCCTTCGGACTCCCACATACTTGTTTAACTCAATGTGTAAGTATATTGAATTGGGAGAGAGGAGAGCCGCTGCCAGACACCTGGTGATGGGATATCTCCCGAGAGAAGGAAAGGATTGGGCAAAAATTTCGAGTTTTGCCTGATCCTTCCCCTGACATCATGAATCAGTGGCTCCGTGTACATTAGACTGTCAGCGCACTGATGTGTACACGGCCTTTATACTTTTGTCTTGAGATGTTACTCCACTTTCTTGGAATAAGGGTACAACCACATATCGCAGACATGTGAGTCTGAGTACTGTGCGACCGTATGGACCAAAGTCACTGTTAAAGGGGTTGTCCTGCCATATATATTGATGTCCTGTATCAGATCGTTGGGGGTCCCGCACCTGGCACCCCCCCAGCGATCAGCTGTTTGCGAGCACTGCTTCCTCTTCATTACACTACACATGGCCTCCCTGATCAGATATTGATCACCTACCCAGACGATAGGTCATCAATATATGGCAGGACAACCCCTTAAAATCAGTTCCACAGATGGACCACGCTCACGTTTCCACCCACTTTTCAACACTGGAGTTAATGGTGTAAACATGCAAAGTGTCACACTTTTTTTTGCACAAATAAGCCCACAAAGTTGCAATGCCCTATTTTCAGACTTTTTGAAGGCAGAATTATGGGCCAGGCTCCCCACATCTGTACCGTGGGTTCTTCCTTTAAACCCCAGAAGCCGCTTGCTTTATTTTTCCTGCCTTCACATCCCGGAAATGTCTCTGCCAGATTCTGCGGATGGCAGGGAGGATGAGGGCTGTGCGCTGCTTTCTAATTATTAGCCTGTTTGTCAGGGTGACGCTTCAGGTGTTATGTGCTCACGTGCCTCCGACACACGGGTTGTGTTCATTGTCATGTGATGTCTCACCTCTTCTCCTGACACGAGACACCTTTGGCATAGTTATAGCATCTTGTCATATTGGGCGTGGGTGCTGAATGGCACAGGAGGTACTTTGCCAGTGTTGGTTTACTAGTAGTTTGGGTGCATACTTACTAATGTTATTCCACTGGTCAAAGGATGTCGAGCTGTTCCCACCTGTGGGTAGGTAAATGTAGCATTCTGGCAGAAAACGGTGGTCAGTTCCCCCGCAGCATCACCGCCAGGCCAGTGACGTGGTCAAAATCCACCTCCTATTCACTTTGGTTGCTGTGGACACTTATGAACCCCTTTAGGCTGGGTTCAGACCTGAGCGTTTTACAGCGCGTTCGTACGCGCTGTAAAACGCTCAACAGGCAAGAACCAATGATTCCCATGGGAATGGTTCTCACCTGAGCGTTTTACAGCGCGTACGATCGCGCTGTAAAACGCCTGACGCCCCAAGACGTACAGGGGCTTCTTTGGGGCGTCTTGTCGCACGTTCCCGTACATAGACTTCAGTGGGAACGTGCGACAATGGGCGTTCGCTTGTTCCAGAGCCGCAATTGTAAACGCGCATAAAGAGCGCTCCATCCCGAACGCTCAGGTCTGAACCCAGCCTTAAACCACAGGCCTGTCAACTGCAGTGTTGCCTTACTGAAAACCATGGGAGGCAGACAGCACGCGGCCGCTGGCCGAATTTTGGTGCCATGTCAATATTATAAAACATCCTGTGATAATTTTTATATATATATATATATATATAATTCCCCCCCCCCCCCCCCCCCCCCCCCCCCACCGGTGCAGTCGTGTCACCGTAGCGGTAAGGGCTGCAGCGGGCTCTGATTACACTAGGCAGTGTGGCCTTAGTTAGACTTGACCACAGTGTGGCTGCCACGTGTGGTCATAACCAATGAAGAGGCTTTTGCAGTCCCACACCACTGATATCTTCCTGGCTGCAGTGGTTATGTGTTGTGCACACTGCTGCAGCCAGTCGCTGGCCTCTGCAGTATGAGGCATGTCACCACAGTTGCCAGAAAAAACTAACACCAGTGGAGAGGAGTGTCACATTATGCTGGAAACAGCAGGGTAGAAAATGAGTAAGGGCTGATTCACACGACCATATCTATTTTGCGGTCTTCAAATCGTGGATCTGCAAAATACAGATGTGGTCCGTGTGTGCCCCATTAAGAAAAATATGTATTCTTGTCCATGAAATGGCTTGGGTTCACGGATGCGAACAGCACATAGATGACGTGTGTGCAGTCCGCGTTTTTGCATCCCTATAGAAATGAATTAGAAAAGTAAAGTTTGGACGCGGACTGAAAATGCGGCTGTGGGAATGGGCCATTTCATTTCCACATCTGTGAAAATATCAGTCCGTGGTGATGTCCATAAAGAATCCATGTTTTATTTTTTTAACCCTCTGTGTTGTCCATGATTTTTACGAACCCATAGACTTCAATGGGCGTGTTTGGGCCGCAACGTGCACCAAAGTAGAGCATGCCTCCGTGATTTTTATTTTCACTGACCCACGGTCAGTAACAAAAAATTTCTGATGTGTGAACGGACACATTGAAATAAATGGGTGCATCTGCTGCCCATGGAGAAATGCAGACCGCACGCATCAGTGAAAAATGGAAATGTGAACGAGGCCTAAGTGTGTGCCCGCCCCCTCCTCCCCCACTACTGCTGCTGCCTTTTTTTTTTCCCCCTCCTCTGACAACCCCTTTTAAAATCAATTGTATGTAAAGAGACTTTTACGCTGGGTTCACACCTGAGCGTTTTACAGCGCGTTTGAACGCGCTGAAAAACGCCCTACGCTCAAAAAAGTGCTTCTTTGGGGCATTTTGTCGCGCGTTCCCGTACTTAGACTTTTGGGAACGCGCGACAATGGGCGTTCGCTTGTCTCTGTGTGCGCGATTGTAAACGCCGGTACAATCGCGCATACAGAGTGCTCCTTTCAGAACGCTCAGGTGTGAACACAGGGTTATATGGGGCAGGGCCCCAGCTGACAAATGAGCAAATGCTTGTTTGGCTGACACCCCCCCTCCCCTTTAATAAGCAGGTATGTGCTTCTGACAGTAATGAAATAATAAAAATGTATTTATATAGCCCCACCATATTCTGCAGCGCTTTACAAATTCATAGGGTTCATATACAAAACAAAGTAAATGGCTAATATGCAACGGAAACACTAGGGGTCAGGGACCGTCTGTGCTCCATTGATCACTTACTGTACCGGTGATAGGTCTACGTACATGGAGTGAAACAAGCTCCTACTGGCTTCAGTGGGTGTTTGTTACAGGCCCGAACTCTGCACATTTCCAAAAATCTAAAGGCTGTGTTCACACTTTGCGGTCGCAGTAAAACTGCTGCAGTTTCTCACTTCAGGAAATGATGGCCTTGACGTGGCAGCACGGCCTTACATAGGGACTTGGTGTGAACCCCCATGGACAGAAACTGTACATGTCTTCTACTTGGTTTCTGGGCTTGATCCAGACAGATGAAGGCTGAGGTTCTGGGCTATTTCTATCAAGCACGGACACGTCACCATATACTGGTATATTCTACAGGCGGCTGAATCTCTCTCTCATTAATATTTTAATTCCACTGTCAGTAATTGAATGGAGATTGGCAGGTAAATCTCAGGCCTTGATGTTTGTGCTCTGACCTGGTGACTCATCTTCACGCTGCCTTGTCACGTGGGGTCTGGTGGGTGGGCGTACTGCTCACCGGTGTCTGCTGGGTCCTGTGTCACCCGGGTGCGTTGTGTGTCATGGACCGCTGACTGTATCTGTAATTTTGCCCTTTTTCGTAGCCTTGGAGTTTTCCTCTTGTAGTTATTCATTGATGATTTATGTCGGCATGTGTTATATGTGTTACACGTCTATGTTTCAGTAGTGACTCCTCAGAATGACCGAAACAGATGTTCCTTAATTTTCATTCAGCGTTACAAGCTTCCGGTTACTTTGGGAAAGTGAGATTTCACCTTAGTCTGTGTTAGGGCACGGTCTCATGTTGCGAAGCGGCAAGTTGGCACCAGATGGTGCGGATTTTGTGGAGGAAATCCAGTGGGTTTGCAGCCACTGGGGGTTTGACAATTTGTTTTTATTTTTATTTATTTTTTATGCCAGTTTTTGGCATCTGCAGTCATAATAAATGGCCCTCCCCTTGTGTTTTTGAGTGCGGTTCCGTTTCAGAGATTGTTTTCCTATAGTGAAGAGCTTTTGGTGGCAGTATTTTTTTTATATTTTTCCCGCATTTATTTCCCAAATCTGCAGAATCTGTAGGAGTTAGACCTAAAAGGCCTGCATTTAGTAAATGCAGGCCTTTTGTTGTAAATTTCACCAAAACTTGCCCCTGTTTAGGGCGGTTATTGATGCGTTTACTTTTATTAGAATTCATAGCGCCTAGCTCGTCGAGGGGGATGGCTTAACTGGAACTGTTGCCCAAATTGCAAAAAAAAAAATCTCCAAACTTGTGCCCCAATTCTATTCGGCTACAAAGTTTGCCAGTCAACAGGTTGTATAAATAAGGTTAAAGGGGTAATACTATGATTGGTGTAAAAAAAATTAAAAAATTCTGACATCATATAGTACATCACACTACCTTTTTAAACTAAAGCTAGAACCAACCCTGTACCTCACCTGGGTCCCGAGATGTCCTCATTCGTTGCTCCAATCGTTTTACTAGATTTTTTTTTTTCAGGCTGACTGCTCAGGGGACGTGTCCTTTCTGCTGCAGCTCTCTCCCGCTAGCTGACAGAAGATGTGGCAGGGGACAGTTGATGATTTAGACTGAGCGCGTGTGACCAATTGAAGTGAACAAGAAATAAGGAAAAGAACAAACAGCATTTGGCGCTGTACAGATACATTTCATTGGCTATACAAAAAAAATGTATACCTACAATTACAAACTTATTCAGATCCAGGCGCTGGTGTGAAAAATGTAGAATATTTTTTGTGTCACAACCCCTTTAATTGTCTAGCTCTGCTCCAGTGTATCATCCAGTCTGAGCCATTTTGATAAATTTGGTGCATGTCTAGACGGCCCGTCCTATTAGTTTTTTTTCATTACCGAGCAGCAATCGAAGATTTAGGCTACTTTCACACTAGCGGCAGGACGGATCCGACAGGCTGTTCACCCCGTCGGATCCGTCCTGCTGCTATTTCGCCGGATAGGCCGCTCCGTCCCCATTGACTATAATGGGGGCGGAGCTCCGGTGCAGCACTGCGAGAGGCTGTTGGACATGTCGTAGTTTTAGTCTAGCGGCCTTTCGCCATGCACTGCCGTGCTGCACCGGAGCTCTGCTCCCGTCCCCATTATAGTCAATGGAGGCGGAGCGGCGGCACGGCGAAATAGTGGTAGGATGGATCCGACGGGGTGAACAGCCTGTCGGATCCGTCCTGCCGCTAGTGTGAAAGTACACTTAGTGAGTTGTTTGCATTCAATTGCACAAAACAATAATTGCTAAATAGTATCTTTGCTGCTTGCTTGATACTGCGATCGGTGCTCATTCGCTCCTGGAGCATTGAGGCCTCGTGCACACGACGCAAGTGTTTAGCGATCTGCAGACCGCGGATGTTAAAAACACAGATGCTAGCCGTGTGCACGCTGCGTCGTGGTGCAGATCCATTGGCTTTAAAGGGTCCATGGGCCACCCGTTGTGAAGCACAGGACATGTCCCATCTTGTGCGGAAGCCCTTTGTGCCGCAGTTCACTTAGATGAAACCTTACAGGAACAACTGGCAGATTTCTGATAGGTTGAGTGGATTTGAAGGCGACTAACGCAAAACTTTCAGGCAGATTTGTCTGATCCATGGAAAACTAACTATTGTTCTTTGCTGTAACGTGCAATGATTTGTTGCGCAACACAAGTTTACAGCTGCAGGACCCTAGGATACGGAGGTGCTCCAGGGGCCCTCCGTATCTTGTGGCAGTTTTTCCGTGGTAACTTTCAGGGAAAGCTCTGCCCCCGCGGGAAGCTGCATCTCGGCACTCAGGACCCGGACGCTGTTGGAGCAGATGGCGCGTGGACATCCTTGAATAAAGGCTCTGATACGCGGCCTTTCTATACGACAGGAGGACGGCCACTTTCGGGGGAGGCGCGAAGTGTGACGTACTTCCAGAAGCACGCGAGAATCGTGCTTCCGGTCCTGCGGTATTTAAAAGCCTCTGTAGTGGCAGGAACCTTGAAGCATATGCCGCTCTGCTGCGATCTGGAATGGATTGTCTGGCATCAATGGAGGTCTTGTGACATCTCTAGATTTTTGCGACTGTGGCATCATCCGTTGTGACACAATTGATGATTAGAACAAATGTCACACGTTTTTTGATGACACTCCCGGTCATCGTGCCGTGCAGCAGTACATAACGCGTCACGGCATTCGCAATGGTGGTTTGTATTTATCATTTTACCAGCCTCCTTGCAGTTTGCCCTCAAGGAGTCTCACCTCTGACAACCTCTTAACTCTTGCACAACTGACACTCCAGGTGAAGTCACTTCAGTACATGGGTGCGTGCTAGGGTCATTCATCTATTTCCTGAGCAGCTAAAACGGTTCTGTTTCTGTGAATGAGCCTGTGCGTACATCAGCCTCCACAATCACACGTTTATGTTAAATCGGCTTGGTGGGTACACTCGGCACCACTGCCCTCTGGGAGTTTTACTGGAAGACTGATGAATGAGGCCCGATCATCATCACCCCCCTCCCGTACAGTCCGCACAAGGGAGCCAGGGGTCTGTAGTCACCTACCATAGAGAAACTTATGATAAAATTGACTACTGGGTGTTTCCCTGCACCCTTAGGTCCTATTCACATGACCATAGGGCATTTGTGCCTATGCTGTGGACCGCAAACCGCAGCTCTGCAAAACACGGGCATCAACAGTGTGAACTAGGGCTGCAGTAAACAATCATTTGAGAAATTGAGTATTCTATCGATTACTTTTACGATGAATCAAGTACTCTAATAAGAAAAAATGAATTAATAGACTGTTTTCCATTATAAAAACTCAGACCCAGTGCCATCAGCTCCACTATCCACCAGTGCTATCAGCTCCTCCATTGCCATGTCCTCCCCCAGTGCCTCATGCCATCAACCTACTCCCCCAGTGCCATCTGCCCCTCCTTGCCATCCATTGCCATGCCCCCCTCCTTCAGTGCCATGTCCCAAGCACCAGTGAAATAAAATACTTACCTTTCTTGTAGGGGCGCGGCTCCACAGCTCCTCCATCTTCTCCGCGCGCTGCACTGTTGTCCTCGCGTCAGATAGCGCCGGGTCATAGTGCACGTAAGTGCGCACTATGACCTGATGATGTGTCAGGATCCAGTGCGGTACGGGCCGGCGGGTGACCACTGAGCGATAATAGTAAGCGCTTCACTCCTGCTCCATGGTCACGTTTTTTTGTCGAATTACTCGATTCAATCGAGTAATCGTTTCAGCCCCGATGTGAACGTCTCCTCACTGTTCAGATCCATTGACTTTAATGGGTCCGAGATACGGCAAAAGATAGCACATGTCTTGTCTTTTGAGGAGGAGCGGAGGCACAGAGCCGGAAGCCCACGGAAACACATGGCTCTTTGGTTGTGTGAATGGGGACTTATACTGTCCGGTCGGTACTGTCCGTGTATTTCCCACATTACACGTTATGTAGAGGTTGTCAGAGCCCTGTACGAGCAGTTTTATGCTGTGCACAGAGACCCGTGTGTATCTCTACACAAGACTCTTTGATTCGGAGCAGCGTATCGGCGCAGCCTTTGTGGAGTCTGACCAGTCCCTGCCACCCGCAGGAGTCCTCTGGCTGTCCTTAGACCAGATACGCTGCAGATTTTCCGCTGTGTGTGGCCGTGCCCTAGTAATATAGTCCGTGCAATATCAGTAATGCAAGGTTTTTATATAGACTGTATGTAAAAGGTGGACAGATGCTATCCGGTTTGGGTCTTACTGCCTGTGTTTGCCTTGGGTTATGTTGTAAAATGTCATTGGTTTCCCGTGGATTCAGCGTGAGGCCTGGAGTCTGGCGGCCTCTCCGTCAGGCTGTTTGGATCATTAATGGGTTTGTTTTGGCTGTCACGGTCGCTGTGTTGGCAGATGGGAGGATGGCGATATTTCTGGAACTGGTTGTGCTGTTTTATAACTTAAAATGGCAGGTCTAAAATGGGCTTCCTGGCGTCCTTACTGAGTCCAGTCTTGTGGTTCCCCCGATAGATTGGTCTGGATAAACAGTTTTGGTTTTCTACAGGATGGGCCATGAATGAGACAGTCGAGGCGTCGGCTCATGGTGGCGCTTATGTGACGTAATGCTAGCACCAGAACTACACAGCTCCTTTACTTGAGTGGGAGCCGCATTGCAGTAACCAGCTCCATTAACTGTACGCAGTGGACGGAGCTGTAGTTCTGATGCTGGACTGACTACAGAACAACTGATCAGCGCGTGTTAAACCGTTAGCCACCAATGTCAGATAGGTGCAGTTCCCACCTGGGACCTGCTTCTATGTCCAGAATGGGACCCCTAAAGTGAGGGGAGAGCCGCTGTGCATGCACGCTCACCCTCTATTCACCACTATGGGGGTTCCGAAAATAGCTAAGTATGCACACTCAGCTATTTTAGGAAGTCTCATAGCAGTGGTGAGGACGCGGCACGTACCTGGTGTGCTATCCTTCACTTTGGGGAGGCCCGTTGTGTAGATGGGAGTGGATCCTAGAAGCGGGACCCGCATCTTTCTGACATTTCTGGCATACCCTAGCAATATTCCATAAATGTTGAGATGGGACAACACCTTTTTAAAGGGTATCTGTCACCACATACCTAGAAATGAAACCTTCTGACTGTCTATACGGGCCTTCATCAGTGAAACAAAATGCCCTTGGTCCCATGTTGACATGTGGCCTTAATAAGCCTTTGTAATTTTTGCAAATGACCCCTTAGGTGCAAGAGGGAGTTGCTGGTGCACCCAGAATTCTAGTCACTGTCTTTTGGTGAGATTTCTGGTCCAGGCATGATTATGTCTACATTGCCTGGTGCTGTCCTTTAAAAATGGGGGGGTGGAGGGGCACGGCCAACACAAAGTGACAGGAGCTTCGGGTGCAACAGCATCTCCTGTGTTGCACCTAGGGGCTCATTTGCATAAACTATAATGGCTTAATACTCTGAATTGGGGCCACATATGAACCTGGAACCAAGTGCAGTTTCTTCAACTGATAAGCGCACATCTACACAGTCTGAAGGTTTTATCCACAGTAATGCAGTGACAGATTCCCTTTAAGGTCAAGTGTGCATAAAGCCACAGCGCCAAGAGGTATTTAAAGAGTTTATCCAATTTCAGAAACACCCCTTCCCGTGTGCCAGGTCCGTCACAAGTAATATACTTGCCCCGCTCATGGTTCCCGCACTGCCGCCGATGCTTCTCCCTGCACACTGATGAAAACATCCGCGCAGCCAATGGGGGACGGGGACGAGCCTCCCTAGCATCGCGGGTGACGCTAGGGAGGTTTGTCCCCGCCTGCCATTGGCTGCTTCCCCTTCCCCGACACTGGATGATTTCCTCTGTGTGCAGGGAGAAGCAGCAGCGGTGTGGGGAAGAAGTCGCAGAGTCTGCCGCAACCTGGTGTGCGACAGAATCTGCCTCAGATATACGTCACAAAAGTAGCGTATATTTGTCTGTAAATGACCTCCATGGTCGGTAAACAGATTACAACACATCAAAGGGATCTTATTGTTCTAAGTTAAGAGAAGGGTGGAAACATTACTCAAAAATTTCTAAGACCTTTAATGTACCATGGAGCACAGTGAAGATGGTCATCAAAAAGTAGATGGAATACGCCACAAAAGCTACAGTACTAAGGACTGGACATTCCTCAAAAATGAACACAAAAAAAAATGTGCTGCCAAGAGGCCTATAGAGACATTAAAGGAGCTGCAGGAATTTCTGACATCGGTCGTGTGCTGCATGTGACCACAATCTCTCGTCTTCTTAGGTCTGGGCTTTGGGGTAGGGTGGAAGACAGCCTTTTCTCACAGAAGAAAACATCCAAGACTGGCTATGTTTTGCCAAAGGCATGTGAGAAAACTGTTCTGGTCTGATGAGACCAAGGCTGAACTTTTTGGCCATAATTTCAAAAGGTATGCGTGGTGGTAAGCAGACACTGTGCATCCCCAAAAGAACTCCATCCCCACAGTGAAGCATGGTGGAGGCAGATGCTTTGGGGCTGTTCCTGCAGCTGGAACTGGGGCTTCAGTCAAGGTGAACAGTTCCAAATATCGGTAAATTTTGACACAAAACCTTCAGCCTCAGCACGAGAATGGCTTCGCCAGAAGATCAAGGTTTTAAGCCGGAGCCCAGACCTGAGTCCAATCTGTGGGTTGAGCTGAAGAGGGCTGTGCCCAGCAGATGCCCTCACAATCTGTCAGACTTGCAGCGCTTTTGCAAAGAAGAGTGGGCCAAGATTGCCAAGTAAAAAAGACGTGCCATGCTAATAGACTCCTAACCAAAAAGACTAGGTACTGGCATGTTTGCTGCCGCTCCATTCATTTCTACAGGAATTCCTGAGATAGCTGAGTGCTGTAATCGGCTATCTCCGGAACTCCCATGGAAATGAATGGAGCGGCCATGTGTGACGGGCTGCTCCTTTCATTTTAGGGGGGCTGCAGGTAGTACGAGGCTCCCATTCTTGTGATTGGTGGTGTTGCTACTGCTTATAGTTATACCCTATCCTGTGGAACAACCAGAATACCCCTTTAAGGGGGTTTTCTGGAAAGTTCGTTACCAAGTGAATAGTGTGAGGGCCACACTCTACTTGTCAAAGGTCCTTCTTATCTGCAACTCGGAGAACCTCTTTAGGCTGGATGTGACTGAAATGCTGTGGTTTTCCCTAAACTTTTTCACTCTCATGTAGATGCACCCTTAGGGCCAGTTTAGGCTGCTTTCACACTAGCGTTCGGGTTTCCGTTCGTGAGCTCCGTTTGAAGGAGCTCACGAGCGGACCCGAACGCAGCCGTCCAGCCCTGATGCAGTCTGAATGGAGGCGGATCCGCTCAGACTGCATCAGTCTGGCGGCGTTCAGCCTCCGCTCCGCTCGCCTCCGCACGGACAGGCGGACAGCTGAACGCTGCTTGCAGCGTTCGGGTGTCCGCCTGGCCGTGCGGAGGCGTGCGGATCCGTCCAGACTTACAATGTAAGTCAATGGGGACGGATCCGTTTGAAGATGCCACAATGTGGCTCAATCTTCAAGCGGATCCGTCCCCCATTGACTTTACATTGAAAGTCTGGACGGATCCGTCCCAGGCTATTTTCACACTTAGCTTTTTTTAGCTAACATAATGCAGACGGATCCGTTCTGAACGGAGCCTCCGTCTGCATTATTATGGGCGGATCCGTTCAGAACGGATCCGCCCGAACGCTAGTGTGAAAGTAGCCTTACATGGAGTTTTTTTTTTTTGTGAGATTTTCCTGCAGGGTTTTCAGGCAAAGCCAGAAGTGGGCTTGACAGAAAACTGTAAATATAAAGGGAAGGACTTGTACTTCTCCACCCTGCTGGATCCACTTCTGGCTTTGGCTGAAAAATCTACCTAAAAATCTCTGTGTGCACTCTCCCTTAAAGTTTATCCATTAAAGGGGTTGTCTCCTCATGGACAATGGGGGCTTGTCACTAGATTATGTCCCCATTGTCTTATGGGTGTGGGTCCCACCGCTGAGACCCGCACCTGTATCGAGAACGGAACCCTGCGCATGCCCAGCCGCACTCCATTCTTTTTCTATGGGGCCGGTGAAAGCGCTGGCTTGACTATTTCCGTTGGCCCCATAGAAATGAATGAATGGGAGTGGGGGCCACGCATGCACGGTACGCTCCCATTCACTTCTATGGGCAGCCGGCTTGGTGGTGGCCGGACCAGAGTCCTCCAGCCACCACCTTGCAGGGCTTCGTTCTCGATTATAGGGGTGGGACCTGCACCTATAAGACAATGAGGACATATCCTAGCGATATGCCCCCATTGTTCATGAGGAGACAACCCTATGTGAGGACAGCATAGTATGGGGGAGATAGGTCCACTCTCCTGTTGTGTAAGGCCAGCATTGTACGGGGACGGCTCTGCTCCCAAAAGTTTATATAGCACAAAAGTATTATTCTGTTTGTCTGCTAAGAGCAATCAAAGAATACTCCGGACACAGAAGTTAATGAGAGGAGTATTCTTGAGGGCAAAAACCCCTCTGTCCCTCTCTGCACCCATTGTCCATCTCAGCAGTGACAGACAGCCCGATTCACTGTACAGAGGATTGGAGGAACGTCCCCCTTTAAATACTAAAGGCACCAGACTCTCATCATCTTCAGTGAAGTCTTTGATTGCTCCCCCTTAGCCAGACTGTACTTTTTATATCAGTCATATTGGCAAATAGGAGTGAATCTGTGCCCAAACTGGGTACCATGGTCTAATTTTGATCAGCTTTAAAATTACATGTTTGTTTTTTGTTTTTGTTACCCATCCGGCAGTAGTAATTTATTTTATTTTTTATTTTTAGGTTAAGAGAAGTTTCTGAAAAACTGAATAAATACAACTTAAGCAGGTAAGTGTGTTGGCTTAAAGGGGCACATCCTTGAGAAAGGGGTATTATTTTTAAAGGGATTGTCCACTATAATATTACTAGGTGCATGTGTTAGGAGCAGTACATAATGGCAACTAGTAATAGGCATTATTAAACCATTGGCGCCAGTGTCTGATGATTTAATATGTCTAATCCGTGTTTATTATCTTACCAGCTTGCTGGCGCTGCGGTCCCAGAATGACCGCAGATGGAGGATCAAGTGACCAGTCCTGTCCATCAACGGCCTTCTTTTTCTTCACTGTGGACAGACAGGGGAATTAGCGCATGCGCATTCTGAGGCTGTGTGGAGGCTGGTCACATGACCCTCAATCAGCCCCGACAGGCAGATAAGAGGACTCCCTAATAAACAGGAATTAGACATGTTAAACCAGCAGATGCTGGTGCTTATGGTTTACTGAGGCTTATTAGGCGCTATTATGTATACAACGTAAAACAACCACACCTCTACCAAGTGGTAATAAATAAAGGTACATACATTACTGGAGTGCACCAAAAGCTAGACGAGCCCCAAAACAAGAAACCGTGCACACATCCCAATGAGGTTAAAAAGAATATGTACTTTATTAGGATATCTTATACATATATGTTAAAATACATGAAAATGAGTGTCCCTGCTTAAATAGGACCACATTCCCTGAGTGTACAAGCGGAATACGTGTGCAACAATAGGATCCACAGAATTACAGCTCTATATGTATACAGAACAAATATTCAGTTATGAGGTCTAAAGATATAGTAAAGAACATTAGATAACTACATGAGGAGTGTATGTGTATGTGTGTGTATGTATGTATATATATATATATATATATATATATATATATATATATATATATATATATATATATTTTTATATTGAATGTGACTGCTTCTTGTAATGCTCACCGCTGCAATGTTAACGACAAGCAAGTAAACAATGAAGGGAAAGCTACGTCGGCATGGAGCTCAGCCTTCTCTTCAACTCCGCTGATCTGATATTGGTGACCTATCCGTAGGATAGGTCATCGATACAAAAATATCTTGGAAAACCCCCTTTAACTCGCCATCTAATTACATGGCACATGACACTTGTGCTTCCCAACCCAAAACACATCCACGCTATGAACAGCGCGCACAGGAAGGAACAAGCGAGGGCGCCAAAACACGTTCACATGCTCCAAACCTGGGCATGCCTATCTGACAAGGAAGGAGAAGGGATGTCTGGGTCTCCGGTGCACACGCACACAGTGAGTCATGCTGAACACGACATGTTGAAGTAGGGCAGGAAGAATGGATGTGTGTGTGTATATAAAAGGGTAAATCAAGAACTGCTAAAGTGCACATCCTATTTGACCAATGTATAATAAAAATAATGATAAATGTAATGTGAAAAGTGTGTGGACAATTCAATACACAGAATGAAAAAATAACTGAAAATAATGACTATTAAGAATGGAAAAGAATTAATAATATGACATGACAGATTATAAAATTAATAAATGTGAAATAAAAAACAATGGTGAATGTAAATATAAAAAATGAGAAATTTTTTTGGGGGGGCAAAGAATAATGTGAAATTGGTAATATATTGTATATTTTTTTTCCAAAATGTGTAAGCAGTAAAGGAGTAATAACTTAGACGGGTCCCTCACAGATAATATACTCACTTCGCTCCTGGTCAGAGCACTGCCGCTACTGCTTCTCCCTGTACACAGATGAATACAATCTGTGAGGGGCCCGGCACATGGGGGGGGGGGGGGGGGGGGGGGGCGGGGCTGTTTCAGAAACTTGATAACCGCTTTAATTATTAAACCAAAGTAAATAGAACAAGAAATATGTTGAAAAATGTAAATGCCAAACAAAACTTGCGTATACAAGCAAAATGCAAGTAAAAAAATAAAATAAAATTGTAAATAAAATAAATGAAAATTGACATACAGGTCCTTCTAAAAAAAATTAGCATATTGTGATAAAGTTCATTATTTTCTGTAATGTACTGATAAACATTAGACTTTCATATATTTTAGATTCATTACACATGAACTGAAGTAGTTCAAGCCTTTTATTGTTTTAATATTGATGATTTTGGCATACAGCTCATGAAAACCCCAAATTCCTATCTCTAAAAATTAGCATATCATGAAAAGGTTCTCTAAACGAGCTATTAACCTAATCATCTGAATCAACTAATTAATTCTAAACACCTGCAAAAGATTCCTGAGGCTTTTAAAAACTCCCAGCCTGGTTCATTACTCAAAACCGCAATCATGGGTAAGACTGCCGACCTGACTGCTGTCCAGAAGGCCATCATTGACACCCTCAAGCAAGAAGGTAAGACGCAGAAAGAAATTTCTGAACGAATAGGCTGTTCCCAGAGTGCTGTATCAAGGCACCTCAGTGGGAAGTCTGTGGGAAGGAAAAAGTGTGGCAGAAAACGCTGCACAACGAGAAGAGGTGACCGGACCCTGAGGAAGATTGTGGAGAAGGACCGATTCCAGACCTTGGGGGGAACCTGCGGAAGCAGTGGACTGAGTCTGGAGTAGAAACATCCAGAGCCACCATGTACAGGCGTGTGCAGGAAATGGGCTACAGGTGCCGCATTCCCCAGGTCAAGCCACTTTTGAACCAGAAACAGCAGCAGAAGCGCCTGACCTGGGCTACAGAGGAGCAGCACTGGACTGTTGCATGTCATTCGGAAATCAAGGTGCCAGAGTCTGGAGGAAGACTGGGGAGAGGGAAATGCCAAAATGCCTTAAGTCCAGTGTCAAGTACCCACAGTCAGTGATGGTCTGGGGTGCCATGTCAGCTGCTGGTGTTGGTCCACTGTGTTTTATCAAGGGCAGGGTCAATGCAGCTAGCTATCAGGAGATTTTGGAGCACTTCATGCTTCCATCTGCTGAAAAGCTTTATGGAGATGAAGATTTCATTTTTCAGCACGACCTGGCACCTGCTCACAGTGCCAAAACCACTGGTAAATGGTTTACTGACCATGGTATTACTGTGCTCAATTGGCCTGCCAACTCTCCTGACCTGAACCCCATAGAGAATCTGTGGGATATTGGAAAGAGAAAGTTGAGAGACGCAAGACCCAACACTCTGGATGAGCTTAAGGCCGCTATGGAAGCATCCTGGGCCTCCATAACACCTCAGCAGTGCCACAGGCTGATTGCCTCCATGCCACGCCGCATTGAAGCAGTCATTTCTGCAAAAGGATTCCTGACCAAGTATTGAGTGCATAACTGAACATAATTATTTGAAGGTTGACTTTTTTTGTATTAAAAACACTTTTCTTTTATTGGTCGGATTAAATATGCTAATTTTTTTAGATAGGAAATTTGGGTTTTCATGAGCTGTATGCCAAAATCATCAATATTAAAACAATAAAAGGCTTGAACTACTTCAGTTGGTGTGTAATGAATCTAAAATATATGAAAGTCTAATGTTTATCAGTACATTACAGAAAATAATGAACTTTATCACAATATGCTAATTTTTTTAGAAGGACCTGTATAAAAATGTAGCTTCTCTTTGGCATCCTATCTTCATACCTCAGACAGGTTCCTGGTGTCATCAATCCTGACCCTCAATCACACATCAGATGCGATAATGAAAAATGTAATGTAAAAACTATATATATATATATATATATATATATATATATATATATATATATATATATATATATATATGATATTCCTTAAAAGTAATGACACATAAGAGACAACCAGGTGCGAAATAAAAAGGACAATCAGAGAAACACTGCAACCAAATATCTGACTCGATCCTCCAAATCCACACATTCCATCTGCAATAACTTCCTTTTTAAGTTTTCCACCTCGCCGGCCAAGACCAACATTGTGAATACTTCTTGCTCCAAATAATTTGGAGTCACAGCCACGATCGACTTCGAAAACAACTGCAAAGCATTTTAATTTACTTAAATCGGACTCCCCTCCGGCACCCTCTACATCACAAACGTATTCCCTTATCCAATCACTATCGCATAGTTCACGAGTAGTCATCTCCATGTATATTTTGGGGCAGATTGTATAATATTAACTTTTTGTGACACAGGTAAAATGCCATAAAACCCCATATGTCCAGGATCCAGGAGAGTCATAAGCCAGTGGAGTTATTAAAGTAGAACTCCTGGCAAAATGTTTATTCTCTGACCTGCTAGAAAGCGAGGTCATGTGACCAACTCTCTGATCTCCAACTGACACAGGACAGGAAGTCGGTTACATCTCTATTCATTCCTATGAGAGTGAGGCTCCCATATGAGTTCAGAAACTGACTTCCTGTCCACACATAAGATGCTGTGTCAGTTGGAGAGTCTGGTTGCTGGTCACATGACACAGCTGAGGATCAGAATGGAGGTTATAACTCACAAATACAGCCACTGGTAAGAATTACATTCACTACAGATTACACCATGTCCCGTTCTAACAGGTCAGAGAATAAAAAATTTTGTTGGTAGTAATTATTTAATGTTAGAACATGATATGCATCTCCCAAAAAGGCCAATTATACCAGAAAACCCTACCTGGTTTCACAGCCTAATTAACTTTGAACTAAATGATCTTTCAGGTTCTGAGACCATGTAAATGAGTTCAGTGGACTTGTTGGCGAAATCTGTGCTAACGTAGGATCAGAGCGTAAGAATAGGCAAAAATTTGCAAAGTATTTAGGCCCCATTCACACGTCCGCAATTTCGTTCCGCATTTTGCGCAACGAAATAGCTGACCCGTTTATTTCTATGGTAGACTCGCCCGATGCACAGGTAAGCCCTCACCTGTGCCTGGAGCCGGTCTGAAATCAATTGCAGTCATCAGGAGCAGGCAGTTCAGAGAACAGCCGCCCGGGGCCTTCATCGGGCTGTTCTCTGAACTGCCTGCTCTCGGTGACTGCATTTGATTTCAGACCGGTTCCCGGCACAGGTAAGGGCTTACCTGTGCATCGCCGGACGGGTGAGTCTACCTCCCTAAAGCTAGCATCCCGCATATGTTCGCTGGCCAACACTGCGAACTAACCATCACTAGTTACCAGCACTCTGAGTTTCCAAATAACTCAGCCTCTCATGTGTGGACAGGAAGTCAATTTCTCTATGTATTCCTATGGGAGCATCAATGAAAGCTCCATTAATTCCCTGGCGCTGTACATCCAGATGGGCTTACACAAATATAAAAATACAATAAACTATTAACAGACGGGTACAGTGGGGTGAAGGACCCTGCCCGCAAGAGCTTACAATCTATAAGGTATTTACGGTGTGTGTGTAAAATATATATATATAATTTTATTTTTTTTCATATAAACATTTGATATATAGAAAAAAATTCTATATACTACTTATATAGCTAATCACCAATAGGTCAAATGCTGCTACAGTTGCTGTAACTGGGATACTCTATTCCTGTTATATAAGTACCACACAAAAAAAAGTAGATTCACAACCCATAGATTAAAAATATATAATGTTTATTCAAAAAATCAAAAATAACTGAAATTCTGTGGCTCCTATTATTGCACATGTATTTTGCTTATATACTCGGGGAATGCAGTCCTATTAATGCAGTGTGACTGATTTTAATGTTTTTGATATATATCCTAATAAAGTATGTATCCTTTTTAACCTTATTGGCACGTGTACACTTTTTTTTTTTTTTTTTTTTTGTTCTTGTTTTGAGGCTTAGCTGCCATTATGTGCAGCTAGTAATATGTACTGGCAAACTCCTTCAAAGGGTTTCTACCACCAGAAATACTGTTATGTAGCTGACTGACATTAGCGAGTCGTCCCTCCAGCCCGCACCGCTCCTGTTGATTGACGTGAAACTTCTCAGTATCGAGTACCAATTCCTGCGCCGTGCGCTTCTGTATTTGGCGCAGTAAGTGAATGCCGCGCTCCTGGTGCCGGCTTCCTCATTGTAATGTAGTTGGCGCAGTGAGGAAGCCGGCGCCGGGAGAATAGTGGCGCGGGAATTGGTACTCGATACTGAGAAGTTTCACGTCATTCAACAGGAGCGGGGCGGACTGGAGGGACGCGATGGGCGGCTGAAATGGTTAGTGGACGGAGCCCTCTAGGTGCTAATGACGCCCACATAGCACCTAGAGGCTCATTAGCATATCTATAAAAGTACGTTTTTAACAAAAACGGCTGCAGGAACTACTGTTAGAAACATACTGTTATGTAGTGCTGACATTAGCGAATTGCTAATGACAGTCAGCTACATAACAGTATTTCTGGTGGTAGAAACCCTTTAAACACACGTTAATATATAACATTAATATAAAATATTCTCACAGTCAACAGAAATAAGACCACCTAAATAGATGGGTAATTCATTGTGAGTTTACTGCTGCTGTGAAGGGAGGAAGTTATCTGAAGGGTACTCCTCATTATGATAGTAGGCGTAGAATTGGTTTGACAGTATGACAGCTCTATTGTTTTCTTGATAGACCTAGATACAGATATCCACAGAAGAGCTCCACATTGATTGCCTGACTGAGCGAGTTAAGCGAGACTCTGCTGTCCTAATAGTCCAAGCAATCAGTCAGGAATTACATATAATAGACACATGCCGTGCAGGTGGTTAATATGTGATACAATTTCTTGATGGAAGTGTCCGCTTTCTAGGACTTCCTGATACAGATCAGTAGAGCAGAGGGTTCCCCACAGTCTTGGGAAGGTCATGTAGTCTTTTTTCACCTTGAACACGACTGCAGCTTGTGCATAAACTCTTAAGCCATGTTCACATGTTGATAATTCTATCGGGATTGGGCCTCATGCATGCGACTGTGCGCCGTCTGTGCCCGTATTGTGGCACCGACTGTGTGCTTGTTGTCTGAGGACGCTTGAATGGGGTCCGCGATCCGCATCCAAAAGTAGCGAATGTCCGGCGGCACGGACAGAATACGCCCAGGAGCACTCCGTAGTGTTTCTGTGGGCGTCTGATCTGTGCCTCCATTCTGCACTGTATCTTCCGGATTGCGGACCCATTCACGACTGGTGCCCGTATATTGCGTACCCGCTGTTTAGGGCTGCAATACGAACCTGCTACGGTCATGTGCATGAGGCCTTTGGGTAAAGGTTTTGCTTACATTTTGCCGGCCTTCCCACACAGAGTACAAAATCCACATGGAATCATAAATGTGCTGCAGATGTTAGTCTATGACATGTCCATTATTGCCAGCGGCTCTGTGTCCCTACAGTGGGGTAATCCATGTGCGGATTTGTCTTTTCTTTTGTGTAAAAAAAAAAAAGTCTGACTGTGTGGCCTTGGAGGGTATTTTCACACATGGCAGATCCTACAAATCTGAATGGGGTTGTTTTTACAGCATGTGCATGCATTTCTGCAAGAAGTCGTGTGAACAACTCTTCATGTCACAGATTATCATGCAGAAAAACAGCAGTCCTAAGAGATTAGACAAATCTCATGTACACTTTGCTTTTTCATTCTGTGTGGAAATTGTTTTTGCGGCTTGGATGCGGACCCATTCACTTCAATGGAGCCGCAAAAGATGCGGACAGCACTCCATGTGCTTTCCGCATCCGTTGCTCCGTTCCGTGGTCTGCAAAAAAAACATAACCTGTCCTATTCTTGTCCGGTTTGCGGACAAGAGTAGGCAGTTATATTAATGGCTGTCCGTGCCGTTCCGCAGATTGTTGAATGCACAGGGACGCCATCCGTGTTTTGCCAAACCGCAATTTGCGGACCACACAAAACTGGTCGTGTGCATGAGGCCTAATACGCAGCAGCCTCTTGCTGTCCATAGTGCTCAGAAGTCATGTTATCTGATGCTTGCTATTACATTAGCAGCGATATAAGGGCCGATAGCTGCCTGTTTACAACTTCAGATCTGAAAAGGCTCTGTAATTTCTAATTTAGTAGGGGTTGTCCAGGATTTAATATTGGTGGCCTTTCCTCTGCATTAGTGCTGTTTCACGCGAGCGCGTGCAATCCGGAAATCGCGTTCCGTGTGTGAGGGTGATCCTCCTTTCTGGACGCTGTTCGTTTTGCAGAAGCGCACGCCATTATACTAATTTATAATGCTATGTGCCTCTGTATGATCAGTATCTACTGAATTATACTGACCTAAAGCTGTCAGTATGATTCTGTAGCAGTAAGGTCATGCAGAGGCGCACACAGCATTATAAATCAGTATAATGTCATGCACTCCTGCGTAGGATCACAGTCCCACACGGAGCGTGATTTCTGGACTGAAAGAGCCAATAGGGACAAGCAAATTGAGTCATCTCATCAGGAGTTCCGGACCTGCAGGGGATGTCCCTGCTGCTGAAGACTCCCCTGGCTACCTGATTGACAGGACGTCTCTGCAGGCCCTGACAACGTCACACGTTTGCCGCTGAGCTGCACAAGCGCAGAGAATCTGCTTTCACCACAGGGACTGTTCATTCGCTGCCACCCAAAGGCATGACGCACCCAGATAGACCTTTATTGCAGACTGCTGATTATTCATTCATAATCTTCCAAGTGGAATAATAGAGGAATGGCATTGGGTTATTGCTCGGGAATGCAATTGGTTATTAAAACACGTCAGTAGAGCTGGCTGCTCCTTTATAAATAAATGTACACATTTATGGCCCCTTTCAGACGAGCGAGTCTGCAGCGCATCACCCGACCTGAGCTTCCAGCACTGCCGGGGTCACACAGCGTTATATTGATTTATGATGCTATGTAACCCTAACCGTTCTGGAATGTATTAGATGACACGAACAACATGCTGTCAGTGTTATCCAAAACATTCCAGGACTGTAAGGGTTACATAGCATCATAAATCAATATAACGCTATGTGACCGGGCAGTGCTGGGAGTTCAGGACGGGGGCCTAGATGTCTTCAGTGGTAGATTTGGTAGACGTGTTTTTCTGATCCTTTTTTGAATAAGCAGAATAACCATAATGTGTATCATTTTGCTTTGTTTTCTGAATAGCCACCCGCCTCTGAACGTACTGGAACAGACCACCATAAAGCAGTGTGTGGTGGGACCCAACCATGCCGCCTTCCTCCTTGAGGTAAAGCTGTACTGCTGCCCCTGAAATGATTGAAAGCAGCGGCCATCTCTCACTGATGACATCTTTTTGTTTCTCATTAGGATGGCAGAATCTGCAGAATTGGATTTTTAGTCCAGCCTGACCGACTAGAATTAAGTAAACCAGAAAATAACGATGGGTAAGACCTTTGTGTGGCAATGAAAGAGGAAAATAAGACTGGTTTCCGCAACATTAAGGCTCCATTCACACGTCCGCAATTCTGTTCCGCATTTTGCGGAACGGAATTGCGGACCCATTCATTTCTATAGGGCCACACGATGTGCTGTCCGGACCGTTCCCGAAAAAAAAATGGAACATGTCCTATTCCTGTCAAGATTAGGCATTTTCTATTATAGTGCCAGTGTCTGTGTTTTGTGGATCCGCAAAACACATACGGATGTGTGAATGGACCCTAAAGGGGGACCTGTCGGCAAGGTTGTGGTTATTAAACCCCCGGCATGTCGTGCTGGAGCTGGTAACTGCCCTTGAAGACGTGTCCATGAAATGAATTGTTTTAATAGGGGCAGAAGGTGAAGTAATCTCGCCACAGGCTGCTATCATCTGGGCAGGATGTGAATCAAGGCAGAGTGGGAGACGGGCATGTTAACAGCGACTGGAATAATTGGATGAAAAAAAATCCAGATTCCTCAATGGTTGGTAGATTTGAGTGGCTGGCGAAATTGCAAGCTTTCCAGGCTACTTGGGCCGCTTTGTCTTTTCAGTTAGCCTTTAAAAGGTATCAACCACTGAGGAATCTGTCTTAACGTGTATAATTGGACAATTTTTGGACAGAACGTATACCCCCCCATCCTGTATGCAGCTGTGCTTACAGTGTGGGAGATTTATCAGTCTGTGCCAAAAGAAAGTACTGCAAGACGCTCCAAAGCCATCTAGTTTGTGCCAAACTTATTACATACCAATGTCAGCATTCACCTCATAAAGGAGGAGTTAGGCCATAAAATAAGAAATCTGCAGAGAAAAGTGGGCACGGTTAATAAAGTGGCCTTAGGACCATGTGATATCCGAGAAAAGATGCAAATATAGGCGATGGTGTAAGCACGACAGTCACCTTCTGCAACTTTTAGTTAAATTGTGCCAAAATTGATAGATCTCCCATTGAGATATTGATCAATGCATTGCGGCTAGGACACAGGTAAGGACAAAACTTGGTGGTTTTTCCTGTCTTTTAGTCAGACTACTAAAGGGGCTGTCTCACTGTTAATACCAGGAAGTTAATACCAGGCACTTACTAATGTATTGTCCATATTGCCTCCTTTGCTGGCTGGATTCATTTTTCCATCACATTAAACGCTGCTTGTTTCCATGGTTACGACCTCCCTGCAATCCAGAAGTGGTGGTTGTACTTGCACACTACAGGAAAAGGCACTAGCCTCTAGTGGTCGGTACCATAGGAGCGCACAAAGGCTAGTGCTTTTTCCTATAGCGTGCAACCACGGCCACCACTGCTGGATTGCAATGTGGCCATAACCATGGAAACGAGCAGTGGATAATCTGAATGGAAAAATGAATTCGGGAAGCAATAGGGTTAACAATGCATTAGTAAATGCCTTGTATTAACTTACAACAGCTGGAGAGCAGCAGGTTAGCCATGCCTGATGTAGAGGAAAACTACAACTCCCACTATGCCCTGCTGTAGGCAGTTATCGGCCTGCTGGGAGTTGTAGTTTTGCAACAGCTGGAGAGCCTCAGGTTGGCCATACCTGACCTAGACAATGGAGACGACATGCAGGTAAACTGTGGGGAAGCCAGTGGGTTGGCGAAACGCACGTCAAGGTAGTAGTCTTGCCAGGTGGACCAGACCGTGTATCGATGTAGGTAATTGATTTTTTTCCATCTTTCTTTCTGCCCTACATATCCCTGTATGCTGCAGAACTCAATCAGCCGATATTTGTAGATACTGCCCGGTTTATTAGACATTGGTTGATATAATTTTTACTACTTTGGGTGAGATGTACTATATCTGTCATCTAGCTGACTATACTCTGCCGCATTATTTTAATATTCCTAAGGGCCTATATATTTATGCTCTGCTCGATATGTGAGGTGATAATTAGTTACTATATATAATGTAGTTAATTACTGTTAGGGGAGTGTGACTGATTTGCCTTTTACGTGGGACTTCTCATATTGACTGTCTGGCCTTTACACCTATGCGGTTTTCACTCTGCACGGATACAGTGGGGGGCTTTATTGTTTGTACCCTTCTGTCTTTCACCTCTATTATATTTTGTGTATTATGTTTCAATTAGGTCCCTTTCACACTTGCGTTGTCCGGATCCGGCATAGAGTTCCGTCGTCGGGGCTCTATGCCGGAAGAATCCTGATCAGTTTTATCCTAATGCATTCTGAACGGAGAGAAATCCGTTCAGGATGTCTTCAGTTCCGGAACGGAACGTTTTTTGGCCGGAGAAAATACCGCAGCATGCTGCGCTTTTTGCTCCGGCCAAAAATCCTGAAAACTTGCCGCAAGGCCGGATGCGGAATTAATGCCCATTGAAAGGCATTGATCCGGATCCGGCCTTAAGCTAAACGTCGTTTCGGCGCATTGCCGGATCCGACGTTTAGCTTTTTTAGAGTGGTTACCATGGCTGCCGGGACGCTTAAGTCCTGGCAGCCATGGTAAAGTGTAGTGGGGAGCGGGGGAGCAGCATACTTGCAGTCTGTGCGGCTCCCGGGGCGCTCCAGAGTGACGTCAGGGCGCCCCAAGCGCATGGAACACGTCATTCTGGAGCGCCCCGGGAGCCACACGGACTGTAAGTATACCGCTCCCCCGCTCCTACTATGGCAACCAGGACATTAATAGCGTCCTGGGTGCCATAGTAACACTGAACGCATTTTGAAGACTGCTCCGTCTTCAAATGCTTTCAGTACACTTGCGTTTTTCCGGATCCGGCGTGTAATTCCGGCAAGTGGAGTACACGCCGGATCCGGACAACGCAAGTGTGAAAGAGGGCCCTTAATTGCTTTTGGTATATCTTATGCAGTATTTTCTGTGTATTTGAGTTTGGGCTATTAGCTTCTAGTGGAGAGGAAGCGGCGCTTGCACGACTGCTTTAAACAGCTGATTAGTGGGGGCTCGGGAGTCATACCCCCCTAAAATCTGATATTAATCCCTTATCCTGAGAAAAAGTCATGCATATTACGCCAGTGCACAACCCCTTTTAAGCCCGTTCACCATTATTCCACAGAAGTTCTCCGGACTCCAGATATTGATGACCTGTCCTGATGTCATCAATATGGGATCAGTGGGTTCTGACGTCCATGTATGCATACAATGGCGATATAAATGCTCATTATATGAACAGGACTCTTGGTGTACGGCAAAGGACCACATGGTCCTGTATCAGCATGGGTGGAAACTTACAAGCACTGTTATAAATTTACATCAGATTAATCCTTACAGATATTATATTGTGTGTGTATATAATGGCATAATAAAGCCTAGAAAACCACCTATGGGTAATGGGGTTGCTGGAAGCTGCGTGCAGATATTTCTAGAATGTGCCACGTGGAGAGCGTCTTCTCCCGCCAAGATCCCAAGGGTGTTGCTTAGGCTTGTTTCTTGCCAGACCAAGTCCTTGAGCATTTATTTGTACAACCCGGATGGTGGTGGTTTCATTTCTTTCTTACTTCTGACTGATATGCCCTCTTTTGTTTTCAGTTCAAAGTTGAACAGTGGCTCAGGGGCAGGAAGGACATCCAGGCCAGGCAGGACTAGTGACTCTCCCTGGTTTTTGTCTGGCTCTGAGACTCTTGGCAGACTGGCAAGCAACACCCTTGGGTAAGTTTTCAAAGGGTTAAGGCTGAAAATATAAAAAAAATAAAAAATCTTTCTTTCTTTTCTTCCTGGAAGCTCAACATGTATTTTCGATGTGTGTAGGAGAACCTGCAACCACTGTAGATAAATGTACCATCTTTCACCAAAGTCAATTGTAAATGTAGTGCAGTTTATTTCTAGATATGTTGCTGAAGGAGTCTTTGGTTCAGTGTTGCAGGCCATAGGGTAATGAGTGACCTTTGCGTGTATTCTTTGCCTTGTATTTTCTTCTTTTTTTCCATTATACAGCAGTCGCTGGAGTTCTGGAGTAGGTGGAAGTGGAGGTGGATCCTCTGGCCGGTCTTCTGCAGGTGCTAGAGATTCTCGTAGACAGACCCGGGTTATTCGTACTGGAAGGGACAGAGGCTCCGGACTTCTGGGAAGTCAGCCACAGCCAGTGATTCCAGCTTCAGTGATACCCGAAGAGCTGATTTCACAGGTAATTTTATGTTTCTAGAATATTACCTGTACGTTATTTTTCTTAATGTAATATTCTAGACTATATATATATATATATATATATATATATATATATATATATATATATATATATAGCCCTTCTGATAATCCAAATTCTGTTAGTTTTTTTATCACTGCATGCGATTTTAAATAAATGTCTATCATTGGTATATTTAGAGTTAAACCAAGTCAATCAGGTGGTGGGGGAGAGCCTGTTAAGCATATAGGGGGTCATTTCTGAAAAGATATAGGCCAATATCTGTCGCAAAGGGGGTTTGCAGCTGAATTGGCGACTTCGTCATACACGCCACATTCTCCAGTTCCGTTTTCATTTCCATTCTCCAGTTCCATTTTCTATGCCGGTTTTAGGCATAGAAAATCTAAATCTATGCCAGCAAGGGAGCTGGAGTAGATTTAAGCTTGCAGTGGATGCGCGTAAGTTAAAGAGGACCTTTCACTAATATACAAACTCAAAACTAACTATACCTGGGGGCAGAGCGGCGCCCAGGGGTCCCCCTGCACAGACGGAGCTCAGACACCGGAGCATATACCGGGCGAACGGAGCGACGCCCAGGCATACTAGTAAGTGCAGGGGGACCCCTGGGCGCCGCTCTGCCCACAGGTATAGTTAGTTTTGAGTTTGTATATTAGTGAAAGGTCCTCTTTAAGTAGAGGCCGGCGCCTCTACAGAATTTAGGCCCGTCAAGCCTCTGCTCAGGGTTAATCCTGGCGTCTAAAACGCTGCTCTTAATAAATGACACCAATAGTGTAGATTCACATGTGGGGGATTTTCTGCCGACCATTTGAGGCTGAAAGTCTGAATGGCTTTTTGTCAGCAAGCACGTGGATTTCTGTGAGCTGCATTCAGATGAATAATACAGTTGCGGTCATTTCTGCATCACATCTACTACATCCGAATTTATGTATCGTACTGACATGAAGCCTGAAGAGTAGACCATTCAGCAGGAATGAGTCCTTCCTTTATATTTCCCATGGAAAAAAAATAATACAGTTTATGAAATCGCCATAATGGGTTGTCTCATTTGAGACAGGCCCTTTCAAAATATGGCAACCAAGGCGACTAGCTTATTGACCCGTTCCCTCCTCTGGGAAAACGGAATTTCGGCATGCAATTCAGTGGCCACCTCTGTCGCGGTTGATGCAGAAGAAGTTTACTTTTACATGATGGTCATTCAGACAAATGACCATCCACTTAATAGAAGGCCTACTTAAGTACACTAAAATGGAGCAGCTTTGTTCTCGCTCATAAAGGGAGATTCTGAGTTGGGGGGGCCCCCCCCCCCCCTATGATGTACAGTATATATCTGCTAATAGGGCTTGTGAACTGGGGGTGTCTCCATGAGCAGATGAGAGACCGAATCCCTGTCCCCTTTACCCCTTTTAGGTCCTGGTTCAGGCATAATACCAGTTTTGGTGTGTAATGGCATTACTGTCTTATCCACTATAGGCACAGGTTGTCCTTCAAGGAAAGTCCAGAAGCGTCATTATAAGAGAACTACAGAGGACAAATCTTGACGTGAATTTGGCAGTGAACAATCTCTTGAGCCGCGATGACGAAGACGGGGATGATGGGGACGACACAGCCAGTGAATCCTACTTACCAGGAGGTTAGTGTTGATTTTTTTGACCTTGTCTATTGCTCACATCTAGAGGCGGCCTTATTTCCTAAAACAAATCTTAGTAGGCGATGAAACGCCTCTGGAAATGTGGTCACGTGCTGTGAGTCTGTCATGGCAGGTGACCTCGTTTCTGGGTGTTAGTGACTGTAGTGAAATGTCTCATGGCATTCTGTTTTCATATTTTGCTTAATGACGGCTTGTGATCCTTGTGTTTATAGAGGATCTTATGTCACTGCTGGATGCTGACATTCATTCTGCTCACCCAAGTGTCATAATTGATGCAGATGCTATGTTTTCAGAAGATATTAGCTACTTTGGTTATCCATCCTTTCGGCGCTCTTCACTTTCCAGGATAGGCTCATCTAGAGGTAATTCTGTGCCTTTGTTATCTTAGAAATTAGCCGTGTTATATCCTATTTTTTTTTAGCTTCCCCTTGTAATTTTGGTTTTTATCATTTTTAAGACATGTAGGCCAATGGCAGACCCTGAAAGCAATCAGTAGGCGTCCTTGGTGGCCCAGTTAAACCAAAAGAGGCAAGGATCTTCTCAGCCCTACATCATGGTTTCCTAGCCTTTTTTTTTATTTTTTTTCTGGCAGCGTCATGCTGGACCTCATGGCAAACAGGTCCTTTGTCAAATTGGTCAGGAGCTAATATACTCTGTACCTTTTTTGACTTCTCCAGTAGCAAAATGGTTAATTGTACACGTGGAAGGTTTAATTCCTTGCCCTTTTCCTCCGTTTTTACACTGCTGGCTCATTAAGGTGTTGCACTGGCTAGCACACCATTAACCTGTGCTATGGTTTAATACGCTTAGAGACCCTCTTAGTAAGTAGTTCTGCATTAAACATTCCATTTAGGGCTAAACCATGCTTCTTGTCAAAGCTGTTTTGTCATTGTGGTTTTTTCCTTTTCTTTTTCCTCCAAAAAACAAAGTTTAATATTCCTCCTGTGAGGAGAAGCATGTCAGGCTCACAAACCACCCCCTTTTGTGTGGTAAATTTAAAACTAGTTCTATGACCCTATATATCAAGAAATGGCAGTAATGGAGATCATTTCTTTTAAGCGTACATGAGCTTAAGTTGCTGCTAGATAAGAAGGGTCTTAAATAGAGATTGGCTTACTTTTATCCCACTGGTGTGACCCAATTGCATACCAGTTCTCCTTCTTCCCTTAGAAAGAGACTCTGAACTGTTGCGCGAACGTGAGTCAGTTTTGCGATTGCGTGAGAGGCGGTGGCTTGATGGGGCCTCATTCGATAATGAAAGAGGCTCCACAAGCAAAGAAGGGGAGCCCAGTCTGGACAAGAAGAACACTCCTATTCTGAGTCCAGTATCACTAGGAGAAGATCTGCAGTGGTGGCCAGAAAAGGTATAGTGTTTTTTTTGTCTTCATATACAGCCGCCCTTAGTGGAAAGGTAACCCATCACTAGGTCTGGGGCCACTAAACCACCAGTATGTCTTTATGCAGCTGGGGTGTAGTGTTCCAAACCTGCCCTTTATCAAACTAGTCTGTTTCTGTATTGTGCAGTGAAAGAACTTATAATTTACTGGAGATGAGTCCGGGAGCACTGTGCACTGGTCGATGTGTAGATGCTGGGAATGGTACACCTTACTTCAGCTTTGCAGCGAAGCAAGGCGTGCTCATTCTGGCTTTTTCTGTACACCCCAAGTTACTGGCCCCAAGTCCCGGTTTCATGTCTGGTAGTAGGTTCTTCTATTACCCAGTGCACATATGGCTGGTTTTGATGGGAGCAGTTTTTGGAGCGTTAATTCCAACTGCATAACAACATGCTTGTGGTTTTAAAGGGGGTTATCCGATTGTTGGAAGTTATCCTCTATCCACCACTAGGACCCCCATCGATCACGAGAACAGGGGGCCCCCATCCCCTCCAGCCCCCCTGAAATGAACAGAACGGCCGGTCGCACATGCATGCGGCTGCTCCATTCATTTCTATGGTATTTCCGGAGACGGCAGAATACACCGCTTTATTTCCGGAACCCCCATAGAAATGAACAGGGCAGCGGTAGGACCCCCACCGATCTAATAGTTATCCCCTATCCCAGGGATCAGCAGCCTTTGGCACTCCAGCTGTTGTGAAACTACAACTCCCAGCATGCTCCTTTCACTTCTGTGAGAGTTCATTGAACAGCCAAGCAAGTGTGCACGATGGGAGATGCAGTTTCACGACACCTGGAGTGCCGGAGGTTGCTGGACCCCTACCTTCTTTTGTGGATAGGGGATGACTTCTACCAACCAGAATACCCCATTAATGGTCCCAAACCTATTGACAGATTCCGTTTAAATTCACACACATTCTGCGTTTCAAAGATCAGCTGTATGCAGTAAGCTCCACCTGGCGGTAGCTTTACCATTTGCACTATATATGTATTTCATACGGCTGGTGGTTGGAAATATCTTAAGACTGCACTAGTAGATGTTGTTCATGTTTTTATGTAGGATGGAACAAAATTTATTGCCATTGGAGCTCTGTATTCAGAACTGGTTGCAGTGAGCAGTAAAGGAGAGCTGTATCAGTGGAAATGGCTAGAATCCGAACCGTACAGGAACCCACAGGTTTGTCACGCTCATGTGCTGCTTCAATTAATTATTTCTTCCCTTAGGACTGAACATTTGACATTTTTCTTCTGTGTTTTATTTTTCTCCACCTTTTTCAGAACCCGTTGATTCATCATCCAAGAACTGCTTTCTTAGGCCTGACGAATGAGAAAATTGTTCTTCTTTCTGCAAATAGTATTCGGGCAACGGTTGCTACAGAAAGCAATAAGGTTTGGACTTTTGCTCTAAAAATTAAACTTCTCCTTGATACTAGCAATTGGTCAAGTTGCTTCATTTTCTTTTCTTATGAAAAATATTTATTGTAGTTCTGATTCATTAAGTGGAGATGGAGCAGAAGGTTAAGGAGACGTAAGCGAACCAGTCAGGATATTTCTGCTGCCAACTCGGAGAGCTGGATATGATAGGCGAGATGCTGCACCCTGAGATATATAGGTTTCTGTGATTTGGAGCAGGATTTCTGCATAAAAAGCAAAGAGTCCAGTGAGAGTCCTCATTACCCTGCCGTCACAGAATGGTTGACAGCTCTATCAGTGTCTGTATGTGTACAGAAAAGGCTGTTGATCACTGTGTGTGGGTGGGGTAGTCAGGACTTTCTGCCTTTCCTTGTAGTCCTGTCAGGATTCTCTCTGCTTTTTACTCTGAATTATTGCTCCAAATCAATGAATCTGTAGATCATTGAACACAAGAGCAAAAGGTTAAATGGGTTACCTGGGAACTTATATTGATAACCTATCCTCAGGATTGGTTATTATCACATTGACAGGGGTCCAAGTCCCAGCACCCACCGCTGATCAGCTTTTTCAGCAAGCCTCTGAGCTCACCGGTGCGAAGCCAGCTCCTGGCAGCTTTCCAAGCAGTGTGCCATACATTATATAGTTACTGTGCTTGGTATTGCAGATCAGCCTCATTGACCCGAATAGGGCAGAGCTGCAACTAGGCCATGTGACTGATGCACGGTGACGTCACATGGCCTAGGAAGAGGCTGCGGGGGTCCCAGGTGTCTGACTCCTGCTGATCTGATATTGATGACCTATCCTGAGGTTAAAGATGTGCATGTTAAGTTCAGTTGGCCACCCTTGTTAATACAATAGTTAGCACAGTTTCTATGGCATGTAATTTATAACCTAGTCCTTACGTTTTTTTTTTTTGTTTTTTTTGGTCAGGTGGCCACATGGGTAGATGAGACTCTAAGTTCAGTTGCTTCAAAATTAGAGCACACAGCCCAAGTGTTTCCAGAGCTGCAGGGAGAGAAGATTGTGTCACTGCATTGCTGTGCGCTTTACACTTGTGCACAGCTGGAAAACAATCTCTACTGGTGGTGAGTAGATCTGTTTTAATGAACAATTATTATGGCCTTTATTGTTTGGTAATCCATTGGTATGTGAAACACCCTGATTATCTTCCCATAAGTATTGTTACCTGAAATATCAATACAAACCAGAAAACATGGCTTCCTCTGTCTTTCATCTTGACGCAAGCACAAGAATAATGCAAGCACAAGAATAATCACTTGGGGTTAAAGAGGTTGTCTCATCATAGACATTGGTGGCATGTCGGTAAAGCATGTCGCTAATTGCAATTGGACCCCTTGCTGATCAGATGTGTCCTCTAAAGTGTGCAGCAAATTTACAAGAACAATACAATATTGCATCTTGCATGAGGTGTGCAGTAGTATTCATTAATGTGCATACAAATGCTGATAGTTTCTCTGAATTTCTTTTAGGGGTGTTGTTCCTTTTAGTCAGCGGAAAAAAATGCTCGAGAAAGCCAGAGCGAAAAACAAGAAACCCAAATCAAGTGCTGGAATTTCATCGATGCCAAACATTACTGTGGGTACCCAGGTGAGAATCTTTGTTGTAGTAACTGGATGTTCATTAAAGGGGTTATCCAGGAAAATATATTTATGACCTATCCTCAGGATGGGTCATCAATATCGGCTTAGTGATTGTCCGACACCCAGGACTCTCGACAATCCGCTGTTAGAGGCCTCTTCCTAGGCCAAGCGATGTCACCGTACATGGGTCATGTGGCCTAGTTGCATTTCAGCCCCATTCAAGTTCCTCTAGGATGTGGGGATACTTAATCCCTCAATCGTATCGAGGGGAGCCGATGGGTTGAGAGGAATCTCACTCTGTTAACCCCTTAGATGCAGTGGTCAGCATTCAGTGGTATTTAATGGGTTAACCCATCAGCATCGGTTAAAACAGCTGTTACCGCAGGGGATCGGCTATTACTGTGCTATTACACAGAAAATCACTACGTCAGGAAAGGGTTAAAGAAATTGTGTTTTTTCGTTGTTAAATAATGTATCTATTACCTCGATATACCTTATGTAATTCATATGGGATATTACTTCAGAAATTTTGGAGGTTGAGGAGTAAGTATATCCTCTTCATGCTGGTAATAGTAATGCAGGTATTTGTAGGATTTGAGATGTTGAAATTTTTTTTTTCCTTGTAATGAAAAATATTTTGTCTATTGGTATAGTTATTATTACAGTGTGATTCTATATATTGTTTTATGTTCTCCTAGAAGAAGTTGTTGCGTATCAATCATCCATGCCATAAGTCTGCTTTTTGTTGAGTTACTTTTAAGACCTTCTGTTTTCTGGGAGGTTACATCATGTATGTGCCATCTTTGGTCATGCAGATTTTTATTTAATTTTTTTACCTTTTGATCATCTGTTTATTTTTTACCATATGTTTTTGATCTGATAGATGATGGGGCCATTTTCCAAAAAGTTTGTGTATGTGTAAATAGTTTTGTTTTTTTTGTTTTGGTATTGGTTTGAGATTGTCGGATTTTGTTTTTAAAAGAATATGAAACCTTTTTCCTTCTTTTACTAGATATATTCTAGGTTTGAGCAAGGAGGACATTTGTGAAAATTGGTTGTTAGGTTATATTTCATTATTTCCTCTTTTTCTCATGTTTCCAATTCATACATTTAGTTGACCTTCTTCTTTGTTATCCCCCTTTCTTTCCATTCTTGAAATAAAGGGCCTTCTTTTCTGGGTGTAAATTCTGTAACGTTCCATAGTGTGTGTTTAGATGGTAGTTTGTGTATTTTCTGACTTTATGTTCTTGTTAGCAACTCTTAAAGGAAACCAGTCATCAGGATACACCAGTGCAGCTAAATAAATGTTCATACTGTGCATTCGCCACTGGTTCCTAAACAGTCTTTGTCTAGTCTCTAAAATATTGTATTAATGTAAAAAAAAAAAAAAACATTTAAATTGTACCTGGAGTCATTAAAGGGACACTGACAGGGCCAATAAGCATATTGAGGTATATATATGGCAGTACAGGTCTTATAATGGGTATTACAATCATCTAAGTTTCCCCCCTGTCCACATTATACATACAGTAAACTTTATAACCTGCTCCAACGGTCTTCAATCTGCCCAAGGGGCGGCGTTTCACCTCTCTTGCGCCCAGCCAGCTTCCCCCAACTGCCGCTTTGAAGCGCCGCCCAGCTCATGAATATTCAGTTTGCTGGGCGGCTTCTGCGGTCCCCACTCTGAAGCGCTGCGCTTAACAGTGCCCGGCGCATGCGCCGGATCTTGTGAAATCCGGTACAGTAAGCGCCGCCCAGCTTATCAATATTCACTTCGCTGGGCGGCGCTTACTGTCCCCGACTTCGCAAGATCCGGCGCATGCGCAGGGCACTGTTCAGCGCAGCGCTTCAGAGCGGGGACCGCAGAAGCCGCCCAGCAAACTGTATATTCATGAGCTGGGCGGCGCTTCAAAGCGGCAGTTGGGGGAGGCTGGCTGGGCGCAAGAGAAGTGAAACGCCGCCCCTTGGGCAGATTGAAGACCGTTGGAGCAGGTTATAAAACTTAAAGTTTACTGTATGTATAATGTGGACAGGGGGGAAACTTAGATGATTGTAATACCCATTATAAGACTTGTACTGCCATATATATACCTCAATATGCTTATTGGCCCTGTCAGTGTCCCTTTAAAGCATTGGCCAGGATATGGGGAGACATGAGTCATCTCCCTGTTAACCCTCCAATCTCCTCTAAAGTAGAGGGGGGAGTCTTAGAGAAGGTGTGCTTGCATTCTGTAACCATTGCGAGAGGCAGAATGATGGTATTGGCAATTGAATATTTTTTGTTCAGTTTTGCCACCAGTATTAATCTCTCTCTCTTTTCCGACAGGTTTGCTTAAGAAATAATCCTCTTTATCACGCCGGAGCAGTGGCCTTCTCTATTAGTGCTGGAATCCCAAAAGTTGGGGTCCTGATGGAGTCTGTCTGGAATATGAATGACAGCTGCAGGTTCCAACTACGTTCACCTGAGAGCCTAAAAAACCTTGAGAAAACTAGCAAGACTACAGAGGCCAAGTACGTGCAAGCACCTAACCTCATGTTGTGTGGTGTAAATTCTATTTTTCAAGCATCCTTAACTTATGTGGAATTAGTAGATATCTCACTTGGTGGAGGTCCAGAACTATTACATGCATTAGGCTATGTTCACTTGGCTATGGGCTTTCCATCTGTGTTTTTACATATTTTAACGGCAGGAATGGCACACTCTGGGACTTTTCTTTTATCAAAAATACTGAAACCTTGACTGTTGATGGAACCATCTATTTGGAAACTGATCCATCGTAGAATTATAAGTGGGGCCATGATTTTAGTGTTATAACAGTCTAGTTCTTGTTAGCTGTGAGTATAAGCTCATTCACTTGATCGTGCACAGTCTGTTGGCTGCATCTCCCAGACCAACCACAGGTCTACTTTACTGTACTCACATCATCATGTGAGTTCAGTAGATCACGATCTGATAGGAACTGACCGTATCGTGAAACACAGATGCAGTCCGTTTGGGTCAGGGGAGCAGTGGTCAGTTTGGCAGATGCAGCTGTGTTTCCTGGAGCAAGCACTGTCGTGGGAATCTGTCCTTAGGATGCCTTCACAGGTGGCAGATTTTATTGCAGAAATCTTTGGTGACTCAGTTTCCTACAACAGAATTGGCTTGTTTTAATGGCAAGTACTTGAATTTTTGCAAGAATTCAGGTGAACTGAACTTATTTTTAGAAGCAGAATTTCTGCTGAAAAATCCACCTAGTGTGTAAGCCACCCTTAGTGTGCCCACAGTTTTTAGTATTCCTGTGAATTTATTTTGTGTAAGTATACTTAATCCTTGTTTCTAATGTTATTGCAAGGCCTGAAAGTAAACAGGAGCCTGTAAAAACAGAAATGGGACCCCCTCCATCGCCTGCATCCACCTGTAGCGACGCATCTTCCATTGCCAGCAGTGCTTCAATGCCATATAGTAAGTTATTGATTATTATGGGGTTCAATTTTATACAGAATTTTTTTTAAGGGTCTCTTAATCTCAAATGTTAATTATTGCGATCTGCCTAGTTAAGGCATCACCCCAGGGAGAAACGTCAGCTTTTGCTTCATACAGCTTCACAAGCCCCCAAGTACTGGTACTGTTACCCTTTGCAGGCTGCAGCTGACCCCAACAGAATCGAGACAGGAAGTGTACCCAAACAACATCACATAATGTTGCAATGATAGCTACCCTCCCCGCAAGTAAAGATATTTATCTTGGGGGAGAAAGAAAACGCATGAAAAGAGGCCAAAACTTTAAGACTTTAAAAACAACCTGTCTTGACCATTGTAAAGTGAGTGTGCTCACTTTACAAATGTCATTGTTCTCTTCTTTCATTTTTACGTGCACCACACTATGATTTGCTATACTGGGCATTGTTTTTTGCAGTGTTTCACAGATCACCGCTAAAATTTTTAATGCACCATTTCTTTTCCTTCCAAGAACGTAGACGATCTACGCCAGCTCCGAAAGAAGAAGAGAAGGTGAATGAAGAGCAGTGGTCACTAAGAGAAGTTGTGTTTGTCGAGGATGTTAAGAATGTTCCCGTGGGCAAGGTTAATAACATGACTTTGGTATAAATTCTGTTCTACAGTCCTGTCGGTGTGCATTTTGAATAAAAATTTTTTTTGTGTAATGTTAAGGTACTTAAAGTTGATGGAGCTTATGTTGCTGTGAAGTTCCCTGGAACTTCAAATAACTCAAACAGCCAATGCACTCCTGGCTGTGATCCCGACCCATCATCTCTCCTCCAAGACTGCAGACTTTTAAGGATCGATGAGCTCCAGGTACAACCTATTTATCCCACCCTTCCCAAAACTTCATTCTATACATTTTATTGGTCTTTGACGTATTTTTATTGTTTCCATAAAACAATGTCATATAATTTGTGCTCAATTTAGCAGGTATAATTAGATAAAAGGGCGTTAAACTTTGTACAAAACCTGAAAGCTATTATAATGTAATGTGCAGTTTGTTACATCCCTGTTAGTTTTCAGTCTCCAACCCAAAAAATTGTTCTGCATCCCATTGGCTGACACTTATTAGTGGCGTGGCCTATATCTCCTCCTTGTTCCCTCATTGATTGATGGTGCTGACTGACATTTTTCCCCAAGCTGGGAAGGCATCACATGCAGTACATGTTATACCTGTTTAAGAGGCACTCCCACAAAATGTTTTATTCTCTGACCTGTTAGAAAGGTCTTTGATGTAAACTGTAGTGAAATTAATTTTCTTACCAGTAATTGTAGTTGAGTTATAACCTACCTTCTGATCCTTAGCTGTGTCATGTGACCAGCACTCTGACTTTCGAAATAACATGTGTGGACAGGAAGCAATTATTTATATATAATACTATGTATTCCTATGGGATCCTCAATGTCAGTCTCATAGTAATGAATAGAGAAGTAACTGACTTTTCTGTGTGAGTTCGAGATCAGAGTGCTGGTCACATGACACAGCTGAGGATCAGAAGGGAGGTTATAACTCGCAAATACAGTCACTGGTAAAAATAAAATTACCTTCACTACAGTTTACATCATGGACCTTTCTAACAGGTCAGAGTATATATATTTTTTGTTGCTGTGCTACTTTAAAACTCAAGGATGCCATTGACAGCTTGCGTGGTAAAAAATTAATCCATTAATGATGGTTATAGAGCTTATTTCTGGGACCCACACCTATGAAGAGAATGGTAATCCCCTGACAACTCACAGCAGTGAACTAAATGTGAATAATTGTAGAAAGGTCACAAATGTCCGTGTCATTGGGGACACAGCAAAGACCTTGGGTATAGCTCCTGCCACTAGGAGACAGACACTAAGCAAAAAGTGTTAACTCCTCCTACTGAGCTAATTGGTTTTAGCTTTGTGCCCTTAGGAGGCAGACTCCGCTCTGCAGGTCTTTCTTTTTTCACGCTCTTGGGGCCAGGGTGGCATTATCCCTCGGTTACCCACCTGGCAGCAAAGCGGGATGCCCTCTAACATCCTCAGTAGCCAGGACAGAAGAAAAGGTGACGTGGAGGACTACCACCAGTCCTCCCGCCCCATAGGGAGAAACTTGGGAGGCTTAAGGACCTTGCTTGGAACCAAGGCTCGACTTCAGGGATTGTGAGTCGTGAATATGGGGACAAAACAGTTTTGTTTTGGCTCCTCTCCCTCCTGGTTTTTGGATGAAGGCACATGTATTCTGGCCTGCTCCTGGGACTCTCTGCTCTACGAACGGGTAGGCTCTGTCCTAAGTTGCACCCCTCCCATCCTATATTCCTTTTGCAGGCTATTGGCTAATTTTGTTTGGCGACGTCAGTTTCCCTGGATTTGTCATCCTCCAGGGGCTTACTTTCCTCTCCCTAGGTCCCCATCACCCAGACAGGAGTCCACCATTGCTACCTACTTTGCCTGTGCCCTTTGTAGTACCAAATATCAGATTGGCCTTTATTCAGCATTTGTTTGGCTCCAGGACCCCAGGTGATCACGCTCCCTGTCTACAGCTGTATTCGACCTGTCTCGGACGTCCCTGTCAATAGTTGACATTTTGTGTCGCTTGGCTCCGCAATCCTTACAGCAGTCCCCATCCTCAGGCGATGCTATGATTTTGCCCATTGATCGATCCCGTAAACAGACCAGATCCCCAGTATCATCTGAGATCTGCTTCTCATTCCTCCTCTGTTTCACCACCGCTGTTAGAGCCGTGCTGATATGTTGAACAGGAAGGATGACATATCCGACAGAGAAGATATTGAGTCTCGGAGGACTCCCTAGATGAGTCTCCATACTCTAGCCTCGCTTCTAAGGTAGACAGCTTTATTGCGGCAGTGAATGTTTGGGTCTGGGTACCACATTTAGTTTTTTCTCGCGGGAGCAGACAACCGACGCAATCGCAGTCAAAACTGACTGAAATTGCGTGCCTGCTGGCACCTGCATCGCATCCGGTCATCACCAGCAACGCCCGTGTGAAGGGGTGTTATCTGTGCGGTACCCCACGCATGTTACCCTTGTTGGGTGGTTTTCCCTTTTGGATCAGACATATTGGTTGCATAGGTTCTTTTTCTTATTGCCCATGTTTTTCTCCTGCTTCCGTACAAACTGAATAGCTCAGTGTCCACATGAGGGGTATAGCTGGTGGGAGAAGTAAACTTTTTTCTTACTGTCTGCCTCCTTAATTGCTGGAACCCTAAAGAGGATCCTCTTCAATATAAACAAACCTTTACATGTGAAATATGGTTATTACAGAACTATAGTTAATATTTCTGATTGGTATCTTTTAGGTGGTAAAGTCGGGTGGAACGCCAAAAGTCCCAGATTGTTTCCAAAGGACTCCTAAAAAGTTATGCATTCCTGAAAAAACTGAAATACTTGCTGTCAATGTTGATTCTAAAGGTAATCTACACAAATGCAAACTACACAACATTGCCATTTTAAAGGCTGCTTATGGAATCAATGAAGCTGTGTTCACATCTGTAAAAAATAAATAAAATTAGGGCTGTGTGCATGAGGCCTTAGTGTTTGGTTCTGGCCCTTGCATTATTTGTTGTTCTCCTGTAACGAAGCTGAACAGAAGTCGTTAGTGCTAATGTGAAAACGGAATGTCAACACAGGAAACGAATTAATTGGCCGTTTTTCACTAGTGAATTATAAGTTGAGGTAAAATGAAGCAACCTTTCACTACATATCGATTATGTTTAGAATAGCTAAAAGCCATGGTTAAATGATAAAACTATCACCCTGCAGCCTCCTCTAGTTGTTTAGCAAGCTTACTCTATTGATGGCTGCTTGAAAGCAGCTCTGACGTGGGATTTCCGCTGATCAGTATAACGAAGGGGGCAATTCAGCTGAAGTATGATGCATTGCCGTCTGTAAACAATGGAGAGGGCGCAGCACTTGTAGGAGCACTGTTGACTTTCACTGCACTGATCAGAGGTCAGACCAAAACCGTTGGTTTCAGAGTTAGTCATGTAGACCTCCTTTTAATTTAAAACCTTGCATTATGTTTTGAACTCTGGCACAGTTTCTTATTTTCCATGGACAAATCCTTGTCAAATCACTAGCTCATATGCTTATCAAGCCTTGTAGTATAGTGGGTGAGTTTTGGACATTCAGTTCTGTAGCATTCAGTTTCCTGAAGAAATTGGGGTACGTCAATTTTGGCCACTACAGCATCCGCGTCTTGCATCCAAAGATTGCAATGTAACGGTTCTACCATAGACATGCATGGGGTCACAGCGCGACTTGCACATTTGCTGCGACACGTGAATTGCAATAAATCCAGCAATGTTGGACTTTGTGACTTGCATGTTGTGATCGCAACAAGTGTGCGTTGCACTGCGACTCCATTCATTCCTATGGCAGCACCGCTACAAAGCGATCTTTGGCCGAAATTGCCGTGTAGACAGACATACCTTTATAATTGCAATAGTGTTTTTTATTGGTAATTACATTTTTTTTATTTATATGTAGTTTGTACCATGAATGTTTCTCTTGCCTGCACCCAATGTGATGATATTTACTTTTCTGTTTTGTGTACAGGAGTCCATGCTGTGCTAAAGACTGGTACTTGGGTGCGGTACTGCATTTTTGACCTTGCTACTGGAAAAGCTGAACAGGAGAACAATTTCCCCACCAGCAGCATTGCTTTCCTTGGTCAGAATGAGAGAAACGTGGCAATTTTCACAGCAGGGCAGGTCTGTACAATTCTTGGTTTAACAGTTGAATCCGTATGTCTGTGTATTGAGGTTTGTCTGCATTTATGCTAACACAAATTCCTGTGTACTACATAGGAATTTCTTTTATAATAGATGCAGAAAAACCTCAAAATTACATAAATTGCAATTCCCTAATAAAAAGTACTAATGTTATATATTTCTAGTGCTTTACAAAAAATGTTCGCTCTGTAGAATTTAATATGGATGATTGTTTTATTGCAGGAATCTCCCATTATTCTTAGAGATGGAAATGGCACCATTTATCCCATGGCAAAGGACTGCATGGGAGGCATCAGAGATCCTGATTGGTTGGATCTTCCTCCTATCAGCAGCTTGGGAATGGGGGTCCACTCACTGGCTAATTTACCTGCGAACTCTACCATCAAGAAGAAGGCTGCAATCATCATAATGGCTGTTGAGGTATGGCTGGTACCTGTGGTGTGTTTAGGGAGGGATTGCTACTGGCTCCTCCAAAAAGTTATGTAGTCAAATTCACAGCAGGAAAGGGACATACTGACCATGCTGTCTTGATCTGTGTTGTATAAGGGTCCTAAAGGGAATCTGTCACAAGTTTTAAGGGCAGCGTAAACCTTTTTGAAATGCTGGGTCTGTCACTTGGTCGATTTCTTACAATCTCTATTGTGCAGCTCCAACATGAGCTGAGCTCTGGAGTATATAAAATGTAATGCACAAGCTTAAGAGTCCCAATATTCAAGAGCACTTGGCTCTCCCCATAGCTGATTGACAGACATATTCCTGTATAGGAAGAACGTTTTCAATCATATATGGAGGGCAGTCTTACCAGGGATAAAAAAAAAAAGACTGGATCAAAAAGAAAAGTTGACAAACGACGACCCTGGTAGACAGGGCAGCATAATACTTCAAATATTCCCTTTAAATTGGGTTTACACATTAGATGAATGTCGGCCAAACCTGTCTGATCATCTCATGTATGGGGTTGTCTAGAATCTCCTTTCATGGCGGCGAAACGTTTGGATTAGGCATGTTAAAATCGAACATGATTATCCTTTGTTCTCACAGAAGATACACTGCTGCCAGAGGGGTCTTTCAGTGGCTTATGCCACTCTCCCTGTTAAAGGGGTTGCTTTATCATTATTAATTGATGGCCTATCCTCAGGAGAAGCCATCACTAGCTGATTGGACGGGGTCCGACACCCCGCTACCCTTCCAATCAACTGTTCAGGTTTAGCTCCGTCAACAGGTCGGCGTCAGAACTACACAACTTTGTCATTTCCTCCTCTTCAAGGTTGATGGAGCTGTGTAGTTCGGGCACGGATTTCTGGCGATGGAACTACACTGGGTTGTGAGGTGTCAGAACCCCCCTGATCAGCTAGTGGAACATTTATTCTTATGGCTGTTTTGACATTCTTCTACTCTTGCTAGAAGTCTATATATACATGTACAGATGGTAGTCACCAGTTGGGGTGTCTCTCTGCACAGTCTCGGTGACTAATCATTGCTGCCAGTGGTAGACTATGCAGGGCCACCCCTCCCCAACTGGGCCTGTAACTTTATTCATAAACTTCTAGCAGGAGTAAGAGAAGAACGGCACAACATAGTCATAAGAAATGATTCTCCAGAATTATTACATGGGGGGAATGCAACTAAAACAGACCTGTAAGGAGAGGGGACAGGTCCTCCTTGAAGATAAAAAATGCATACACTTAAGAATATGGGGGTCGGAAAGAATAGTTAACGGCCATCTAAGATGTATGGTGCCATTCATGGTTAGCATCTCTTAGCTTCATCAGTCACAGAAACAAGTCTGTTTTTCTTCATCTCTTCCTAGATACTACTTGTTTTGTTGTTTTGGCATAGTATAATCTGGACAGACATGACTGTTTGTTTGTAAATCGCTGTCCTGATCCCACACAGCTTTGTGTTTCAGTAGCCCCTGCTGGGTTCTAAAATCTTGTTTCCCTTTAGAAACAAACCTTGATGCAGCACATCCTGCGCTGTGATTACGATGCCTGCAGGCAGTATCTGATGAACCTGGAACAGGGAGTCGTCCTGGATCAAAACACCCAGATGCTGCAGACGTTTCTCAGCCACCGATGTGATGGCAACCGGAACATCTTGCACGCTTGCGTCTCTGTGTGCTTTCCTACCAGCAACAAGGAGACTAAGGAGGAGGAGGGTAAGGGTAATGTCATAACCTTTTTACTTTTTAAGGATTAGCCTTTACCTTCTATAAGAATCAGCCTTTAATGTTCTGATATGAGTGGTGAGTGTTAAGAATACAAATGATTATTCTCATTGTTTCAGAAGCAGAGCGCTCTGAAAGGAATACGTTCGCTGAGAGACTATCTGCCGTTGAAGCCATCGCCAATGCAATCTCTGTGGTGTCTAGCAATGGGCCTGGAAATCGGGCTGGATCCTCCAGCAGCCGAAGGTAAACCTTTTCTACTTAATGTGAAAGGGGTTATGTCCAATAGCCAGGCGATGGGCAGCCAAAGCCTTGTGACAAGCAGCTCAGATGAGCTCAAAGGTACATGTGAGATGATGCTGGCACAGCATGGACCTGCCTGCCCATTTGGCTGGATTCTTTTTAAGTGGTCAATCCCAATCCTATGGGGTTTTCCCATTTAGACAACTTACCCCTTTTCTATGGATAAGTGTCTGACGGAAATTTAACTGATGGGGCCCCTGCTGATCACGGGGGGTTGTGCTCCCCCATTTGAATAGCGTGGCGGTCACGCATGCAAGTTGCATTCAACTTCATGGGGCTGCAAGAGATAGCGGAGTGCTTGTACTTGGCTGTTTCTGACAGACTCATAGACTTCAGTGGAGCGCGGACACGCATGCGTATCTGCTGCTGTTTTTGCACTATTGAACCGAGGAGCATGGGTCCCCATTCTAGTGATCAGACCCCACCAATCACACTCATATCCCCTATCCTGTGGATAGGGGATGAATTGTCTTCATGGGACAACCCTTAAGTGTGGTTTATCTAGAGCACATACCAGTAAAAGTTTTTTTGTTTTCCTTTTTAATGTAAATTATGTGTTTGTATTCAGTTTAAGACTAAGGGAGATGATGAGGCGATCTCTTCGAGCAGCTGGTTTGGGAAGACATGAAGCAGGAGCTTCAAGTGATCATCAAGATCCTGTTTCTCCTCCTATAGCTCCTCCGAGCTGGGTACCAGAACCACCGGCTATGGATCCAGGTGAGTAACGTTATATGTGCCATACATGCTACAGCTTTCCCTAGATGAGTAATGCATGAAAAATATGAGACTAATAGAATTGCAGGTGAAATAGAATGGTTTAATAAGTTAAGCGAAGTTACTTCCTCATGTAACTGTATGCAGCGGGTGTTCATTTCTAGGGTCAGATTCGGTGTCCGGAAATAGAGAGTAAACGGAGTCTGCTTATATAGCACCTACCAGTAGCCATTTGGCTCCAGGAGAAGTATATAGTGGGCTCAGCATGCATGTTGGTATTTGCATCCCTGGATCCGATGAAGGCTGTAATGGCACCGGACGGGGTTAAAAGCAGAGTGTGCTTGGCGTGCATGCTGTACCTGCGCTCCCTGGACTATGTGTGGCTGTCATGGCCCATAACAGGAAGGAACTAGTGTTAGGGACCACTCATGAAGGCGACCTTGACGTGGTGAGTGGCTTATTACGCTTTGGCCAAAATGTACACCAATGCCTTTTTCAACATCCCGCATAAAGGCAGGGCAGAGTGCTGGTTGCAGAGTGCGATTGCATTTGTGTTTTTGAGAGAGTAAATTACGTAAACTTTTTTTTTTTTTTTTTTTTTTTTTTTTTTTTTTTTTGCGTGTTGGTAAACATCATGCTGTTCTTCTTTCTGAAAGATGGTGACATAGATTTTATCCTGGCCCCTGCAGTAGGATCCCTTACTACAACATCCACTGGCACTGGTCAAGGGCCTAGTACATCAACCATTCCAGGTGAAACTGCTTTTCCTCTTGATATAAGCTTTATACCTAATGTTCCATGAAACAGTATTAAGCTATTGCAGTTTAGCCTGGGTTTTGTAATTGCTTTGTTTCTTTTATTTTTTTTATATTTAACCCCTTAACTCTTTTAGGTCCCTCTTCAGAACCTTCAGTGGTAGAGTCTAAAGATCGAAAAGCGAATGCTCATTTTATCCTGAAATTACTGTGTGATAGCGTCGTTTTGCAGCCCTACCTCAGAGACCTCCTTTCTGCCAAGTACGTCCACTGCTCCTTCTAAAGGAGTTTTCCAACTCTTTGGCTACATTCACATGGCCCTGTCATTTTTGCTGTCCACAAACCGCGGATCCTGGCACTTTCCACTTGCCCCTTTATCAAAATGCCTCTTTATCAAAATGCCTATTGTCTGCAAAACGGACAAGAATAGGACATGTTCTATAATTTGCGGCACGGATGTGGACAGCATGTGGATAACACCTGTGTGCTGTCTGCATTTTTGGTGGCCCCGTAGAAAAGAATGGGTCTCCGTGCAATTTGAAAAAACGGTCACTGTGAATGAGGCCTTAAAATGATATGCAATGTGTTTTTATATTATATTTTTTTTTAATTTCTAATCCTGTAAAGAGGTTGTACGTTAGAAAATCAAGGCTGAGAGGGAGGGTGGGGATTTGGTACTATTTGTATCTGGGTTTTTGTTTCTCTTTAAAAACCTATTAATAAAAAATATCTGATTTTAAAAAAAGAATCAAGGCTGCTCTTGTTAAAAAAAACTTTTTTTTTTTTTAACAGCACCGCATTTGTCTACAGGGGGTGCGTGGTATTTGGGGGCCCGTCCTCTCTGTAACTGTCAAAGTAGATATGGCTTGTGGCGACTTTTTAAAGGCCCATGCAACAATGTTTTTGCACAGGCTTTTTTAAGCTATCTTTGCCTGTAGGGAGTTGTGGGGGCTGGGGTGGGCGGTCAGCAGATTTGCCAACATTTACACCTAGAAACAGCCATAAATGAAGATTGAAAACTACTCCAGTGGTTTTTTGTCTGTTCGAAACCCAGCCAGATACCATTATTGTTAATAGGGCCCGGAGGTGACAGTCTGTATTCAGCTAGGCTGGATCTGGTGAACTCTGGCTGCTGGATCAGTTACATGGAGGTGTGAACCTACCATAAGGACTGTTTCATACAAGCATGTGAAGTGGACACTACTTGTCTGGCAGGAGCGGCGTGGCATTATACTGATTTATAATGCTGTGCCTCTGGACGACCTTTCTTCCTACAGAATCATAGTGACCGCTTTATGTCAGTATGATTTTGTATTGGTAAGGTCATGCAGCGGCATATAACATTATAAATCGGTATAATGCTGCGCACTCCTGCAAGACCAGCAGTGTCCAGAACAGGGAATCACATGGAGCGTAATTCCCGCATTGCACACGCTCGTGTGAAAGAGCCCCAACTGTAGCAGAGCTAAGAAACAGCAGTTTGTGTGCGTCTCATCCAGCTCCTCATTCCCCCTCCTCTCTCCATAGCCTTCAATATTACAAGTAGGAAAGAGCAAAGCAGCCTGATTTAAAGCAGACAGAGGCATTTTTATATTATATGTATTACCGAATTTTATTATACTCGCCAATGCTCTTTATTCATGTAAAGTTGATTTTATAATTAGATGTACACTTTTATGATATTGAAATATGTACTTTTAAAAAAAGTAAGTGTTTTTTGTTTTTCTTTGTTTTTTTGTTTGTGTACTGTTCCATACTTTTGTGTGTGCTTTTTCTCAGGGACGCTAGGGGTATGACTCCTTTCATGTCTGCGGTTAGTGGAAGAGCTTATCCGGCTGCAATAACCATTCTGGAAACGGCACAGAAAATTGCCAAAGGTTTGATAATGGGTGCCTGAGGAATGTATGGAGGGGATAATGTGTTTAACACCGAAGTACTTCTGCTGATCATGTAATAAATGCTTATTTTAGCTGAAGCTAATGCAAACGAGAAAGAAGAGGATGTTTTCAAGGCAATGATTTGCCCACCCGGAACCAACGCAGATGATTCTCCCTTGTATGTTCTTTGCTGTAACGACACATGCAGCTTTACGTGGACTGGAGCGGAGCACATCAACCAGGTACAAATACACTTTCTTGTGCTTGTTTTGCTTAGTTTGTGGCTAGGGCTTCATAGCAGATTTGGTTGCCTCATAGATCGTAGGATTTGCAAGCAATTGTAACTGCAGCCATGTTGTAAGATGTGATGAAGCTGTGAGACGATAGTCACTCACCTCTGTACTGTACGGGGCAGAGTGTAATGAGATGAGATCCCTTACTCTCAGCTTGGCCTCTGGGAGCAATCTGTCTATACACTTTCTCGGATGGGTTGTTTGCAGCCATTTTAAAGCATCCCGGAAGAACCCCATTAATGGGTGTAACCTTAGTTTTAAAGAGCAGATTTGTACCTATAAAACTGGCTGACCCGTGCCATGTGCGCTTGGTAGCTGAAGGCATCTGTGTTGATCCCATGTTCATATGTGCCTGCATTACTGAGAAAAATTATGTTTAAATATGTGCATATGAGCCTCTAGGAGCAACGGGGGCGTTTCCGTTACACCTAGAGACCCCGCGCTCTCTGCAGCTTCCGTGCCCTCTGCACTTTAAATGTAATGTAAACGTGATCATGCCCGGCCCTTACTTCTCCTAAAGTCATTGAAAGTGTAAAGGTTGTGGCAGGTGCAGAGAGAACTGAGCCTCTATGCTGCAGATCCCGCTCGTCATTAATCATATAGTCATTGTGAATCTACAGATTAGTACATTTCTGATTTGATCTCTGTTTGCAGGACATATTTGAATGCCGAACATGTGGCCTATTGGAATCTCTGTGCTGTTGTACAGAGTGTGCGAGGGTCTGCCATAAAGGACACGACTGCAAGTAAGATTTTTGTCCTGTCCTCTTCTTTTCATGATTTCGTGACTAGGAATGTACAGTGTCTGATCTAAATGTTAAAAATACGTCTCTGCTTGATTTTTAGGCTGAAGCGAACTTCACCAACAGCCTATTGTGATTGCTGGGAGAAGTGCAAATGTAAAACATTAATTGCTGGCCAAAAGTCTGCTCGTCTTGACCTGCTTTACAGACTGCTGACCATCACTAATCTAGTCACAATGCCAAATAGCAGGTAATTATTAGGGTCCTGTCCCCATAGCCTGAATTTTTGTTTTAAGAACGTATCTAATTTCTAATACTTGGATAGTAGACCTCTAAATTTGTCTTCTATATTGAATATCCCTTTTGAATACCAATCTGTGCCGATTAATGGGATGAATGCATGAGGTTCAGTTCACTGTGTAGTGGGCATGCCAGGGCGCTGCAGCTCCGCTTCTGGTCAAGTACATGGGAGCTGAGCTGCAGTGTGCCAGGAACTACATGGTGACTGGATCCTTCTGATCTCCGTATAGATTCTCCTGCTTTCCAAAACATCTTATCGGTGGGAGCGCTGGAAGTGGGACCCCCACTGATCTAATATTGATGACCTATCCTGAGGATAGACTATCAATATATAATTACATTTAAAATGTTTGCAAATGGGTTGGAGTTTTATCATTCCTGTTAGGAGTAGAATCATTTCTCCTGCATTTGGAGTTTCCTGCTGTCATTCTCTTTAGTGCCTTTGCAGAGATTACTCCGCTTTCTATTTTAAAAGGTGTTGGTCATTATTTAGATAGTTGATTGGTTTCATTGTGCTTAGTTGTCATGTAATTACTTTTATGATGTTGTAGATGCTTGTTGTGCCTTTCTAGACAGGGGTGAAAGAAAAGGAATGTGACTTACTGGGAAGATTTTGGCATGAAGTGAGCCAACCAATTGGTGGTGTACACTTAGACAAGTGTCCAATATGTTTAGCAGAGTGCACCAACCCTGATTGTTCTTTTTCTCCATCGGAGGAGTCTATATAAGCCAGCCAGCTCTACGTGCTGGACATTATCTTCACTGCTCCATGGCTCAGGCAGCAGCACCTTGCTCTTTTTAAGGGCAGGACTTTCGGGCAGAGTCTTCCCACCTCCCCGATTGCTTCATCCTACTGCTCCTCCTGCCCCTCTGGCTTTGGCACTCACCATCTTCCAGCTGCTTGGCATCTGTCATCATTTTGCTCCCACCCCTCTAAACCTTTCCACTGCTAAGGATCCCAGCGCCACACAGCATGCTTCCCGGCATTAGTGTGTAGCTCTTGAGCGATCCAGTCTAGATCGGGTAAGACCTGCCCTAGCAGACACCGAACCTCCGCCCCCCTCCCCGGGCCACAGCTGCTGTAAACTTCTGTCAGACACTTTTCAATTTGTATTGGCCTGGCGGATTTATTACACTTTTGCTACATGTAATATAAGTGTCCAACAACCCAGCGCAGTCGGTGCCTGGGGGGTTATTGGCGCCATCGCTTGATATGGCAGACCATTAAGCTTATGCTGCTTTGATATGCATTGGGCAATCACCGTTCCCATCCAACAGATGGGAGTATTTCATTTTCACTGGCCTCTGTATTTGATAAGCCTATTCAGCAGTGCCGGGCACTAGACTTTAGTATTAACCCCTTCAGTACGGGTGCACCATACAGCCTCATTGCCCCTACTTATGGGCAGAGTAATTGCGTCCTCGGTAGATACCATGTCTGGCTGACAGATCTACTTGGTACTGGGTGGCGTGCACCAGGTATCAGCATTACTCCTTTTATTGGTGGAGTAATTGTGCTGTCTCTAGCCGCCACACTTATCTGACCCATGTAGTTTGCCAGTGCACCAGACAACAGCGTTACCACCGTGAATGGGGAGAGTAATTGCAGATCACTAGATGCCATGTCTGACAACCTCATTTAGTACTGGCATGCGCCAGGCATCAGCATTATCCCCTTTGATGGCAGAGTATTTGCACTAAAGCTCATCACTGCTCTTGCCGAGTCTCTCCAGTTCCGAAGGGATCCGGGCAGCCACATTCTCCCTTTTCTGTGTTGAGTAATTGTACCATTGCTGGATTCCCTCAGTAACAAGCCTGCTCTGTACTATCACACAACAGCCACATTCTACACCATTTATTGTGCTCCAGACTGCAGCATTACTCCCCTCATCTGGCAAGGTGATTGCACTTTTGCTCTGTATCGATCTCTGCAAGCTTCAGCAGTTCTGATGCATCTCAGGCAGCTTCATCTCCCCCTTCCAGAGATGGACTACTTGCGCTATCGATTGCTGTGGTTCTGCCCACACAATGATGTGTTCCAGATGGCGGTATTACTCCGTTTCCACGGTGGGATAAATGGCTTTTGTGACGAGCCTACTTGGCTCTGACGTTCGCTGGGTAAATAGTTTCCTCTTCAATGTTGCCTAGTTGATATAGGTCATATCCATCGAGCATATGCACCTCTTGATTGCATCTGACAGCATTACACCTTTTATAGGCAGAGTCTTCGTGCTGTCGCTGATGCCCGAAGCAATCGGTATACTGTTTCTGAGCTCTCATCCGTAGACCGTAAAAGTGCCTTGTTGCGCTGAATTTGATTATTTCTTAACCTTTGCAATCGCAAAGCACGGTACGTTATTTGGCTCCTGCCGGACAACCTGTCTGTCATAACTGTAAACCTTCCCTTTTACATATGCAGGGTACTGGGTCTACTGCTGTCATGACTTTGCAGTGGTTTCTTAATCCAGTCACACTACTCCATTGTATAGATGGAATCTTATTCTCATACCAGACGCTATATCTGGTGAAACTACACCCTTATTGCATACACCTTCCAGTAGTTTTGCTGTTTTTTAGAATGGATCCCACCGTTCATGGTTATGACCCATCTGACGTTTTCTTTCCCTTTTGATATCTTCTTGTGGCTTCTCCTTCTGCTGTTTTATCATACAGTGTGAACCACTGTAAAACATCTGGCACATCTTTAGATTGCATGGTGTACGTCAGGGAACACCAGCCTTCTTCACTCCAGTTGTTGTGAAACTACTATTCCCAGCACGCTCCATTCATTATTATTTTTGTGAGTTCTTACAAGAGCAGAGCAAGTATGCATTCTAGGAGTTGGAGTTTGCCTACCCTTGGTCTAGGTTTTTTCAGCAACCTCTGAAACCAAGTCCTAGCATGCACACTGGCTCAGCTGGTTTGTTGGAGGTTGCTTACCTCTGGTTTACGCTGTGTAAATATTAGACTGGATCAGTTAATGTGGCCTAATGTTCAGCTATTGATGTCCTGTATTGTTTCAGAGGGGAGCACCTACTTCTCTTCCTGGTGCAGACTGTTGCCAGACAGACAGTTGAGCACTGCCAGTACAGGCCACCCCGCATCCGTGAAGACAGGAACCGCAAAGCAGCCAATCCCGAAGGTTAGCTTTTGTTGTAAATAATATATATGTATTATATGGATCTTCCAGTATACGGTCTGTTTGAATGTGTAGTTGATTCATGTTTTGGTCTGGAAATGATCTGATTGCTATTAAATGTTTGACAGATTCTGACATGCCCGACCATGACTTGGAGCCCCCAAGATTTGCACAACTTGCACTAGAACGTGTCTTACAAGACTGGAATGCACTTAAATCCATGATCATGTTTGGCTCTCAAGAAAACAAAGACCCGTGAGTTATTTAACTTTTTAATGTAAGGCATATTAAAGTGGCCATCAAATTGGACACTCCTTTCTCCATAAAGAAACCACTATGTACGATCAATGATCACTGCAGTTGACCATGACATCCATTTAAATGAAGTCACCAGAATGGGAGATACATCAGCTAATGGAGGATTCGAGGTCCTGAGCAAAGGATTCCCCAATGCCCCTCCCAACAAGTCTGTGCGCCCTTTATTCTGATCAACACCTTTCATTGTGAAGATTTGTAAAGTCCTTGATCACAAGTGCTAAACATGTATGGCACACGTTGTCTCTTCAAAGGTGGCATCTGGAGCAGGCGCCATAGCCACCAGTTGGCTGCTGTTTCACACAACAGACTCTGCCCTAATGTCTTTGGCAGTAATGACGGTCAGACATTTAGCCCCTCAGATGCTGTTGTCACTTGTGACAATGACATCTAAGGTGGCTTTCCTGAAATAGGGCGGAGCGGTTAGTTTATTGTGGTAGCATAGCCTCAGTCCCTCTGAAGAACCAGAGACTACCCCAGCAATGGTTCCAGTGGAGCCCTGCAAATGGGTCTCCCATAGACTGCAATTGTAATTCATTGTCTATGGGAGAAGCGGTTGCATGTTCAAGTCCCCAGCCTGTTTTGGGCCTTACTGACCAAGCGTTTTTCTTCCCTTTTTTTCATAGTCTCGTTCCAAGAGCTATAACTTTTTTATTTTTCAGTCTATATAGCTTTGAGGGCTTGTTTTTTGTGGGACAAGTTGTAGTTTTTATTGGCGCCATTTTGGGGTACACACAACTTTCTGATGAACTTTTATTAACTCTTTCTGGGAGGGAGATGGGGAAAACAGCAATACTGCCACTGCGTTTTTACGTTCATTTTTCGGTGTATATATATCTTTATTCTCTAGGTCACTACGATTAGTGATACCAAATACATCGTTTTTCCTAGCGTAATTCACCCCCCCCCCTTTTTTTTTTTAACCAATTAGGGTACTTTCACACTAGCGTTTTTCTTTTCCGACATAGAGTTCCGTCCTAGTGGCTCTATACCGGAAAATAACTGATCAGGCATATCCCCATGCATTCTGAATGGAGAGCAATCTGTTCAGGATGTCTTCAGTTCAGTCTTTTTGACTGATCAGGCAAAAGATAAAACCGCAGCATGCATCTGCTTCTTCTGTCAGCACTTTACATGCGGCGGGCACCATTGCCTGCGGCATGTAAAGTGTTAAACAGCAACCGCTGTAAAAACACGTATGGGTGGTCACTAAGTGGCTAAGGGGACTTAAAAAAAAAAAAAATATACAAAACTTAAAATTGCTCCCCTCTCCATATTCAAAATAAACTATAAAAAAATAACGGTGCACCCCATTTAGAAATTTTTTCCAGCTTCCCACTACATTGCATGCAATAATTAATGGTGTCATTAGAAAGTACAACTTGTCCCACAAAAATTAAGACTGCAAACGTTTATGTGAACAGAAAAATAAAGTTATGGGTCTGGGAATACCTGGAGTAAGCAAAAATGGAAAAACGTCATGTCCTCAAGGGGTTAATATACAATCTCTTTCATCAAGTCTTAGTGCAAGCAGTCGAATCGGTCACCTTCTCCCGGAGGAGCAAGTTTATCTAAATCAGCAAAGTGGTACCATCCGCCTGGACTGTTTCACTCACTGTCTTATTGTCAAATGTACAGCAGACATCTTGGTAAGTGTCGGGACAAATTGCTGTATGGATTTACCAGCCAACGTGGGGGGCATCACACACTTTGTTGCAGACTACATGACTCCAGAAAGTTATAACTTGTCCTTTTTATTTTTATTTTTTATGTTAAGCTTTTGGACACATTGCTTGGAACGCTTGTGAAAGAGCTACAGAACAAATACACCCCAGGGCGTAGAGAGGAGGCTGTAGCTGTCACAATGCGGTTTCTGCGTTCTGTCGCTCGCGTCTTTGTTATTCTCAGTGTTGAAATGGCTTCCTCCAAAAAGAAAAAGTAAGTCTTCCGCTCTTTGTATTGTTTGTGCAGAAAGTGGGTTCTTTTACATTTTCTTAGGATAGGTCTTCAAGGTGAATATGGCTGTGTAGTGCGGCCTGTACTTCACCCAATGAAATGAACGGGGTCGTGTTGCAACTCACATCAGTCGAAAGAAATGCAAGCCTGCTGGATTTGTTGTGTCGCAGTGCAACCTCATTTACTTTCATTATTTGTCCTGGAGACCATGCTATTCAGATTTATACCCTTGGGAAAGTACTTACTGAGATGTTTAGGTGAATAGGTTTTCTTGGATCAATGTCCTTAACTGCTTCTGTTTTGTTTTCCAGCAATTTCATTCCACAACCTATTGGCAAATGTAAGAGAGTTTTCCAGGCGTTGCTTCCGTATGCGGTGGAGGAGTTGTGTAATGTTGCAGAGTCCCTTATCGTCCCTGTCAGAATGGGTATTGCACGTCCGACTGCCCCCTTCACACTGGCCAGCACAAGCATCGATGCCATGCAAGGAAGTGAAGAGCTTTTCTCTGTGGAACCTCTTCCACCAAGGCCATCATCTGATCAGTCCAGCAAGTGAGGATGTAGCACAGATTCTGCTTCTTATGTCCCACACTGGCATTCCTGTTAGGCCTCGTTCACACTTCAGTGTTTGGTCAGTTATTTCCATCAGTAGTTTGTGAGCCAAAACCAAGTGTTGGTAAAAACCACAGAACAGGTGAACATTTTTCTAATATTCCTTCTCTCTGTGTAGGCTTCATTTCTGGTTTTGGCTCACATATCACTGATGGAAATCACTGACCAAACACTGAAGTGTGAACGAGGCCTTAGGCTGCTTGTTTGCCATGCAGTCATTAACAGCATGTTGATTTGCCGCAGTTTTGCAGTGTGGTTTTTGGCTGTGTTATGGTATTCCGGTAAATTAATTAAATTTTTGAAAAACTGCATTAAGGCTGCAAGCTGTGACCCAACCAAAACCCCTACCTATAACCAGAAATTAAATTTACCTTGCAATCCATTTGTCTAGCTCCTGTGTGAGCCTGCAACACACCAAGAGTATCATGGTGCCTGATCTTCCTTCACAAAACTACAATGCCCACAATACCTAGCTTTCCTGCTGTGAGTGTTGATGTTTACCGATTGGCTGCCTGATATACAGCCCGGTCATGCCCCCTCTACTCAGTAATCAGCAGGACACTGACACGCCCTTTGCCTCACAAGACATTTAGCTAGAGAATTGATAACAACACACTGAGCATGCTCGACCTAGCAAAGGCTCGGAATTACAGGTCGATGCCATGGTAATTGAGGAGGAAACACAGTGGGTAGCAGAGGAAGAAAAACTACTTTTATAACTACTGAATGGTAAATATGTAAAATTTACATTATATTAGTTAGGGCTGAGTTCACATCACTGTTTTGCTTTCCGTTCTTCTGATCAGTCAGAAGAGGAGAGAGAAAAAAAGGATCCTGTTGCATCAGTTGTCATCCTTTTTAAACTATTTCCGGCTGAGATCCGTTTTTTTTTAGGCAGGGAGAGGAGGAGGAGGAGAAGTCGTCCTGCATGCAGTACTTTTGAATGTGGTATCCTTGCACAGTCTGAAGCTGTCCAATTATTGCTGTTAATGTCAGTCTGTGCATGAACACCCCTTTGATAAACATTTACCTACTTTCTCCCATGCAGTTCTAATCAATCCCAGTCGTCATACATTATTAGAAATCCTCAGCAGAGAAGGATCAGCCAGTCACAACCTGTGAGAAGCAGAGATGAAGAGCAGGATGACATTGTCTCTGCAGATGTAGAAGAGGTAACTTTTTTTTTTTTTTTTATGTTTTATTTTTTAAAAGGGGTAATTCAGTGGTAGCTAATGATGACCTATCAGACGCCGATCAGCTGTTTCAGGGAGCCGCTGCGCTCCTCAGACATTGTATAGTGGCTATGCTTGTTATTGCAGCTCAGCCCCATTCACTTCAAAAAAAGCTGAGTGGCAACTAGGCCATGTGACAAATGAACGTGACATCACATGGCCGAGGAAGGCCTCTTCTAACAGCTGATCGGCCGAGTTCCCTGCTTCTATCTCCAGGATGGGGCCTCTGAAGTGAAGGAGAGCACACTGTATCCTTTCCTTTGACTGTTTTTAGAAGTCCCATAACCGTGAATGAAGAACAAGCCGTGCAAATACCTGCTGGAAATAACTGAGGCGGTATTTTGGCGGCCATGCGTACGTGGCTGTTCACCCTTCACTTCAGGGACCTTTTCCTGGAGTAATGAGTGGGTCCCATAGTTAGGACCTGCACCAATCTGACATTAGTGGCCTATCCTAACGATATGCCACAAATGTTGAGAAGGGAAAACCCCTTTAGGATTTGCATTGTCATTTCACCTAAATAATAAAATAGAAAATCTCTGATACTTGGATGACAATTGGGAGTTTTTAGGAAGTTGAATTGCTGAATGTAGTCTGCCATTGCTGGCTTCTATACTGATCAATCTTATGGCCTCTTTTCAGGTGGAAGTAGTGGAGGGAGTGGCTGGTGAAGAAGACCACCATGATGAACAAGAGGAACATGGGGAGGAGAATGCAGAGGCTGAAGGACAACATGATGAACACGATGAGGATGGTAACTTATCCTGTGTACATTATGTCAAAAGCTACTATATTGAAGAGTCCAAGTACTTTAGGAGTAATTTGTAACTTGTGCCGCAGGGAGTGACATGGAGTTGGATCTGCTTGCTGCTGCAGAGACCGAAAGTGACAGTGAAAGCAATCACAGTAACCAGGACAATGCCAGTGGCCGCCGAAGTGTGGTGACAGCAGCAACTGCTGGTTCAGAAGCGGGTAAGTTATAATCCTCCAGATGTTCTTTGAATGTTCAAAGCAATGTGATAATAATGCATTATATCCATGCAGGTGCAAGCAGTGTACCAGCGTTCTTCTCTGAAGATGACTCCCAGTCTAATGACTCCAGCGATTCGGACAGCAGTAGCAGTCAAAGTGATGACCTTGATCAGGAGACGTTCATGATTGATGAGCCGTTAGAGAGATCAACAAACAGCACCCATGCAAATGGTGCTGCACAGGCTCCACGTTCCATGCAGTGGGCTGTGAGGAACACACAAAATCAACGGGCGCCCAATGCAGCCCCATCTAGTACCTCTACCCCAGCAGGCAAGTGCAAATCAAATTTATATATGTTAGTAAAAAGGAAGCGGGGCTGTTTAGTGGTATTAGTAACATTTACTTCAGTATTATATTGATTGCTACACAGATCACCATCGCGGTCAGTCCCACATTCCTTTAGTATTTTAGTATATTGATCATAAATCTCATTTTATTCTGCAGCTAGCTCAGGAGCACTCATTTACATCGAGCCATCCAGCCTGCGAAGAAGTGGGAATATAAGTTCCAGTGCAGCGGCCGCCCTTGAAGCGAGCAACTCTAGCAGCTACTTGACATCTGCAAGCAGCCTAGCAAGGGCATACAGCATCGTAATTCGGCAAATATCCGACTTAATGGGCTTAATCCCCAAGTATAACCACCTGGTGTATTCCCAGATCCCTGCTGCTGTAAAACTGACTTACCAAGATGCCGTTAACCTGCAGGTACTTCTGTAACTATCATGTACTGTCGTTGATATTTAATATCTTCTATAACTTAACTTTGATTAAATTCATTTTTAGAACTATGTTGAAGAAAAGCTTATTCCAACCTGGAACTGGATGGTCAGCATTATGGACTCTACTGAAGCACAGCTTCGTTATGGTTCTGCGTTGTCCTCTGCTGGAGATCCTGGTCATCCAAACCACCCTCTTCATGCATCCCAGAATCCCACACGTAGGGAGAGGATGACTGCACGGGAAGAAGCCAGTTTAAGGACATTAGAGGGTAGAAGGTAATGTACACTTGACTCACAATATACCCTTCCAAAGTTTTGCACTCATTTGCTGACAGTCAGTTACTCTCTTAGGTCAATTAAAATGTAAAAACAGAAGGGCTCAAGATGTTGAACTTGTTGGAGGAAATCTTGTGGAATAAGTTTACTTTCACATCTGCGTTTTTGTTTTGCTGGATCAGTCATGGATGAGCAAAAATGCATCTGTCAAGATAATACAACTGGCCGTATCCATTATGAACGGATCCGGTTGTATTATCTCTAAAATGGCCATGACCGATCTGTCACTAAAACCATTGTAAGTCAATGGGGGGCGGATCAGTTTTTTCTTGTGTCTGAAAAAACTGGCACCATTTACTTACATTGTGTATCATGTCGGATCCGTTTTGTTCTGCAACTCATGCCGGACAGAAAAATGCTGCTTGCAGCGGTTATGTGTCTGGGAATGCAACTAAGCAAAACTGAGTGCATTGTTTCTTTCAGTTCAGTTTTGACAATGAATGGGAAGAAAACTGAAGCATTTTCCTCTGCTATTGAGATCCTATGACAGATCTCAATAGCGGAAAGGGAAAGCACAAGTATGAAAGTAGCTTTAAAGGGACACTGACAGGCCCAATAACCATAATTAGCTGTACATATGCATGCACAGGTCTTCTACTGTGCATTAAAAACATATAAGTCTAACCCCTGTCCACATTATGAATACAATAAACTCATGTTTTATAACCTGAAGTAATCGCTGTTCTTTCTGCCTAAGGGCCGGGGTTTCAGCTCCACTTGCGCCCAGCCAGCATCAGCCCAACCGCCGTTTTGAAGCGCCGCCCAGCTCATCAATATTCACTTCGCTGGGCGGCTTCTGCTGTCCCCGACCTTCCGAGATCCGGCGCATGCCCAATAGAAAGCTATGGGCATCGGACTCGCTTTCAGTTTCTGCGCATGCGCCCGGCACCCATAGCTTTCTATAGGGCATGCGCCGGATCTCGGAAGGTCGGGGACAGCAGAAGCCGCCCAGCGAAGTGAATATTGATGAGCTGGGCGGCGCTTCAAAACGGCGGTTGGGCTGATGCTGGCTGGGCGCAAGTGGAGCTGAAACGCCGCCCCTTGGGCAGAAAGAACAGTGATTACTTCAGGTTATAAAACATGAGTTTACTGTATTTATAAGGTGGACAGGGGTTATACTTATGTTTTTAATGCACATTAGAAGACCTGTGCATGCATATGTACAGCTAATTATGGTTACTGGGCCTGTCAGTGTCCCTTTAAGTAATTGCTAATCACTAGCCCAGTGGTCTCACAGTGTGTTTGCATGTTTAGCTAGTTTTAGAGCCAATAGTAGCACTTGATTCCATAGATTTCATTATTCATGTTGTAATGCTGCTTCCTGATATCAGCTAGTCGTATGGCTTTTTGCACCTAGACTTTTTTCTTGACTAGTTGTCAGTAAGACCCAGTGAGGAATTCTCCCATTGACCGAACCCAAAGGGAGGAGTTGATCATAACCGATTTGTAGTCCAGAATAAATACTTGTAAGACTGGCCTCATCTTGGAAACTAATGATATTCTTTGTTTCTAGAAGAGCCACTCTACTCAGCGCTCGCCAAGGGATGTCTGCACGTGGAGACTTTCTGAACTACGCTCTATCACTAATGCGCTCCCACAATGATGAACACTCAGACGTTCTCCCTGTTCTGGACGTTTGTTCCCTGAAACACGTGGCATATGTTTTCCAAGCTCTTATTTACTGGATTAAAGCAATGAACCAGCAGACAACGTTGGACACCCCACAACTGGAGCGAAAAAGGTACCTCGAGAGACAAACTACATTATGCTACTAAAATTCTAAAGTACATTTCTAACTTGCTGTGGATGCTTCTGGTTTGTAATTGGGGGATCTCTAGGGTACGTCCCACTCTGGCGTATACGTTGCAGATTTTCTTGTGTGGAAATGTGGGCAGAAAATGTATAGCTTTTCCAGGTTCCAGCAAAGTCAATGAGCAAATCTCATCCAGAATCTGTGTGGAAATGGGCATGGTGTAGATAAAAAAAAAAAAAAGTCTGTCCCCTACGACACTAAGCTAAAAACTGATATGCTCTCTCCAGGCTGGAGGGGGTATAGCCGGCAGAGGAGGAGCTAACCGTTTTCAGCCTAGTGTCGCCTCCTAGTGGCAGCAAACGGCTATACCCACGGTCCTGTGTCCCTCAATGATACGAGTGAGAAATTAAATCTACAGCTAGTCAGGTTATAAAAATAATATATAAAAAAATGAGATTTTTGTGGACTCACCTGTAAAATCTTTCTCACTGAGTTTTCGCTGGGGGACTGGATCGTCGCCTCCTAGTGGCAGCAGCAAGCTATACCCACTTTCCTGTGTCCCCAAATGATAACGAGCGAGAAAGGAGGTACCAATGTCGTTAACAAGAAAATTTATTTTGGTACTTTACCTTAGGCCTCATTCACACAAGCGGATTAGGTCCGGATGCGTTCAGTGAAACTCGCACCATTTTGCAAGCAAGTTCAGTCAGTTTTGTCTGCGATTGCGTTCAGTCTTTTCCGCACGAGTGCAATGCGTTTTGATGAGTTTTTCATGCATGTGATAAACTGAAGGTTTACAAACAACATCTCTTAGCAAACAGTGAAAAGCGCATTGCATCCGCACTGGCTTGCGGATGCGATGCGTTTTTCACTGAAGCACCATTCACTTCTATGGGGCCAGGGATGTGTGAAAAATGCAGAATATAGAACATGCTACGTTTTTCACGCAACGCAAAACTGATGCGTGAGAAAAAAACGCTCATGTTACACAGACCCATTAAAATGAATGGGTCAGGATTCAGTGTGGGTGCTATGCGTTCGAGTTGCGCATTTCACCCGCGTGGGAAAACTCGCTCGTGTGAAAGGGGCCTTCAAAGGCCTTTCTCATTCATTGCATTGGGGGACACTGGTCTCACCCTTGTAGTTTTGTTTCCTATCCCTGGGCTGTTTTTGGTTTTCTTCCAGCTTCAGGACATGTTTGCTTTCTGGTTGTATTTGGTTTGTGTCTCTCCTGCTGTGGACACCAACTGGTTAGCATAGTTTCTATGGAGAGGGTATAGCCCACCTGAGTGGAGCCAACACCCATAGTGGCAGTGGGGCATACACCCGCAGTGCTGTGTCCCCCAATGCATTTAACCAAACTGTGATTTTACCATGAGTGGAAAAATCTAATTATATGCAGTCACTTGGGAGCTAGTCATGGGTTTGTGAGTTTGTCAAGTTATGTTGTGGATTTTTCTTGTAAAATCTCTTATATTTTACCTTTTTGTCTTTCTAGGACAAGAGAACTGATGGAACTTGGACTGGACAATGAAGACTCGGAGCATGAAAATGATGACGACACCAATCAGAGTTAGTGTAGATTACACTTTGTTTTCATGTCTTTCAATTTCTATCAGTTTTGGCCTTTTTATGTATTAGGGTTTTGATGAACCCTGCATGATCCCAGTGTCATGCTTATTTGCACTGTAAATATTGGATGCACCACGGATAATGCTGAATATATTCAACTCAGTGGATATGTTAATTACTGTGTGAAAGTCAACAGAAAGTCATACCATCCGTGAAATGAACTAATCTTAATGCAATTCCATCTTTAGTGTTTCAGAACGAGCGATAACCTAACACACCATGCGGCCATAGCAGTAACAAATTACAGTAGAGATTACTAACCGCGCTGACTTTGCCGTATGTTTCCTTCCCATTCCACCATTTGATTGTCCATAATGAAGTTTGTATGTTTTAGGTTCCACATTGAATGACAAGGATGATGACACTTTGCCTGCAGAAATTGGCCAGAATCACCCATTTTTCCGCCGTTCTGATTCAATGACGTTCCTTGGCTGCATTCCACCAAATCCTTTTGAGGTTCCCCTTGCAGAAGCTATTCCTCTAGCTGACCAGCCACATCTCTTACAGGTAATGTGCATACGGAGAAAGGACACTTCAGATGCTATGTAAATGTAGCCTGCAAGTATATTCATTTTATGTTTTTTTTAGTGATGTGCTTATGTAAGGTAACCTTATGGTGCCATGCATATACCTTTTTGTACCTGACTAGACTGAACAGAACTGATGTGGTTTAATGTTTCTCGCATGTTACCTTGCAGGAAAACCAGCATAAAATAACACATGTAAATCATGTAGTCACTGTGTCCTGTATCTCTTCGATTTGGTCACAGTTGAGGGAAGTTGTAGCCTTCGGCCTTCTCTAGTTAGACATAAGCCATTGGCACGCGTCTAATTTGTGTTTGAAGTCTTGATGCTATATAGTTAATTTATGTTGCTCTTTGATATTACTTTAATGCATCTGTGCACAAAGAGAAAATACCTTTTGTAAATCCATTGTAAATTATAAATTAACACCTAATAATCCTTAAATGCACAATGCTGTACATGTAAGTCATTTGTTTTAAGAGAATGTATGGAGCAGGCTCATGAGCTGAGCCCTCTCCATACACGGGGTTGTCTGATTTTATAATACAGCAAACACCTGACCACAATGACGGGGATCGGAGATAACAGCGATTCTGGTCATTTAACTCCTCGGATGCCAAACCTAATAAGAGCTCCCGCGGCACAGGCGCGGCGCCCAGATTGGTTGCTTGAAGCATAGCTCGACAGGCAGCCTGTAAAAATCCCTTAGTCTACGTGCACACCACCGCATGTGTGTTGCGGTCCGCAAATTGCGGGTCTAAAAAAGAAAACGGATGACCGTTCTATTTTATTTATTTTTTTTGCGGGGCTACGGAACGGACATACTGTGTGCTGTCCGCAGTTTTTGCAGACCCATTGAAATGAGTAGGTCCGCATCCTATCCGCAAAAAAAAATAAAAAATGGAAACCAACAACGTTCGTGTGCATGTAGCCTTAGATTGCACTAGTCTTCTATTGCAGCCTATGTTGCAAGCGATCAGTGGATCGGATATTCACGCCCCTTATGGCGACTGAACACTACAGTACATAATTACAGCATCTTATGGAGTGAAAAATACGTTATATATTTTCAAAGTGATAAAACAGTAAAAACGGTATAACTTTGGTATCGCTTTTGTCATACGGGTTTGCAGAATATGGTCTTGTCATTTTTAAAGCATAGTGAATGCTGTAAAATCCCTCCCTCACCCCCTCAGAAAATAAAAACCATGACGGAATTATGGTTTTTTCAGTTTTACCCCACAAAGAATTTTTTTCCACTACAAGATATGGTGGATTAAATGGTGCCATTAAAAAAATACAACTTGTCTTGCAAAAAAAAGGCCCTCCTATGGCTATGTGAACAGGAAATGAAGACAGCTATGGCTCTTGGAAGGCATGCAGGAAAAGAGAAAAACACAAGAACAGAACTTGGCCCAGTCCTTAAAGAGTTAATATCCCAGATTTAATGGCGACTATTTTTATTTTTAGCCCAACGCACGGAAAGAAGACTTGTTTGGCCGCCCAAGTCAAGGTCTCTACTCCTCTTCAGCTAATAGTGGAAAATGCTTGATAGAAGTGACAGTAGACAGAAACTGCCTGGAGGTAAGAGAACAGGCGCCTGCCATCACTGCACATCCAGCATTCATCTCCGCAAACGTGCTCTGCTTTATGTACTATAAACCAAGCTCACTTTAAATATTTTAAGATTTTTCCTGATCATCTCACCCTCTGAAGACTACTTTTAAGAGGAGAAAACCTCCTAATATAATGGTAGCAGTTCTCAAAGTTAAATTTACAGGTCTGGGGCGATTTTCATGTGATAAAATATATAATTAGCACTTAGTCCTTTCCTGTTCCTAGTGCCCTCTCCCTGGTTCTCATCTTCAATTTCTGGCTTCGTTCACATCTGCATTGAGGTTCCATTAAAGGGAACCTGTCACCAGGATTTTGGGTATAGAGCTGAGGACATTTGTTGCTAGATGGCCACTAGCACATCCGCAATACCCAGTCCCCATAGCTCTGTGTGCTTTTATTGTGTAAAAAAACAAAAAACGATTTGATACATATGCAAATTAACCTGAGATGAGTCCTGTCCCTGAGATGAGTCAGGGACAGGACTCGTCTCAGGGTAATTTGCATATGTATCAAATCTTTTTTTTTTTTTTTTTTACACAATAAAAGCACACAGAGCTATGGGGACTGGGTATTGCGGATGTGCTAGCGGCCATCTAGCTACCCATGTCCTCAGCTCTATACCCAAAATCCCGGTGACAGGTTCCCTTTAAGTTAGGCTCTGTCAGGGGAAAAAAAACCTGGACAAAATAACCCAGAATGCTGCGATACTCAGTTAAATGCTAGACACCCTGACAGACCCCGTTATAGTCAGTGGGGTCTATTGGGTGCCTTTAGTTTATGTGCAGCCAAAGGACAGGACAGATGTGAAAATACACGAGATTTTCCAATTTACATCATCCTTAGCTTTGTGTTTACATTATGTAACGGGCCTAATGGAATTGTCCACGTTTATTACTCATCTTGCAGGTTCTGCCAACTAAGATGTCCTATGCTGCTAACTTGAAAAATGTAATGAGTATGCAGAACCGGCAGAAGGAAACCGTAGAAGAAAATGTATCTGCAGAGGAAACGGAGAACTCAAAGCCAGGACCGTCCGCACATGATCTTGCAGCCCAGTTGAAGAGCACCTTATTGGCAGAAATTGGTCTAACTGAGAGTGAGGGTCCTCCTTTGACATCATTCAGGTAATCTTGAATTGCCATGCTACATATTCACTTGTCCATAAGTTTGGAATTTAAGTGCAGTACCTTATTTTATTAAGTGTAATGTGTGTCTGCAAATCTACTCTTGGGTGTGTTTTTTTTTTTTTTTTTTTTTTTTTTTTTTAACCTTGTTTTATGCATCTGTGTTCTCTAATACCAGGCCACAGTGCAGTTTCATGGGCATGGTGATATCGCATGATATGCTGTTGGGAAGATGGAGGCTATCCCTTGAACTTTTTGGGCGAGTGTTCATGGAAGATGTTGGAGCAGAGCCTGGTTCTGTAAGTAGACGTCCACAGATTGTGTGTTCATTTTCATTTTAAGATCCTATTGAGCTGATGTGGTATAAGCTACTTCAGTTTCATGTGACCATGTGAACACCGACACAGTAGGTGAAGCGAGAACAAGCACTGCACACAATTGGGTGCAACTTTGACATGTCAGAAAACCTCTGTATACACACATGGCCAATCATGACCCTACCCTGTACTGACCATAAGGCTTCATGCACACAACCATTGTTTTGGTCCGCATTTTTTTGCGGCTTGGATGCGGTCCTATTCACTTCAATGGCACTGCAAAAGATGCGGACAGCACTCCATGTGCTGTCCGCATTCGTTGCTCCGTATCCTGGTCCGCAAAAAATATATAACCTGTCCTATTCTTGTCTGTTTTGTGGACAAGAGTAGGCAGTTATATCAATGGCTGTCCGGGCCGTTCTGCAAATGGCGGAACGCACACGGACCCCATCCGTGTTTTGCGGATCCGCAATTTGCGGACTGCAAACCACACAACGGTCGTGTGCTATGAAAAGCATGGTCTGGACAGAGCTGGTTACTGCAGTGCTGTCACTTTTTGAAGAAACTAGAGCAGCACAGCAATATTCAGCCCTGTTCACCACACAGCGGATGAAGCTGTACCAGCACTGGAGGTACCCTGAAATAGATGAGCGTGGCGGTTCGGGGTGTTGGATCAGATATTGATGCTCTATCCTGAAGATAGGATATGAATAGTCAAATCCAGGACAACCCCATTTTAGTCTGTAAATTATTTTTTCCGAATATGCTGCTATGTGGGTGTACATGAGGAATAGCATTTTCTGGCCATGACCTGTATCTGAGGTTTGTTTTCAGCCAGTTTCCCCTTTGCAATTTTTGTCTCTAATTCTCAGTGTTTGCTGAGCTGGTGGGTGGTGACTAGCTGGTATCACGTAGCTATCGGAGGCAGCAGTATTGAAGGACATCATACAGCAGAGCTAAGCAGTTTACATCTGAATCCAGCAGTTAAGACAGTAAATCACTTACAGACCAGCAGCCCCAGTCGTTAGCAGTGTAACAAGCAATGATTGTAATAATGAGCAAATAGCAAAAAATATTTAGTGATTTCCCATAATAGAATGCCTTTTCAACATAAATGAATTGCTAAATCACTTGCAACTTGTTAATGAAAAATTATCTGCCTGTTTAGTAGGACCCATAGTGAAGCGAAAAGATGCAGGAGAGGAGCCTGATAAGAGTAGGAAGGATTTTTCTCTGATAAAATATATTACAAAGTTTCTTGATTTCGCTTCTGTTTATAAAACAAACAAAAAACTTATGGTTTAATGTGTCTTTATAGTGGTCAGGGCTCTCTTATTGACTTCAATGTTAGCTTCTTTGCTCCCTCTAGTGGAAGCCACAGGTAGCTAACATGTTATCTTTTCCATCTATCAATGCAGTGGGGTTAAAACTGTTTAGAAAAAAAATAACCAACCACTATTAAGATGTGTTGAGAAATTTTAATAGAATTTGGAAATTTCTCTTCAAATGATTCCTTGCTATCTACATGTCTGCAAGGAGAGCTAGGAAAAACCTCTGTATAATGCTTGCCTTTACCCATAGGAAGCGAAGGGATCAGTATCGCCTTTTACTGTTATCTGCAGAAATGAGCTCTTCTCATATAATTTTTTTTTCTTACCAGATTCTGACAGAGTTGGGAGGTTTTGAAGTGAAAGAGTCTAAGTTCAGAAGAGAGATGGAGAAGCTTAGAAATCAACAGTCTAGAGACTTGACACTGGAGGTATGAGCGTGTCTGTGTACGGTTATATATAATGTATATGTATGGTAAGTAATATCTGCTGTTCTATATGGGCTGTAGGTTGACAGGGATCGAGATCTCCTTATTCAGCAAACCATGAGACAGCTGAACAATCATTTTGGGAGAAGATGTGCCACAACACCAATGGCGGTCCACAGAGTGAAGGTCACCTTCAAAGATGAGCCAGGAGAAGGCAGTGGAGTTGCCCGAAGCTTCTATACCGCTGTTGCACAAGCATTTCTATCCAATGAAAAGCTGCCTAGTCTAGACTGTATCCAAAATGCCAACAAAGGAACGCATACAAGTAAGGGCATTCAATGGCTATAACTTTGTCGTTGCCTGCATGACTTTAATCTGCTGTTTGTGTCTACAGCTCCAATGTAGTCCGACTCTGCAGTGATATTGTCATCCATCTGATCCCTGCTTATTGCTAACTTTGTAAAGGTATATAAAAACTATGGGACTGATGGAAGCTAGTATGACTGCAGAATTGGACTACACGAGGTCAGTCACTATGGATGTAAAGGTGTAAGACCCCAAACTATTTTTGACTATTTGCATTTTAGACATTTTCATTTTAGATGCAAAGCAACTATAAAACCTTGTTTTTAAATATGTACATGGCCTTTATATAGTGGTTTTAATAACCTTTCTCTGACCATAAACTTCTCATCAACTTCATGATCACTGCATTCAAAGCAATAACTTTCTACCTGTAACAACTACTCCCAATATGTCACTTATTTCTAAGTCCTATGAATCTGGTTCGCGTTTGCTAACACTTATGTGTAATGTTTTTAAGGTTTAATGCAGAGGCTAAGAAATCGAGGAGAGAGAGATCGGGAAAGAGAGAGAGACATGAGGCGCAGCAGCGGATTACGAGCAGGTTCTCGTCGGGATAGAGACAGGTTTGTACTTTTGTTGTTCTGGTTAACTTAGCGCTACTATTGATTTCTATTTTTTGGGGGGCTAACATACCTTTTATTTTTAGGGATTTCAGAAGACAGCTGTCTATTGATACCAGACCGTTCAGGCCAGCCTCTGAAGGGAATCCCAGCGATGACCCTGATCCATTACCTGCTCATAGACAGGCCCTTGGAGAGAGGCTATATCCAAGAGTACAAGCCATGCAGCCGGTAAGGGTAGTTCAGATGAGAAGTGCCTCTTGTACTACTTGGATGACCCTTTTTGTGATCTAAATGGGACATTTTAAGATGTGTAAAAACTGATGGGAACGATTTCTCTGTAGGCCTTTGCAAGTAAAATTACTGGTATGCTGCTAGAGTTGTCTCCTGCACAGCTACTACTGCTGCTGGCCAGCGAGGACTCTCTGAGAGCCAGGGTGGATGAGGCTATGGAACTAATAATCGCACATGGAAGGTACAGTAGACCAGCCTGCCAAATAAGCATAGACTTAACAAAACAGACCCTTATAACAAACAGCATAATTAAATAAACTTTTATTTCTCTAGGGAAAATGGAGCAGACAGTATTCTTGACCTTGGCTTGTTAGATTCATCTGAAAAGGTGCAGGAAAACCGGAAGCGTCATGGTTCTAGCCGCAGTGTGGTTGATATGGAGCTGACGGATACAGATGATGGAGATGACAATGCGCCCTTATTTTATCAGCCTGGTAAAAGAGGCTTCTATAGCCCCAGGCCTGGCAAAAACACAGAAGCACGGTTAAACTGCTTCCGAAATATTGGCAGGTAATGGCAAATTATCAGTATTTCAGTATATATGGACAATACAATAAGATGGGCCATCCCTCATAATGCTGTGTATTATCTTTCAGGATCCTTGGCCTGTGTTTACTGCAAAACGAATTATGTCCAATCACATTAAGCAGACAGGTTATCAAAGTTCTTCTGGGAAGAAAAGTAAGTTTATTATCTTGTACGCTAGCCTGGTAAAGCAAAAAAATAAATAGTAGGTGGACATTTCTTATGTAATTTAGGCAGTTGTATTTTATTTTTTTACCTTACATGTACATCATTGGTATGTTGCTATGGATTGGGCTCAGGAGCTGAGGTCGCGCCATACACTTTGCCAGGATTGGAAATAATTCCAATCCTGGTCATTTCATCTCAGATACCCTGGGCAATAGTGACCACAGCATCTTCGTGTTTAGATGGACGGAGAGTCTCCACTTAGCACCTCTGGTGATCAGTTGCTTTGCCAGCTGGGGTCCTTCTGTATAAAGATTTTAATAGAAAAAAATATTAAAGATTAAAAGAACTCTATTATTAAAAGTAAACAATAAAAAAAATAAACCTAGTTGGTATCACTGCATCAGAAAAATTAAAATGTTTAAGAAAGAAATCCTCAGTGCCAAAAATGATCAAAAAGTGCATAATGTTTTTAAAAGTAGTAAAACAATAACTATATACATATCGCCGTCATCGTACTGACCTGCTAAATAAAGTTGACATGTCATTTTTGTGGTGTTTTTCGAGTCTTGTGGAGAAGCCTATGGGGAAAATGCATGAAAAAGCACTGTACTCGGAGCATGCTGTGGGAAGAAAAACACACTGACCCCTAAAAAATGCTCCCAAAAAACTAAATGCCTTGTATGTAATATTTCACTGTACATCTGGCCACAGGGTTTTTGGCTAAAACAACTCAAAGTAAAGTTTTCACCAAATTGCTGTGTGGAAACCAGCTTTGAAGGGAGTCTGTAATCAGGAAATTCACTGTTAATGGGGTTTTCCAGGATAATTAAATTCTCTGACTAGCTGGGCTAAAATAAATATCATTTTCTACACACCGCTTTTTCCAGTCCAGGTCTCTGTGGCGCTGGTCTGGCACTGCTGCCACTGCTTGTTTGTGAATCGTAATGGTGACGTGCTGTTATATGACACCAGACCGTTGCAGTTAGCCGCTGCCTTCAGCATTGTAATGAACGTGATGAGCCGCAGTGGTGGCATTCCTTACACCTGCACCTCATAAGATTTTGTTAATTTTAGGCTATTGCAGAGCTTTTGTGACATGTTAAGTCGTCTCCGACAACCCCTTGAAATTGCGCCCTCTCCTTCCTGATTGACAGGGCCAGGTTCCTACATAGTCATCTCTCCTGGTCCTGTTAATCAAAAAGGAGAGGGATGGGCTGGCAAAGGAAACGAGAGGAGCAAGGGTGCACAGATTGGCTTGGGCACGCCCTCAGTGCACCGAACTGCTCATTTGCATACTTTTTATGCAATAGATCAGGCAAGTTTAGCTGAGCTAGCTCCACATGGCAGATTTCCTCAGCCTTCAGTTCAGTTATACATTTGTTGTTTTTATTGCTAACCTAATCGGTGCTTTTGTTTGTGAAGGTGAACTGGCACGATTTTGCATTTTTCGATCACGTGATGTATGAAAGTTTGCGACAGCTGATCCTTGCCTCCCAGAGTACTGATGCAGATGCAGTGTTTGCCTCTATGGATCTAGCCTTTGCCATAGACCTGTGCAAAGAAGAAAGTGGCGGACAGGTACGTCTGTTCTGTGATTCCTTTGCATACTGACGCGTCAGACCTTATTTTGTGGAGCTGAATTTAACAAAAAGCTGAGTTAACACTACAACCACTGAACACAGATTGATCCTTTTTGAAGGGTTTAATCTTTATGAAATGGTGTCTTCTCTTACACATCTTATTTCTTCTCAGGTTGAACTTATTCCCAATGGTGTAAATATCCCTGTGACCCCTCAGAACGTGTATGAATATGTAAGGAAATATGCAGAGCATCGTATGCTGGTAGTTGCAGAACAGCCTCTTCACGTAAGTTGTCGTTAGTTCTGACTAGTTCTCCATTCAGATCCAAAGCTTGTAAAATGTTGCTGGTTGCATTAGAAGCAGCAATTTGTCGTCAGTCTTGGACATTTCAATTCTCAAGCTTGTTGTCTGAGCCTCTTAATAATGCGTTGTTCAGGTGTAAGAACGCCATCCAAATTATGAATTAGGGAGAACCTGTCACACTGAATAATGGTGTCTGAGCTGCAAGCAGCATGGTATAGAGCAGGAGGAGCTGAGCAATTTGATATAAAGTGTTATGGGAAAAGTTTCAGTATAACTTATTTCATTCTCATTCTGGGCTGTAAAGTCCAGGAGGCGGTCCTGTCAGTGATTGATAGCCTTCCCTCTGACTGTGTATACACAGCTGTGAATCATAGGACCGCCTCCTCATAGAGGGAAGGCTGTCAGTCACTGATGGGACCTCCTCCTCATAGAGGGAAGGCTGTCAGTCACTGATGGGACCTCCTCCTCATAGAGGGAAGGCTGTCAGTCACTGATGGGACCTCCTCCTCATAGAGGGAAGGCTGTCAATCACTGATGGGACCTCCTCCTCATAGAGGGAAGGCTGTCAGTCACTGATGGGACCTCCTCCTCATAGAGGGAAGGCTGTCAATCACTGATGGGACCTCCACCTCATAGAGGGAAGGCTGTCAATCACTGATGGGACCGCCTCCTAAACTTCACAGCAGGAATATAAATGAATAAAATACAAGTATTACTGAATCTCTTCCCATAAAACTGTATTTCACACGGCAGGCTGTTCTATGCCGGGACAGCGAAATCATTTAAACAGGTGTGACCCTACCCTTACGGCTCTTTCATGGAGCGGATGCAGTGCAGAAAATCCGCTGCGTGAAAGAGAGCCAAGCTCCGTTCCAGACAGCAGAGACACGGAGCATTAACATGATTAATAATGCTCCATGCCTCTCTGATCTTTTTACTACAAAAGCACAGTGATGTCACTGTGATTTTGTAGCAAACAGGTCACAGAGAGGCAAAAAGCATCATCAATCATGTTAATGCTCCGTGCCTCTGCTGTCCGGAACGGGGCTTGGCTGTCTCTCACACAACTGATTACCCGCACGGCATCCGCTCGTGTGAAAGAGCCCTTCGAGTGGAGTCTCTCTCATTTTACCAAATGTATGTTGCAGGCAATGAGAAAAGGACTGCTGGATGTACTGCCAAAGTCTGCCCTGGAAGATTTAACAGCAGAGGACTTCAGGCTTCTGGTTAATGGCTGTGGGGAAGTTAATGTTCAGATGCTGATCAGCTTCACATCTTTCAATGACGAATCAGGTAATGGCTGGCTACTTACCACGTTTGGCTGTAGAAAATGTACAATTGCTTTAGATTTGTAGGGTTTTCTAGAAAGTGGTTACTGGCAGGGTACACACACAAATGAATAAACTCACTTTCTCGCCCATTTTCCTTGGGGGACACAGACCTTGGGTATAGCTCAGCTCCCTAGGAGGCGTGACACTAAGTAAAACTGTTAAGCCCCTCCTCCATCAGCTATACCCTCAGCCTGGAGATAGAGGCTACCAGTTTTAGCTTAGTGTCCAAGGAGGCAAGACACTCCCTGCTACTGCAGGGCTGTTTTCTCCTTGTTATTTTTACTTTTTCTTCTAATTTTGTTATTTTATTTTTTCCTAGGGATACCAGAGACGCATTAGACCTCTCTGCTCTCCCGGGGTTGAGCTGCGCCAGTGCCAACTTATCTGCACTGCTGCCTCCCCCACAGAAGCAATAGGAGGATCTGGGCAGCAATGGCTCCCCTACATCCCGCCAGCTAGGGGGTCGCCCGCACGCCAAGCCCCTCTTCCAGCTTCCTGCCACTGCGGTGCCAGTGGCTGAAGGGGCGACCCTGCTGGAAAGGACTGAGGGTGAAGACGTCGGACGGTGAGATGGCTATTCCAGCCCATACCCCGTCCCTATCTGCAGCATCTACCCCTCTGGGTAAGGGGGGCACCCGTGGTCGCTCATTCTGAGCGCTCATCTGCAGGACAATGCAGCACAGCAGCATCCTCAGCCCCCCCACGCCGTTCCCCCCCACGCTGCTATCTTTCTCCCCCCCCCCCCCCCCTCCCCCTCATTCGGGGCTGACTCCATTTTTCTCTTCTCTCTCTCCCCCTTCCCGCCGAGAACGGGGGGCGGGGCTTAGCGGTCCCGGCAGGGGGCGGGGCTTACGCGCGCGTCATTTTGGGGGCGGAGCTACGTTCTCCTTCACAGGAGACATTTCAAGCGCTGGAGGGGGCGGAGCTTGTTCCCCGCGCTTTCTGCTGAGGTTTCCCGCGCTTCCTCACTCCTGACAGGAAGCTGGGACACGGTGGGGGACTCTAACCTCCTGTGTACATCGCTCGGCTTCTGTGGGCGCTCTCTGCTGCTCACTGCTGTTCACTGCTTCTCTGCTGCTGCTGATCTGGGCCATCTCCTGACGTTCTTCTGAGGCACTGGTAGGACAGTTAACCCTCTCCTAACCCTCCTGGTCATAGCTGCTATAACCCTTTGTGGTCTCTATATTAGAGTACAACCACACTTCAGCATGTCAGATCCCACAGGTGCCCCCAAACCCTGGTACCATGCCTGTACCGCCTGTAAGGAACTTTTTCCGCGGGGGCAATCTGAGCCGCATTGCCTTGCATGTCAGGCCCCGGTGCAGGGCCCGCTTCCCGCTGCGCCCCCCGGTGCCTCTGAACCCCCTGACTGGGCTAGGTCTCTGTCTCAGGCGGTGGAAAGCCTTACACACGTAGTGGGCCGTCTCGTGGATAGACCGCCTCTCCCGCAGGCTGCCACAATCCCTGTCGCACCCGCTGGGACTACCGTTTCTGCCGCCCCCACTGGTTCCCTGCCTCCCAGCGAATCTTCCAGGGCCCGGCATACTCAGAAACGTTCAAGGGTTGAGCGCACATCTTCTCCAGATGCTTCGCTCTCTCCGCCATGCGTGCGAGCTCAGTCAAGTCTATCCTCTCAAAGGGATACGCTTTCTGAGGGAGGACTGGCGGATTCGGACGTGGACATGGACTCAGAGCTTCCGTCCAAATTGGCGTCCGCGGTGGGGCATCTTGTCACTAGCATCCGTGATACCTTTCAGCTACACGATGACCCCCCCAGCTCTGAACAGGCCGGCGTGTCCTTTCTCCGCCCCAAACAGGCCTCCAAGGTTTTTCCCATACACGCTGATTTTTCTTCTGTGGTATCCAAGGCTTGGACTCGGCCTAACGTCCGCTTTATTACACCCAAAAAGCTGGACATTTGTTATCCCTTTCCAGCGGATTCTGTGACCACGTGGACATCCCCGCCTAAGGTTGATCCTCCCGTGGCTCGCCTGTCCAAAAGCACTACTATTCCTGTACAGGACGGATCTTCCCTCCAGTCTGTTGAGGACCGTCGTACGGAATCCCTCTCCAAGGCCATATTTACTGCCTCTGGTTCGGCCCTTAGACCGGTCTTTGCCTCCGCCTGGGTTGGCAAAGCGGTCTCTGAATGGGGTTTGCAACTGGAACGGGAGTTAGGGTCGGACGTCCCTGTTCAGGACCTCCGTTCCTTAGCCCAACTAATTGTTCAGGCCGGAAAATTCGTCTGTGAGGCCTCCCTTGATGCGGGTGCCCTCATTGCCCGTTCCTCTGCCCTGGCAGTTTCTGTCAGGAGGGAACTCTGGCTGAAGGTTTGGGTGGCGGACGCCGCTTCCAAACGCTCTTTGGCCGGCCTACCATTCACGGGTTCCCGCCTGTTCGGAACCCGTCTGGACGAACTTATATCAGAGGCCACGGGTGGGAAGAGTACTCACCTCCCCCAGTCCAGGCCAATGGGCGCCCCCCGTGGTCGCGCTGGTTCGTCCCATTTTCGGTCCTTTCGCAAGCCCACCGGGTCTAGACCCGCGGCCAGTTCTTCTTCCTCTGGCCCAGCCCAGGATAGACGCAAGAAGCCGTTTTTTCGGACGCAACCTACCTGGCGCAAGTCCCAGCCTGCACGGGCTCCCACAGGCCAGCAGCCCTCTGCCTGAAGGTGCGCCCCCACCTTCTCCTATTCAGGAACGTATGGCGGGCCCACATCTCAGACGCATGGGCGCTCGAGATTGTATCTTGCGGATACAAAATCGAATTTGCGTCCATTCCGCCAGACCGTTTCTTCCGATCCCGTCCTCCGCGAGATCCCGTACGAGTGGCCGCCTTCTTCGCGGCCATTCACTCTCTAATGGACAAGGGTGTCGTCGCCCCCGTGCCTCCGACGGAAAGGTTCAGGGGGTTCTACTCGAACCTCTTTGTGGTTCCCAAGAAGGAAGGCTCAGTGCGTCCGATCTTGGACCTAAAACGCCTGAACCGTTTTCTCCGACTGCAGAGATTCCGGATGGAGTCTCTCAGGTCCGCAGTGGCCTCCCTGGAAAGAGGGGATTTCATGGCCTCAATTGACATTCAGGATGCATACCTCCACGTTCCGGTTGCTCCATGTCATCACCGCTTCCTGCGCTTCGCGGTGGGGGACGATCACTTCCAATTCGTCGCCCTTCCCTTTGGTCTGGCGACGGCTCCTCGAGTGTTCACCAAGGTCCTGGCCCCTGTCTTGGCCCTTCTACGTTCAAGAAGTGTTTTTCTTCTCCCATACTTGGACGACATCCTGGTCAAGGCACCCTCCTTCTCTCAGACATCCCGCAGTGTGGAACTCACTCTGGAGACCCTGACGCGGTTCGGTTGGATTATCAACCACCCCAAATCTTCCCTTACCCCCTCCAGACGGCTGATCTTCCTGGGGATGCTCCTGGATACAGAGTTGGCGGAGGTCCGCCTTCCGTCGGACAAGCGTCTGGCCCTTCGCGGGTCGGTTCGCAGTCTCCTCCGTCATCACCGCCCTTCCCTCAGATCCAGCATGCGGTTGTTGGGAAAGATGGTTGCCTGTTTCGAAGCGGTGCCGTTCGCACAATTCCGATCCCGCACCTTTCAGAGGGCAATTCTGTCGGCCTGGGACAAATCACCGAGGAGTCTGGACAGGACCTTTCTTCTGCCTCCCCTGGCTCGGGCTTCCCTCGGCTGGTGGTTGCATATCCCTCTAAGGGGGAAGTCCTTCCGTCCACTGAACTGGCTGGTGATTACCACAGATGCCAGCTTACGGGGGTGGGGGGGGGGTTTTCCCTCCCCGGTCCGTCCAGGGCGTTTGGTCTCTATCGGAGTCCAGACTTCCAATCAATATTCTGGAACTGAGGGCGATTCTTCTGTCCCTCAGACACTGGACCCATCTGCTGAGGGGCCACCCTGTTCGGATCCAATCGGACAATGCCACGGCTGTGGCATACATAAACCATCAGGGAGGCACTCGCAGCGATGCAAGAGGTGACCCTCATTCTCCTCTGGGCGGAGACGCACGTGCCGGCCTTATCTGCGATTTACATCCCGGGGGTGGACAACTGGGCGGCGGATTTCCTCAGCCGGTCCACCATCGACCCGGGAGAATGGTCCCTGCACCCAGAGGTGTTCGAAGCCCTTTGTCTTCGCTGGGGTCGCCCCGACGTGGACCTCATGGCCTCCAAATTCAACCACAAGGTCCCCCTATACCTGGCCAGGGCACGGGACCCGAAGGCATACGGCGCCGACGCGCTCGTCCTTCCGTGGCGCGAATTCTCCCTTCTGTACGTCTTTCCTCCTTTTCCCCTCCTGCCACGGGTTCTTCGGAGGATCGCGGCAGAGGGCGTCCCCGCGATTCTAATCGCCCCGGATTGGCCCCGCCGGTCTTGGTACGCCGACCTAATGTTGCTGTTGGCAGACGCACCGTGGCCACTTGCCCTCCAGGGAAGACCTTCTCTCTCAGGGACCGATCTTCCACGAGCATTTAGGCTCGCTACGTTTGACGGCGTGGCTATTGAGACCGCCGTCTTAACGCGACGGGGTTTCTCCGCGGACGTAGTCCGCACCATGATCCGGGCTCGTAAGCCCGTATCCTCTAGGATCTACTATCGGGTTTGGAGGTCCTATCTGGGGTTCTGTGAGTCCCGGAGCATCCCACCTCTCCGGTTTTCTCTTCCCACAATCCTGTCCTTCCTCCAGTCGGGTCTGGACCTGGGGCTGTGCCTCAGTTCTCTGAAGGGTCAGATTTCGGCGCTGTCTATTCTTCTCCAGCGTCCCCTGGCCCCTCTAGGGCCAATTAAGACCTTTTACAAGGGGTGGCTCACTCTGTTCCGCCGTACCGCCCTCCAGTTCCTTCCTGGGACCTGAATGTGGTGCTCTCGGCGCTCCAATCAGCCCCCTTCGAGCCTTTACGGGAGGTCTCCCTTCGCCTTCTGTCCTGCAAGGTCATCTTTCTTGTGGCCGTCACGTCTCTCCGACGGGTGTCGGAGTTAGCGGCTCTTTCTTGCTCCGAACCTTTCCTGATCTTCCACCAGGATAAGGTTGTGCTTCGGCCTGTCCCGACTTTCCTGCCAAAGGTGGTCTCCGCCTTTCACATCAATGAGGACATCGTCCTTCCGTCGCTCTGTCCCTCTCCTTCCCACCCCAGAGAACGGGAACTGCACCGTCTGGATGTGGTCAGGGCGTTGAGGATTTACTTGGAGGTCACCGGGTCCTTTCGGCGCACGGACTCCCTGTTTGTGGTTCCGGAGGGTTCGCGCAAAGGGTTGGCGGTCTCCAAGGTGGCTATTGCCCGTTTCATTAAACTGGCGGTGTCTGAGGCTTATCGAGCCAAGGGCAGACCTCCGCCTTTCGGCGTCACTGCTCATTCCACCAGAGCAGTCGGAGCTTCCTGGGCGCAGAGGCATCGGGCCTCGGCTGAACAGTTGTGCAAAGCAGCCACTTGGTCCTCTCTGCACACTTTCACAAAGTTCTATAGGGTGCATACGCATGCATCAGCGGATGCTGCTTTGGGCCGCCTGGTTTTGCAGGCAGCGGTTTCCTGATGCTCTGGTGGTGTTCCGCCTTGGGTTTGTGGTCCCTCCCTTCTTGGACTGCTCTTGAACGTCCCAAGGTCTGTGTCCCCCAAGGAAAATGGGCGAGAAAAGGAGATTTTTGTATAACTTACCAGTTAAATCTCTTTCTCGCTCTTCCTTGGGGGACACAGCACCCACCCTTCTGTGTTTGGTTACAGGGTTATGGTCTGGCGCCCCGTTGGGTTGCTGGCTGGTTGTTTCCGTTATTGGTTGTTATCCTTTCACTACTTGGACACGCAACTGGTAGCCTCTATCTCCAGGCTGAGGGTATAGCTGATGGAGGAGGGGCTTAACAGTTTTACTTAGTGTCACGCCTCCTAGGGAGCTGAGCTATACCCAAGGTCTGTGTCCCCCAAGGAAGAGCAAGAGAGATTTAACTGGTAAGTTATACAAAAATCTCCTTTTTTCATGGCCATTTTGCTTGTGTGTGATTTCCTGGCCTTCAAACAGTTTTTAACATCAGTTTCTCATCCGTTTTTAAAAAGGGATGAATTTTTTTTTTTGGGCTTTATTTTTAAAGGGATTCTGTCATCAGATTTGTGCCCTATAAGCTAAACATATGGCCATGTCGGTGCTAATCACATGAATCCTAAACTGCCCTTATTAAACCTGCTTGTGGATCTATTAGCCCAAAAAAACTGGTTTTTATAAGCTGTCACTCACCTACCTAAGGTGCCCAAGGGGTTTTCCGTTAATCCAGGATGCCCGCCTGCACCCCTCGCCGTCTGGTGCCCTGCGCCAGCTTCCTCAGCGCCGCCTCCTCAATCCACCCGTCCCTCTGCCAGATCTTGCGCACTAGGCTCAGCCTGATGCGCCGTGGACTCCTGGCAGCGGCTTCGTTGAGCGAAGTGCGCATGCGCATCAGGCCGGCGCATGCGCACTTCGCTCAATGAAGCCGCTGCCAGGAGTCCGCGGCGCATCAGGCTGAGCCTAGTGCGCAAGCGCAGGATCTGGCAGAGGGACAGGTGGATTGAGGAGGCAGCGCTGAGGTGAGGAAGGCGGCGCTGGGCACCAGACGGCGAGGGGTGCAGGCGGGCATCCTGGATTAACGCAAAACCCCTTGGGCACCTTAGGTAGGTGAGTGACAGCTTATAAAAACCTGTTTTTTGGGCTAATGGAGCCACAAGCAGGTTTAATAAGGGCAGTTTAGGATTCATGTTATTAGCACCGACATGGCCATATGTTTAGCTTATAGGGCACAAATCTGATGACAGAATCCCTTTAAACTCCTACCCCAGCAGTGCCCTCAGTATATATAATAGCCCCCATAGTGCCCCTAGTATAAATAATTTCCTTCTATAGTGACCCCCATGAATCATGTTTGTTTTTGGGGTACATGGCACTTTTCGATTGCTTGATATATTTTTTCAGCCTAAAATGGCTGTTCTGGCATCATGTTTTATTTTTTTTTAGTTTTTTTCTACGGCAGTCACCTGACAGGGTAGATCATGTGATATTTTTATAGAGCAGGTTGTTACGGATGCCTCCATAATTAGTTTGTGTATTTTGTTTTCATTTATTTTATTTTTTATATTCTTGATGAGGGGAAGATGTCTGTAGGTTACATTGCATTTTCATGGTGATAGGTTCCTTTTAATAAATAGTTACCACAAAAAATCGTGGCCGGGGACACGTACTTCATTTGAGTCAAGTGCAATGTATGTCCCAGGAGGGGCTTTCTGTGCAGAACTCTGTGCACAAAAACCATTGTGTGAATGGGAACTTGGGTATCGTACCCAGTGATGCGTTTTCCTGCTCTCGCCAGTTGGTAGCTTTGTGTGACTGGAGGGGAGGGTGTAGTGGGTTACCCTCAGATACACGGCTCTATTGAGCGGCTGTCTCAGAGTAATGTCCTGAGCAGCGATAATGCAATTGATTTGTACACTTTAGTAGCCTCGCAATCCTTTGGCCTATAAGTATTAGCGTTGTATTGAGATTTTTTTTTTTTTTTTTTGCCTCTGCAGGAGAAAATGCAGAAAAGCTATTGCAGTTCAAGCGTTGGTTCTGGTCCATAGTCGAAAAGATGAGTATGACGGAGCGTCAAGACTTGGTAAGTGACTGTTAATTGAGGTGCAAAGCAATTCTCTGACAATGGATAGGATATGCCCCCATTGTATGATAGGTGCAGGTCCTAGATCTCATAAACCGAGCCAGTGTTGAAGCTGCTTGCACTTGAAGCATTTAAAGGGAACCTGTGGATTTTGTGTATAGAGCTGAGGACATGGGTTGCTAGATGGCCGCTAGCACATCCGCAATACCCAGTCCCCATAGCTCTGTGTGCTTTTATTGTGTTAAAAAAAAAAAAAACGATTTGATACATATGCAAATGAACCTGAGATGAGTCCTTGACTCATCTCAGGTTCATTTGCATATGTATCAAATCGATTTTTTTACACAATAAAAGCACACAGAGCTTTGGCCATCACAGCTGCCCCCCTCCCCACTTACTGCTGAGATACAGGCAGCTCGGAGCAAACTGCTTAGATAAGGAAGAAGCAGCTTAAAGTAACTACATAAAGTTAATCTAGTTACATAAAAAAAATGAAAGAAAGATATTCACAAATCTCTATCACCGGCACACTAAGCAGGGTGCACCAGGCTGCCCTCCTTTCATTTCTATGCAGCTTCTGAAAATAGCAGAGCGCTGGCTTGGCCATTTCAGTCTGCCCCATTTGAAGTGAATGGAAGCAGTGGCCGCACATGCACACGCCCTCCTTCACTTTGCAGACTCAGTTTACGAGATAGGTGCGGGTCCCACATCTAGGATCTGCACCTATCAGGCAATGGGAGCATATCCTAGCACAGTGATGGCTAAACTCCAGTACTCCAGCCGCAGTAAAACTACAACTCCCAAGATGCACACTTGCTTGGCTGTTCTCAGAACAACACAGAAATGAATGGCACATGCTGGGAGTTGTAGTTTCACCACAGCTGGAGTGCCAGAGGTTAACCATCACTGTCCTAGCGATATGCCCCCATTGTCTGAGATGGAAATACCATTTTACAAAACAAAAACAGCAATGTGATGGTTTTTCCCTTTCTCTAGGTCTATTTCTGGACGTCAAGCCCATCTTTACCGGCAAGTGAGGAAGGATTTCAACCCATGCCATCCATCACTATCCGCCCGCCAGACGACCAACACCTCCCAACAGCTAACACCTGCATCTCCCGCCTCTACGTCCCTCTTTACTCCTCCAAACAGATTCTCAAGCAGAAGTTACTACTCGCTATTAAAACCAAGAACTTTGGTTTTGTGTAGAGTAAATAAAGCGTGCGCCTCTGTAATATACCTAGTTAAAAAAAAAAAGCCTTTTGTAGATCTTTTTTTTTTCCATTTGTCAGTCTAAAGCGAGATATGAAGGGTAATGCTGTCACCTGCCCTGGTGGTCTATCATGGACTTTTGGTGCTTCGATCACACGAGCACTGCTAACACCAGTTGGGTCAAGACATTCCTAAGTCAATTGAAGGTACAGACGTTTTTGATTTCCCCCTAGCACGTAATGAATTACGGTTTAGCAAGGCTGTGCCCATCCCAAGGAATAGGACAGCAGCAGGTATGACACTGTGATGAATAGTGAGAAGACCAGGTTAATATGTTTGACTATTCACTTACTGCCTTTCTGGAAACTTTCCTGACTGTCTCTTGGAAGGACGGTAAAAAGCAATTGCAATGTAAAAAGAAAAAAAATCTGTTCCCCCCCTAACTTTTTTATGTGTGGGAATGTTTGGGTACATTTTTTTTTTTTTTTTTTTTTCCTTCCCCCTCCCCATGCTATTTAATTTGTAGTTTGGCTACTGTGATGTACATGATGTATATTAAACTTGTAAAAGTGATATCCAGATATTGAAATATTGAGCTTATGTTGCACTATTTTCTTTTGACGTGTCACTTGCCTGGAACTTGGTCTGACCAAGACTGGAACGATTTGTTAACCATGGGTTTCTGATCATCTGCATGTACAAAATCCTTCTGTCATTTGTTATAATCACTCGCCGTCGCCTTTTTTAAAAGTCATGGTTCACTTTATTATGCTCTGTCAATTCCTAAGCAAATGGGACAATACAACTCAAAGCTGATCTCTGCTGTTTTTACATTAAATGAAAGCTTTTTAGTAAAAAACAACCAAAACAAACTGAAAAAACCTACAGTAAGTCTTTGCGTTATTTCCAAACGTAGTGTTCCTTATTTTACTGGTATAGCGCCTACCTATTCCACAGCAAAGTGGTGGCGAACCTATGGTACGGGTGCCAGAGGTGGCACTCAGCCTTCTCTGTGGGCACCCTGGAAAAAGACTCCGGTGTACCCATATGCCTTAGACTTTTCCTGCCATTCATCAGCGCAGGGCGCGCTATGAACGGCACAGGCTTGCACTGAATGTAAGCAGGCTATTATATAGCTAAATGATAAAGTACATGGAAGATATACTATACTGGACTGTAGTGTTCAGGGTAAATTGCCGTGTTGGCACTTTGCGATAAATAAGTGGGTTTTGGGTTGCAGTTTGGGCACTCTGTCTCTAAAAGCTTCGCCATCACTGTCATAGCATTTTACGGACATGATCATCGTTAAGATTTTGTGACTGATACTTGCATTGCGTGAGTCCAGGGATGGCTTGGGGGGCTACGTGCCTGGAAACTTAACTGGTCAGGTGGATGCTGCAGTGGGAGATGACCCTGCCTGCCACCCTGCTCCTTGTCCAGTCAGGGTTGTGGGTCCTCTAGATCAGGGATGGCCAACCTGAGGCTCTCCAGCTGTTGCAAAACGTCAACTCCAAGCATACCCACACTGCCTACAGCTATCAGCCTACAGCAGAGCATGGTGGGAGTTGTAGTTTTAAGACAGCAGGAGAGCCGCAGGTTGGCCATCTCTGCTCTAGGTATTTGCTGATTGGCTGAAAGAACGTCTAATGTCTTCTCTCCTTGTACATCTTAGATAAGGAATTGTTCACATTTGTGTTTACTCTTTCGTTAGAGGAACAGGAAAAAATGTGGACTTGGATTGAATGACTTCCGTTTTTACCAATCATCCATTAAAAAAGAGGAAATCGCGTAGCTGTTAGGGGACAGAACTGGGCAGAAACATAAAGGGGTTGTCTCACTACTGCAAGTGGCATTTATCACATAGATGCCGTTAATACAAGGCACTTACTAATGTATTGTGATTGTCCATATTGTTTCCTTTGCTGGCTGGATTCCTTTTTCCATCACATTATACACTGCTCGTTTCCGTGGTTACAGACCATCCTGCAATTTATCAGTGGTGGTTGTGCTTGGACACTATATGGGAAAAAAGCACCAGCCTATGCGAGCTCCCTTGGTCCCGGCCACCAGAGAGGCTGACGCTGTTTCCACTGATGGATTTCAGGGTGGTCTTAGCGTGGAAATGAGCAGTGTAATGTGATAAAAAAAACATATGATCATATGAGTACAGGACAATAGCCTGAGGGCAGCCCGATGCGCACAGTATCATAGTAACTTATGATGCTGTGCGCTCCAGGGACATATGGCCCGCTCACGGACATTATGACTCAGGGGGCATACGGTTGTGTGCATGAGCCCTTAAGCAGATGGGGATTAGAACACACACTTTTCTCCCTTTGTATCCGTTCCTCTAAGGGCCTGCTCAGTTTTTGCACAGATTCCGCTGTAAAATTCTGGCAGAGGCCGCCGTTGAAAGCCACAACCACTCCAAGAAGTCGCATGACCCTTCTTGGTGGGTTGTCTGGATTGTTGTTGTGGAAGCATCAGCCAATGTCTGTTTGCGGTTTTGCTCTATTCGTGTGAAGATAAACCACTAGCGGGTTCGCGGCCGATTTCCGCCATGTGAACTTACTCTAACCGGACAGGATAACTGGAAACAGTGCAGATGTGAACTCTCCATAACCAGTTCAGGGAGTTGTAATTAGGGCTTTCTGGAAGCTTAAAATGCAAATTTCTGATGAGCAATTCATTTCTCGCCCATTTTCCTTGGGGGACACAGACCTTGGGTATAGCTCAGCTCCCTAGGAGGCGTGACACTAAGTAAAACTGTTAAGCCCCTCCTCCATCAGCTATACCCTCAGCCTGGAGATAGAGGCTACCAGTTTTAGCTTAGTGTCCAAGGAGGCAAGACACTCCCTGCTACTGCAGGGCTGTTTTCTCCTTGTTGTAATTTTATTTTATTTTTGTTTTTTCCTAGAGATACCAGAGACGCATTGGGCCTCTCTGCTCTCCCGGGGTGAGCTGCGCCAGTGCCAACTTATCTGCACTGCTGCCTCCCCCACAGAAGCAATAGGAGGATCTGGGCAGCAATGGCTCCCCTACATCCCGCCAGCTAGGGGGTCGCCCGCACGCAAAGCCCCTCTCCCAGCTTCCTGCCACTGCGGTGCCAGTAGCTGAAGGGGCGACCCTGCTGGAAGGAACTGAGGGTGAAGACAGGTGAGATGGCTTTTCCAGCCCATACCCTGTCCCTATCGGCAAGCATGTACCCCTCTGGGTTTGAAGGGGGGCACCCGTGGTCGCTCATTCTGAGCGCTCCAGCAGACCCTCCCCAGCTCTCCTCCGTGTATCCTGCACCCCCACGCCGTTTTCCCCCATTTTCAGGCTACTCTTCAAGTCGGCTGATCTCTCCCTCTCTCCCTCCCGCCGCCGCCCGCTCCGTTCCGAACGGGGGGCGGGGCTTATGCCCGACATGACCATATCGGCATCGGCGGGGCAGGGGACAATGGTGGCAGAAGGTCACCCACCTGGGAATAATCGCCGCACTCTTGGGGCCTGCGGGCCCTTTATTTCATGGCACCCTGCTTCTTCTTAGCCCTGCGAGGTTTTTCGGCAGCAGGGGGCGTGGCTTACGCGCGCGCGCGCCATTTTGGGGGCGGAGTTAGGTTCTCCTTCACAGGAGACATTTCAAGCGCTGGAGGGGGCGGAGCTTGTTCCCCGCGCTTCTGCTGAATTCTTCCCGCGTTTCCTCACTCCTAGACAGGAAGCTGGGACACGTGGGGGACTCTGAGCACCTGGTGTATCGCTCGGCTTCTGTGGGCGCTATCTGCAGGCTCTCTGCTGTTTGCTGCTCCCTGCTGCTGCTGCTGCTGCTGCTGCAGCTGCTGCTGATCCTCTCTACTCCTGACGTTCTTCTGAGGCACTGGTAGGACAGTTAACCCTCTCCTAACCCTCCTGGTCATAGCTGCTATATCCCTTGTGGTCTCTGTATTGGGGTACGACCACTTTTTCAGCATGTCAGATCCCACGGGTGCCCCCAAACCCTGGTACCATGCCTGTACCGCCTGTAAGGAACTTTTTCCGCGGGGGCAATCTGAGCCGCATTGCCTTGCATGTCAGGCCCCGGTGCAGGGCCCGCTTCCCGCTGCGCCCCCCGGTGCCTCTGAACCCCCTGACTGGGCTAGGTCTCTGTCTCAGGCGGTGGAAAGCCTTACACACGTAGTGGGCCGTCTCGTGGATAGACCGCCTCTCCCGCAGGCTGCCACAATCCCTGTCGCACCCGCTGGGACTACCGTTTCTGCCGCCCCCACTGATTCCCTGCCTCCCAGCGAATCTTCCAGGGCCCGGCATATTCAGAAACGTTCAAGGGTTGAGCGCACATCTTCTCCAGATGCTTCGCTCTCTCCGCCATGCGTGCGAGCTCAGTCAAGTCTATCCTCTCAAAGGGATACGCTTTCTGAGGGAGAACTGGCGGATTCGGACGTGGACATGGACTCAGAGCTTCCGTCCAAATTGGCGTCCGCGGTGGGGCATCTTATCACTAGCATCCGTGATACCTTTCACATACACGATGACCCCCCCAACTCTGAACAGGCCGGCGTGTCCTTTCTTCGCCCCAGACAGGCCTCCAAGGTCTTTCCCATCCACGCAGATTTTTCTTCTGTGGTGTCCAAGGCTTGGACCCGGCCTAACGTCCGCTTTGTTACACCCAAAAAGCTGGACATTTGTTATCCCTTTCCAGCGGATTCTGTGACCACGTGGACGTCCCCGCCTAAGGTTGATCCTCCCGTGGCTCGCCTGTCCAAAAGCACTACTATTCCTGTACAAGACGGATCTTCCCTCCAGTCTGCTGAGGACCGTCGTACGGAATCCCTCTCCAAGGCCATATTTACTGCCTCTGGTTCGGCCCTTAGACCGGTCTTTGCCTCCGCCTGGGCTGGTAAAGCGGTCTCTGAATGGGGTTTGCAACTGGAACGGGAGTTAGGGTCGGACGTCCCTCTACAGGACCTCCGTTCCTTAGCCCAACTAATTGTCCAGGCCGGAAAATTTGTCTGTGAGGCCTCTCTTGATGCGGGTGCCCTCATTGCCCGTTCCTCTGCCCTGGCAGTTTCTGTCAGGAGGGAACTCTGGCTGAAGGTTTGGGCGGCGGACGCCGCTTCCAAACGCTCTTTGGCTGGCCTACCGTTCTCGGGTTCCCGCTTGTTCGGAACCCGTCTGGACGAACTTATATCTGAGGCCACGGGTGGGAAGAGTACTCACCTCCCCCAGTCCAGGCCGAGGGGCGCCCCCCGCGGTCGCGCTGGTTCGTCCCGTTTTCGGTCCTTTCGCAAGCCCACCGGGTCTAGACCCGCGGCCGGTTCTTCTTCCTCTGGCCCAGCCCAGGATAGACGCAAGAAGCCGTTTTTTCGGACGCAATCTACCTGGCGCAAGCCCCAGCCCACACGGGCTCCTCAGGCCAGCAGCCCTCTGCCTGAAGGTGCGCCCCCACCCACCCGGGTGGGGGGCCGCCTTCTACTGTTCAGGAACGTATGGCGGGCCCACATCTCAGACGCATGGGCGCTCGAGATTGTATCTTGCGGATACAAGATCGAATTTGCGTCCATTCCGCCAGACCGTTTTTTCCGGTCCCGTCCTCCGCGGGATCCCGTACGAGCGGCCGCCTTCTTCACGGCCATTCGCTCTCTAATGGACAAGGGTGTCGTCGCCCCCGTGCCTCCGACGGAAAGGTTCAGGGGGTTCTACTCGAACCTCTTTGTGGTTCCCAAGAAGGAAGGCTCAGTGCGACCGATCTTGGACCTAAAGCGCCTGAACCGTTTTCTCCGACTGCAGAGATTCCGGATGGAGTCTCTCAGGTCCGCAGTGGCCTCCCTGGAAAGAGGGGATTTCATGGCCTCAATCGACGTTCAGGATGCATACCTCCACGTTCCGGTTGCTCCATGTCATCACCGCTTCCTGCGCTTCGCGGTGGGGGACGATCACTTCCAATTCGTCGCCCTTCCCTTTGGTCTGGCGACGGCTCCTCGAGTATTCACCAAGGTCCTGGCCCCTGTCTTGGCCCTTCTGCGTTCAAGAAGTGTTTTTCTTCTCCCTTACTTGGACGACATCTTGGTCAAGGCACCCTCCTTCTCTCAGGCATCCGGCAGTGTGGGACTCACTCTGGAGACCCTGACGCGGTTCGGTTGGATCATCAACCACCCCAAGTCTTCTCTTACCCCCTCCAGACGGCTGATCTTCCTGGGGATGCTCCTGGATACGGAGTTGGCGGAGGTCCGCCTCCCGTCGGACAAGCGTCTGGCCCTTTGCGGGTCTGTTCGCGGTCTCCTCCGTCATCACCGCCCTTCCCTCAGATCCAGCATGCGGTTGTTGGGGAAGATGGTTGCCTGTTTCGAAGCGGTGCCGTTCGCACAATTCCGATCCCGCACCTTTCAGAGGGCAATTCTGTCGGCCTGGGACAAATCACCGAGGAGTCTGGACAGGACCTTTCTTCTGCCTCCCCTGGCTCGGGCTTCCCTCAGCTGGTGGTTGCATATCCCTCTACGGGGGAGGTCCTTCCTCCCACTGAACTGGCTGGTGATTACCACCGATGCCAGCTTACGGGGGTGGGGGGGGGTTTTCCCTCCCCGGTCCGTCCAGGGCGTTTGGTCTCTATCGGAGTCCAGACTTCCAATCAATATTCTGGAACTGAGGGCGATTCTTCTGTCCCTCAGACACTGGACCCATCTACTGAGGGGCCACCCTGTTCGGATCCAATCGGACAATGCCACGGCTGTGGCATACATAAACCATCAGGGAGGCACTCGCAGCGCTGCAGCGATGCAAGAGGTGACCCTCATTCTCCTCTGGGCGGAGGCGCATGTGCCGGCCTTATCCGCAATTTACATCCCGGGGGTGGACAACTGGGCGGCGGATTTCCTGAGCCGGTCCACCATCGACCCGGGAGAATGGTCCCTGCACCCAGAGGTGTTCGAAGCCCTTTGTCTTCGCTGGGGTCGCCCCGACGTGGACCTCATGGCTTCCAAATTCAACCACAAGGTCCCCCGATACCTGGCCAGGGCACGGGACCCGAAGGCGTACGGCGCCGACGCGCTCGTCCTTCCGTGGCGCGAATTCTCCCTTCTGTACGTCTTTCCTCCTTTCCCCCTCCTGCCACGGGTTCTTCGGAGGATCGCGGCAGAGGGCGTTCCCGCGATTCTGATCGCCCCGGATTGGCCCCGCCGGTCTTGGTACGCCGACCTAATGTTGCTGTTGGCAGACGCACCGTGGCCACTGCCCTCCAGGGAAGACCTTCTCTCTCAGGGACCGATCTTCCACGAGCATTTAGGCTCGCTACGTTTGACGGCGTGGCTATTGAGACCGCCGTCTTAACGCGACGGGGTTTCTCCGCGGACGTAGTCCGCACCATGATCCGTGCTCGTAAGCCCGTGTCCTCTAGGATCTACTATCGGGTTTGGAGGTCCTATCTGGGGTTCTGTGAGTCCCGGAGCATCCCACCTCTCCGGTTTTCTCTTCCCACGATCCTGTCCTTCCTCCAGTCGGGTCTGGACCTGGGGCTGAGCCTCAGTTCTCTGAAGGGACAGATTTCGGCGCTGTCTATTCTTCTCCAGCGTCCCCTGGCCCCTCTGGGGCCAATTAAGACCTTCTTACAAGGGGTGGCTCACTCTGTTCCGCCGTACCGCCCTCCAGTTCCATCCTGGGACCTGAATGTGGTGCTCTCGGCGCTCCAATCAGCCCCCTTCGAGCCTTTACGGGAGGTCTCCCTTCGCCTTCTGTCCTGCAAGGTCATTTTTCTTGTGGCCATCACATCTCTCCGACGGGTGTCGGAGTTAGCGGCTCTTTCTTGCTCCGAACCTTTCCTGATCTTCCACCAGGATAAGGTTGTGCTTCGGCCTGTCCCGTCCTTCCTGCCAAAGGTGGTCTCCGCCTTTCACATCAATGAGGACATCGTCCTTCCGTCGCTCTGTCCCTCTCCTTCCCACCCCAGAGAACGGGAACTGCACCGTCTGGATGTGGTCAGGGCGTTGAAGATTTATCTGGAGGTCACCGGATCCTTTCGGCGCACGGACTCCCTGTTTGTGGTTCCGGAGGGTTCGCGCAAGGGTTTGGCGGTCTCCAAGGTGGCTATTGCCCGTTTCATTAAACTGGCGGTGTCTGAGGCTTATCGAGCCAAGGGTAGAGCTCCGCCTTTCAGCGTCACTGCTCATTCCACCAGAGCAGTCGGAGCTTCCTGGGCGCAGAGGCATCGGGCCTCGGCTGAACAGTTGTGCAAAGCAGCCACTTGGTCCTCTCTGCACACTTTCACAAGGTTCTATAGAGTGCATACGCATGCATCAGCGGATGCTGCTTTGGGCCGCCTGGTTTTGCAGGCAGCGGTTTCCTGATGCTCCGGTGGTGGTCCGCCTTGGGTTTGTGGTCCCTCCCTTCTTGGACTGCTCTTGAACGTCCCAAGGTCTGTGTCCCCCAAGGAAAATGGGCGAGAAAAGGAGATTTTTGTATAACTTACCAGTTAAATCTCTTTCTCGCTCTTCCTTGGGGGACACAGCACCCACCCTTCTGTGTTTTGTTACAGGGTTATGGTCTGGCGCCCCGTTGGGTTGCTGGCTGGTTGTTTCCGTTATTGGTTGTTATCCTTTCACTACTTGGACACGCAACTGGTAGCCTCTATCTCCAGGCTGAGGGTATAGCTGATGGAGGAGGGGCTTAACAGTTTTACTTAGTGTCACGCCTCCTAGGGAGCTGAGCTATACCCAAGGTCTGTGTCCCCCAAGGAAGAGCGAGAAAGAGATTTAACTGGTAAGTTATACAAAAATCTCCTTTTTGCATGTACACCGCAGGTAAACACATACTGGGGGAGATTTATGCCAGTTTTGATAAACCCTCCACTGTGCAGATAAAACTAGAAAAGTCCTATGCTCCCTCCTCAGTCCCTTCAGTAGGCTAGGTCTACGCCACTGGTCGCAGCCAGGATCCCAGAGTAGCAGCGATCCCATAGAAATGAATGGAATCGCGGGGCGAGTAGCCAACACTGCTGGATGTTTTGCAACTCGCGCTGTGATCCTATTGATTTTTATGGGATCACCGCTACTCTGAGATCCTGGCCGTGACCAGTTTAGCCCTAGCATCAGACATGGCAGTGTATGAGTTACCGGGCGTGTTCCTTAACTGGTTGACCAGTCTAAGTGCTTTTTGGTTGGTGCAGTAACAGAATAGCCAGGCCCTATTTTATCACTTTACCTGTACAGCTGACGACCAAGGTAAATGGCATTACACACTGGTGGAAAAGGCGAATAATGCATAGAAACCACCTGAGCACTTCAGTAGTTTGGCCTATTTCTTGCATTTTTGCTGGGTTTTTCTAAGGCTTAATTCACATTTCAGTTATTTGATCCGTTATTTCCATCAGTTATTGTGAGCCAAAACCAGTAGTGACGATCTGCACCTCTTATGTGCTTTTGACTCTCACCTGGTTTTGGCTCACAATAAGGATGCATGCTTCTGTGTCCGTTCCTTTTTTTTTTTTTCTTTTTTTTTTTGTGGCTAGCATGCGGACCCGTTCATTTCAATGGATCCGCAAAAAAATGCAGACAGCACCCTTTGTGCTCTCCGTATCAGTATGAACATGTCCTATTCTTGTCCGTTTTAGGCATCGTTACAATGGATCCGAAAAAAAAAGATAGCATTTTTTTTTTTTTGCGTATCCGCAATTTGCGGACTGCGAAACACATGTGGTCATGTGCATGTAGCCTAACTCTGATGTAAATAACTTTTCAAATAATTGAAGTGTGAACTTATCCGATTACATTTTATAGTATTTATAGGCTATGTACACCTTTTAGAGGCAATTTTTTTCTTTTCTTTTAAATGATTGCATGTTACTCATTATTGGCTAAAAATAATTTTTTTAATTGGCCTTTATTAAAAATATTGATGGTCTGTCACAAAGGGTTAACTTTTTTTTTTTTTTTAGCTGTGTGAATGGTACTTTTCACTTTATGCGGTTCATCTAATAAACCTTATCTCTAAACTACTAAGAGGTAATAAACACTTATATAAGCCACAAGTATTGCGCTATAATGGGTGTTTAGGAGGTCAGAGAGCAGAGATTAGGTGTCCGTCTGCTCCTGGTCTGACAGAAAATCCAAAGGGTGCTACTACAGCATGTCAGCTCTGTACAGAACAAAGGGCTCCATATTTTTAATAAAGACCAATTAAAAATGTTTAGCTTAAATTGAGTACAATGCCATAATAATAATAAATAGAAAAAAGTTTACTTGAGTAACTTTTCTAAGTTGCATTACTTGTACTTCAGATGTTGTTCGGCCCTTCACAAACATGGCTATGTTCTCCCTCCTGAATTACACCTACTAGGTGTTGTCAGCTACTGAACTGGACCAAACGGAACCCCGCAGTATTGTATATTACTGCCGCCGAAGCCTGTAACGGCCATGACAACCAAGCAGGACTGGCCCTAAGCATAGGGAACACGGCATCCATAGAATTTTCTATGCAGTGGCTTGAGGGTCACGGCCAGCGATGACTTCTGCTGCAGACTTAGGCCTCTGTCACACTTGCGTTGTCCGGATCCGGCGTGTACTCCACTTGCCGGAATTACACGCCGGATCCGGAAAAACGCAAGTGTACTGAAAGCATTTGAAGACTGATCCGTCTTCAAAATGCTTTCAGTGTTACTATGGCACCCAGGACGCTATTAAAGTCCTGGTTGCCATAGTAGGAGCGGGGGAGCAGTATACTTACAGTCCACGCGGCTCCCGGGGCGCTCCAGAGTGACGTCAGAGCGCCCCATGCGCATGGATCATGTGATCCATGCGATCACGTCATCCATGCGCTTGGGGCGCCCTGACGTCACTCTGGAGCGCCCCGGGAGCCGCACGGACGGTAAGTATGCTGCTCCCCGCTACACTTTACCATGGCTGCCAGGACTTTAGCGTCCCGGCAGCCATGGTAACCATTGAGAAAAAGCTAAACGTCGCATCCGGCAATGCGCCGAAACGACGTTTAGCTTAAGGCCGGATCCGGATCAATGCCTTTCAATGGGCATTCATTCCGGATCCGGCCTTGCGGCAAGTGTTCCGGATTTTTGGCCGGAGCAAAAAGCGCAGCATGCTGCGCTATTTGCTGCGGCCAAAAAACGTTCCGTTCTGGAACGGAAGACATCCTGATGCATCCTGAAGGACGGACTGTCCATTCAGAATGCATTAGGATAATCCTGATCAGTATTCTTCCGGCATAGAGCCCCGACGACGGAACTCTATGCCGGAAGAAAAGAACGCAGATGTGAAAGAGCCCTTAGAGTCCATTCCCACACGTCTGTATTTCTGGCTCTGCAATTTTGCAGAACAGGTGTGGACCTATTCATTTCAATAGGGCCGCAAAAGATGCAGACAGCATACAGTGTGCTATCCGCATCCATAGTTCTTTTCCGCGACCCCACACAAATATAGAACATGTCCGTTTGGCGAATGAAGCTGATTCTGGTTTTGTGTCGGGATGTAACTTTCCTCAAAATGCGTAATGCACATGGTCGGTATCTGCGATTTGCGGACCCCAAAAACCCCAACAGTTGTGTCCATGAGCTCCAACGCTTTAGAAGCAAGCTGATTATTTGCGGTTCATTGTTAATGTCCACATGGCTTTGCAGATTATCATGTGACCATAAACAATGAACAGTAAAGAAACAATTCAGTTCTAATACGTCAAAGTACAACTACACAGCATGGTCGTGTCACACTTGCGCTGTGTTGCAAACGACACTACCATGGTTTGGGTGTGGACAGGAGCCTCTTACAGAATATCTTGTCAGGTCTCCGCCGCACGGTGTGGCAGTGTATGGGATGCAGATGTACTGCAGTGTATCATGTAATACAAGTTGCTGCATGTTCAAGTCCATTTGATACAGAGTAATATTTTAAAGAGGACCTTTCACTACTGTATAAACTAAAAACTAACTAGATCAGTGGGCAGAGCAGTGCCCAGGGGTCCCCCTGCACTTACTAGTATGCCTGGGTGCCGCTCCGGTCGCCCGGTATAGGCTCCGGTGTCTGCGCTCCCTCTGACTGATTTCTTGTAGGAGGCGTGTCCCTTGCTGCAGTGCTGGCCAATGGCAGCGCACATCTCATAGCCAGGCTGTGCGCTGCGATTGGCCAGCACTGCAGCAAGGGACACGCCTCCTACAAGAAATCAGTCAGAGGGAGCGCAGACACCGGAGCCTATACCGGGCGAACGGAGCGGCGCCCAGGCATACTAGTAAGTGCAGGGGGACCCCTGGGCGCTGCTCTGCCCACTGATCTAGTTAGTTTTTAGTTTATACAGTAGTGAAAGGTCCTCTTTAAATAATAAAATATTGATATCACTGCTTTCAAACGATCATATTTATCCCGCTAAGGCTACTTTCGCACTTGCGGCAGGACGGATCCGACAGGCTGTTCACAATGTCGGATCCGTCCTGCGGCTGTGCCGCCGGACCGCCGCTCTGTCCCCATTGTCTAATGGGGGCGGAGCACGGAGAAAGGGCGCCGAACTAAAATTACTGCATGTCAGGCTTTTTAGTCCGGCGGCTTTCTCCGTGCACCGACGGAGCTCCGCCCCTGTCCCCATTATAGTCAATGGGGACGGAGCGGCGGTCCCCGGGCACGGCGAAATAGCCGCAGGACGGATCCGACATGGTGAACAGCCTGTCGGATCCGTCCTGCCGCAAGTGCGAAAGTACCCTAAAAGGAGAAAAAAAATATATATAAAAAAATGATCCTAATGCCAAATAGCTTTTTTGTTTCCCTTGCCGCCCAGCAAACGGGATAAAAAGTGATGGAAAAATTGTATATACCCAATAAGATCTCTGCAGAAAACACACAGCTGGCAGAAAATAAACAAAATAAAGTAGTGGGTGGCAGAATGTGGTGATATTTACTGAAAAATAAAGGGGGAAATTTATTAAAACCTACAATGGAAAACTTGGTTGCCCATTGTAACCAGTTACAGTTCACATTTTCATTTTCAGCGCACCTTTGGAAAGTGAAAGGATCGATCTCATTGGCTGCTAGGGGGAAACTAAGATTTTGTTAGTACTAGTTTTGATAAATTTCCCTCCAAAATTGAATGTAGTAATGCATCAAGTTTGGGTATTGCCATAAACGGAGTGACCCACAGGGTATTAATGTCATTTTTGTATTACATAGTGGGTGATGCAGCAAAACAAAAACAAAATAAACATATATGCAAAATATATATATATAGCGCTGGGGCCAGTAAGTGGTGGTCTCTCTGTATAAAACCATTTTCCCAAATAAAGCAGAGCCCTCAATGTCAAATGCCTGGACAACCCCTTTAATACGATATACTGACAGGTTATCAGACTGTCCCTTTAAGAGGCTCCTGTGGCTTACTTTAAAGTGGCCCCAGCATGCATAAAGCAGCAATATATGGCACCCAAAGTGCTTTGTCCTATGTGTTCTCCTCCCCCTTGGTGCAGTTCTGCACAGCTCCATTACCGGCTGCTCGCTCCAGTGTCCCTAATGAAAATGCTTCCCTAGTGGTCTTGGGAATGAGATGGGGATAACCTCTTAAGGGTCCATTCACATTCGTACCCGTTCCGCAATTATCCGAAACTGGTTCGGACCCATTCATTTTCTATGGGGCAGGAATGGATGCGGGCAGCACACCGTGTGCTGTCTGCTTTCACATTTTCGGACCGCAGTTCTATGGGGGTGCCGGCCTGGTTTATTGCGGAGCCGCAGAACACTACGGACGTGCGATTGGACCCTTAAAGGGATTATAAACATTGTTCATTTAAATCTGCATAAAAGCAGTAAATGGTTAAAATTAACCACTCCTCCGTGATGGTTTCACAGACGCCGGTTGGTCTGGTTTATTGGGCAGACTAGATGGGCCAAATGGTTCTTATCTGCCGACATTTTCTATATTTACTTGGCTGTAAAGATGTGTGCCATCCGTACTGACATCATCGCCGCGGCCGGTAATCAGCATGTGACATCATCGCCGCGGCTGGTAATCGGCATGTGACATCATCGCTGCGGCCGGTAATCGGCATGTGACATCATCGCTGCGGCCGGTAATCGGCATGTGACATCATCGCTGCGGCCGGTAATCGGCATGTGACATCATCGCTACCGGCTAGTGAACAGTGACTGAGGCCTCTTTCACAGATATGACGCACGTAGTGAACACAAAGCATCCGGACTGAATTCTGCCCCGTTCATTTCACTGGGTCTGTGCACACGAGCGTTCTTTAACACATCATCTCTGCGTTCCGGAAAATCTCAGTATCTTCTATATTGTGCGTTTTCCACGCAGTCCTGGTCCCATAGTCGTGAATGGGGCTTGTGGAAAAAACAGAAGGCGTCTGGATGCAATGCGTTTTTCACTGATGGTTGCTCGGAGATGTTGAGGCTTATTCTTAAATTTCTCTTCACACATCTGAAAAACGCATGCAATCCGTACGGAAAAACGTCTCGCTGCAGGTCCTGTACTTGTCCGTATTTGCAGATGGGACTAAGAACATGACCGAAGGCGGAGAGAAGCTATCCGTATTAAGGCTCATGCACACGACTGTATGTATTTTGCGGTCCGCAAAACACGGATGTGCAAAAAATATGGATGATATTCTGTATTTTGCGGAAACAGCTGGCCCCTAATTGCGGACAATAATAGGACATGTTCTATTCTTTTGCGGAACGGACATTGAATGCACACGGAGAAACTTAATTTTTTTTTTACGGACCCTTTGAAATGAATGGTTCCGCAAAAAAATATATATAAGTAAAGGATCCGTACACTTCCGTTTTTCACTGACGTGTGCTGTTCACATTTTCCACGGACAGCACATGTACCCATTTATTTTAATGTGTTCACATAGCAGTAGTTTTTTTTATTTTTACTGACTGTTGTAAGACATGGACTAAATGTAAACAAGACTTTATGTGCGTGTGGGTTGCAGACCGAAATATGGACACGGCCGTGTGCATCAGGCTATACTCAGGCTGGGTTCAGACCTGAGCGTTTTACAGAGCGTTCCAACGCGCTGTAAAACGCTCAACAGGCAAGAACCAATGATTCCCTATGGGAATGGTTCTCACCTGAGCGTTTTACAGCGCTGTAAAACGCCCGACGCTCCAAGAAGTACAGGAGCTTCTTTAGGGGCGTTTTGTCGCGTGTTCCTGTACATAGACTTCCGGGAACACGCGACAATGGGCGTTCGCATACTACCGGAGCCGCGTATGTGAGACGCCCGGAGAATCGAGCATACACAGCGCTCAGGTCAGGACGCTCAGGTCTGAACCCAGCGTCAGTGATGGGCACTCAAGCTGTGCTGAAACTACAACTCCGTCTTGGGAGTTGTAGTTTTACCACAGCTGGAGTGCTGGAGGTTGTCCATCACTAGGGCAGGGATCAGCAACCTTCGCCCGCCACCTGTTGTGAAACTACAACTCCCAGAATCCTCCTTTAAAATCTATGAGAGTTACAAGGACAGCCAAGTGCATGCTGAGAGTTGTAGTTCCATAGCAGCTGAAGTGCCAAAGAACACCCATTGTTCATTGTTATGGATGTTGTTGGCACCTCCATGAACGGCAGCTGGTTCTGTGCCCTGGGGGAGGGGGCACTGCCACTGTGCCAGTGTTCCTGGGGTTCAGGCCAGTGGCATCACCCACTGCTGGGAGTAATAGATGGGCACTAGGACCGTGTCATGGCCGGGGCTGGGAGGCGGCCATCTGTCCAGCCCCCTCCCTGTATGAGGAGGAGTCAGCGCAGCACAGTGGGCTGCCACTCCCAGTCTGTGCCCGGCCTCCTCCTCCTCACAGACACCGGCACCGAGCTCCGCCATGGGGGACAACAGGCTTCCTCCTCCGGGGGGAGAGAGCAGCCGTACGGGAGAGCAGGTAACACGGTGACCGGAATGACGAAGCGTGTGTGACCCGCGGCGTAGATGTACACTAGAATAAGGGGCGGGGCCACGGTCACATATCACGACCCTTATACCAAGGGACTGTGTTGCCCATAGCAACCAATCACATCGTCCATTGGTTAAATTAAACCCGGATTGGTTGCTATGGACAATTGAGCCATATTGCAAACCTAGAGCACATTTAAAGGGATAGTGTGAATGTGGTGCCTGGTGGTGGTCTGATCTAGAAGCCCACCGGTCATGGGCACTGTCATACATAGGGGCAAGATCTATAGCACTGGTCCTCCTTACATCACACTGCAGATTTTGGCTTATATATATATATATATATATATATATATATATATTAGATCAGGGATCAGCAACCATCAGCGGCACTCCAGCTGCTGTGAAACTACAACTCCCAGCGTGCACGCTTACTTAGCTGTATTTGTAAGTACCAGCAAAGTGAAAGGAGGATTCTGGGAGTTGTAGTTTCAGAACAGCTGGAGTGCCGGAGGTGGCTGATCACGTTTTCAACAATCACTGGTCATGTCAGTCAAAAACTGTCCTGCCCCATCGTTCTCTGACTGCAGTGCCAGGGCAGGAGGTTGGCGGTCATTTCATGACAGCGTACCGTAAATGGCGCCACTTTTGTCCATGGCTGTGTCCAGTATTGCAGCCCAGCCATAACAATTCCTGAGCTGCAGTACCAAACGCAGCCTGTGGACATGAGTGGCGCTGTTTCTGGTGAAGAAAAACAATGAAGGCTTCAGTGACCCTGGACCCAGAGGAGATGCACTACTGGTCCAGCCTGCCTTAGGGTCCAGCCACACGGTCAGGTTTTCTGATGCAGTTTTGGAAACCAAAATCAGGAGTGGATCATAAAAGATGAGAAAGTATAAAGGGCAGATAGGACCTCTCCTCTTTTTTGAATCCACTCCTGGTTTTGGCTGCCAAAAATGCATCAGAAACCTGACTGTGTGGCCATTCTCTTAGACTTAATGCACACGACCGTAGTTTTGGTCTCTGCCCGCTCTGCACTTATTGCGGATCACACTCTGGCCTTTTCATTTCTGTGAGTCCTCCAAAAATGTGGACCCATAAAATCATGCCCCATTGTGTCCGCGATTACGGATCCCTCACGCACATTACACTACGTGCAGAATTATTAGGCAAATGAGTATTTTGACCACATCATCCTCTTTATGCATGTTGTCCTACTCCAAGCTGTATAGGCTCGAAAGCCTACTACCAATTAAGCATATTAGGTGATGTGCATCTCTGTAATGAGAAGGGGTGTGGTCTAATGACATCAACACCCTATATCAGGTGTGCATAATTATTAGGCAACTTCCTTTCCTTTGGCAAAATGGGTCAAAAGATGGACTTGACAGGCTCAGAAAAGTCAAAAATAGTGAGATATCTTGCAGAGGGATGCAGCACTCTTAAAATTGCAAAGCTTCTGAAGCGTGATCATCGAACAATCAAGCGTTTCATTCAAAATAGTCAACAGGGTCGCAAGAAGAGTGTGGAAAAACCAAGGCGCAAAATAACTGCCCATGAACTGAGAAAAGTCAAGCGTGCAGCTGCCAAGATGCCACTTGCCACCAGTTTGGCCATATTTCAGAGCTGCAACATCACTGGAGTGCCCAAAAGCACAAGGTGTGCAATACTCAGAGACATGGCCAAGGTAAGAAAGGCTGAAAGACGACCACCACTGAACAAGACACACAAGCTGAAACGTCAAGACTGGGCCAAGAAATATCTCAAGACTGATTTTTCTAAGGTTTTATGGACTGATGAAATGAGAGTGAGTCTTGATGGGCCAGATGGATGGGCCCGTGGCTGGATTGGTAAAGGGCAGAGAGCTCCAGTCCGACTCAGACGCCAGCAAGGTGCAGGTGGAGTACTGGTTTGGGCTGGTTTCATCAAAGATAAGCTTGTGGGGCCTTTTTGGGTTCAGGATGGAGTCAAGCTCAACTCCCAGTCCTACTGCCAGTTTCTGGAAGACACCTTCTTCAAGCAGTGGTACAGGAAGAAGTCTGCAAGGTAAGAAAAACATGATTTTCATGCAGGACAATGCTCCATCACACGCGTCCAAGTACTCCACAGCGTGGCTGGCAAGAAAGGGTATAAAAGAAGAAAATCTAATGACATGGCCTCCTTGTTCACCTGATCTGAACCCCATTGAGAACCTGTGGTCCATCATCAAATGTGAGATTTACAAGGAGGGAAAACAGTACACCTCTCTGAACAGTGTCTGGGAGGCTGTGGTTGCTGCTGCACGCAATGTTGATGGTGAACAGATCAAAACACTGACAGAATCCATGGATGGCAGGCTTTTGAGTGTCCTTGCAAAGAAAGGTGGCTATATTGGTCACTGATTTGTTTTTGTTTTGTTTTTGAATGTCAGAAATGTATATTTGTGAATGTTGAGATGTTATATTGGTTTCACTGGTAAAAATAAATAATTGAAATGGGTATATAATTGTTTTTTGTTAAGTTGCCTAATAATTATGCACAGTAATAGTCACCTGCATACACAGATATCCCCCTAAAATAGCTAAAACTAAAAACAAACTAAAAACTACTTCCAAAACTATTCAGCTTTGCTATTAATGAGGTTTTTGGGTTCATTGAGAACATGGTTGTTGTTCAATAATAAAATTAATCCTCAAAAATACAACTTGCCTAATAATTCTGCACTCCCTGTATAGTCTATGGGTCGGTGAAAACCACAACACAGATGCCATCCATGTTTGGTCCGTGGTTTTCATGGATCGTTGCGAAGAGATGTTCTGGACATTCAGCCTTGCAGTGTCCGTGTAAGGCTACTTTCACACTCGCGTTTTGGGCGGATCCGTCATGGATCTGCAAAAACGGATTCGCTACAATAATACTAACGGCAAGCATCCGTCATGAACGGATCCGTTTGTATTATCTGTAACATAGCCAAGACGGATCAGTGATGAACTCCATCGATAGTCAATGGGAGATTGATCCGTTTTCTAATGTGTCAGAGAAAACGGATCCGTCCCCATTGACTTACATTGTGTGCCAGGACGGATCCGTTTGGCTCAGTTTCATCAAGCGGACAGCAAAACGCTGCAGGCAGCAGCAGGCTCGTGCAGTGCTTAGACTGGGCCACCATAAAAAAGCGGCGGGCCAGCCTAAGGTGCCTTAGTGACTGCCGTAAAAAGGCATATGGGTGGTCATTAAGGGGTTAAAGGGGTTGTGTCACTACCACAAATAGCATTTATTATATAGAGGATGTTATTATAAGGCACTTACTAATGTATTGTAATTGTCCATATTGCTTCCTTTGCTGGCTCAGATCATTTTTTTAAATCCCATTACACTGCTCATTTCCACGCTATGACCATCCTGCAATCCATCAGTGGTGGTCGTGCTTACGGACTATAGGAAAATGCGCCTACCTCTCAGGTGGCCGGGACCAAAGGAGCTCACATAGGCTGGTGCTTTTTCCTATAGTGTGCAAGCACGACCACCACTGCTGGACAGCAGGGTGGTCGTAACCATGGAAACCAGTAGTGTATAATGTGGTGGAAAAATGAATCCAGCCAGCAAAGGAGGCAATATGGACACTCACAATACATTAGTAAGGCCCCTTTCACACGGGCGAGTTTTCTGCGCGGGTTCAATGCGGAAGGTGAACGCGTTGCACCTGCACTGAATCCTGACCCATTCATTTCTATGGGGCTGTGCACATGAGCGGTGATTTTCACGCATCACTTGTGCGTTGTGTGAAAATTGCAGCATGTTCTATATTGTGCGATTTTCACGCAACGCTGTCCCCATAGAAGTGAATGTGACTGTTTGAAAACCGCAAGCAAGTGCGGATGCGGTGCGATTTTCACGGATGGTTGCTAGGAGACTATCGGGATGGGGACCCGATCTTTATTATTTTCCCTCATAACATGGTTATAAGGGAAAATAATAGCATTCTTAATACAGAATGCTAAGTAAATTAGGGATGGAAGGGTTAAAAAATAAAATAAATAAACTCGCCTCATCCACTTGTTCGCGCTGCCCGACTCGTCTTTTTTCTTCTTCTTTGAGGACCTGGGAGGAAAAGGACCTTTGGTGACATCACTGCGCTCCTCACATGGTTCATCACCATGGTGATGGACCATGTGATGAGCGCAGTGACATCACCAAAGGTCCTTTTCCTCCCAGCTCATCGAAGAAGAAGAAAGAAGATGAGCCGGGCAGCGCGAACAAGTGGATGAGGTGAGTTTTATTTTTATTTAATTTTTTTTAACCCCCCCCCCCCATCCCTAATTTACTTAGCATTCTTTATTAAGAACGCTATTATTTTCCCTTATACCCATGTTATAAGGGAAAATAATAAAATCTACACAACACCGATCCCAAACCCGAACTTCTGTGAAGAAGTCCAGGTCTGGGTACCAAACATGACTATTTTTCTCGCGCATTAAAACGCTTTGCACTCGCGTGAAAAAAATCGTGCATTTTCCTGCGACACACCCGCATCCTATCCGGCCCTCACACGCGACGCCCTTTGTGAAAGAGGCCTAAGTGCCTTATATTCACTTTCTCTACATGATAAATGCCATTTGCTTAAGTGAGACAACCCCTTTAAGGCCTCATGCACACAACTCTGTCCGTATTTCGGTCTGCAAACCACGGATCCACAAAATAAAGACACCTTCTATGCGCATTCCACGTTTTTATTACTCCCATCACTAGGAATGACTATTCTCCGCAATACGGGCAACAAGAAGAAGACATGTTCTATAATTTGTCGACCCATAGAAATGAATGGGTCTGTCTGCAATCAACACCCCTTGTGATCGGCTGCGGGGCGAGCTGTGATGTCACATTCATCGTTCACACGGCCTTTGTGCAAGCTCAGTCTCTTTTAAGTGAATAGGATTGAGTTGCAATACCAAGCGCAGCCACTATGCCATGTATGGCGCTGTGCTTGTTATACAATGAAGAGGCAGCAGCGCTGGTCCAAGTGCCCGCAGACCCCATCAAACAGCTGATCAGCGGGGATAGGTCATCAATATTCGACTCCTAGTAAACCCCTTTAAGCTGACCATACACACTGGATATACAGTATATCGGCTGAACCTATGATTTCAGTGGGGGGCGGCCTTCCAACTGGGACTGGGCTTTGGGGTTTTAACATGCCTGATCCTTTTGTTCTCTGGGAGATTGGGAACCAACGTTTGTTCGCTCGATCATTGCCCCGTGTAAACATGACACCGATTTCTCAACAAACGAACAAACGCTGCAGACAAATGAAACCTGTATGGGGATGAACAATCTCATTACCGATCCTTCGTCCCCTACTAACAATCGCCAATCAACACGCTATTATTGTCGATCTGCACATGTAAAATGACCAGCGCTACCCTCTCTCCGTTCAGAACACACGCATGCTTGGCCAAGAATGCATGTGTACGCGAAGATCAGAAAAGACAGCGGTCAGCCGACAGGTGACTCGTGTGCGGCCAGCCCTGAATCATAACCAAAGACATTTGAGAAAAAAAAAAGACAAGGGGGGGGGGATTTTTTAAAATTTTTCTGGAATAAATGCTTTGAAAATCTGATGTTTGAGCTGAATTCCATATTTCTGAAGCCCCTGGGTCCCATTTTACAAACCGGATAAAATTGGGTCTGTCCTATCACAGACATTGGTGACCTAACACTAGGATATGCCACCAATGTCAGATAGGTGCAGGTCCCATGTCTGGGTCCTGCTCCTATCCCCAGAACGGGGCCGCCAAAGCGAAGGAGACAACATGCTCAGTGTGCTCTCTATTCACTTTTATAGGAGTTCAAAAAATAGCTGAGCAAGCGTGCTTGGCCAATTTCGGAGTCTCATAGCGTTAAATAGAGAGCGCACTGCACGTGCGCAGCGACCTCTCTGTTCACCTCTATGGGACTGCCCGTTCTGGAAATAGGAGCAGGTCCCAGCGCAGCGCCCCAGACCTGTCATCTCCTGCCTGCGCTGTCTCAGCGCTTGCTCAGTTTTATCGAGAAATATTGGGCCTAGTGTTATTTAGTACAAGAATAAAAGACGTATAAGATGGCGCCATGTCACATTTGTGTGTTTTGTCCCCTCTACAGAACGGATGCGGCATTAGTAATGGTGACGAGGATGAACCTCTGCTCAGGAAGAATCCCCGTCGTTTCGTCATCTTTCCCATCCAGTATCCCGACATTTGGAGAATGTACAAGAGGGCGCAGGCTTCCTTTTGGACTGTGGAGGAAGTAAGTGATTATTAGCGGTATATTCTAGGAGTTAAATAATCAGGGACGGACAGACTCCAGGATCTTAGAGCCTCATTTATCAAAACGGTAAAAAAGTCCTTGTTGCCTATAGGAACCAATCACAGCGCACAGCTTAGAAAATGAAAGCTGAACTCTGGTTGCTCGGGGCAACAAAGTCAGTTTTTCTAACTTAATTTAAAGAAACGCTTCCACAACAATTTTTATTCTCTGACTAGTTAGAAAGGTACATGATGTAATCTGTAGTGAAGGTCATTTTCGTACCAGTGGCTGTATGTGTGAGTTATAACCTCCCTTCTGTTCCTCAACACTGATTTTCTACATCACACAGCATCATATGCTTGGACAGGAAGCCACGTTCTCTATGTATTCCTATGGAAGCCTCAATGCCAGTCTCATAGGAATAAAAAGAGAAGTACTGACTTCCTGTCCTATCAGTTGGAAATCAGACTGCTGGTGACATGACACAGCTGAGCATCAGAAGGGAGGTTATAACTCACAAATACAGTCACTTGTAAGAAGATTACCTTCACTACATCTTGTACCTTACTAACGGGTCAGAGAATTATACATTTTGTGCTTCTTTGACAGGGTTGTCCAGGATAAGAAAAACATGGCTGTTGCAGAACTGGTCTCACACCTGACCATGGGTTGTGCCTGGTATTGTATCTCCGCTCCACTGAAGTGAACAGGCTTAGTTGTAATGCCACACACAACCCGTGGACTGGTGCGGTACTGTTTTTGGAAGAAAGCAGCCATGTTTTTCTCATCCTGGACAACCCCTTTAACTTTATTTTGTCCACATTACAACTCCATTGGCCATCCCTGGTGTAGACTTTAGTTTCTTTTAGTTTGTTAGGAGACCCTCTTAATAAATCTGGCGCCTGTTACTCCAGGGGCCTTTATTACTAAGAGTAACATATGGAACCGCCATTCCTAGTGAATCTGCCTCACTGAGTCTGATACAGCCTTAATGGTGGTATCCGGGGCTTCTATGGCCACAGTGCCAGTGCGAGTAGTTTTAATCCTCTGCGTTTTTGCTGGATCCGGCAAGAGATCAACAAGAACGCATCCGGTCAATAATACAACCGTCTGCATCCGTTCAGGACAGATCCGGTTGTATTATCTCCAAAATGAACAACACAGATCCGGTGTAACGTTACATTACCCTACTTCGTGAGATTTCCCTACCTCCTAACTTCCGGTCGCACCGGAAAGGACGTGAGGAGGCGTGCTGGAGTTTTGATGATCTGCGCATGCGCAAAAGGACAGTTTAGGGAAAATCTCACAGCGGAGTTCAGCTGGACACCGGGACACTGCGCATGCGCCGGAGAGCCTCACCAGCCTTAGGGTAGGGAAAGATTACGGCCCAGTGCGCAATTCACCCATGTACAGGTTCTGAAGGTGTAAAATCTGCGACAATTCCACAACATAACGAGCATGCTATGGATTCGATAATTGCAGCATCTTTGTTTCTTCACATGGAATTTTCCCAGTAGATGTGGATAGCCTTTTCAAAACCCCAACCACATTTGCAGTTGATATGCTCTACAAATCTGCCACATCTGAACATGGCCAAAGCCTATTCTCCCAGGCTCCTACCCATTAGAAAAGGAGCAGTGTAGCATGGTTCTATAGGAGCCGTGTCCTGGCAATAGTCACCATGTCTCCTGCCGTCACATCAAACTTTGGCAGGAGACACCGAGAATAGGAAATGATTGTGACCTGGTCACTGCTTGATACATTATAATATGGTTGGCACGGTGGCTCAGTGGTTAGCACTACTGCCTTGCAGCGCTGGGGTACTGGGTTCGTATCTGACCAAGGACAACATCTACATTGAGTTTGTATGTTCTCCCTGTGTTTGTGTGGGTTTCCTTCGGGTTCTTCTCACACTCCATAGACATACTGATAGGGAACTTAGAATGTGGGCCCCATTGGGGACAGAGAGTGACGATAATGTCTGTAGCGCTATATAAATACATACAATAAATAATTCATGCCACTATCACTTTATTTCTTACCAAGTGCACCTGCGGAGTTGTTCTGTTAGGGGTTCTGGGAATCTCAAAGATCCGTTGATTCCTGTATTGTGGTGGTGAGACCTCAGTAAGATCTGCAGACACAGATATCAACAGACAGGAAACCAGTACTACAGACTCCGTCCATAAAATGCCAAATTACTAACCACCTGCCTATGTAACATATAGCATTTTCAGTCATTTGTCCATATTGCTTAGTGAAATATTGTTGTACACTGTATAATATAATAGCTTTCTATCATCTACTAATATCATAGCTGTATAATGCTGCAGATGCATATTCTGTATATTTCCGGCATATTATTATCTGCTGTATTTTATAATGTTAGCATACAGAATCTACTGTATATTGTAATAGCTATAATCTGCTAATATAATAGCTGTATATTGTAATAGACACACATAATAGCTGGATAGACTGAAACGATGAAGCAGCGCTGTGGCCAACGTAAGCGATGGATTCAAGCCTCCGGGGAGATCAGATTCAAGCACTCAGTCCATAAACAAACGGGAGGAAGCGGGACTCCAGCACAACAGGGATGTTTATTCACCCAGTGCGAGACTGCAACGTTTCAACTGTTCAGTGCGGTCATTTTTACGCAACAGCGATCACATACAACATGGTATAAATAGGGCAGGTGCCAATTTATACAATTAAATAAATAGCCACACAAAATGATTATATATATATATATATATATATATATATATATATATATATATCCATGATGTGATAGTATATAATTATAATAAAAATGTATTTACCTGACATTTTCATTTCCTGTAGTCCTCAGGCAGCACAGTCACAAAGCTGTACTGCTAGGACGTCTAGGAAATATCAATTCATGCTGCAAAGAAAAAAATGGGGGTTAGGCCTCATGCACATGTCCGTGCCTTTTTTTTGCGGTCCGCAAACCGCGGATCCAGCCCGTGTTGCCTCCCGCAATTTGCGGAACGGAATGGGCGCCGGCAATATAAATGCCTATTCTTGTCCGCAAAGCGCGGACAAGAATAGGACGTTATATTTTTTTAACGGGGCCGCGGAACGGCTTGGATGCGGACCCAAACAACGGTCGTGTGCATGAGGCCTTAGTCAGCAAATCCTAGTGCGCAGGTGCACGTCACAATGACTGAAAGCGCAAAAGCAAACACAATGCAACAGCACTCCGCAAACACAATAATAAAGTAAATACAATCATGCCAAACTCAGTATAGAAAATATGCTAATGCTAAGTTATAAATGTAAGATTCTTGGCAAATACATTTTGTACAAAATTATTTTGCCTGTCCGCAAACGTCAAGGCGATCTCTTTAGGACAGGACCCTAAAACTAAATACTTCATCCACTGGTGCTGTATTAGCCTCCATTGAATTCAGGGAATGCAGGTTCCACATGCATGCTGAACCCACTCTGTATTTTACCTCTCCTAGTGCCAAATGGTCTCTAATAAATGTAGGGAGAGCAGGCTACAGCTTTATACTTACACTGATTAAAATCAGCCTATGGGTGTGGCTGACTCCATTGGTTGTGCACTAATTAATCTGTCTGCCCCATTGGCTGATTTTAATTAGTGCAAGTATAAAGCTTTGTCCTGCTCTCCCTGCGTTTATTGGGGTTTCATTTGCATATTCAAAACAGGAATGACGTCCCATATAAATTACGTTCCCATGCCCATAGCTTCGACCATACCACACATGACAGAAGAAAATGGTGCGCAAGAGAAACAAGCATTTCGAAGATGAAATGTGGGATCAACCAAGGTGTATATGACGAAAAGAGGGAAAGCGTATCACATGACGGGTCATATGTCACGATATCTCCCACATGATGTGAAGAAACGGCACCTGCGCACCCAAAAGACAGTGTCATTCAAGGTAGTGCTAGCTCAAAGAGACCGGAGGGACCCACAAATATTGGAGGGGCACCGCTCACTAGAGGCGCATCAGTCACTGTCAATGTGTATATCACAACCATCTGCATCCGGTTGTATGATCTTTAACATAGCCAAGACGGATCTGTCATGAACACCATTGAAAGTCAATTGGGAAAGATCCGTCCCCATTGACTTGCATTGTGGGTCATGCCGGATCTGTTTTGCTCCGCATCTCGTGCTGCAAAGAAAAACCGCAGTTTGCTGCGGTATGCTCTCCGGTATGGGAACGCAAACAAGAGGAACAGAATGCATTTTGGAGCATTCCAATCTGTTTAGTTCAGTTTTGTCCCCATTGACAATGAAAGGGGACAAAACGGAAGCGTTTTTCTCCAGTATTAAGATCCTATGACGGATCTCAGTACCGGAAAAGAGAAACGCTAGTGTGAAAGTAGCCTGAGACAATTTAATTATATACTATCACATCATGGATTCGTTTTTTTTATATACGGTATATATAATCATGTTTTTTGTGGATATTCATTTAATTGTATTAATTTGCTTAAATTGACACCGGCCCTATTTATACCATGTTGTATGTGATCGCTGTTGCTTGAAAAAGACTGCATTGAGCAGCTGAAGCGCTGCTGTCTGACATTGGGTGCACGGACATCGCTGCTGCGCTGCGCTCTTCTGGTGTAATAAGCACATATAATAGCTGTGTATTGTAGTAGGTGCACTTCATGTACTGTGATATATAATCTGTATATAATCTACAGCAGTATTTAGGAGTATTACACCCTGCTCAAATTAATTTTATCAAAGTGCCACCAAGGCTGTGATCATATATCGTGCTGTACATAGAGAGCCCGGCATTAAAACCGTGAAATATCACCTTAGAGATATGGTGTGGACCCCCTAGAATACACATACCGTACTACAGATTTGGAATCTAAGATTGTATTATATAATGGTTGCACTTTATTTACTGCACATTTTAATATCTCCTGTATATTAGGTGTATATTGTAATAGATGCACATAGTCTAGTTATAACAGTCATATTATATACTCTATAGAATCTGTCGTATATTATAATAGTTACATAATTTTTAGTGTGTATTATAATACTGGCATACTATCTGTTGTATATTACCCTATATTATAATAGCTTTTGAAATCTTTCTGTTAGGTCGCTCTATTATCTGCTGTATATTCTACTTTCTCAATATTATCTAGTGTATATTACAAGACCTCTTTCACACGGACGAGTTTTCCGTGCGGGTGCGATGCGTGAGGTGAACGCATTGCACCCGCACTGAATCCGGACCGATTAATTTCTATGGGGCTGTGCACACGAGCGGTGATTTTCACGCATCACTTGTGCGTTGCGCTAAAATCGCAGCATGCTCCTCTTTGTGCGTTTTCAAACGCAACGCAGGCCCCATAAAAGTGAATGGGGCTGCGTGAAAATTGCAAGCAAGTGCAGATGCGGGGCGATTTTGACGCACGGTTGCTAGGAGACGATCTTATTATTATTTTCCCTTATAACATGGTTATAAGGGAAAATAATAGCATTCTGAATACATAATGCATAGTCCAATAGGGCTAAAAGGGTTAAAAAAAAAATGTAACTCACCTTAATCCACTTGTTTGCGCAGCCCGGCTCCCAAACATGCCGATTTTTCTCACGCGGGTGCAAAACGCATTACAATGTTTTGCACTCGCGCGGAAAAATCCTGCGACACACCCGCATCTTATTCGGGCCAAAAACATGACGTCTGTGTGAAAGAGGCCTTATAGCTGAAGGCTGTGCGCTGTATATTGCAATTAGAGATGAGTGAAGTTTTGTGAAAATCGATTCGACTGCTTCGCCGAATTTTACAGAATAATCCCCATTGTGACAAATTACTTCGTAACAAAGCGCATTTCTTTGTAAGTAGTGGGTGCAATGACGGGGAGCGGCGATTGTACCCTTCAGATGCCACGTTCATACATGATCGTGGCATCTGATATACATTACAAAGTGTAAAAGAAAAGAAAAAATAATAATCCTCATCTGATCCATTTGCTCACGACGGGTCTCCCGCCGCCATCTTGATTTGAAGGTCTGGCGCGAAATCTTGCTAGCCGGCGTGGTGACGTCATACTTTGCCACACAGGATTTTAGCCGAGATCTTCAATCGGGATGGCTGTGGGCACCCCGTCGCGAGAAAATGGATAAGGTAAGCATTATTTTTGTATTTATTTTTTTAACACTATTTCGGGTTAAATCGATTCCCTACCGCTAAGCACGAGTAAATTCGGCTTCGCAGCGAATCAGATTTATCCTGAAATTCGGATCGAAGTCGACTTCATGGACTTCGATGTGCTCATCACTAATGGCAATGAATGCTGTATTATAATACTGACATAAAATACTACTGTCTATAAAGTGTGGTGTATTATTGTCGCTGGTCTAATCTTTGTCAGGTGGATTTAACCAAAGACCTTGCCCACTGGGAGAAGCTGACATCGGATGAGAAGAGCTTTATTTCCCATATTTTGGCTTTCTTTGCTGCTAGCGATGGCATCGTTAACGAGAACCTGGTAGGTTTTAGTGTTATCACACGCGTTTTCTTTCTATATGTTACTCTAGTCTTCTGGCCATTCATCAGTCATAGTACTGACAAGAGACCCTCATGCTGTGAGACCCTTTATACTTACCTAGAACACGCACATATTGCATTGTCACTTTGGGCCGTACTTCCCCCTATATTAGCCGAAGCGGACTTGGTGCATCCATATATGAAATGGTCACCCATTCATTTGAATGGACGCCTTGCAATACTACTTTTCCCCAGCAGTGGCTGCTGCAGGATAAATGTAGGACTGCTTCCAGCACTTGGACTCATGGCAATCTGCTGGTGACCAGTACTTTTGAGAAGACATTTTCCAGTCCAGAGAACCCCTTTAGTGGCACTGGTTACATGTTCAGTACATTCTTCCATGTTCTGTAAGCCCAGATGCTACTCTGTAATGTTTGGACTGAGTGATACATGACATTTCTCTGTGCTCCTCAGGTGGAACGATTCAGTCAGGAGGTCCAGATACCAGAAGCTCGATGTTTTTATGGCTTTCAGATTCTCATTGAGAACATCCACTCTGAAATGTACAGCCTGCTCATCGAGACGTACATCAAGGATCCTCAGAGTCGGTACGGAGAGATTAGTCAGGGGATACACAGAGCACTACTACTAGAGCCTTTGGTCAGAAGTATACCTTGGGAAGACTTCCCTACCTATCCCTCCGATGGAAGGCTCTTCTACTGGCCACTGAGATAAAAAAAAAAAAAGTGTATTGTGCAGTATATTTTATGTTTATATATTTTTTGCTGTGTCCCACTTTATAGGAAGCACTCTACTGCACAGTAAAAGAAACAAAAAAAAAAAAAGATACCAATGCATGCCATTGTGGATACGTTTCATGTATATGCCCTTAGCGTTCCTTGCCATATATGCCAACGTAGGCTTTAGACACATTGGGAAAGATTTATCAACCCCACACAGAAATCTGCCAAATGGGTTTGTGACTTTTTAAAGCGGCTCTGTCACCTGGATCAACCCTATTAAACCAGACATACTGGCTGGTAGGGCTGATCATGCTGAATAAAACCATACCTTTCTTTTGTCTGTACATTAAACGGCTGCAGAGAAATCTGCGTTTTTATTCATATGCAAATGATCAATTCGAGCACTCGGAGGCGGGGCTGAATATTCTGAGCACCGCTCTGCACACGCCCCCTCCCCTTGACAGACAAGGCTAGATATGCCGAGGGCAGAGCTGTGTCCTGGCTGATACATCTCTACTGTATATATGTGTATTATACTCTTTTTACTATAGTTTCACCGCACTGCAAATCTACATATCACTGCTTTATTCACAAGCACAATGTATGATTATAACGACACCAGTGATATGTGTTAGTTTATAAACATAGAAAACCATGCGTCTCTATGTGGCAATGTTATAGCTTAGTGGTATAGTGACCTGCCTTCAAGGGGTTCTGCAGTTTGTTTAAATTGATGATCTATCCTCCGATCAGCTTCTATATAATGCACATATATACAGTAGATGTGTATCACCTAGGACACATATCTAGCATATCGGCATATCTAGCCCTGTCAATCAAGGGGAGGGGGCGTGTGCAGAGCACAGAGTGCTCGAATTGCTAATTTGCATATTAATAAAAACGCATTTCTCTGAAGCTGGTTTACCATATAGACAAAAGAAAGGTACAGTTTTTCAGCATGATGCCCCCTACCAGCCAGTATATAGGGTTAATCCTGGTGACAGAGCCTCCTTACATGCCATTTGCACAAAAATGTTTGCACAGATGGTATTTTACTGCCGTCCATGTCACTTTTTGAAAAGGACATGGCATGATGTGGGGTGACACTTCATCCCGCTTCAATTTATTATCATTTACGCTAATTTCCTGCCATAAATGATGACTAAAATCTTCTCCAGCTAAGAGCTGGCATACATTTCTTTCCAGGCACACGGACTGCCAGAGATCCCGAAGAGGACCTGTCACCGCTCCTGACAGGCCTGTTTTAATAGCGTCATGCATCCCCCATGTAATAACAATTCTGGAGCATCTATTCTCATGTCTGTATGTTGTGCGGTTCCTTTAGTATTTCTACTAGAAGTTAGGAATGAATTGCTAGCAGTCTGCAGTAAGGGTACAGAGGGGAGGTGACCAGTTGGGGGGTGTACCTGCTCAGTCTGAAAATGGCAGCACTGATTGTATAGAGATTGTCTGTGCAGGTACACCCCCCAACTGGTCACCTCCCCTCTGTACCCTTACTGCAGACTGCTAGCAATTCATTCATAACTTCTAGTAGAAATAATAAAGGAACGGCACAACATACAGACATAGGAATAGAGGCCCCAGAATTGTTATTACATGGGGGAGGCATGACGCTATTAAAACAGGCCTGTCATGAGTGGTGAGGTGTGTGCCTCGTCATAAACTAAGTGCTTCCTCCGGCAGGGCAGGGGATATCGTAGGCTATAATTGGGCAAACGATTCACTGCTGGTGCATGCGCACTTCGCTCGACGATGCCATTACCTGTAGTCCGCACGGGTGCAGACTACAGTGTGTAGTGCGCACGCGCGGGATTTTAAACAGGCTCAGGGATCACGTCAGCGCGCCACTCTTAAATATATTATATTAGAGGCGGCGCTGGACTCAGGAAGGCGGCGCTGGGCACCGGACCAAGGGGTGCGGCTGGGCACCAAGTTAGGAAAGGACATCCCATTGGGCACCTCATGGAAGTCAGTAGCATATCCCTAAAATCGATTTTAGAAATAAATAAATCAAGACTATTAGTTAATAAGGGCATCATTTAATACAGCTCAGGGAGACCTACAAGTAGCTATGTTTTACTGTAAGGGGTAAAATGTGGTGACAGAATCCCTTTAAGTACATATTTAAAGTAGGAAGGACCTATATATCACCAAAACAGAACACAAAAATAAACAAAATGTAATTTTTATATGACTCCGTGGGCCTCCAATGTGGTGGCATACCAGTTGTAAAGGCCACAAATCAGAGGCCCAACTACTTATTTGGGCCTCCAATTAATGCACCTCTAGTGGCCAGTAAACTGGTCCCCCCCCCCACATAAAGGTCAACCAAACCACCTCTGGTGAGGATCCAGTGGCCACTTTTTGCAATACCCTGCAGCGATTCGATTTATACTGGTCCCACTTGATCCCGCTGCTTCCTCTATACTGTAGGGTATATTAATTAGAGGGCGCTAACAGCTATTAATATGTGCCAAAGTTTTTTATTTTTTGTCAAGCTGATCTGAACTAGGGGTAAGGGGCACATTCACATCACCGCAGACATATTTTTGACTGCCCCTGAGGGTGTGAATCTCTCTTCTCTCCCCTTCCTTCATATAATTTCAGACCCAGGATTCCTGCCTGACACTAACTGTAACGGCTATCTGCCCTAATAGGTGGTCACATATTGTCTGACTTAAGACCCTGTTGTAAGCTCGACGCGTTTCGCTAAAAGCTCATCAGGAGCATTAGATCTCATACAGGACAGACAAACAAACATAAAACCGTCCGCATGGTGTATCCAGGCATCGGCGCTAGGGTGGCCGTAGGTACGGCCGCTGCAATCAGCTGTTTAAATGGGGAATGCCCCTCCTCATCCTGGGGTGTAACATGCCGCTGTAAGCGAATAGGAGGGCTGCGGGCGTGTCCACAGCGCGGGGGATCCCCGCCCACCACAGCTGCCGTCACGCACAGAATGACAAGTGCTTGGTATACAAGGACCGATCGGCAGTTGTATTAGGCTGAGTTCACACGACAGTATGTCCATTTCAGTGTTTTGCGGTCCGTTTTTCACGGATCCGTTGTTCCGTTTTTTGCTTCCGTTGTGGTTCCGTTTCCGTTCCGTTGTTCCGTTCCGTTTTTCCGTATGGCAAATACAGTATACAGTAATTTCATATAAAAAATTGGGCTGGGCATAACATTTTCAATAGATGGTTCCGCAAAAAACGGAACGGATACGGAAGACATACGGATGCATTTCCGTATGCATTCCGTTTTTTTGCGGGCCCATAGACTTTAATGGAGCCACGGAACGTGATTTGCGGCCAAATATAGGACATGTTCTATCTTTAAACGGAACGGAAAAACGGAAATACGGAAACGGAATGCACACGGAGTACATTCCGTTTTTTTTGCGGAACCATTGAAATGAATGGTTCCGTATACGGACCGTATACGGTGTAAGAAAATCATGTCTGTATCCACACATACATGTATATATATATTCAGCCTTATATGCTTGTATTAAGATATGCAGAGTTCTTCTTTAAAGGAAATATTCTATACTCTTATAACACCATATCTAGTAACACAAGCTAACAGGAAATAGCTGTCTGAAGCTCAAAACTGCATGGCTAGAAAGAGATATGCATGCTTTGCAAAAGAATGCCACATTTATGATGAAGGTACCTGGAGAGAAAACTGCTGAATGCATGACATCATAACTGCAGAAACATATATACTCATATATACCTTTGTACGCATATATCTAACATGTGCATTAGACATATATTTTACACTTACTGCAATATGGGTTTGTATATTGACGTTCACATTGGGTTTAGATAAAGTGAAGGACGTTCTATCAGGTAAATGTTGGTACGAAATAAACCAAGATAATTCCGCGAAATATTTGAACAAAGCGAAGGTCGACAAACATGGTGGTTAGATATCTAAATTCTAAGAATAATAAGTGCGTCACATATGTACCTTGTTTCTAAGAATTACCATGACTTTTTTTACTTTGTTTGAATAAAGATGTCCTTGGAAATTCGCTACCTGATTGGATGTAACGTAGGGCAGGTCTATATTGGTTTGCGGTTTGAAGCTATAAATTGTCTACGATGTCTAAATAAAGGAGCAACCATTTTATACCTATCAACGTGTATTGGTCTTCAGTGGTTGTCCGGCCGGTGATTCACCCACAGACAAACCAGGAGCTCCTTTCAATTGGTAGCAGAGGATGGTTCACTGACTATCCAGGTGAGTAATAATTTCTGCCACTATTTGTGTTGGTTGGAATGTTTCTCTCCTGGATACGGTGGATATCTAATGTATACTGGATGGCAGGTTAGTTGATAGGTTAGTTTAGTGTTCATATGACTGTGGGACAGACACGAGGCAGCACTCAGTGTTCTGCGTATCCTGATAGGAGCGGCGTCTCCTATAGGCACAGTGGTTGGCAGGGGATGTTGTTCCAGGAACATACATCATATTGATGGCAGGGAATTTTCCGAATGTAGAATTAGTCTCTTCGGACGTTGGCAGGGATTTTACAAGTGGGAATTAGTCTCACTTGACGGTTTATTGAGTTACAGGAAGGATAACTCTGGATTTATGTGAAACAAGGAAACAAGGTACCAGGAATATATGTAAAGGAATACATATGATACAAAGGAAAAAGTGAGGGAAACGCATACATCTCAATGCAGATGTTGGTTTCTAACTCACTAGGATTGTCTGTGGAGTGAATTGTTTATAGAACATAACTGTACGGTTATAACTTGGAAGGTGACATTGATTACTGCAGTCTATTAAGTCCATAAATGGTGTTGCCCATATTAGAAATTCTACACGTGTGATAAGAATATTGTACTGGTGGAAGATCTGATTGTGCTGGCTTAATTGATCCTCAACAATACTAACACAATTACTTGCTGCTATTTTTACGCTGCTATTTCCACCTCACTGTTTGCTGCTCAAATATATATATATAGAGTTTATTGTCAATTGCATTAAGCATTATGGGTAACAGCGTGGGAAAGGATCTGGATGGTGAGCCAGAGACCAGACCCACACCGTTACATTTTGTGTCAGGCACCTGTGGGATTAGTGCAACTGATCCATTTTGGGCAAATATCTGTGACCGTAGTCAGCAACTGTGTATTACGCAGATCAGCAATGTAGGTCCTCGCAATGAAGGGGACTGGGAGGAGGTTAAAAAAATGGTGGGGCTTCACCCTAAATATAACTATCCAGCCGGTGCCTGGGATGAAAATTATATGAAAACATGTTTTAAAAAATGGGAGAAAGCATTAAAAGAGTATAGGAAGAGATTTCCACCAACCCATCACATATACTTAAAACAGGATAAGGGGACAGTGAGTAAAAAGGAAGAAGTTCCATGGTCAGAAATTCTGCCCTCCTTACCAGATAAACCACCGGCATATGACGTGACGGTATTAGAACCAGAAAAGGCACCACTCCCAGCTGTCTCTACGGAGGACATGCTACAAGACCCTTATGATAAGGTCCCCTGTCCAAAACAAGCAACCGCACCAGAATTATTATTATTTTCTGGTGAAAACCAAAAGAGAACCGGACTGTACCCGGATTTGGGAGATAGATTCCCTTTTGAGTACTGCAGTTATAGTGGCAGCAGCACTTAGGGAACAAAAAGATGTGGCTCCACAAGTCAAAGAGGCTCAGGAAAGGAGAAAGGAATATAGAAAAAGTATGGACATTTATGTACAGGAGTACCGGAGGGTAAAAAAGGACTGGGAAACCAGAGCTCAGGAAGAATACGGTAGGAGAACTGAAACACAGATAGAGGCAGACAGTTTAGAACATGGAACGCCCCTGGCAACCTCCACCCCTAGAGTAACTGGAGTGATACAACCCCTGGCAGACAAATTTTCCAAACTCGCTATAACACCTGAGGAAGGGGATAAGAAAGGCACACAACTACAGCTCCCCATGATCACTGTAGGTGACACTGAAGTCCATATCCCTCTTCCTTTAGGATTAATGAAAGAACTGAAGGATATGTGTCCCAATCCAAAAAAGGACCCTAGAGCAGCAGCTATGTTTCTGCAGAAGTATACTGCAGGGAGCCAATTAACAATGGAGGATATTCAGATAATACTCTCAGCCATAGACCCAGACACTGGCTCCCAAATCGATGCAGACGAGATAAAAAAGGCATCAGAAAAGGAAGTTAGGGATGCAGGACAGGAAGTTAGCCGCCCCAATGTTTGGAAAAAGTTTTGGGATAAGATAGGAGTAGAATGGATGAAAAGATACAAAGGAGATTCAGGCTTACACACAATGCTAAATACAAAACAAGAGCCGAAAGAGGATTTTTATAGTTTCTGTAAGAGACTGTTGGATCTCTACAGTAGTACAGGGATGAATGCACCTGAATTGTTCAAGACTACATGTATGAATAATGGGGACCCTAAGACAACGCAGCTAATAAAATTAGTGAATAACGAATGGCTTACTCAATCGGTGACAGAATTTATGGAAGACATAGCAAAACGCTCAGCCTCTGGTGTTTTCAATCAAAAGGAAGGGGTATGTAAAATAGACGCTATAATCGTAATTATCAGGGCATCCCCAAAGAATACCTCCATGTGTCTATCACCCAATCCAATCGATAAAGCCACTAGGAGGAAAATACAGGAATTAAAAAGACAAAGAACTCAGAAAAAAAGTCTCCTCTCCAAGACAACTTTTAAAGAGAAGGTAATAGACACACCATCTCTCCCAAATGAGAAGGTAGAACCATTAAACTGGCCAGACCCAAGTAAGGTGCCACATCATTTCCTACTGATGCATGAATTTGGTAAACAACAGTCAGAGGGAAAAGGAGACTGTTGGGTTTGTTCACACATGCATTCAGGGGAGCACATTTATCCAATGCTAGCAAAACCTATGCGCCTTCCCTCCCTTATCAACCTAACAGATCTAGAGACAGTACAAATCACAACAACTAACAAACCATTCTTGATACAAGGGTATTCTGAGCCTCCAAACTTTTGTTTTTTAAATGGTCATTATTCTAGGGATGTTAAATATTTTGCTAATGCTAGATTCTGTGCAGACACAGATGTTAACTTCACACTGTTGGACATAGAAAGCTATATTACAAATCAAACAGTGGACATAAAAGGGCTCAATACAGTCGCCATTGCCGATGCTGATGAAAGAATAGAGAGAATGTTTCAGTACAATCTTACAGAATGTCCAGCTTATAAGCCCCAGGTCAATCAAGACCCATTAACCTCTTGGTTGAAGCGAGTAAACAAAACGGACATTAGGTATGGAAGTACTGACCCTATTAACATAGTTCAATGGATGTGTCTAATGGGGCTAAGAAGTGGGCAAAATACCTTCAGTGATGTTCCAGCACCTCGTCTACCAAAGGGCTGGGTAGTGTGTTGTGGATTATGGTGCCATACTACAATCCCTTTTCCTAAAGATCCTAGCTCAACAGGTTGGTGCACTCTGGTCCAACTCTTCCCATACATGAGTGCACAATCAGGAAAAGAAGTACAGATGGGACCAGCCCATGGGGTGCTCATTTTCCATAACACACACAGGAAAAAGAGGGCACTGACGAGCACATGGGAGAAATTTTACATGAGCATCTTAGGCCCGACAGGAACTGCAATGGCACTAGTAAGATTAGATGCCTTCCAGGAATTGGTCGAGGGATGGGTTAATATCACCACAAAAGACCTGGGGATGATAAATGAAGAAATGAGAAAAATAAGGATGGAACAGGAAGTGATTAGGCAGAGACAGGAGAGACTGATGATGGCAGTCACTGGACTATGTGATCAAACAGAAAACAAACAAATCTGTTGCATTTATTTCTCCAACTTCACCAAAGACACAAAGGACATTGAGGTACCAGATTACTATGATATAATCAACAGTCATCAAGAGGAGAGGGAGAGATTACAAGGGGCATTACATAATATGCCAGGGTCATGGAACCCTTTTGACTCATTAGGAGATTGGGCAGGAGGTATCTTTTCCGGAATTTTCAACTTCTTCAAAAAGGCAGGCATTGTTATTTTGATGACTTTGGTATTCCTACTCCTTATATATTGTCTTATAAAGTTCACAATATGGGGAATAGGAAAGACCTCTCAATTGATAAAGCGTAAGAAACCACCAGATGATTCAGGTGAATATGTCACCCTTAAAAAGGGAAGTACTCTGAAAAAGATAACTGGTGTGTGGTATAAGGAATGATCATGTGGAATGGGAATTCCATATGATCAAAGAGGGGATTGTAAGAAAATCATGTCTGTATCCACACATACATGTATATATATATTCAGCCTTATATGCTTGTATTAAGATATGCAGAGTTCTTCTTTAAAGGAAATATTTTATATTCTTATAACACCAAATCTAGTAACACAAGCTAGCAGGAAGTGGCTGTCTGAAGCTCAAAACCGCATGGCTAGAAAGAGATATGCATGCTTTGCAAAAGAATGCCACATTTATGATGAAGGTACCTGGAGAGAAAACTGCTGAATGCATGACATCATAACTGCAGAAACATATATACTCATATATACCTTTGTACGCATATATCTAACATGTGCATTAGACATATATTTTACACTTACTGCAATATGGGTTTGTATATTGACGTTCACATTGGGTTTAGATAAAGTGAAGGACGTTCTATCAGGTAAATGTTGGTACGAAATAAACCAAGATAATTCCGCGAAATATTTGAACAAAGCGAAGGTCGACAAACATGGTGGTTAGATATCTAAATTCTAAGAATAATAAGTGCGTCACATATGTACCTTGTTTCTAAGAATTACCATGACTTTTTTTACTTTGTTTGAATAAAGATGTCCTTGGAAATTCGCTACCTGATTGGATGTAACGTAGGGCAGGTCTATATTGGTTTGCGGTTTGAAGCTATAAATTGTCTACGATGTCTAAATAAAGGAGCAACCATTTTATACCTATCAACGTGTATTGGTCTTCAGTGGTTGTCCGGCCGGTGATTCACCCACAGACAAACCAGGAGCTCCTTTCATACGGACCGCAAAAAACGGCCCGCAAAACGGAAAAAAGAAACGGTCGTGTGAAAGAGGCCTTAGGCTGAGTTCACACGGGCGAGATTTCCGCGCGGGTGCAATGCAGTAGGTGAACGCATTGCACCTGCACTGAATCCTGACCCATTCATTTCAATGGGGCTGTGCACATGAGCATTTTTTTTCACGCATCACTTCTGCAATGCTTTAAAATCGCAGCATGTTCTATATTCTGCGTTTTTAACGCAGCCCTGGCTCCATAGAAGTGAATGGGGCTGCGTTAATAACGCATTGCATCTGCAAGCAAGTGCGGATGCAATGCGTTTTTCACTGATGGTTGCTAGGAGATGTTGTTTGTAAACCTTCAGTTTTTTATCACGCGCGTGAAAAACGCATCAAAACGCATTGCATCCGCGCGGAAAAAACTGAACAACTAAACGCAATTGCAGCCAAAACTGACTGAACTTGCTTGCAAAATGGTGCGAGTTTAACTGAACGCACCCTGAACGCATCCGGACCAAATCTGTCACGCTCGTGTGAACTCAGCCTTAGGAGATAGTAGCAGCATCAGTACATGTAGTGATAAGGAACCAAGGAATACATGTAAGATTAACTATATATTGCCTTGATGTGGCATTATGGATATATGAATGCATCAGTAGAGCTTAAACTGATGCATATATGTACATATTGGGCCTGCCTAGCACGTTTGAAGCAGGGTGGATAAAAATCAATGATTTAAAAAAATAAAATAAAATAAATCAGATTTTTTTTTAAATTTAAATCAGATTTTTTTTTATATAAAATGCTTTTTGAGGAAAATATATTATCATCCAAAGGTTATTCCATCATGAAATAAATATTAGATTTTTAATTATGTAGAATAAGGCTGTATATGTTTAAAGGGGTTCTGCACCTCTGGATAGATCATCAGCTTCTGATCGGCGGGGGTCCGACAGCTGGGACCCCCGCCGATCAGCTGTTTGAGAAGGCAGCGGCGCTCCAGCAGCGCCGCTGCCTTCTCACTATTTACCGCTGGGCCGCCCACCCACTGACGTCACGACTTGTATCAACTAGAGTGGGCGCGGCTAAGCTCTGTTCACTTGAATTGTTTTGGTAAATAAATTCCATTAATCCATTCACAATGTCATGCTCTTCCAGCGGTTTTTGTAAGATTATTGGGCAGTTTCTCTGCCTACAAGATATTATCACAGATGCTTGGTTTACTTTTGCAGTTCTCAAAACTGAATTTGACTCAGCAGAGATCACATGCCTCTTCTTCACAGCAAAAATGTTATAACATGAACAGAGTTGAGAAAAAGACCTTAATCCTAACTATGATTTAAATCAAGCCTTACTGACTAGTGATTTAAATCGTGATTTAAATCAGTTTGATTTAAATCAAATCCACCCTGGTTTGAAGCTTAGAGGAAAAAAATGCTATCAAAGTGACATGAGCAATAAAAGGGATGTAAAAGGTTTTAAAGATGAGACCTGGTGCGTGCATATAGTCAAATGCTATTTTGTCCAGAAATGGACTAGGATACTGGCCTGAGAAAAGAGCCAATTAAGGTGCAATCATCCTCATACAAAACACACATATACGAAATGTGTTCATTAAGACCCTCAGGCCGTACCGTTCGTAACCTAAACGTCCATTCTGCTTCCTTTTGTAGTAGTCTCTTGTCAATTTTCTAATCACTTCAATGCCCTGAAATTTTATGACATCCACTTTTCCATCATGAGTGGCACAGATGTGGCGTGCAATGGGAGTGGCGGCCTCTTTACGGATATCGTTAAGGTGTTCCCCAATCCGTCGCCGAAACTCACGTAAAGTCTTACCTACATACTGTAGGCCACATATGCACGTTGCCAAGTAGATCACACCCCTCGTTCTGCAATTAATAAATGAGAGTATTGTGAACTTCTTCTGTATCACCGTACTGGTAAAGCTGTTGCCCCGTTCAATTGCCGTACATGCCACACAACCTCCACACCGAAAAGTACCACTAGGTTGACGATTTTGCCACGTGGTAGGTTGTGGAGTTTGTTGGAAGCTGTGAGCTAATCTGTCACTTAAATTGCGGCCTTGGCGATACGTAATAGTCGGGGTGGCATCCACAAGATGTCCCACATCTGGGTCCAATTGTAAGATACCCCAGTACTGGGTAAGAACATCCCGTACCTTCTTGTGTACTTCATCAAATGTGGCGATGATGCAGATTTTTTTTTATCTGCATTTTCTCTCATTCGTGGTTCGAGCAACGTGTTGCGATTCACCGGTAGTGAGCGCTGATATGCATTCTTGAGGACCTGAGCTGGGTATCCCCTGTTTTTGAACCGATTTTGGAGGTCCTTGGCCGTCACCTTATAATCCATCACCCTAGAGCAATTCCAGCGCAATCTCAGGTATTGCCCTTTGGGGATGCCTCTTTTGAGGGCTAGTGGGTGGCAGCTGTCCCATTGTAAAAGACTGTTTGTGGCCGTGTCTTTACGAAACAGTCGTGTATTCAGGTTCCCCTTGAGATCCCTAAAAATCGTCAGGTCCAGGAACGTGATTTTGTCTTTGTGGATTTCTGATGTAAAATATAGGCCTAAATCGTTGTTATTTAGGTCTTTTACAAAATTCTCATATTCCACAGTGCGTCCTGAGCATATAATCAGCACATCTATGAAGCACAGCCACAGACTGATGTGTCTTGCCCATCTGTTAGCATCGTCAGAAAAGACCACCTCGCGTTTCCACGAGCCCAGGTAGAGATTGGCAAAAGTTGGTGCACATGGGCTTCCCATGGCCACTCCCCTGAGCTGGTGGTAAATCCGATGGTCAAACAGGAAGAAATTGCGTTCCAAAATAGATTGCAGTGATTCCAGCACAAATTTATTATGTCGCCACCTATGTGTGCCTCGTTCCTGCAAAAAGGCTGCTGCAGCCCCACACCCCTTGTCTTGGGGTATGGAGCTGTAGAGTGCCTCCACATCTAGGCCGGCTAACAAGGTGTGATCGTCAATTTGAATTCCCTCAAGCTTTTTTATCACGTCCCTACTGTCTCTAACATAAGATGGAAGAGCCAACACAAAGGGCCGCAGAACTTCATCCACATATGTGCTGATGCCCTGTGTGAGGCTCCCCACCCCAGAGACAATAGGTCTTCCCTTAAGGGGGGTTAGCCCCCTGTGTATTTTTGGAAGACTGTAGAAGCAAGGGACCACTGGGAAACAGATAGGAAAATTCTACCTCACTAATGAGTTTTTCTCCCCGGACTCTGGTAAGGATATCTTTCAGATCTCTTTGAAAGCTAACGGTAGGCTCGGAATCTAGGACTCTATAGCAGTGACTATCCCTTAGGATGTTGAGGCACATAGTTCTATATTGTTCCCCCCCCCTTGTCAGCTGGTTTTATATTGGGCAAACGTAGTTCAGAAGTGCATACTTTTGACTCTGTTGGCCCCTGTTTACATTTCTATACGTTTTTTTAGCAGGACTGAATAACATAGCACACCATACTTTTCTGTTCTGCAAAAAAAGTATAGAAACGTATACCTTTTTTTTACATTGCAGTGAATGGGAGATAGATGGAAACGTAAGACAATACGTTTCCAGCTGTTAAAGGTATCCGTTTTTATCCAGATACTTCCTACCTCCTTTGATACACTTAAAATCTTTATTTAAAAAAAAAAGGTTTCAGAAAAACGTATGAACAGAAATGTATTGAAATGTATGAACATCGGTCAAATGTATACGTAAAAAAAAAAAAGGATAAATAGCAACAAAATTGCATACGTTTCTGTACTTCTTTTACTGTATGTCTAAATGTAGCCCCTTACCTGCACGTGGCTGTCGTCTGAGCTCTCACAATGCTCGGGGGTAAGTGGATGCCAAAAATTAAACAATTACTATAAAATATTCAGAAAAAATAAGATTAATGTGCAAACGACAAGCAAATAATTTTTTAATAATTCAACATTTTAGTCTCTTTTCACATCTAGGTTGTCAGGGTGTCCGTCAGGGTTTTTTAGCCGCTTTTTAATTGCAGTATTCTTGCTGTGAAAATGATGGAAGCTCTAAAGCAGGGATGACCAACCCGTGGCTCTCCAGCTGTTGTAAAACTACAAGTCCAACCATGCCCTGCTGTATGCTGATAGCTGTAGGAAGTCTAGGCATGCTTCTGGTTGTAGTTTTGCAACAACTGGAGAGCTGCAGGTTGGCCATCCCTGCTCTAAAAGAATCTTCTGTTATGAGGTCCGAGAGCGAGACGTCACACATGGGGGGAGCCGTATGTGTGGTAAGCTGTTTACCAACCCCACCATTGGCAATTTGGGAATATTTAGATGCATTTACCAGTTCAGTGCAATTGGTGCATCTGTGAGATAGAATCACTATAAGGCCTCTTTCACACGGGCGTCATGTTTTTTGCCCGGATAAGAGGCGGGTGCGTTGCGGGAAAATGCGCGATTTTTCCGCGCGAGTGCAAAACATTGTCATGCGTTTTGCACTTGCGTGAGAAAAATCGCGCATGTTTGGTACCCAGACCCGAACTTCTTCACAGAAGTTCGGGCTTGGGATTGATGTTCTGAAGATTGTATTATTTTCCCTTATAACATGGTTATAAGGGAAAATAATAGCATTCTGACTACAGAATGCTTTGTATAATAGTGCTGGAAGGGTTAAAAATAATAAAAAAGTTAACTCACCTTCTCCTCTTGTTCGCGCAGATTCCACTCTGTTCTTTAGCTGTGGACTGAATGACCTGAGGTGACGTCAGATCACATGCTCCAATCACATGGTCCATCACCATGGTGATGGAGCATGTGATCTGACGTCATCAAAGGTCCTTTAGCCCACAGATAAAGAACAGACCGGCATCTGCGCGAACAAGAGGAGAAGGTGAGTTAACTTTTTTATTATTTTTAACCCTCCCAGCACTATTATACAAAGCATTCTGTATTCAGAATGCTATTATTTTCCCTTATAACCATGTTATAAGGGAAAATAATACAGTGAATAGACTGTCACCTAGAACCCATGCGTGAAAATCACACCGCATCCGCACTTGCTTGCGGATGCATGCGATTTTCACGCAACCCCATTCATTTCTATAGGGCCTGCGTTACGTGAAAAACGCACAAAGAGGAGCATGCTGCGATTTTCACGCAACGCACAAGTGATGCGTGAAAATCACCGCTCGTGTGCACAGCCCCATAGAAATGAATGGGTCAGGATTCAGTGCGGGTGCAATGCGTTCACCGCACGCATCGCACCCGCACGGAAAACTCGCCCGTGTGAAAGGGGCCTAAGGTGTCTGTCCCCATATCAAAGGGGGAGAAGAGTTCACAGATAATGTGTCCTCCTGCTGAGAAACTCCAACAGTTACTTGTAATTTGTGAGGAAAGCTGGCAGTAAGCATGTAATATCCCTGCAGCGCCTCCGCAGGAGGACTAAAGCATTACACAGTGCCTATTCAAATCAATGGATTGTATGCATAATGCAGGACAGGTTCTCCAGAGACAGAGAGACGCTCTTACGGTTGAACTGATCTTGAACTTTTTTCTCTCTTTAGAACTTTTTTGTTTAACGCCATTGAAACAATGCCGTGCGTTAGAAAAAAAGCGGAATGGGCCTTGCAGTGGATATCAAACAGGAAAGCCTCATTTGGTACGTATTACTAGGCTGGAGCTGCTCTCAGTTACTCTTGTGAGTTATGTAGTTATGTTCCTTACACTTTCTTTGCTTAGGAAACCATCATAAACCCTTCCTGCTCAGCGCCATGCATGTACGGTGCTGCAAGTAGGGTGGTCAGCTCGTGGCACCCTACGTGTACAGCGCTGTAATGACGCGTGAGCACTGTGTGCTCCATCACTTGCAGGTGCCAGCTTTATTATACAGCTGGCACATTGCTGTCACTGTTGGTATCAGAGTTATTTCCGATCCTGGCAGTTTAACCACCTTGATTCCATGATCAGTGCTGACCCTGGCATCTAAATGGTTACAGAGAGGGAGGTGGCTTCCTCTCTCTCACTCCATTGGACCCCTTTTTCAGTGATTGCGGGGTGCTAAGGGGATGTTATGGCAGCCAGGGGCCTAAGAATAGGTCCCAGGCCTGCCATGTACGGAGAACTATCCAAAGGCAGGGCCAGATAGGGATCATGTCAGTTAATACAGTAACTAACATAATGCACTGGAATGTCTAAGTATTACAGTATATGATCAATCAGAAGATCGCATGTTCAAGTCCCCTAGTAGGACACAAAAAAAACAAATCAAGTCAAAAAGTGGAAAAATAAAAAAGTTAATTGAAAAAACAAACGAAATATTGCCTTTTTCCATGGCCGATTCATTTACGTAAAAATATAAAGAGAAAAAAAATCCTCATATTGGTCAATGCCAAGCACGCTGATTTTATTGAGTAACCCCAATGAATAAAAGATATATAAATCATAAATATTAAAAAAAAATTGCTGCGTCCGCAATGCCATAAAATGATCACATTCTATTCTGTACAGTGAACAGTGTAAAAAATAAAAAATGCCAGTACTTTTATTTGTTCATTTTATTTGTTTATTTGTTATACAACCACCGAGAATTTCTTACCAAAATCTCACCAATGAAAACTATCACTCATCCTGCAATAACCCAGCCCTCCTGCAGCTCCAAAGACTAAAAAAATACAAATTCTGGGGTCAAAAAATTCAAAAGTAAAAAAGAAAATGGAAAAAAAAAAAAGAGGATTTTAGTATTGGTGTAATCATGTTGACCTACAGAATTTAGTTATCATATCACTTATGCTGTATGGTGAACTCCATGAAAAGAAATCCCAGAAAACAATGACGGAATTGCTGTGGTAAAAAAAAATGTCAAATTCTACCGGGTAGCTCCAAATAATGCCATAATAAAAAACAAGCGCTCATACGGCTATGCTGACAGAAACACAATAAAGTTATAGCTACTGAAATAAAGAAGCATCAATTTTTCTAATATTTTAAGTACCAAACTAGGCGCGTTCCTATTGGGTGAAAATTAGACTAGTGAGATTAGGAGGACCTTATATACTGAGATTTATTATACTATATATACCCATCAGAAGAACCCCATCTGTAAATGTAGATGTACTGGGACCAGTGTGCAGCATATTTTGGTTATCTTGCACATTTTCGTGGTTCTCTGTGGCCAATAAAATATCCTTAGGCTACCTGCAGACGGTGCGTATTTATATGCAGAAAATATGCATGAAACCAACATAAAAAATGCAACAAAAAACAAACATAAATCCACATTGTTTATCATGTTTTTTGTGCAGTTTTTATGTGTTTTTTGTTGCAGATTTAGTTTATTTTAACAGCCCCATTAAAGTCTATGGGGAAAACCAGGTACATAAGGTGTGGAATTGCACAAGCAATTGAGTCACTGCGGGCGGGTCAGTTTCCCTGTGTACAAAATACACAATTTGGCAAATCTTAGAAAGCCGCCGGACTAAAAAGCCTGACATGCAGTAATTTTAGTCCGGCGGCCTTTCTCCGTGCAGCGCCGTGCTGCGCCGGAGCTCCGCCCCCGTCCCCATTATAGTCAACGGGGACGGAGCGGCGGCACGGCGAAATAGCCGCAGGACGGATCCGACATGGTGAACAGCCTGTCGGATCCGTCCTGCCGCAAGTGTGAAAGTACCCTTAATCAGGTTGGGATCAAATACCAAATGATACAATTATCAGCTGATGAATACTATTGATTATGGATATTGATTTTTGTTTTTATTACTAATCATGGACATTTTTTCAGAGGGTAATGGACACTGATTTTTACAGCAATTATGTTCATTGAAATATGAATTATTAAGACCTGATTAGGATCTAGAAGGGCAAGGATTATTTTTATATTCTTATTTTTATTTTATTTTAATACTTACATTTTATATTGTGTTTTGATATTTTATATTATTTGATGTATATTGACCAACACAATCAGTGAGATGGCATAGTTGCGTTGATTGCATAGATGGATATTTGATGCGGTGGACTCCAATTCCCCCCAACGTATTGGAATAGCACCTACCACGGGAGTATATTCATATTGGGGCAGAAGAGAAAACACGCCATCAAATACATCTAAGTTGGTGATTTTCTTAGTGTACAAGTTGGCCGGTCAACAAGATTGATCAAAATCATATATTGTTAAGGGGGTATTCCCATCACAATGATCACTGTTATAATAATCTGTTAATGATGTGCCAGTGATCATTTTTGTAAATATATTGTATTGGCAAATTCCCACCCTTCTTGATAAAATTCTTTCCTCCCTACCTCATTGTTGTCATATGGTATCCCATATCGCCTCCCGAATTCATGGGCCGCGCTTGCGCAGAAGACACTTTATTTTCACCCAGCCGGCCGTTCATTGCAGTCCTGAACGCGTGGGCTGCCGCGCATGCGCAAGGCTTATTTCTTCAGTGCCGTGTCTCATACAGAGCCGCGCATGCCCTGTATGCAGCGCGGCTCTGTATGAGACGCGGCACTAAAGAAATAAGCTTTGCGCATGCGCAGCAGCGTGAGCTCTCAGGACTGCAATGAGCGGCCGGCTGGGTGAAAAAAAATATGTCTTCTGCGCAAGCGCGATCCAGGGATTTGGGAGAGAAGCGGTGGCCATAGGAGACACATGAACCGGCACGCAAGGAGTGTGATGTCATAAGGAGGCGTTGCGCAGCCTTAGAAGCAGGAATCCAGGAAGTGAACAGCAGAGCTGGCTGCAGGTGAGGACGAATTAGCAAGATGGGAATACCCCTTTAAGATATATAAATGGTTTGGACTCCTGCACTCCATGAATATAAACCATCTCTATAGGATTGACAGGAGAACACACCTTGTGGTTCATAGTTTTAGTTTTTGATTTGATACAATAAATTATTTTCGTTTCGGTACAACTCCTCTTGACAGATTGGCTGTTTAATACAAGATACACAACATTTTCCTTTCTGAACGTAGGGGTGTTCCTAAACAGAGCACCTATATCCAGTGATCATCTGGAGAGTCGCTATCTATTTCCATGTCTCTCATGTTGTGTTCATTATAGGAGAGAGAATTGTTGCGTTTGCCGCTGTAGAAGGGATCTTCTTCTCTGGATCTTTTGCCGCTATTTTCTGGATGAAGAAGAGAGGTCTGATGCCCGGACTCGCCTTCTCCAATGAACTGATCAGTCGGGATGAGGTAACATCACATCTCCATAAGAGATCCTGACTAATGAAAATGTGATGTAATACGTGGGGCAATGTACCCCCCCCCTTACTGCTATGCATAAGAATATTAGAAGTCCATGACCAGAGAAAAGCATAAAGTTGCAGGCTGTGAGCATTTATAAAGGCCTGAGGTGACTTCTAATCATCTTAATGATTTATCGTCAGGAGTACGTTAATCCTTAACCAGGAATTGATAAAAATCTGTGATTTCAAGGAACTGCAGGTAGATAGATACCTGTAAGGCTGGGTTCACACCTGAGCGTTTTTACAGTGCGTTCCTACGCGCTGTAAAATGCTCAACAGGCAAAAAACAATGTTTCCCTATGGGCATGGTTCTTACCTGAGCGTTTTACAGCGCGTACGAACGCGCTGTAAAACGCCTGCGCCCCAAGAAGTACTATCTGCCATCGGGTGCAACAAATGATTGGCCTCAGCAGCCATGTGTCCTCAAACTGCTTCTTGAGGACACCTCACTGCTAAGCCCAGGCATTGGCTGCAATTGCACATGTGACCCGGTTCATGCAGAAGTTTGAGAGACGAGTCTGAAAGATCAGTGAAGAGAGGGAACCAGAACCAGACGGCAGGGACTAGGTGAGTATGAATTTCTCCACAGATCCCGATGGCTGGGGACAGATAAAAAAAAAAAAAAAAGACTGGAGAACTCCTTCAAGCTGGCCATACACATTAGATTCATGTTGTCCAAGCCCACCAATTTTGGCAGGACTGTCCGGCCATCTGTATGGGGGTATCCTTATTCTCCGCCCAATGGCAGATATTGAGGAGAGGAAGCCAGATTGTTGGATCTCGGCATACACAATTCTTTTACTCCTGGGGCGAATAAACGACCGTCTGGCAGCAGCTTCCACCCTTCTCGCCATTTAGAAGACACGCATACTTTGCTGAACCAAGTATGCGTGTATAACGGGGCGTTCATGAGCTGATCTCTGAATATGCGCCTGGAAGGAATTGCTCCAAATGTTTTTCCCCTTATCTAAAACAAATTTCCTTACATTTTAATTTTTTTTTTTTTGCATTTTTACAGTTATTCCTGTACATGTAATATCTGACATTTTCATCCTCAGGGTTTACATTGTGATTTTGCATGTTTAATGTTTCGCCACCTGGTGAATAAACCCACACAAGAGCGAGTCACCAAGATCATAGTCAGCGCGGTGAGGATAGAACAGGTAATGCGTTTTCTGATTAATACTGAATATTATACCCATGTATCACAGAGCTCAGCTTCTCTCCATGATGCCCTGCTGTCAGATAGAGCAGCAGAAATCACTTGACAGGTTTGTTATAATATACGGTAGTTTGCAGTTTACCGATAATTGCTGCGTTATACTTGCAGCTTGATATAATGACAGGTCCAGTTGATGCCCAACAGTTCGCAGTAGACCTTAAGTGCTGCCCATGCCACCCTCTAATAGCACTCTGCGACGCGTGGTGATATCCTTTAAGCTCTAGTTTTAGACTTATGCCGTCTGGCTCCGCTTTGGGGTACATGCCATGATAATGTCTACAGCAGTTCCACCATTGTATTTTGGGTTTTGCCCTAACAAAAAAGGACATGGGGCACATTTTATATGCCAGGCAAAAGTTATTTGGAGTAAGAGGCACTGAATTTATTTTGGCTTTTTAGTGCTATAAGCCAGCGTAGATTTCAGCTATAATTTACGCCAATTTTTTGGCAATTGCTCAAGTGTTTCAGAAATTCTCAAACAGTTGCACATTTTTACTGCAATAAATGGCACGCACCAAAGTTTGCAACTTTCTCATGCCAGAAAACCGAAGCACAGGCCATGAAACATTTAAGACCATCACTTGTTTTAGTGTAGTCCTATTCCAAGAGCCAGAGCGTTTTTATTTCTCCCTCAGCGTATGAGGGCTTTTTCTTGCACAATGACATGTATATGACTTTTTGCTTACTGTTTTTTGGTAGATGAGCCGAGCAAAAAACAGCAACTCTCACATTGTTTTTTATGTTTTGTACGCTGTTCATCACGCAGGATAAATAATGTGTTCATTTTATAGGAAGGGTCGTCACACATGTGGCAACACTAATTGTGCATCGTTTTATTATGGAAAAAAAATATATTTTTTACTTATGCATTAGGTTGTATTATGGTTGTCTGCTTAGGCACAGCATTACAGGCTTTCATCCTTTGTTAGCCCCACCAACACCTCACAATCACATTGCAGGACGCCAGTGGACTTACAGAGGGAGCCCCCTTCGTCTGTAAAGTCACTTGGGTGTCATGGACGGTGTTGGCCGTAGCATTTAAGGGTTTAAACAGCTGCAGTCGGAGTAAACGTAGCTCCTGAGCCTGTGCTATACACACAATACATGCATCCTAGGCCAGGGCTATACACAGACGTTTTGTGGCGTGACAGTTGCAGTACATATTGAATATCATGTACATTGCATGATTCTGTTATCTACTATTGTTAACCCCTTAAGGACACATGACGTATCGGTACGGCATGTTTCCCGAGTCCTTAAGGACACATGACGTACCGGTACGTCATGTGTTGTTCCGATCACTGCCGTGCGGCCGGCTGTGATCGGAACAAGGTGCCTGCTCAAATCATTGAGCAGGCACCTCGGCTAAATGCGCGGGGGGGTCCCGTGACCCCCCCATGTCCGCGATCGCAACAAACCGCAGGTCAATTCAGACCTGCGGTTTGTTGCGCTTTCTGCAGTTTCTGATCGCTGCGGTCCCTGACCGCGGCGATCAGAAACTTTAGTGTGGCGAAAATATATATTTATCACCCCCCCTGCACCTCTGAATGATTTTAGCCCGGTGGGAGGTGCAGGGGGGGTGTTGCGGGCGGTGGGGGCGGTGCGGGAGGCGGGCGGTGCGGCAGGCGGGATCGTGATCCCCCGCCCGCCTCCTATTGCGTAATCGTTGGTGTACAGTGGGTATACCAGGGTGCCAGCACATTGCTGGCACCCTGGTATAAACGGCTGACATCGGTGATGCGATGTCAGCCGTTTAACCCTTTCCATACAGCGGTCCGTACGGACCGCTGTATGGAAAAAGTTAACAGTAAGAGGGAGCTCCCTCCCTCTCCGATCGGGGGGCTGCAGTGCCTTTGCAGCCCCCCGATGGAGAGGGAGAGAGCCCCCAGACAGCCCCCCCAGAGCCCCGTCCTTACCCTTCCCCGTCTGCGCAGTTCTGACCATAACTGAGCAGACGGGGAAGGTTCCCATGGCAACAGGACGCCTGCTCAGGCGTCCTGCTGTCCATGGTGCTGAACAGATCTGTGCTGAAAGCATAGATCTGTTCAGTGTAAGTAAAATATAGTACAGTGCAATATATATTGTACTGTATTATACAGACATCAGACCCACTGGATCTTCAAGAACCAAGTGGGTCTGGGTCAAAAAAAAAGTGAAAAAAAGGTAAAAATCAAAAAACACATTTATCACTGATTAAAAATTAAAAAAATAAAATTCCCTACACATGTTTGGTATCGCCGCGTCCGTAACGACCTGATCTATAAAACGGTCATGTTACTTTACCCGAACGGTGAACGCCATAAAAATAAAAAATAAAAAACTATGATGAAATTGAAATTTTGTCCACCTTACTTCCCAAAAAAAGGTAATAAAAGTGATCAAAAAAGTCGCATGTACGCCAAAATTGTAACAATCAAACCGTCATCTCATCCCGCAAAAAATGAGACCCTACTTAAGATAATCGCCCAAAAACTGAAAAAACTATGGCTCTTAGACTATGGAAACACTAAAACATCATTTTTTTTGTTTCAAAAATGAAATCATTGTGTAAAACTTACATAAATAAATAAAAAGTATACATATTAGGTATCGCCGCGTCCGTATCGACCGGCTCTATAAAAATATCACATGACCTAACCCCTCAGGTGACCACCGTAAAAAAATAAAAATAAAAACGGTGTAAAAAAAGCCATTTTTTGTCATCTTACGTCACAAAAAGTGTAATAGCAAGCGATCAAAAAGTCATATGCACCCCAAAATAGTGCCAATCAAACCGTCATCTCATCCCGCAAAAAATGAGACCCTACTTAAGATAATCACCCAAAAACTGAAAAAACAATGGCTCTTAGACTATGGAGACACTAAAACATTTTTTTTGTTTTAAAAATGAAATCATTGTGTAAAACGTACATAAATAAAAAAAATTGTATACATATTAGGTATCGCCGCGTCCGTGACAACCTGCTCTATAAAATTACCACATGATCTAACCTGTCAGATGAATGTTGTAAATAAAAAAATAAAAAACGCTGCCAAAAAAGCTATTTCTTGTTACCTTGCCGCACAAAAAGTGTAATATAGAGCAACCAAAAATCATATGTACCCTAAACTAGTACCAACAAAACTGCCACCCTATCCCGTAGTTTCTAAAATGGGGTCACTTTTTTGGAGTTTCTACTCTAGGGGTGCATCAGGGGGGCTTCAAATGGGACATGGTGTAAAAAAAAAACAGTCCAGCAAAACCTGCCTTCCAAAAACCGTATGGCATTGCTTTCCTTCTGCGCCCTGCCGTGTGCCCGTACAGCGGTTTACGACCACATATGGGGTGTTTCTGTAAACTACAGAATCAGGGCCATAAATAATGAGTTTTGTTTGGCTGTTAACCCTTGCTTTGTAACTGGAAAAAAAAATTTAAAATGGAAAATCTGCCAAAAAAGTGAAATTTTGAAATTGTATCTCTATTTTCCATTAAATCTTGTGCAACACCTAAAGGGTTAACAAAGTTTGTAAAATCCGTTTTGAATACCTTGAGGGGTGTAGTTTCTTAGATGGGGTCACTTTTATGGAGTTTATAATCTGGGGGTGCATCAGGGGGGCTTCAAATGGGACTTGGTGTCAAAAAACCGGTCCATAAAAATCAGCCCTCCAAAAAACAATTGGCGCACCTTTCCCTCTACGCCCCGCTGTGTGGCCGTACAGTAGTTTACGGCCACATATGGGGTGTTTCTGTAAACAGCAGAGTCAGGGCAATAAAGATACAGTCTTGTTTGGCTGTTAACCCTTGCTTTGTTAGTGGAAAAAATGGGTTAAAATGGAAAATTAGGCAAAAAAATGAAATTCTCAAATTTCATCGCCATTTGCCAATAACTCTTGTGCAACACCTAAAGGGTTAACGACGTATGTAAAATCAGTTTTGAATACCTTGAGGGGTGTAGTTTCTTAGATGGGGTCACTTTTAGGGAGTTTCTCCTCTAGGGGTGCATCAGGGGGCTTCAAATGGGACATGGTGTAAATAAACCAGTCCATAAAAATCAGCCTTCCAAAAACCAAACGGCGCACCTTTCACTCTACGCCCCGCTGTGTGGCCGTACAGTAGTTTACGGCCACATATTGGGTGTTTCTGTAAACGGCAGAGTCAGGGCAATAAAGATACCGTCTTGTTTGGCTGTTAACCCTTGCTTTGTTAGTGGAAAAAATGGGTTAAAATGAAAAATTAGACTAAAAAATTAAATTCTCAAATTTCCTCCCCATTTGCCAATAACTCTTGTGCAACACCTAAAGGGTTAACAACGTATTCAAAATCAGTTTTGAATACCTTGAGGGGTGTAGTTTCTTAGATGGGGTCATTTTTGGGTGGTTTCTATTATGTAAGCCTCGCAAAGTGACTTGAGACCTGAACTGGTCCCTAAAAATTGAGTTTTTGTAAATTTCTGAAAAATTTCAAGATTTGCTTCTAAACTTCTAAGCCTTATAACATCCCCAAAAAATAAAATATCATTCCCAAAATAATTCAAACATGAAGTAGACATATGGGGAATGTAAAGTCATCCAAATTTTTGGGGGTATTACTATGTATTACAGAAGTAGAGAAACTGGAACTTTGAAATTTGCAAATTTTTCCAAATTTTTGTTAAATTTGGTATTTTTTGGTGCAAAAAAAATAATTTTTTTGACTTTATTTTACCAGTGTCATGAAGTACAATATGTGACGAAAAAACAATCTCAGAATGGCCTGGATAAGTCAAAGCGTTTTAAAGTTATCAGCACTTAAAGTGACTCTGGTCAGATTTGCAAAAAATGGCCTGGTCCTTAAGGTGAAATAGGGCTGTGTCCTTAAGGGGTTAAGGACATTGGTGGCCTGTACTCAGGGTAGGCCGACTATACCAGATCAGTGGTGGTCTGACTTCCAGTGATCAGCCATTTGTGTCTGCAGCACTCACCTCTTCATTATGCAGATGCTTCCATCTATCTGAGCGCTGTTTACTAGTAGCGGCGGTTCACGGCATTACAGCTTTATCCTATTTTAGTGAATGGGATACAGCCTGTTCAAACAGCTGATTGGCGGGGGGACCCGAGAGGTGGACCTCCACGGCTTTGATATTGGTGGCCTGGACCATCAATATGCTAAACTCTCAAAACCCTTTTGAAGGGGTTGTCTCATCGAAGACAATTGGGGCATATCGCTAAGATATGCCCCCATTGTCTGATACGTGCAGGTCCCACAGCTTGGACCTGCACCTATATCAAGAACGGAGCGGGGAAAGTGGTGGCTGGAGGACTCCAGTCCGGCCACCACCAACCGGTGTCTTCTCAAACAGCTGATCGGCATGGGCCCCTGGTTTCAGACACCTACCAATTAGATACTGATGACCTATCCAGAATAGGTCAGTTAAAAAACTCGGAGATCCCTGTTAAATATAAAAGTATATGTAGCTGTATACATTATTTGTGAATGATTCCTGGATTTAGCAGCTTCATTTTCTGAAAATTTCCAGTACGTCCATCCATTAATAATAAATCAGGCAGCCGTAGGGTTGGCAATCAGTTTGGAATTGAAGAATTACCTCTGGCGCTGGATAAAGGTTAATAACCTCATTGTATTCGGTACATTTTCCATGTTTTCAACATTTCATTACTTTATTTTTTTCTCTCCACAGGCGTTTTTAACAGAAGCTTTACCTGTGGATCTCATTGGCATAAACTGCAGGTTAATGAAAACTTATATAGAATTTGTGGCAGATCGACTGCTCGGGGAACTTGGGTGCTCAAAGGTAAAGCGTATTTCCACTATATTTCCCATAGAAGTCTGTCTAAGTTGATGCGGTCTCTATTTTAGACAGGGAATTAGTAGATCTGTCCTATATATGATGCTTAAAGGGGTTGTGTGAGTTAAAGGGATTGTCTGGGCTTTTAATATTGATGACCTATCCTCAGGATAGGTCATCAATATTAGATCGGCCGGGGTGCCGGGCTCCTGCTATAGACAGCAGCTCTGAACAGAAAGAGAGACGGGGGATAGCACCCCTGCCGATCTGATATTGATATATAAGGCCCAGACAACCCCTTTTAAATGAAAACCACGGCAGCTACAGTGAGTGTGATAAAAGAAGTCACACTTGTCTGTTTTCTCCTCTGCCATTTGCACTCCAGAGGGCTGCCAGTGTTTGTTTTCCCGTCTGTGGCAGTGATCACCGCTGCATCCAATCCCTGGCCTCAGAAGTCGCACCCCATGTACGGCTGAGGTCAGTGATTGGCTGCACATTGACCGAGTGTGTGCATGGAGTGTCACTGCTGCTGCCAGGAAAATGACTGCAGTACTGGAGCCTGACGCAGTAAGCGGCAGGGGGGAGGAAACTTGCTAGTATGGCTTATTTTATCCCTCTCGCTGTTGCTGCCTGGGTTTTTATTTAACTTGGATGATCCCTTTAATTTGGCTCAAATATCCAGACCCGTAACTGAAATTTGCTGTTGCGTACTCTGTACCCTTGACAATAAGATGGTTGGAAAGAAATGTTCTTCCACTATTCTTTGTTATATCTTCTTACATTTTTCCTCATTTTTTTTTTCGTTTCCAGGTATTTAATGTAGAAAATCCTTTTGACTTCATGGAAAATATTTCTCTGGAGGGAAAAACTAATTTCTTTGAGAAGCGCGTCTCCGAATATCAACGTTTTGCTGTTATGTCTCAAACAGCGGATAATGTCTTCACTTTGGATGCAGATTTCTGACTGTGTGGAGCGATGCCTGGCATTCCTAACCCGAAGAAGTACAGCACTGTGTACACGAAGGGCTGAGGCCAAGCCTAGGACTTCTGCTCACCCCCTTAGATGGTTTTCTAAGTGACTGCTGCTTTGTAACATGCCAAAGACTCTTCTTTTCACAAGAAACACCTTGTGTATGAAGAACATATAACCACAGAGATATAATTGTTAAAGCCATGTCTACACTTAAAGGCTATGTCCACCCAGCCAACATTTTTTTTTAGCATTGTTCTAATGATGTTTTAAATTTGCAAATAGTTTTACTTCCAGTATCTTACTATTTTATATATACAGTTTAGAGATGAGTGAATCGATTCATTAGGAGGAGGTCTTCACCTGTGAGGGGCTGTCCCCACAGCCGAAGAAGCGCCCACCTGCCTGTTGAGCGACAGGGCCGGACATCTAGCTTGGTGATGACAATCTGGACCGGGGCGCTGAAGCTCAAAGTAGGAGGGCCTCAAAGCTTCAGGAGGAGCGACTACGTAGGCACAGCTACACTTCTAGATTGCGGTGCAAGCGCAGTCGCTGCTCCCAGAGACGGATTTGAGTTTTGGTGCCTGCATAGGTACTCGGAGCAACGGCACAGGGCCCGGATTGGGTCAAGGCCGACCCTTTCAATCTTCAGGCGGTTGGGCACTCCTTCAGCGGTGGGGAGAAACCCTCACAGGTGAAGAGCTTCTGCCAATGAGACATCGATTTGTTAGAATCAATTCGCTCATCCCTACTACAGCTCCTTATGGTCTCTTCTTGGTTACAGATTCAAACCAAAACCCTGGTCCTTCAGACTGAATAAGGGTATGTTCATGTTCAGTAACCACAGGGACACATAACTCTGCATAGAGGCTGTAGACACAAAACATCAAGCTATACTTGCATTGGAGCGAGAAAAAAAATTGTTGAAAAGGTGGACATGCTCTTTAATCTTCAAGGATGGGAAAAGGGTGAACTTACTAATGTTAAAGATGGTGTAGGCTTTGACCTGCTGTCTTTTCCTGCAGCAGATTTATCACAGAGGATAAATCTGGTGCAGGGACAGACACTTTTCTCTGACTCTATACCAACTATTGGTTGTCTTAATGTGTGACAGAATATTACCCCAGAATTCTGGTTTGGTGGAAACCATGGTGATCGTTAAAAAATGCCAATTTAGGTAATGTTTAGGATTTAGGAGAAGGATTTTAATCTTTTATCTAGACGACATGACGGTTTTATGTCATATAGTTTTATCTTCTTGGCCAGTTACACAGCAACGCTTCACCTTTGCGTCACGTACAGGTCCGCATCACAGACTGGTGCTTTTCCCATAATGCAGTTCTGTTGTCTGCCGTTGCTTGCCTTGCCTCTTAAAGAGAATACATGGAAACTGCAGCATCCCCTTTGCTTGTCCCCTTTGCTTGTCCCCTTTGCTTGTCCCCTTCATGGGTCCTGTAATCTGCTTGTCATTTGGGGCATCACATCTTGGAGAGCATCCTAGGGGCATTATATCTTGGGAAGCATCTTTGGGGCATCACCTCTTGTGGAGCTTCTCCTCTTGTGGTGCATCTTTGGGGCTTATCCTCTTGTGGTGCATCCTTGGGGCATCACCTCTCGTGGAGCGTCCTTGGGGCATCTCCTCTCGTGGAGCGTCCTTGGGGCATCTCCTCTCGTGGAGCGTCCTTGGGGCATCTCCTCTCGCGGTGCGTCCTTGGGGCATCTCCTCTCGCGGTGCGTCCTTGGGGCATCTCCTCTCGCGGTGCGTCCTTGGGGCATCTCCTCTCGCGGTGCATCCTTGGGGCATCGGAACTTGCAGAGCATGCTTTGGGGGGGGGTCGCATCTGTTCCCCAGCTGCTGCTCTGTCTTCTCTCTACCGTTGCCGAATGCTGTGATTCTGATAATGTAGGATTCAAGATGTATTAGGGTATTTATCACAATGAATTAACCTGAGATATTAGTTACAGGTTTTATTGTGAACATACATTGATGTTCTTTCCTTAGGATGTAATTGCTGGGGCTCAAACTCCTGGGAACCCCACAATCAGCAGTACAAAAGGGCCTTTCAATGTTTATCCAGGTACAGCGATGCATCCGTACATGTGGAGTGACTTGTACTGCAGCTCAGCCCCGCTCACTTCAGCATGTGACCTAATATCTCATTTGTATTCCTGAAAAACCCCTTTAAATGAACATCCAAGATGGAGCTTCACTTTCACAGCGATATGTGTTGTGTGCCGGTCTTTGCTGTCCTGAATTGCACTGTTATCTCCCTAATTTCTCATAGGACTAATAGGGAGATGTTTTCAGAAATGCATGGACTACTGAATGTCGGGCATTGCTGACCTGATGAAGCTCTGAATGGTTTTAAATGCTGAGGACTTTTTTTTACTGTATTTATCTGGTATGACCTTTCTGCTGGTGTAGTAGTAGAATAAACTAATGGCAGCCAAAATGGCTGTGATATTGGATAGTTTACATTTCTTTATATGTTGTATTGATTTTCTTTATATTTTTGTCTTTCTTTTTGCTATTACCGGTATATAGATTTGTCGTAAGCAATTCATGGTCAAACTTGTACTAACCTCCTTCCCCAATGTAAATTTTGGCATCACTAAAAAATAATGAGCCACAATGTGCCATCAGATAAGGAGACCACAACTGTATGTCACATGAGAAGCCAATGGCCGGCCAACTAAATGCCACCCTGAACTTTCTTTTTTCTCCTCATTTACTTTTGCTCAGTGAATCCTCATTTACGCCTCATATTAGTCATAGCGGTGAGGAACCTCCAGCCGCGTCTTCATTACATGTGACATTTTGGTCTGTCGAGACTTTTAAAGACAAAGCTTGAAGCCTGCACAGTCAGGAATTGCACGGCAGAGTGGATCCGGTGAGAGATGTATGACATCACAACACTTTGTACATAGATCACTGGCAGTTTCCCCTAAAATGCAAGTGGCATTTTAAAAAGTCTCTTGAACTGGAATAGTGCAGTGGTTTGCGACAGTTGGGGTAATAGGGCCCTTGACATCTGTAAGCACTACCGGTAATGACCACCAGGTGTCAGCACTTCCCAAGTTATTTTATACTCAGGTCTTATTCACATGATTATTTTGTGAAAAGATGACTGTAGGTTGTCATATGTCCATGTCGCTTGAGAAGATGTGTAATATTTGGTACATTTTTTTATACTTAATACCAGATTATACCCAAATTTACTTTTTAAAATCAGGTCTTTGAAAATCCTGTAGGTTGTCATATGTGCAGCTGTCTTGAAAAGAGATGTGTAATATAAAATCAGTGATAGAGTCCTAACCTCAGTACCAGTAGAAAGAGGAAGGTGCTCATGCCGCTCTACAGAGCACTAGTGAGACCTCATTTGGAGTATTGTGCTCAGTACTGGAGACCATACAGGGAGTGCAGAATTATTAGGCAAGTTGTATTTTTGAGGATTAATTTTATTATTGAACAACAACCATGTTCTCAATGAACCCCAAAAACTCATTAATATCAAAGCTGAATATTTTTGGAAGTAGTTTTTAGTTTGTTTTTAGTTTTAGCTATTTTAGGGGGATATCTGTGTGTGCAGGTGACTATTACTGTGCATAATTATTAGGCAACTTAACAAAAAACAAATATATACCCATTTCAATTATTTATTTTTACCAGTGAAACCAATATAACATCTCAACATTCACAAATATACATTTCTGACATTCAAAAACAAAACAAAAACAAATCAGTGACCAATATAGCCACCTTTCTTTGCAAGGACACTCAAAAGCCTGCCATCCATGGATTCTGTCAGTGTTTTGATCTGTTCACCATCAACATTGCGTGCAGCAGCAACCACAGCCTCCCAGACACTGTTCAGAGAGGTGGACTGTTTTCCCTCCTTGTAAATCTCACATTTGATGATGGACCACAGGTTCTCAATGGGGTTCAGATCAGGTGAACAAGGAGGCCATGTCATTAGATTTTCTTCTTTTATACCCTTTCTTGCCAGCCACGTTGTGGAGTACTTGGACGCGTGTGATGGAGCATTGTCCTGCATGAAAATCATGTTTTTCTTACCTTGCAGACTTCTTCCTGTACCACTGCTTGAAGAAGGTGTCTTCCAGAAACTGGCAGTAGGACTGGGAGTTGAGCTTGACTCCATCCTCAACCCAAAAAGGCCCCACAAGCTCATCTTTTATGATACCAGCCCAAACCAGTACTCCACCTCCACCTTGCTGGCGTCTGCGTCGGACTGGAGCTCTCTGCCCTTTACCAATCCAGCCATCTGGCCCATCAAGACTCACTCTCATTTCATCAGTCCATAAAACCTTAGAAAAATCAGTCTTGAGATATTTCTTGGCCCAGTCTTGACGTTTCAGCTTGTGTGTCTTGTTCAGTGGTGGTCGTCTTTCAGCCTTTCTTACCTTGGCCATGTCTCTGAGTATTGCACACCTTGTGCTTTTGGGCACTCCAGTGATGTTACAGCTCTGAAATATGGCCAAACTGGTGGCAAGTGGCATCTTGGCAGCTGCACGCTTGACTTTTCTCAGTTCATGGGCAGTTATTTTGCGCCTTGGTTTTTCCACACGCTTCTTGCGACCCTGTTGACTATTTTGAATGAAACGCTTGATTGTTCGATGATCACGCTTCAGAAGCTTTGCCATTTTAAGAGTGCTGCATCCCTCTGCAAGATATCTCACTATTTTTGACTTTTCTGAGCCTGTCAAGTCCTTCTTTTGACCCATTTTGCCAAAGGAAAGGAAGTTGCCTAATAATTATGCACACCTGATATAGGGTGTTGATGTCATTAGACCACACCCCTTCTCATTACAGAGATGCACATCACCTAATATGCTTAATTGGTAGTAGGCTTTCGAGCCTATACAGCTTGGAGTAAGACAACATGCATAAAGAGGATGATGTGGTCAAAATACTCATTTGCCTAATAATTCTGCACGTAGTGTATCTCCAGAAGGATATTGATACTTTGGAGAGAGTTCAGAGAAGAGCTACTAAACTGGTACATGGATTGCAGGATAAAACTTACCAGGAAAGATTAAAGGACCTTAATATGTATAGCTTGGAAGAAAGACGAGACAGAGGGGATATGATATGAAACTGCTAAATACATAAAGGGAATCAACAAGGTAAAAGAGGAGAGAATATTTAAAAGAAGAAAAACTGCTACAAGAGGACATAGTTTTAAATTAGAGGGGCAAAGGTTTAAAAGTAATATCAGGAAGTATTACTTTACTGAGAGAGTAGTGGATGCATGGAATAGCCTTCCTGCAGAAGTGGTAGCTGCAAATACAGTGAAGGAGTTTAAGCATGCATGGGATAGGCATAAGGCCATCCTTCATATAAGATAGGGCCTGGGGCTATTCATAGTACTTCAGTATATTGGGCAGACTAGATGGGCCAAATGGTTCTTATCTGCCGACACTTTCTATGTAATATTTGGTAATTATTTTTTTTCCTGCTGCAATACCTTTATTTTCAATACGTTTTTATTGAGTTTTTGAGAGATTTTATAAAAGAAACAACAATACACAAAACATATACGTACCTGTGTACATAGGCAGATTGCGTTAGATCACAGATTATGCAGAATGACAATGATAGATGCTCAGGTGTTATCAATAAAGCAGAGGTTTAAAAGGATAGACACTCATATGGCATTGAGGCAAAAAAATGTAAAGGGCGGCTCTCCTTTTGTCTGATGATGTAGGTGCTCCAGACTAGTGTTGCACCCTATTCACCAAGAAAAAATGCAAATAGAAAAGTGAATGGGAACTCTGATAAATGGAGTTACATAGACGGTTGATTCACATAAAATATAACATTTAATATTATCCAATAAAATTAATGGGATTATTATCCACAGAATTGCAACGCAATAAAATAAAAAAGAATAATGTAGAAGAATAAAACAGAACAATACAATATCAGGTCAGCTGGTAGACTGTACTAAAATAGCATCTATTAGAATGCGTTCGGTCCAGAATCGTGTAGCGCCCAGAGTGGCGCGCTGAAGAGTGTGTCCCACAAATAAGAGTGGTGCTTATACCAACTTTTATGATGGCCTAAAACAGTGTTTCCCAACCAGTGTGCCTCCAGCTGTTGCAAAACTACAACTCCCAGCATGCCCGCACAGCCAAAGGCTGTCCAGGCATGCTGGGAGTTGTAGTTTTGCAACAGCTGGAGGCACACTGGTTGGGAAACACTGGCCTAAAACGTACACCAAATGTTACACAAAATCAAGTGGATCCTTTAAACAAGTGATGGGAGGAATTGGTATATTCCAAAAATGTGCAAAAATAAAAAGATATATTAGGAAAAGTATATGGTTGTGTGTCACCAGTATAGGTTTGAAAAAAGGTGGTGGTAATCCCAAGGTGTAGATTGTTGTGTAAATCTCTGCCACTCAATAGAAGATTATCTGATATTCTGGTACAACTTCATCTGTTTCTTCTATTCAAAAGTTTCCCTGGTAAGTGTATCTCTGGTACAGCGTTCCCAGGTGCCACACATTGCACAGAGGAATAGCGATATGTTGTGTCTGTTTCTTGCTCTGCTGTTAATACATCGATGAAAATGCAAATGTAGAGAATCGTTGCAGATAATGAATAGGGAGGTCTGTTGCTACTCACGTTTGTAGGTTCAGTGTTCGTTCGTGGCGTCCCACGTGGGGTAACTGAACAGTGAGCTTACCTCTATCTGTATTCGGATGACAGGAGCGCCGTATAAGATGGTGCCCTGCTTAGATTGATCTGTAACCAAGGTGCAGTAGGCTGTATGGTTTGATCGATATAATACTGTTCACTATGATCGCTGTAGCGGTCCCGCTCTCTCAGATGTAGGCTCTGTATCCTAGGCAGCCCACGTGTCTCGGATAGCGCAAACACAGGTAATGGGACCGGATTGACTCGATGCTGCTTCCTGTAGCGGGCCGGCTTCAAGCTGTTACTCTTGCTAGGTACCTTTCAGTGAAGCGCTTCATTAGATGTCATAATGTTCTGTATTTGTAAGTTGTTGTAACACAGGATCAAGTGTGTTATCCACGCCAGACACGTTTCAGAGACTCTCCTTCCTCGGTGGGCGCCAAAGGAAGGAGACAGCTGAGTACTAATACATTCCTATTCTATTTGGCAATCTGGCAAGTGTTCAGTTTTCTTGGCCGGAGATAAAACCGTAGCATGCTGCGTTTTTTTCCTCTGAACAGTCAAAAAGACTGAACTGAAGACAACCTGATGCATCCTGAACGGATCGCTCTCCATTCAGAATGCATGGGGATAAAACTGATCAGTTATTTTCCAGTATAGAGCCCCTAGGACGGAACTCGGTGCCAGAAAAGAAAAACGCAAGTGTGAAAGTACCCTAAAGGCGTTCAGCAGGTGGTTAAGCTTAGTGAAAAAAAGGGGCCCGGCAAGGGGATCGGCAATGTCCTGAAAAGATATACCAATTTAGGTAATACATGTTGTTGGAAAGCTGCAATGCGTCCCACCCAAGATAATTCAGCTTTCTCAATTTTTTGCATCTGCAGTCCAGGTTGTTAACATAGAAAGGAAGTTGGTTTTGTACAGAGAATTAAACGAGGCCGTGACTTGGATCCCTAAGTGTGTAATTTGTGCGGATTGCCAATCAAGTTGAAGTGTGTCTTTTAGACGGTGTAGAGTATCCTCAGGGAGGTGAAAAGTTAGAGCCTGTGATTTTCCCTCATTCACATTATAATATGAAAGCAATCCATAGTCACGTATTAATAATAACAAGGCTGTAGCCAGAGATGTAGTGGGATTGGATAAGCTAAGTATAATATGATCCGCGTATAGTGATACGCAATGCTGTCTGCCGCCTATACCAATGCCTGTTAGTCCAGTGGATTGTCTAATTGCCTGAGCCTGCGGCTGCAGTGATAATATGAAAATGAGTAGGGACAATGGGCAACCCTGCCTCGTGCCATCAGTGATATAAAAAGTATCTGATACTATCCCATTTGTTAGCACCCTGGCCAAAGGTTTCATCTATAAGGCCATTAGTGGTTCTGGAAATCCGAACTTATGGAGCACCAAGAAGGCGAACGACCAATTGCCTCAGTCGAACGCCTTGGCGTCCAATGTAACAAGGATTGCAGGGAGGGCATGTTGGTTAATATAGTCAACAAGGTTTATGACTCTCCTTGCGTTGTCGGTAATTTGCCTTCCGCAAACAAATCCCACCTGATCAGGTGCCACCAACTGGGGGTAATGGGGGCCAATCTGTTAGCCAGAATCTTGGCCTATACCTTAAAGGGTAACTGTCATATTTTTTTTGTTTGGTAGTGTATTAGAGCTAGGCATGTATGCCTGAGTTAGTCTGTCGATGATTGTCAAAATATCTGTAATTGCCTTAAAATAACAGCTTTCATTAATGTACCCTGTCCCTTTCCACTGCTCCCTTATAAGACCGTTGCTAGGGCTTGTCTGTCTTCCTTTTAGTATAAACAGAAGACATAGGGGCGGTCCTTCACACTGCATGCCTGCATTAGGCTTCAGAGTGAGGAGGCGTGTCTCTCAGTAATCTAATCTGATTGGCTGGCAGGAAGCTGCTGGCTACAGCAAGTTTGTATGGGAAGTGAGGGAAGGCAGTTTTGGCCTCAGAACTGGCAAAGAAGCTATATTGAGAAGGTCCTTATATTGCAAATGTTTAAATAGCAGTAACTAAGGGAAAAACTCAATGAAAACAGTGGTATGTGAAGAAACTAAAGATTGCTTTATGCATAATGCTGCTACAGTAATAACATATGCTAAAATTGATTTTATTTAGTTACCCTTTAAGATCAGTGTTTAATTATGAGAGGGGACGGAAGTTTTGGGGGACATCAGGCGCCTTGCCAGGTTTGGGCAGGGTTCCAATGGTAGCATTCAACATTTCTGCTGGGAAGTTGCCCTCTGTCATGGCACGAGACAGGGTTGCATGAAGATGAGGGAGTAGTGTAGGGAGAAATGTCTTCTAGTAGGAGTTAGGGAGTCCATCTGGACCTGGGCTCTTATTGGCAGGTCGGGATATAATGGCTTTTTCAATCTCTTCTTGGGTCAGTGGCATGGTAATGGAGTTAATGGTTGATTGGTTTAAACGGGGGAGATTCATTTTGTCCAGAAAGGCATCTATTGTATCCTGTGGAGACAGTTGTAGTGGCAGGATCATCTCTGAGATTGTAGAGGGCAGAATAAAATGACATGAATCGGTTTGCCAGAGCCTTGGGCTCATATATTTTATACATCTTAGTTGCATCATATAGAAAGGGAATACGTGAGCGTAATTCCCTGTTTTTTACTGTTTGAGCTAGCAGTTTACCTGCCTTATTGGACTGGGAGGGATAGCGTAGTTTAAGCCTTTGAAGGCAGAGCTCGTATTTATGAAGGAGACATTCCCTCAGTTTATTGCGGGTGTCCCTTAGTGTCATTGATGTATACAGTGTAGCTGTACGTTTATTTTGGGATTCTAGGGATTGCAGTTGGGCGAACAGGTCATTCAGTTCTTTTTCTCTAGTTTTCTTCACCTTAGACTTAGCGTAATAAAAATACCCCTTATGGGCTAGCCAAACTGTAGAGGGGTGCTAGCCTGAGGAGGCATTGAATTGGAAGTATTCTTTTAAAGAGGCATCAATCTCAGGTTGGTATCTAGTGTCTGCCAAAAGGTATTCATTTATTCTCCACAGTGAGTTCCGGGGGTCATTAAATGTTTCAAGAATTGTCAATGAAATAGGAGCGTGGTCTGACCACGTAATGGTTTCTACAGTGGAGTCTTTGGCGGCAGGTATGGTGTCTCTTTCTACGAGTTGTGTGGTGTCGAGAAAAATGAGTAATCCCTTTCAGTGCTATGGTGTATGCGCCACACATCACATAGAGAGTGAGACTGTAAGAAATTAGAAAGTGTGTGTTTATGAGACCTTTTTGGGGCTGATGAATTCCATTTGGGATCATGGGTTGCATTGTCACCACAGAGGATTAGTTTGCCCTGCTTACGTTTTGAAACTTTCAGCATGAGATGGTTTAGAAATCTGAGAGGGTGTTTGTTTGGAGCATATACCACTACCACTGTATAGAGGATATTGAAATAACCACATTGGATTATGTAGCGGCCATTTGGGTCTATCTGGGAATTGACTTGGGTGTGAAGGCAATCGTGTTTTTAATGGCAAGCATCATTCCCCTTTTCTTTATACTATATTGCGCATGTATGATTGTAGGGAAACATGCATGCTTCGTACTTTGAATGTCAGGGGGAAGCAGGTGTGTTTCTTGGGCGCAGAACACATAACATTGAAGTGCTAAAGCCCCTAACGTTCAAGGAACTAAGCTTAATTACCATGATGTAAAAACTTTGGAGCTATGTGAGGTAGACAACCTGGAAGCCCCCATAAGTCAGCAATCAACCAGAGTAGACATCTCTGCACAGGTAGTAAATTAGAAACATGAAACATAACATAGGAAGGTCTATACAAGCAGGAATACCTCAAAAAGTTAGGGCTAGAATAAAAAAACAGAAACAAAAGCATTATTAGTGGCATGAATAGCCACCTACAGCATCTAGGGTGAAGTCCAGCAATAGTTACCGAGTCACGACGGAATGAGCAGTTCCACCGTACTGTTGGTTAAAGTCTTAACGGTTCTTCCTTCTTGGGACCACCAGGTGCCATTCTTGGTCCTCATGCTAATGGGTGAGTGTAGGTCAGGCACCAGACGAGGCCAATGGTATGTTCCATGAGTGTAAGAGCTCTTTCCTTTCCTCCAATGTGTGGATAGTGAGTGAAGTATTCTCAATTTTTTCTAATTAGGATTTTAACGGTATTAAATAGCATGGTCTCGCAGTGCCAGTGCGATGGGGATAGTTGGAGGGTAACAGCTGATAGGTCTGCAAAGAGCTTCACAGATTGGTTTGGGGCCCGGTAGGTTCCCTAGTTTTCTTGCAGCTGCTAGAGTGGCCTCTTTTAATATGGAAGAAGTGTATTCTTGCCAAGACATCTCTTGGGCCGCATCCGGCAGGTCTTTAGGTTTGACTACACGGTGAGCTCTATCTATAGTAAAGTCCAGTGCAGAGCAATCCGGTAGAAGTACAGACATAATGTCCACCATGTATTTCTGTAGCTCTGAAGGCTGTATATCCTCGGAGATTCTACGGAAATGTATATTGTTCCGTCTGGGTCCATCCTCTAAATACGCTAGTTTGGATCTCAAATATTCCACATCATCTGTTAGGGCATTGTGAGGATCAATCAGGTGAATGTGTGAAGAGGCAAAGTCCACCATTTTAGATTCCACATGTCTCATTTTACCATCTAATTCCTTCACATTGGATTGGGGATATAAGCTGTCAGGTTGGCAGATATGGAGGTGCTAAACACCATCAGTATCTCCTTTAATAAGTTACCTGATGCTGGCTGCTCCAAGGTTTGGAATTTCTGCAGGGATTCCACCAGTATGCTGCAGTCCGGTGCGTTAGGGAAGTCTCGGCGGCATAGCCTCTGCTTTGCTGGGCTGGTCATCGGAGTCGGCAGGAGGGAAGGCGACTGAGGCTGGGAAGCAGGTAGGCCCAAGTCTGTCTCCGCTAGGGTTGAACGGTAAACTGGTGTCAGCGATATACCGCTGTATTAAGAAACTTCCTGCCTGCAAGCTGCAGTCTGCACACTGATCTATAATAGAAGGCATTAGGGAATAATGAGTCCTCCATACATGAGCAACATGTCATCATTATACTGAGGGGGAGGGGTCGAAACTTGTTCATACAGTATAATGTCACCTTGTGCCCTCCCCCCATACAGTATAACGTCTCCTTGTGGCTGCCCCATACAGTATAATGTGTACTTGTAGCTGCCCCACACAGTATAACGTCACCTTGTGGTTGCTCCCATACAGTGTAATGTCACCTTGTCGCCCCCATACAGTATAATGTCACCTTGTGCCCTCCCCCATACAGTATAACGTCTCCTTGTAGCTGCCCCCATACAGTATAACGTCTCCTTGTAGCTGCCCCACACAGTATAACGTCACCTTGTGGTTGCTCCCATACAGTGTAATGTCACCTTGTCGCCCCCATACAGTATAATGTCACCTTGTGCCCTCCCCCATACAGTATAACGTCTCCTTGTGGCTGCCCCCATACAGTATAACGTCTCCTTGTGGCTGCCCCCATACAGTATAACGTCTCCTTGTGGCTGCCCCCATACAGTATAACGTCTCCTTGTGGCTGCCCCCATACAGTATAACATCTCCTTGTGGCTGCCCCCATACAGTATAACATCTCCTTGTGGCTGCCCCCATACAGTATAACGTCACCTTGTCGCCCCCGTACAGTATAACGTCTCCTTGTGGCTGCCCCCATACAGTATAACATCTCCTTGTGGCTGCCCCCATACAGTATAACATCTTGTGGCTGCCCCCATACAGTATAATGGCACCTTGTGTTTTTTTTTTTTTTTTTTAAATGGGTATTTATCGCGATGTATATCGTTATCACAATGAATTTCTTAATATCATTATCGTCTGAATATTTTTGATATCGCCCAACCCTCGTCTCCGCCAGTGGATCATACGTCGTTTTCGGCAAAGGCACCGTGGAAAAGTTTGGAGAGTCCGTGGAGGCCTGTAGATTGTCGCCCGGTGAGGCAGGCAGCGAATCGGGGCCCTGCTGATGGGTCTGCGTCGGGCTGGTGCTGGAAGGAGAGGAGCGCGCACTGGTCTCGGTGCCATCTTTGTTATGTTCCTGTTTGAAGAAGAAGTCCAAATTGCCTTGCGCTTTGTGACTTCTTTTCCCTCTCCGCTTCATGCATAGGTTTGTAACGTTCAGGAGTGAAATTAGGGTGAGAGGGGTTGCTTTAGCAAGCTTTGCTGGTTTTCGTCGCTGCAGCGGAGATGGAGCTGAGGAATGATGCTGCCATCTTCCTCAGCTGCTTAACCACGCCCCTCTTGGTAACTTTTTAATACTTTACCAGATTATACCCAAATATTTTGCAAAAGTTGGAATGTAAGGGACCTTGTCATTTATAAGCATTACCAGTAATGACCACCAGGTCTCAGCATTTCCCATGTGATCTAATGCTCAGGCCATATTGGTAAGATTATTTTGTGAGAATATCGCTGTAGGTTGTCATATGTTTACGTCGCTGGAAAAGATATGTGTAATATTTGGTATGTTTTTAACACTTTACCTGATTATACCCAAATTAGTTTTTGTCTTTAAAAATCCTGTTTTGTTATAAATTTAGCTGATTATTCCACCACCGGAACCTGTAGTGATTAGCTGTAATCATCGGGGGAACCTGGTAGCATATGTTCAATTTTCCTGAAGCACAGGGGTAGTAAATATCATACCTGGTGTGAATAGGAATCGGTTAGCTGTCCATGTAGAGAACAGATTTTCCAGGGTTCATTCTTTGCAGCTGCACAGTGCTCTGGTTAACTGATGGAAACCCCAAAAGAGGGGCTCCCCACTATGAACTCAGAGGTCCTAGGTGGGTATTTTAAAATTGGGCTTTGTAATTAGACAGTTCCTTTAAATGGATATCCTATCTCAAACAATTGTGGCATATACATAGGGTATGGCATAAATATCTCATACGTGTAGGGAGAGAACCTGAGTCTATCAAATATCTATGACCTATCCTGTGCACCCCCTGGGAACAAGCAGAACACTTACCTGCTGCCCCCCCCCCCCCACTTCATCTTTTCAGCTGTTGATCCACCAATTCCTAGGCTCCCCCTCTACCATTCAATATGGCGGCACCACTTCTTAGACTGCGTGGTGCATACTGTGCATTTGGTAGTCTAGGACCCTCCCTGCTGTCCTCAGATTGACCAATCCAAAAGCAGGGCTGGACAAGGCAGTAAGCATCTTGGACTACCGATGCAGAGTATGCTCCAGGTAGTCTCAGATGTGGTGCAGCCATCTTGGATGGCAGAAGGGAAGCCCGGAAATCGACAGATCAGCAGCTGAAAAGATGAAGGGGAGGGCTCCAGGTAAGTGTTCTGCTTGTTCTCGGAGGGTGGCTTTTAACTAACTACATGACAAAATAACGTGGTCTCAAAAAGCAGGAAATGCTCAACCCCGTATGCAGTTATGCATATATACCTGGGGGAGCAAATCAAGCACATGTGGTCCGTTGCTAATGGCGATCCCCAGCAAAAAATGCATGCAATGGAGGATGCCCGCAGCGGACCACAAGTGCCACAAAAACATCCTACACCAGATAACTAAATGTGTGGATGTAATTGACTATATGAAATAAACTTTTACATGAATAGGTGCACTACTGTGGTGGATGCAAACAACAAAATCTGACTAAACCCTCACACTGATGTTAAAATGAGACTTTAGCCAATATATCCTTATATGAAGGACATACCGGAGCCCGCGCACCATGTCAAGGTATCTCAGGTGGCACGGGACCTAACACTAACCTACCTGTGCCTTGACGCAGGCTCCGATATGTCCTTCATATTAGGATATATTGGCTAAAGTCTCATTTTAACATCAGTGGGAGGGTTTAGTCAGATTTTGTTGATTGCATCCACCACAGTAGTGCACCTATTCATGTAAAAGTTTATGGCTTTTAACTATAAATAATGATATTTATCTGTTGAGACTATATTTCCAGTGGTAGGCGGACTTTATTTAACTAAAATATATAATATGATGTTTTACCAATCTTAAAAGGAGACCACCAGCGATCACAAGAACAGTGTCCCACAGAAATTGATTGGAGGAGCAGCGTTCATGGGTGATACGGGACTACAGTTCTTATGATTGTTGGGGGTCCCAGTGGTGAAAACCCCAATGATCTGTCACAGTTATGATTCTGGGAAAACCCCTTTAAGATGCTGAGTTTCAAGGAAAAGTCAAACCCTGTTCAGCGACTAAACGGTAAATTTATAATATTTATATACTGTATAAGGCTACCTTCACACTGGCGTTTTGGCTTTCCGTTTGTGAGATCCGTCATGGGCTCTCACAAGCGGTCCAAAACGGATCAGTTTTGCCCTAATGTATTCTGAATGGAAAAGGATCCGCTCAGAAAGCATCAGTTTGCCTCTGATCAGTCTCCATTCCGCTCTGGAGGCGGACACCAAAACGCTGTCTGCAGCGTTTTGCTGTCCGCTTGACGAAACTGAGCGAAACAATGTAAGTCAATGGGGACGGATCAATTTTCTCTGGCACAATAGAAAACTTATCTGTCTCCCATTGACTTTCAATGGTGTTCAAGACAGATCCGTCTTGGCTATGTTACAGATAATACAAACGGATCCGTTCATGATGAATGCATGCGGTTGTATTATTGTAACGGATCCACCATGATGGATCTGCCCAAAACACGAGTGTGAAAGTAGCCTGATACAGTCTATTAGATCTCAGTTTTGTAGCCACATGTAATAAAAGTTTGCAAGTAAAAAAAAAGTTTGTCTAATTGTTAGCTTTTTAATATAAAAACATTGATTTAACTCTGGTGATATTGTTCCTCTGTATTATAATGCACCCCTTACACATATATGTGAAGACAGTTGCTTTCTTTGCCTCAGGGGTCATGCACAAACGGATCTACAAAAAATATGGATGACGTCCGTCTGCATTCCGTATTTTGAGGAAAGGAACAGCTGGCCCCTAATACAACAGTCCTACCTTTGTCCGTAATGCGGACAGTAACAGGTCATGTTCTGTTTTTTTGCAGAACGGACATACGGTAACGGAATGTACACGGGGTAACTTCCGGGTTTTTTTTGCGGACGCCTTGAAATGAATGGTTCCGCATATGGTCCGCAAAAAAAATGGAACAGACACGGAAAGAAAATCAGTTTGTGTGCATGAGCCTTTATACAAATATTCAATTTCAGTGGCTGGGAGCGCAGGGTTCAGGGCAGTTTCTCCTTTTTTCATACAAAATGATGGTGCTTCTGTGTTATCGATGTGTGTTGCAGATAATACGGACTCCTTGCGTCTCTCTGTTGCGCAGTGGGTTTAGAAACACTGTGTCGTCCAGATTTGACTTGGGGCTACTACTAAGGCTCGTTTTACATTTGCGTTAGAGATCTCCAGCAGGTTGTTCCATCAGAGAAGCTCTTTGGATCCGGTGTAGCCAGATGTTACCAGGTGTTATCCAGCCCCATTGACTCTAATGGGATTCAGCGACAATCCGACCACTATCCGGCAAAGATGCCGGGATTTGGCCAGATAAAAAACATTGCATGCAATGCTTTTTGTCCGTCCAAATCCCAGCATATTTGCCGGGTAGCGGCTGGATTTCTGCCAGATCCCATTACTGCCAATGGAGTGAAGCAGGCACACAGTAACATCAGACTATACTGGATCCAAAGACCTTGAACACTAGTGGGAAAGTAGCCTAAGGGTGTAATCCTGGCAGCCCCCTCATTTTCACTCTTTGTCCCCTATACAGGGATCTGCCGCAAGGGAACCAGTAGTCTCTGTTTTGTAGACAGCTGAGCTACAGGGGTCAGAGACACTGGTGAAGGGAACCAAGGGTTCAGGCAAAATTGTAGTCTAGGACAGGGCAGAATATGTGCAATGACACAAGATCGGGGCGGGCAGCCCAGGGACAGTACTGAAAGGCTATGTACACATGTAGTAGACAGAAGACTGCGCTTCATCTATGACTCTCTCCATAGACTTAACAGTAGGGCTGAACTGCACATCAACAAGACAGTCGCAAAAACTAAACAGATGAAGCACCTATTAACACTAGACGTAAACAAGACATTAAAACTTGCCAGCGGATGACGAGAACCAAATGCTGAGGGTCACAGAAGGAGAAGATGATCCCATAATGGAGTGTACGGCATATAAACAAATCGCAAACACGGCAAGAAATATGGTGCAACTACAGATCCCAGAATACACAGAGCAAACACACTAGAACAAAATACAGTCATGGAAGTACAGATCCCAGAATACAGAGCAAAGTAAAACAAAGTACAACATACAAGGAATGCATCTTGCAAACAATATACCTAACAACCAGAACTGAGTAAAGTCTGGATACATGAAAGCCCAAAAATCGGCAGCATCACCTTTTCAACCAGACAAAGCTAGAAGATAAGCTTAACTTCCCAAAATGTACTAACTAGGTGAACATGATGCAACAGAGAGACCAATGTTGCTTCTTAAAAAAGAGTAAATGATATAGACATGGGTAGAAGTGGGTAGTACTACCTCACATGTGCACCGTATAATAATGTTCTCTAGCAGGTTCGCACAAGATCTCAATAAGCAAAAAAAAAGGAAAAGACCATAAATCAACTAGGTCAGAATAAAAGTTGTTTATCAGTGGACTTCGAGAAGAACATACCAGACGGCATCAGCTGTAAGGTACTGTGGGCAGTTTAGGGCCTATTTTGCTGTGGACAGATTGTAGATGGCCAGCTAAGACCTGTCCTAGGTTGCCAACATAGCTTATATGTTTATACAGCTAGACCTGCCAGTAACCTTAATACAGTTCCTATGTTTGTGTCTTCATGTTTGGATGTCATATAACTGTTATATATTGTGTTCACAGAAGCAGAAAAGACAATATGCCTTTAAGATTCATTATATAATGTAAGGTAAGCTCAACCACACAGCAGAAACAACAGAAAGCATAGAGTTAAACTGTTGTTGCTGGGCAGGAGTTTTGACCAATCACAGCCAGCCTCACACACAGCCTGTGTGGGAAATTCCCTAGCAGAAGCTGCTAGAAATCATTATTCACCAGAGAGAGAAGCTGAAAAGACATTCACTCCACTAAGAACTGTGTTTTATGGAAGCAGAGAGGCCAAAATAGGTATTTAGAACAGTTATAATGTTCCTACTGTTAACATAGTGATTAGAACTGTATACTGAACTGGTTATATGTATGTTTACTTACAGTTCCACCATACAAACGAACTACTGAGCCATACAATCCAAACAAATTGCATACAAATGCGAACTGCTCATACCAGATCATAAGCAATTGTATTGAGCAAACTGCAAACCAAGTAGAGCAAGTGAACTATTGGTTAACCTCAGATATACCTCTCAGAGAGATCATAAAGTGCTTAAATAACTTAAAGTGAGAGTACAGATACTCAAGAGAGAAATATATCCACCATTTTATGTTAAATGACAAGATTGAACAGTTGAACCACCATCCTATGCATACCGCCATTTTGTGATGTCTTTTCATCACGTGTTAATGTACATGGACTATCTGCTGCGGAGGCGGCAGAGTTATAAGAAAAGTTGAAGTTAATAAAGAAGTTATTTCAAGCATTTGGTGTGCTCTTTAAACCTACTGTTTCCATAAAACGGCGCTAGTGGAATTACAGAGTAACAGACAGTCTGGTTAGACTAAAAGTCAGAGATATAAAAATTCTTCTAATGCCACAGCGCAAAAGGCACTTCATAGTGCTGCGCCTGCCACACAGATTACCTTTAGGCTTCATTCACACGTCCGCAATCTGTTCTGCAATTGTGCGGAACGGGTGCGGACCCATTCATTCTCTATAAGGATTGAATAGATGCGGACAGCACACAGTATGCTGTCCGCATCCGCATTTCTGGAGCGCGCCGCCGATCTTCCGGTCCGCAGCTCCGGAAAAAAATAGAACATGTCCTATTCTTGTCTGCAATTGTGGACAAGAATAGGCATTTCTATGGGAGTGCCGGCCGGGTGTATTGCGGATCCACATTGCACTACGGACGTGTGAATGGACCCTGAATCTGTTTTCCTTTATCCTTACAGCAACACAAGTGTCCCTCAATTCTTTATTTTTTATTTAATTAAAAATTAGTAGAGCCACTGAGCTATTCAACAAAATGAACCTGTATGGCGCCACCTGCTGTTGATCCTTTTTTATACCGCCAGTGATGATGCCTTTTTCTGCTCCTGATCCTTGTTTTATGTAATTTTTTTTAACTACATGTCAATTAATCTATGATCTTTCATATTTTTGATATTTGGAGCCTTACCAGTTATTGCATGGTTTACATAGGTACTCTATTGCATACATAGGGGTACATTTGAGAATGGTTATCTGTACCTTGGCTGTATAGTTTATTTTGTTCAATTAAAAATTTAGTACAGCCACTGTGCTATTCAACAAAATGTATCTGTATAGCACCACCTGCTGTTGATCCTTTTTTTTTTTTTTATTTCTTGTCCAACTCACTTTGGTGGTCGCACACGCTCAGTTTAAATCTTCAACTGTCACCAGCCAGATCTTCTGTTATAACCTGTGGCAGTTAGAGGAACTGAACTACAGCAGAAAGGATGTCACCTCCTGAGCTGCCAGTTTTTAATAAATCTAGCTGAGCAACTGGAGCAATGAATGTGGAGATCTCTGGATCCATGTGAGGTACAGGGCTGGTTCTAGCTTTGTTAGGCCTCTTTCACACTTGCGTTGTCCGGATCCGTCGTGTACTCCATTTGCCGGAATTACACGCCGGATCCGGAAAAACGCAAGTGAACTGAAAGCATTTGAAGACGGATCCGTCTTCAAAATGCGTTCAGTGTTACTATGGCAACCAGGACGCTATTAAAGTCCTGGTTGCCATAGTAGTAGTGGGGAGCGGGGGAGCAGTATACTTACCGTCCGTGCGGCTCCCGGGGCGCTCCACAATGAGGTCAGAGCGCCCCATGCGCATGGATGACGTGCCATGCGATCACGTCATCCATGTGCGTGGGGCACCCTGACGTCACTCTGGAGCGCCCGGGGAGCCGCACGGACGGTAAGTATACTGCTCCCCCGCTCCCCACTACACTTTATCATGGCTGCCAGGACTTTAGCGTCCCGGCAGCCATGGTAACCATTCAGAAAAAGCTAAACGCCGGATCCGGCAATGCGCCGAAACGACGTTTAGCTTAAGGCCGGATCCGGAATAATGCCTTTCAATGGGCATTAATTCCGGATCTGGCCTTGCGGCAAGTCTTCAGGATTTTTGGCCGGAGCAAAAAGCGCAGCATGCTGCGGTATTTTCTCCGGCTAAAAAACGTTCCGGTCCTGAACTGAAGACATCCTGATGCATCCTGAGCGGATTTCTCTCCATTCAGAATGCATTAGGATAATCCTGATCAGGATTCTTCCGGCATAGAGCCCCGACGACGGAACTCTATGCCGGAAGAAAAGAACGCAAGTGTGAAAGAGCCCTTAGGAAGAGATTGTCGTGTACTAGCTTACCGTATGTATAATATATATATATTTTTTTTTTTTTTATCAATCATGGCATAATTAATTGAAGAGTATGAAGAAAGTGGTGACCCCCGGTCTTCCCATAGCTGAAGTTCCGAGAGCTGTCCTAAGAAGGGAAACCCCTTTAATCGCTTTCACTCTGCCTGAATGGCTTCCTGCCCAGTCTTATCTTCCACTTTCCTTAGTGGGAGAGATTTATTGCAGTCGTGTAATGAGGGTTGCTCCAGTGTATTGGATCCAGGGACCACTTCAGCTACAAGTAGGAAAATGAAGGAAAGTCAGGCGGTTGCCAAGCAACGTGAACCACCACGGCCTAGAGAATGCAGCGGAGTGGGGGAGGTCATGAAGACGAGAAATCAGTATTGATTTGTTCATGGTGTATATTGCTAATTGTACTATGGTGTGTGTATGTACTTACTGCTCTGGAGTTTGGCTATGATAGCACAGTGATACGCTTTTGCACAGTATGCATGGCACTAAGGGCTCATGCACACAAAAGTATTTTTCTTCCATCTCAGTTCCTTTTTTTTTTACAGGTCCTAATGCTAACCATTGATTTCAAGGGGGCTTGAAAAAAAACGGAAATGACTGTGTGTGCATTCCGTGTCAGTATGTCCATTCCACAAAAAAAAAATAGAACATGTCCTATTCTTGTTTTGCAGGCATTGTTACAACGGATCCGCAACACGGACATCACACGGATGTCATCTTTTTTTTTCTGCGTACCGTACCGGGTTTTGCGTACCGTACGGTCGTGTGCATGAGCCCTAAGGCTGTGTTCCCACTTTGCAGATGAATCATGTATTTTTTACAATTTTTTAAATGGAAAATAAGGGTAAAAATACTGCAGATTTGTATCACGGAAAAAAAAAACTGTATACATGTGAACACATACAGTTACTAGTCCGCCATAACTGCAGCCACTTGTGTACAGTGGCTGTTCATTCTAGCTCCTAGGGGGTGGTCCTCTGTAGGGCATTTGAATAGGGGGTATCTTTGTTAGGCAACCCCTTTTAAGAAGAAGCTATAAGAAGCCAATGATCCGAGTCCATAGAGGAAAATGCATACCCACAACTAGTGTCCTGGGCGGCTGTGTTGTGAGGTGGGGGGGCTGGGACCGAAACTCGGACTCGGTGGCTCGATGGACTTTTTGGACGCTTACAGATTTAGTGCAGTTTCAAAATACTTGTAAGTTATGTGTGTGTGTGCTGAGGGTGAAAGGGAGTTGTTTAGGCTTTGTATTTGTTGCAAAAAATATATATATTTTTTTTAACTTCTAATTAAAAAAACACAATAAAAAAAAAACACTTCTAGGGCCAGTTCACACAGAGTTTTTTGGTACTGATTTTGGAGCATTTTTTCAAAACAATCTCCCATACATTTTAAAGGCACAGACAGCACTTTTTTTCCATGTGGTAAAAAATAAACGGCATGCCCTATCTTGGGGCAGAATCCGTGCTAAATCTCTCATTGAAACAAAATGGGAAAAATAAAAAAATGGATCCAAGAGTATCTCACTGCATCCCTCAACAATGCAGTGAAGAAATTCCAAGCCACCTGGATACTCTGGGACTCTCACCCGACATACTCCTAGAGTTACCCCCCCCGCTCCCCTGCGTTTTGTCGGTTGTCTTTTGTCCTAGGTGCTTGTATTGGACCATTGATCATAAATAGGGGATTTGGACTGCTACATACACTACTTATACTCTTCCCCATCTCAGTGGCCCTCTGAGTGCCTCTACACGTGCATTGAAGTAACATTCTTTGTTCTTTTTTCTTTGTATTGAACACACTGGTTAAAAAAACGTAAAAAAAAAAATAATTTTCAAAAGGTGGACATCCCCCTAGTGTTACTGTAGTTCCTCCTGAGACAGCGCGCCTTAGGCTACTTTCACACTAGCGTTCGGGGCTCCGCTTGTGAGTTCCGTTTAAAGGCTCTCACAAGCGGCCCCGAACGCATCCGTACGGCCCCAATGCATTCTGAGTGGACGCGGATCCGCTCAGAATGCATCAATCTGGCACCGTTTGGCCTCCGCTCCGCTCAGCAGGCGGACACCCAAACGCTGCTTGCAGCGTTCGGGTGTCCGTCTGGCCGTGCGGAGCCAAACGGATCCGTCCAGACTTACGATGTAAGTCAATAGGGATGAATCAGTTTGAAGTAGACACAATATGGTGCAATTTCAAACGGATCCGTCCCCCGTTGACTTTCAATGTAAAGTCTGGACGGATCCGTCTGCGGCTACTTTCACACTTAGAATTTTTTTAGAAATATAATGCAGACGGATCCGTTCTGAACGGATCCCATCGTCTGCATTATAGGAGCGGATCCGTCTGTGCAGACACCAGACGGATCCGCTCCGAACGCAAGTGTGACTCCCTTTCTGTTGAGAATTAGGCAAAATAGGACTCTGTTCACACTAGTGAACATAGGCCCCCGTTCTAGTAATTGACGCAGGCCAAAGCGGATGGATCCCAACATTCAGTATTCTCTATCCTGTAGATAGGGGGTTACTTGTTGTGCAGTGAGCCAGAGACCCACTGTATAAGGGGCTAAAATGTCTCTTCACCCTGTGTAATGTGTAAGGTCCACTCTGGAGGTTGCAGATAGAGCTGCTCCACCCATCCCCTCCTGGGAGGAGATGATACTGAGATTAGTCAGAGTAGTGTAGTGTGAGATGAGGAGAAGGAGGAGAGCAGCCCTGGGGAAGGAAACCAGCCAAAGGGAGTAAAGTGAGACACTGCCAGATTACCAGTATCTAGGGAAGAAAAGTAAACGTATTCTGGCGTGTATATCTGCCGTTAAGGAGAGGTGCGTGATAAAGACTGTGGAGGTGATATCTGTCTAAAGCCTCATTTACTCGTCCATGTCTGTGCTCAAATCCATGATCAGGTGGTCAGTGATGCATCTGTGAAGCAACCATGCTGTGTCCGTTTTTTGCTCTCCGTGTTGCATCCGTGTTTCACTGACACTGAACAGATGACAAAAAAGAGCAAACATCCGTGCTAAAAACATTGACCCACAGACCGTGCTAAAATACTGATGCCTGAATACACACATTAAAATGAAAGGGGACGTGTGCTCTCCGCGGAGAACACGTACAGGACACGTCCATGAAACACTGATGTGTGAATGAGGCTTAAGACTTTGACCTTGACAGCACATTTGTCTGGGAAGAGAAAGTTTTAAGCAGGGCCCCCCTTCACTGTTGCATGTTCCCAGGGGAGAGCTGGAGAAGGATCGCCACCATGAGTACACTATCATCTTTTCACCACCACCACTCCCATCCTCTCTTTTCACCATTCCAATCCTCTCCACCTAATGCTTCTCAAGCGAGCCACTGCAGTTGTAATACGACAACCCTTTTTATGGGATTGTGCATGATCTAGAAAACATAGCAGCATTTTTTCAAAAACAGCGCCACAATTCTCCCCAGACTGTTTGTGGTATTGCAGTTTATCACCGATTATTTCTCAACTGCAACACAACCCTTGGATAGGTGCATCGTTATTTCTAAGGCTACTATCACACTTGCGGCAGAGGATTCTGGTAGCAGGCAGTTCCGTCGCCAGAACTGCCTGCCGGATCCGGCAATCCGGACACAAGCGGATGCATTTGTGAGATGGTTGTCATCCAGAAAAACGGATCCGGTATTTATTTTTTTCACATTTTTAAAGGTCTGTGCACGCGCGGACCGGAAGAACGGATCCGTCAATGCGGTAATTTTAATGCCGGATCTGACACTAATACATTTCAATGGAAATTAATGCCGGATCCGGCATTCTGGCAAGTGTTCAGGATTTTTGGCCGGAGAGAAAACTGCAGCATGCCGCGGTATTTTCTCTGGCCTAAAAACGTAAGAGGGACCGAACTGATGCATCCTGATGGATACTGAACGGATTGCTCTCCATTCAGAATGCATTAGGATAAAGCTAATCTGTTTTTTTTCCCGGTATTGAGCCCCTAGGACGGGACTCAATACCGGAAAAGAAAAACGCTATTTTGAAAGTACCCTAAGGTCCCTTTCACACGAGCGTGATTTCCGCGCGGGTGCCATGCGTGACGTGAACGCATAGCACCCGCACTGAATCCTGACCCATTCATTTCAATGGGTCTGTGTACATGAGCGTTGTTTTTCACGCATCACTTCTGCGCTGCGTGAAAATCGCAGCATGTTCTATATTCAGCGTTTTTCACGCAGCCCTGGCCCCATAGAAATGAATGGGGTTGCGTGAAAAACGCATTGCATCCGCAAGCAAGTGCGGGTGCGATGCGTTTTTCACTGATGGTTGCTAAGAGATGATGTTTGTAAACATTCAGTTTTTTATCACGCGCGTGAAAAATGCATCAAAACGCATTGCACCCGCGCGGAAAAAACTGAACAACTAAACGCAATCGCAGACAAAACTGACTGAACTTGCTTGCAAAATAGTGCAAGTTTCACTGAACGCATCCGGCCCCAATCTGCAACGCCCGTGTGAAACCAGCCTAAGTCTAAGGCCCCTTTCACACGGGCGAGTTTTCCGTGCGGGTGCGATGCGTGCGGTGAACGCACTGCACCCGCACTGAATCCTGACCCATTCATTTCTATGGGACTGTGCACACGAGCGGTGATTTTCACGCATCACTTGTGCGTTGCGTGAAAATCGCAGCATGCTCCTCTTTGTGCGTTTTTCACGTAACGCAGGCCCTATAGAAATGAATGGGGTTGCGTGAAAATCGCATGCATCCGCAAGCAAGTGCGGATGCGGTGCGATTTTCACGCATGGGTTCTAGGTGACAGTTTATTCACTGTATTATTTTCCCTTATAACATGGTTATAAGGGAAAATAATAGCATTCTGAATACAGAATGCTTAGTATAATGGTGCTGGAAGGGTTAAAAATAATAAAAACGTTAACTCACCTTCTCCTCTTGTTCGCCTAGATGCCGGTCTGTTCTTTAGCTGTGGCTGAAGGACCTTTGATGACGTCAGATCACATGCTCCATCACCATGGTGATGGAGCATGTGATTGGAGCATGTGATCTGACATCACCTCAGGTCATTCAGTCCACAGCTAAAGAACAGACCGGCATCTACCCGAACAAGAGGAGAAGGTGAGTTAACGTTTTTATTATTTTTAACCCTTCCAGCCCTATTATACTAAGCATTCTGTATTCAGAATGCTATTATTTTCCCTTATAACCATGTTATAAGGGAAAATAATACAATCTTCAGAACATCAATCCCAAGCCCGAACTTCTGTGAAGAAGTTCGGGTCTGGGTACCAAACATGCGCGATTTTTCTCACGCGAGTGCAAAACGCATGACAATGTTTTGCACTCGCGCGGGAAAATTGCGCATTTTACCGCAACGCACCCGCCTCTTATCCGGGCAAAAAACATGACGCCCGTGTGAAAGAGGCCTAAGGCCCCTTTCACACGGGCGTGGTCGGATTGGGTCCGGATGCGCTCAGGGTGCGTTCAGTGAAACTCGCACCATTTTGCAAACAAGTTCAGTCCGTTTTGTCTGCGATTGCGTTCAGTTGTTCAGTTTTTTCCGCGCGGGTGCAATGCGTTTTGATGCGTTTTTCACGCGCGTGATAAAAAACTGAAGGTTTACAAACAACATCTCTTAGCAACCATCAGTGAAAAACGCATCGCACCCGCACTTGCTTGCGGATGCAATGCGTTTTTCACGCAGCCCCATTCACTTCTATGGGGCCAGGGCTGCGTGAAAAACGCTGAATATAGAGCATGCTGCGATTTTCACGTAACGCAGAACTGATGCGTGAAAAACAACGCTCATGTACACAGACCCATTGAAATGAAAGGGTCAGGATTCAGTGCGGGTGCAATGCGTTCACGTCACGCATTGCACCCGCGCAGAAAACTCGCTCGTGTGAAAGGGGCCTAAGAGAAAACTCCTTAAAAAAAAAAAAAGGAAAGGAAAACTGCAGAGGTTCATGCCATCCACAATAGGAGCATATGGTTAACCAGAGTCACACCCCAATGTCAGAGAGCTGTTGATTTTATTTTATTTTTTTAGATGTTATTTCAGCCCACAGAGATTGAATCTGATCACTATAGGCTACAAATATTTAGCACAATCATTAAAATTTAAACTACTGTTACTTTGCACCCGCAGTGTAGTCTATATCGCCTCTCCTGGAAGGATAAATATCTACATTCTACCAGCAGGTGGCACCAACATTGTTTCATATGCGGAAATAGGCTGTGTTATTTAAAATGTTATTTCAAATGAACTTTTTGGTGAATGTACACTAATATATGGGGGAACTGAAAAAACACAATTGCTTTACTATCTGCTTTCTTATATACTCGTCATATACCTATATATGCATTGTCATATACTATACAGTGGTACTTAAAAGTTTGTGAACCCTTACGAATTTCTATATTTCTGCGTACAGTTGGCCTAAAACTACATCAGATTTTTCTAAAAGTAGATAAAGATAACCAAATCAAACAAATTAGTCAAATATATTAGATTTGGTCATTTATTTATTGAGGAAAATGATCTAATATCACATGTCTGTGAGTGGTAAAAGTATGTGAACCTTTGCCTTCAGTATCTGGTGTGACCCCCTTGTGCAGCAATAACTGCAGCTAAACGTTTCCAGTGATTGTTGATGGGTCCTGCAAATCAGGTTGGAGGAATTTTATCCCATTCCTCCATAATTAACAGCTTCACCTCTGCTATGTTGGGGGTTTCCTCCCATGAACTGCTCAATTCAGGTCCTTCAACAACATTTCCATTGGATTAAGGGCAGGACTTTGACTTGGCCATTCCAGAACTTTAACTTTATTCTTCTTTAATCGTTCTTTGATAGAGTACCTTGTGTGATTAGGGTCGTTGTCTTGCTGCATTACCCACGTTCTCTTGAGATTCAGCTCAGATGTCCTGACATTTTCCTTTAGAATTTTCTGGTATAAATCAGAATTCATTGTTTCATCAATGATGACAATCTGTCCTGGCCCAGATGCAGCAAAACAGGCCCAAACCATGATACTACCACCACCACCACCGTGTTTTACAGATGGGAAATGATTTTTAATCTGGTATGCAGTTTTTTCCTTTCCCCACACATAATACAGCTCCTTTCCACAAAACATTGTTCCTATAGCCTTATGACTTGTCCAGGTGATCTTTATAAAACTGCAGACGGGCAGCAATGTTCTTTTTGGAGAGCATCGGCTTTCTGCTTACAATCCTGCCATGCACACCATTGTTGTTTAATGTCTTTCTAATGGTGGACTCCTAAACATTAATATTAGCAAATGTGAGAAAAGCCTTTAGTTGCTTAGAGGTTACCTTGTGTTCCTTTGTGACCTCTGAGACTATTACACGCCTTGCTCTTGGTACGATCTTTGTTGGCCGACCACTCCTCGGGAGAGTAATAATGATGTTGAATTTTCTCCACTTGTACACTGACTATGGATTTGTGGAGTCCAAACCTTTGTAACCTTTTCCAGACTGATGAGCATCAAAATCTCTTCTTCTGAGGTCCTCAGAAATCTCCTTTGTCGTGCCATGATACACTTCCATAAACGTGTTGTGAAGATCATTGTTCTTTAAATAAAACTGTTTGCCTGCTCACATCTGATTGTCATTCTATTGATTGAAAACACCTCACACATTCAAATCATTTGGTAATCGTAAAGGTTCACATACTTTTGCCACTCACAGACGTCATATTAGATCATTTTCCTCAATAAATGATCATTCCTTAAATGATCAAGCCTAATACTTATGACACATTTGTTTGATGTGGTTACCTTTATCTACTCTTAGGACTTGTGTGAAAATCTGATGTAGTTTTAGGTCAAATTTATGGAGAAATATAAAAAAAAAATTAAGTGGTCACAAACTTTCAAGCACCACTGTATCCTTGTATCATATACTTATTATGTTTTCTTAATCAGGAGCAATTAAATATTGAAGAAGGAAAACTGTAGGAAACTACAACTCTTTGTGCCCCCTATTAGCAGCCACAGACCTACAGACTGTGTCCTCGACTGCATATATAGATTTCAGGCTGGCACAAATGAAACAAAAGCAGGATTATACAGTGTTAGGCCTCCTGCACACGAACGTGTGCTGCCCGTTGCCGTATTGCGGACCGCATTTTCAGATCCGCAATACATGGGCACTGTTCCGTGTGCATTCCGCATCACGGATGCGGACCCAATCACTGCGATGGGTCCTCAAATCCGGAGATGCGGAACGGAAGCATGGATTGGAACACTACGAAAGCACTACGGAGTGCTTGCATGTGGTTTTATCCCGTACTTCCTTCCGCAAAAAGATAGAACATGTCCTATCTTTTTGCAGAATGGCCGGATGGTGGACCCATTAAAGTGAATGGGTTTGCGATCCTCTGCGGCTGCCCCATGGTCGGTGTTCGTGCATTGCATTTTGCGGGCCGCAGCACGGCTACGGGGCGCACGTATTCGTGTGCAGGAGGCATTAGGGTCTGCGAACATAGAGCTGTTTAGTGCTAGTTTTAAAACACCTACTGTACCGCACTATGGAGTTGTAGGTCCTCTGTGTGCTGAATTATTATTAAAGTATTTTACCTGGAAGCAATAATACTGCCAAAAAACAGTATTTGATGGGACATGCCACAATTTCCATAAGAAGCCAGTGCCATATGGAGGTACAGCATGTGCCTAAAGACTTCTTTGGGGTCTGTATTATGGTACTGTGCAGTAATAGAGCCGTGTGCATGAGGTCTAAAAAGTTAAGAGCTTACTGTACATTGTGTCACATTTCCCTCTAATTGTAATTTTAACTGCTTATACCCTATAGACTGAGCAATAGATAGTCGTGTAAGCCCTCATGAACATGGCTGTATTACAGCTCTGTACAACTTAGCCTACTTTTACACTAGCGTTCGGGGTTCCGCTTGTGAGTTCCGTTTGCACCCCAAATGGCATATGCCAGGGATGGCCAACCTGCGGCTCTCCAGCAGTTGTAAAACTACAACTCCCACCATGCCCGGCTGTAGGCTGATAGCTGTCGGCTCTCTGGGCATGCCGGGAGTTGTAGTTTGGCAACAGCTGGAGAGATTCAGGTTGGCCATCCCTGGTATAGGTAATGCTAGTGGTGCTCAGTCTGCAGCCAGTCCAAGATGGGGACCTCTGGGGACTATAACTTTGCATGGCAGGGGATAGCAGAGACTTAGCTACAGGTTGAAGTTTTCCTTTAATTAGTGCAGCTACCATTATGATAAAAGCGTATCCTCTGGGATGAATCTATTGGCATGATCGATGTTCCTGTAATTACTGTGGACATGACTGTGACAGGTCAGGCGCTAATGATCTCTACGACGCTCAGCGTTGGTCTTTGCAGAGTTAACGAACCGTTGCCATTTGATTTGTTTTCCTTCCTGCAAAAAAGTCAAATATATTAAATTTTGCGTGACCATAATAAAAGCAGTGACGTCCTGGCTCTCCGGGGAATCGGTGGTATTACATGGGAAGTTCTAGTAATTTACTAGGATAACAAAGAATAAAGGTTGATTACTTGAGACTAGACAACGCTGGGCGCCAGTTTCCATGGAGATGGCGTGCGCGCCTTCTGCTTCCATCCACCGTTTTCTCCTAGATTTTACAATGAATCTGTTTCATAGAGACGGCAGCAGTTTACATCTGGAATGTTACAAGAACAAAGACGTTTTATATCATCAATTATTTAATGTATCCGGATAGAAGAATATGAGAAATGCAGGAGACGTGCTGTGATTCCACTGCCCCTTCCTTCACTCGTGACTCCAGCTCCCATTGACACAGTAATATGCTTCCTTTAGTAGAATAGGTGGGCAGGCTGCGGCAATGTACATGAAGATATTTTCATATGATAGCAGTTTCCTGGGATACCAAGTCATTGTCTCAAGGGATTTCACCCTAGGAGAGGAAGGAGTGGAGGTTGGTGTTTTGACAAGACATAAAGTCATGATTTCTTTTTTGCTTGAGCAAAGAGAGCACATTATACATCAGAAAATACCCTCTCCTGAGCTTGGGGTACAAATCAGGTTTATCTAGGCAAGGCTTCGTCATCAGTTATCATCATGTCATTTTTAGGTTCGAAATCTTTATTGAGGTTGGAGCTCCAAATCCCCAGCATAGATTTAGATTTAAAGAACAGTTTAGAATAGTAGGGCACACCACCACTAGGTGTCACACGGATAATTGTAGAATAGAATATTTATTATAACATATACTGTTTAGAACATATACAATAAAATACAATACAATTACTAAAACATAAATACTAAAATATAGTCATCAATAATGTAATCCCCTAGATTCGGCTAGACTGTAATCTTTCCCTCAATATAATGTCTCGGGGGATACAGCTCGATCCAATAGTTAATTTCGGTGTTTATATCAGAGTCACTTGTATCTGTGTGGTTTAACGCTGAATCGTGGTAATGCCGCAGATAAAACGCTGCCCAATTTCAAGACTTATACCGGAGTGGTTTTACTCACTATTTTAGATGGTGCCGGTTTCCATATCACTCGTGGCGTCCCACGTGCAGTGAAAGTCTTTTATAGGGTGCGGCAAAAATAAATGAAGTGCAAACTTGCGGGATCCTCGGTGATTGTAGGTTAGCTGGACCGTCTCGGAGGTCGCCTGGAAGTGTGTACCTTCTGCGTCGTTTGTTCACAGTATGCAGGGTTAACTTTCACCAGGAAATAGAGGACTCAGCATAAAAAGACGGATATTCAGCTTTTCTTTACAGCAAGGTACAAATTCACCGATCCCTTCTTTAAAGCGCTTATTAATCTTCAGATCTGTATATCATGGGATTCATTACCATACGCGTTTCGGAGACTAAGGCTCCTTCTTCAGTGGTTAAATTTCCCATGAGAATGGTATGTCTTTATATACCTATACAGGTGCGGATTTAATTAATTGATTGGCTTGGGCCGTTTTGTAGGAAATGACGTGGATTCCTTTTAAAAGTTCATGATGACAAACTATATATATATTTAAACATTTATTTCTAATTTAAACTTATTTAAAAAGGCATATTAAATCAATATATCACATAATATTCTGCATATGTTATAAAATATAAAGAAAAAGAAAAATAATGAAAAACACCGACTCATAGTTTAAAACCATATAAATACCACATTCTATAATATTTGTGTCATATGGGTTAACTATTTTAAGGTTCATATTATAACTGTTCTAGATATCACAAATAGAGAGTAAAAACGAATATATCAGCCGCCATGCGGTATATGTGCGGTTTTTTAGTGCGGTAATATTCGCATTGCGTTTTCACTGTATTTTTATTCTCTGTCTGTACTAATGCCGCTACGCCTTAGTTATACCCCGTGTTCCGAGCCTTCTATCACTTATTGCTGTTGTATAAAATTTGAACAATTTAGTTTAGACATAAAAAATTATTTTTATTCTTTTATACAATTATATGTGATCAATATGTAATTGTGGGGTATAACTAAGGCGTAGCGGCATTAGTACAGACAGAGAATAAAAATACAGTGAAAACTCAATGCGAATATTACCGCACTAAAAAACCGCACATATACCGCATGGCGGCTGATATATTCGTTTTTACTCTCTATTTGTGATATCTAGAACAGTTATAATATGAACCTTAAAATAGTTAACCCATATGACACAAATATTATAGAATGTGGTATTTATATGGTTTTAAACTATGAGTCGGTGTTTTTCATTATTTTTCTTTTTCTTTATATTTTATAACATATGCAGAATATTATGTGATATATTGATTTAATATGCCTTTTTAAATAAGTTTAAATTAGAAATAAATGTTTAAATATATATATAGTTTGTCATCATGAACTTTTAAAAGGAATCCACGTCATTTCCTACAAAACGGCCCAAGCCAATCAATTAATTAAATTCGCACCTGTATAGGTATATAAAGACATACCATTCTCATGGGAAATTTAACCACTGAAGAAGGAGCCTTAGTCTCCGAAACGCGTATGGTAATGAATGCCATGATATACAGATCTGAAGATTAATAAGCGCTTTAAAGAAAGGATCGGTGAATTTGTACCTTGCTGTAAAGAAAAGCTGAATATCCGTCTTTTTATGCTGAGTCCTCTATTTCCTGGTGAAAGTTAACCCTGCATACTGTGAACAAACGACGCAGAAGGTACACACTTCCAGGCGACCTCCGAGACGGTCCAGCTAATCTACAATCACCGAGGATCCCGCAAGTTTGCACTTCATTTATTTTTGCCGCACCCTATAAAAGACTTTCACTGCACGTGGGACGCCACGAGTGATATGGAAACCGGCACCATCTAAAATAGTGAGTAAAACCACTCCGGTATAAGTCTTGAAATTGGGCAGCGTTTTATCTGCGGCATTACCACGATTCAGCGTTAAACCACACAGATACAAGTGACTCTGATATAAACAGCGAAATTAACTATTGGATCGAGCTGTATCCCCCCGAGACATTACATTGAGGGAAAGATTACAGTCTAGCCGAATCTAGCGGATTACATTATTGATGACTATATTTTAGTATTTATGTTTTAGTAATTTTATTGTATTTTATTGTATTTTATTGTATATGTTCTAAACAGTATATGTTATAATAAATATTCTATTCTACAATTATCCGTGTGACACCTAGTGGTGGTGTGCCCTACTATTCTAAACTGTTCTTTACATTTTAAAGGATTGGGTGAATCCTTTTGTAGGTGCACCCTTTCATTGCCTGAGCAGTAGGTGAGCCCTCTCTAAATATTTGAATTAGATATAGATTTAGAATATCATGTTCTGAATGCATGCAGCCACCACTAGAGGGAGCTTACCGCATACTACCGTATTATTGAGTTCAATGTATACACAGTATACATTAAAGGGGAAAGGGGTTGTGCAAGAATAGAGGGGGGTTTAGACAAGCCACCTCACTTGGCCAGACCTGTAAAGGGAAGCTTACTTACGTGCTTCCCAGCGCTGGCTCACTGCTCTTTCTCTTCCAGGCCTGCGATGCTCCGCTGGACTCCCTTGCTGTAAACATCTGGTTTGACATTGCCTGCAGCCAATCACTGGCTGCAGTGATGACCTGCTCCCCTTATGTCATGATAAATGGTCACATGATGCAAGGGGATCCAGTCTCTGTTGTGGCCAGTGATTGGCTGCGGCAATGTCAAAGTGGATGTTTTCAGTGAGGGAGGCCAGCGAACAACCCACGGCTGGAAAAAAAGGGGCTGGGAGCCAGTGCTATGAAGCAGATATATAAGCTTCCTTTTACTGTTCTGACTAAGTGGGAGGAAGGGGGCATTTTCTAAAAACTATCCCATTCTAGCCCAACCCATTTAAAGGGAATCTGTCACTGGGATTTTGTGTATAGAGCTGAGGACATGGGTTGCTAGATGATCGCTAGCACATCCGCAATACCCAGTCCCCATAGCTCTGTGTGCTTTTATTGTGTAAAAAACCCGATTTGATACATATGCAAATTAACCTGAGATGAGTTAGAGCTTGAAAATATGACTCTTCTCTGGTCACACAAGTAAGATCTGACTCTTTTATGTTAGTTTGCATAAAAGGCGGGAAGTACAAAAATGCATAATACCGTATATACTAGAGTATAAGACGAGTTTTTTGGCACATATTTTTGTGCTCAAAAAGCCCCCTCGTCTTATACTCGAGTCTAGGTCTGTATTATGGCAACTTACATTGCCATAATACAGACCATGACATGTTGGGGGCCGGAGAAGCTGTTACTTACCTTTACGTCAGCTCCCAGCACGTCCGCGCGGCACCTCTGTTAAGCTCCCAGTGTAAATCTCGCGAGACACGCGGGCCGCGAGATTTACACTGGGAGCAGACCGTGAGATTTACACCGGCAGTAAGTACCGGCCCCTGCACAGCCTCCCCTCCCCCTGGACAGCCCTCCCTCCCCCTGGACATCCCCCCCTCCCCCTGGACAGCCCTCCCTCCCCCTGGACATCCCCCCTCCCCCTGGACAGCCCCCCTCCCTGGCTAAGTATGAAGTAGGGAGGGGTATTTTCTTGATTGCGAAAATTCTCAAAAAAAATCGCATTTAAATTTTCGCATAAAAATTTGCATGAACTGGTATTTTCCCAAAAATCTAATATTCGCTTTAGTTGGTTTTTGTACTGTTAAAGTTATTGTTGGTACCATATTGTTTTTCTTTGAAATAAATATTCAAAAACCTTATACTCGAGTCAATAATTTTCCCATTTTTTTGGGGTAAAATTAGGGGCCTCGGCTTATATTCGGGTCGGCTTATACTCGAGTATATACGGTACTTATTGAATTCGTCTGCAAATGAAATGAAAAGTGTAATTTATATGTTTAGGGTAACACAATGAACATTTAGAAACGCTCAGTGAGGGTAGCATAGTAGAGGTGACAGGTTCCCTTTAAGCTCCTAAGCTCCCTCTAGTGGTGGCTGCAGCCAGCCAAAACATTATGGCCCACATTTACTAAATTTAGTGTGTCAGTTTTCTGGTGTTGTGTTAGGAGTTTAAATCACTATGCATTTTGTACTGGGAGGGGTTGCTACCAGACAAGCCCCAGCTGCTGGAGTTGCCAGAGTGACTGGAAACAGAAATAATTGAAGATTTTCCTAGTTTTAATGAGGGAAAATATAGATTTTATGAAAGACAGGAGATGAACATTATGCTTTAAGATCTTTCTTTTTTACTCCCAGCAGGAAACAGTTAACAATGTAAAACTGAAAAATGTACATAAGATATGTAAATCAGTGTTCACAAACAGCCAATCAACAGGCAGCATAGGTCATATAAGGTCTAATAAATCATGTGAACTTCCTTCTTTCTTGATGAGATGGTGAAGGATAACAGGATGCATGAAGAAAATGTAAACATCCATGGTAATAACACTGGTTGGAGATTGTAGTAGGATTTGATGACCCGTTCAAGAATAGTCATGAGGATGAAAGATGTTTCAGACTAATAGAGAGGAGACAAAAACAATAAAAGCAAAGGTCGGGTCAGTAGGGTGGGATAATGTTCTCCTGTCATTCATAAAATCTATATTTTGCTTAATTAAAACTAGGAAAATCTTCAATTTTATATCAAGGCAGGAGACTCCATTATGCAAGTTCAAAGCTTATGCTCTATAACATAATTCTAACAATAACTATAGATACCAACTAATGGTTACTGAAATAATACCGTGGAAACGTGTGGATCAGGTCGGAAATAAAAGGTATTAAACGTAGATTCTGAGGCCCAGTTGGCCGCCTTTAGAATGTCTGATAAGGATCCTCCAGATTGTCTAATTTTTGTGGACATAGCTCCTCTAGTGGAGTGCGCCCCAAAAAGAGAAGTGTCCACCCCTGCTAAGGACATAGTTTGAGAAACCCATCTAGCTAGGGTTGCCGATGACACTGGTAGATGGGGTCTGCAATATGAAATGAGGAGTTGGGATAGAGATGGACTCCTTAGAGGTAAAGTTCTATGTTCATAGGATAGTAGGCACCTGACCACACAAAGCTTTTCTTGTATAGGGAAAGCGGGGTAGAAAACAGAAGAGATATTAGACAATAGAAAACTGAACTCCTTGTGGTAGAAATTGCCTACGAGATGTGTCTAAAGCTCGGATGTCCAAAACACGTTTAAAAAATATTAGACAAATAACATGGTTAACTTAAAGGACAATAACTTCAGAGGGAGAAGATCATTATCTTCCCAAGTTAAAAATAGGTCCAGCACCAAGTTAATATAGCACCGAGTGATATTTGGGAGTGGAAGGCCTTCGAAATGTAATGTCCCTTAAAAAGTTTGCAAACTAAAGGATGTTTGCCTATTGGTAAAGCCTGGATAGGTGCATGATAGAAAGAGATTGCCGATCAGTAGACATTAATAGTCCGATATGCCTTCCCTGCGTTAAAAGAATCAGAAAGGAAGTTTATAATATGGTTTAGAGGTGCACATACAGGATCCAATGTCCGTTGACCGCACCAATCAGACCAAATCTTCCAGGCTGATCTGAAAGATGATTGGGTTCCTGGAGCCCAGGCGTCAGAGAGGATGTTGCTAGCTGACTGTGAAATTCCGTACTCAAGTTCTGCGGGCCTGAAATGAACCAGGCTACTAGAGACAAAAGATCTGATGGAATCAGAGGATGTTGATGTCCGGTCGGGTCTAAAAGGATCAATGGATGAATCGGAAGGATTCGTGGATAATCTATAGTCATAGCCATAGCCTGGGGGAACAAGGTCTGAGTTGGCCAGAGTGGGGTTATTAACACCAGAGTTGCTTGTTGAGACATAGGTTAGAAGGAGAATCCTCGAGATGAGAGTGAATGGAGGGAAAGCGTGAAGAACCTCTGTAGGCCACAGTTGTGACAGGGCATCGTTGCCTAGAGATACTGGATAGGGGCCCCAGCTGAAGAACCGTGGTAGCTGACGGTTGAGGAGGATGCGAAAAGGTCCATAATAGTGAGAATTGATCTGATGGAAGATGGTGGATCTAATCTCCAGTCGCTGTTGTCCGATAGAAATCGGGAATTCCAGTCCGCAATAGTATTGGACAAACCCAGAAGGTACTCCGCCTTCAAAATGATATGTTTGTCTAGACAGAAATGCCAAAATTCTTTGGCAATATTGGCTAGAATGTCAGATCTGGTTCCTCCTAAGCGGTTGATATACTGTACTGCCACTATATTGTCCATCCGAAGAAGGGCACAACAATGGGATTTGTCCTTTGTGAAACTTTTGAGGGCAAAAAATCCCGCCAAGAGCTCTAGGCAATTGATGTGAAGGAAAGTTTCTTCTGCGGACCATTTCCCTCCTGTAGAACGGGAGCTGCACCGAGCACCCCAACCAAGTCGACTGGCGTCGGACTTGATAATTAGGTCTGGGGTAGAATTGAATATGGTCTTGCCGTTCCAGTCTTGGATGTGTTTCAGCCACCACAGGAGCTCGTCCCTGGTATCCGGAGTTAGAGTTACCTCTTCTGAGTAACCCAACCTTACCCTCAGATGTCGAGCTTTCAAACGTTAGAGAGCTCTGTGGTGGAGGGGAGCAGGAAAAATCGATTGAATTGAGGCAGAGAGTAGGCCTACAATCTGAGCAATGGTTCGGAGAGACACTAAATTCTTGTTGAGGACGGACCGCATTGCTTTCCTGATGGTCTTCAATTTCCTGGATGGAAGGCTCAGAGTAGCAGACTGAGTATCCACTAGAAACCCTAAAAACTCCATCTGTCTCAATGGGGTTAGAATCGATTTCTCGTGGTTGATCAAAAACCCCAGGTTGGTTAAAAGAGTTAATGTCCAGTGGATGTGAAGGAGAATTAATGAGTGAGACTGAGCCATGATGAGGATGTCGTCTAGGTAAATGATGTGACGTACACCCCGAGTACGGAGAGTTGCTATCACTGGTTTCAAGAGTTTCGTGAAACACCATGGTGCGGAGGACAGTCCGAACGGTAGGCTGGTAAATTGGTATTTGTGACCTTCCCATAGAAATTGGAGGTAGTGTTGAGACATGGGGTGCATAGGCACTGTGAGATAGGCGTCTTTCACGTCTATTTTTTCGAGCCAATCTTTTTGTAAAAGTAGATCCCTCAGTAAATGGATACCTTCCATTTTGAAATGTCGGAAGAAGACATAATTGTTGAGGGTCTTCAAGTTGATGACAGGTCTGTGGCCGCCATCCCTCTTTTTCACCAAGAAGAGGTTGCTCAGGAAACCCAGTGATTTTACGGGTATTTCGACTAATGCGCCCTTGGAACATAGTTCCTTGATTTTCTAGTTGTATCAGACCTTGATCTATTATAGAATGAGGGAGCTGTGTTTGTATTGGTTGACAGAGAAAATAGATTTGATCACAGTGTTTAGGATCCATGCATCTGCTGGGATCATAGCCCAGACGTGGATAAAATGTCTTATTCGACCTCCCAAGGGAATGTGGGAAGAATACGGAAGAAGATCTCTTACCTGCAGAGGATCTTGATCTTGGGAATCCTCTATTGCTTCTGGAATGCAATGGTCTACCTCTTGTGGGGAAGAAAGGAGTGGTGGCATAGGAGGTGGTTGGGAAGGTAGGATGTTCTGGCCGAGGAGGGGGAGGGCCTCTGTAATATTGTCCAGCTGGGAAATCGGCCCCTCCGTTTCCCAGCCCTTGTAAAAACACAGCGTTGAAAGACACGTTTTAGTGATGTCTGGGCCTATTTACTTATGTCCTTTACAAAGGAATCTCCAAAGAGTAAACCTTCTGAGGATGGGGTATTGTCTGAAGCGGCCAGGTGTACTAACTGCGGGTCTAGCCGCATGAGGGTAGACCTCTTCCTTTTCATGCAAATGGATGTGTTGGTGTTGCCCACTAAACATACTGCCCTCTGGGCCCAACCCTTCAGGACCGATAGGTCCACCGGATCTCCAGAGGTAGAGGCTTGTTCAGTCAAGTCTAAAATTTTTGTTAGTGGACCGACTACGCCCAACAGTCTGTCCTGGATCGTTCTAAAAGAACGATCGACTCCTTTCTTAGGACTTTTGCCAGATTTGGAAAAGAGTTGGATCTATTTCAGGAGTATCTGTAATTTTGTGTGGGAGCGTGGGCCTAGGGCATTCAGAACGCAGCTTACTTCTAGCTGTCTTGTCTAATAGTTTCTTAAGCCGTAATGAAACAAATTTGCATACTTGAGGTTGAGGTACCCACTCACCTGACGAAAGGATGTTTGATCATCCCAGGGTCAAAGAAAGGGGTACCTGACCCATCCAAGATAAGGGATAAAGAACTTTCCTCTTCTCCCAAAATTTTGTCTCCCTCATCAGAAACGTCGTCATACAGGGACATATCAATGTCTGAATTATCAGCCTCATCTAAGGAGGACTCAGAAGGGGATGAGTTATATGAGTCTGGCTTAACTCTCAAAGCCTTAGAAGCCTGCTTCATGTTCACAACCTCAGGGGCGGAGGGTTCAATATTGACTGCTTTAGCAGCGGTAATTGTGCTTTTTGAAAAAGCTTTAGTAGTATCCTGATCCCTTTTTGTATGTAATTTTTGCAATTTCGTACGGGTAGGATCGGTAAGAAAGCACCTTTTCTGAGCGGCTATATCCCTATTCATACCTTCCGCTAAACAGGAAGTGGATTCCTCCGTAGACCAAAATTGGTCCGAAGGGGTAGCAGGGTTTTTAGGAGACTGCATGGTTTGGGCATTGGTGATAGCCATGGCTACATATTGTGCAATCGCCACTTTTAATGAAGATATATTGGAATTGACCGCACATTGAACGGATTTTGTCAGTGAATTGTTAATTATGGACTGTCGGATTTCTTCTTCCACTATGACTGAACCTGGAGTCCCAGGTATTTTATTGGTATCCTCAGCGGACATGATAATGGTAAGTATATGAATAATTAATCAGGAATATAATACATTTTATATAATGAATTAAAGAATAATATATATATATATATATATATATATAATGAAAAATCAGAGACACACAGATATTAAGGCATTGAAAAGGATATTGCACTCAGAGAGTAGTTGAGAAGCGGTGTAGCTGACAGGACTGCAGGCTGAACACTTTCTTCCTAAGGCCTCTTTCACACTTGCGTT